>NC_136069.1:1689313116-1689930304 GCF_964261635.1 Lissotriton helveticus | reverse complement strand
TGACCAGGAGATTAACCAAACTGAAATCCTGACCTCAAATCAATGACTTGAAATCAATGACCGGAAGTCAAAGACCTGAAATCAACGATCTGAAATCAATGCAGAGTTGCTGCAGACAACACTGTACCAGAGTCTTAGTACAGTTTTCAGTGAAAACCCATGTGTTCTTAGAGAAGGTTTTTTTTCCGGATAATAACGTTGTGGCCTATTCTGTTTCATTAAAGATAATGTTATCCTCTTGCTTCATGATCCAAGGGTTGTGTCTTCTGCATGAGTTGAGGTTTGCAGCAACTATTTGCCTTTCATCTATGCGTATACCTTTTCCAACTCCTGAATTATCATATGGAAAAAAATCCTCATTGTAACTTTGGGCCTCATTATGATGTCGGTCAGAAATCCTCTGGCTGAAAGTCGGCTTCCCCTAAACAGTGTTGGAACCCATCCGCCTGACTCGGTCAGAAACAACTCTGACTGACCGAATACAATGCTTGCGGTTGGAAGCGAGACCCTTCAGTCATTCTGAATTGGTTTCACACAGCATTTGGAAAATCAGAGTCGGTTGTACAGCTCAACGGACAGCGTTTCCGACTGACCGATTACAATGATGGATTCTGACAGCCTTTCCGAGTTGGACTGTCCTACACAAAAATGCTGTCAGAAATTGAATTTGGGGGCCCATGGCAGGTCCCCCTTCATCCTGAGGTCTCCGGTTGGGGTCCAGGGGGGAACCCAAGGGACCCCTCTGTAAAACCATGGACAGTGTGGCAGGCACAATGGGGTGCCCGCCACATGGTGCACGTTTTCTGCAGACAGTCATTTTCCCCATAGGAGCCTATGCAGTCGTCGGAACACAAGCTCATATTGAAGTCAATGAGAGTCCTTCTGAACGATGTTCGGAAGCAACTTAATCGGTCGTGAGTCGGTCGGCCCCGATTCTGAGTCAGTTGTGGGAGGAGGAACCTCCGACCGACATCGTAATGAGGACCTTTTTCATAATCCAGGTATGAAGAGGTGTCGCCTTACCATAAAACTGATGATTGTCATGGAAACAAAGCGCATTTGTGTCAAGGGTGCTCTCTCCATTATTCCCTTGAAACACCTTTGACCCTGATGACATCTCAGGAGTTACCTCATTAAAATAAGTGCACTATTATGAGGGCTGATGGTATTTTTTTTAACATTTCCGTCTATAATAATCCACCTTATTGGTATTTATCCATATTTATTTTGTGTTTTGAGAATTAATGTAGTTGTAAAATGGTACATTTCCACATTCATTTAACCAATGAACATGCATTCCTAATATAATGACTGTCACGTTTTAGCAAGTCAAGTACCCAAATATAACAAAACTTACACCCACAGGTAAATATTGCCATTATTCTTCAGATACACGTTCACATATACTTGTGTCTAAGGAAATCTCATCTTGTCTTTTTACCTACAGAAGCAGGTCATCTGTTTAGCTGTTGGCCTGTGTTAGACCTGTCAGCCCTAGGGTGGTCTTTCCCTGTGATTTTTTGCCCTTGCCTCATTTGTTCCACCTACTTTTTGTTGGCCCTTAGGTCTTCGGGCACCTTTTTCATGGCTAATCCATGTTAGGGTGCAGGTGCTCTCTACTTACAACATGGCTGCCACTGGGCCCTGCTACTGCAGCGTGGTCTTTTTAGTGTAGCACCCTAGTTGCCAGGAGCTGGCTGGAGCCCCATACAATGTTGCATTGCCAGCCGCCCAGCCCCTGTCCATAGTTAGAGTGGGGAAGCTCCTGGAACCTTCCAGAAGGAAGGCAGACCTGACTTTTCCCGCCTTAGAGAGTGGTCACCGGACCTGGGCATATATAAGCAAGGGAGGGAACTTTTTCTAGTCAGTTGGGGCATCACTGACCTGGGGAACCCACGCAGGAGTTTTAGGCGGGAGGGCCTAGTGAGGAACCTCTGCTACTGGGAGTGACAGGATATAGGTGCTGCCTCTTAAGCTGGGTGAGGTGTCCAAAGCTAGCCCCCTGATCTGGCCCAGTGGTAGGGAACCCCAGGGCCCATCTGCAGTGACTGAGGAGAAACTCTTCAAGCCTTCAACTCATCACCCCCCCCCTCTTCCACTTCAAGAAACAAACAACTAAGGGCGCAGAACCATCCAAGCGCCAAGAAGACCGCTTTCCTGTGAGAAGAGACTGCTGGGTGATCGACCAGGTACTGGACTGGGCTGCCCTGCGCACCCACCGCCTGCCGTGGGCCCACTTTGCCCCCTTGTCTCCTCTTGACTGAACTATTTTTGACCCCCATCCTGCCTGCAGTCCCTGCTAAACTGTGTGGGAGGCGCCTATCCTGCTCCCCCCTGGTCAGCGCTGTACTTGAGGCTGCCTGCCATGTCAGGGATCGTCGAAATTGCCTCCCTGCCCTGCCGGCGCCTAGCGCTGAGAAGCGCCGCCAAGCGCTGTACCTGGCCGCCTGAGGAGACTCCCCCTTGTCCTAGCGGCATAAACGCTGCCCACGCGACGCGTCTGAGGCGTTTTCGGCCTGTTCCTCAGGCCGCACTGGGCCCGAAGCCTGCCTGTCCCCTGTCACGTGAGCGGGAGCGCCGCCGCGTCATAGGCCGCGCTCCCGCCGAAGCCGCACAACCATTGGCTGCCCGGAACCAGCCCCTTCTCCCGAGGCCAGGCAACGGAGAAGCACCAGCTCGCTGTAGAGAGGGCGGAGGACCTGAAGAGCCCCCTCCGCTGTGCCCCGCGAGCCGCACCTGAACACCACAGTGAGCCTCGAGCCCCGAGTGCTCGACCTGCCTCGCCCCCGGCGCTGGTGCCTTAACGCAGTACCTGCACCGCGCTGGGGCAAGTGAGGCTCTGGGAGGGACGAAGCCCCTCTCGCCTGCAGCAGCATCTCCGCAAGGGCCCCGGAGGGCTGAAGAAGAGAGGTAACCCCCTGGGGAGGAGGGCGGTAGGCCGAGTGAGGCCCGAGGTCGCCCCTCCCCCGGGGTTAACTGTGACTGGGCCCTGTTGGCCCCCTTCTGAATGTGCCTCGAATATTTGGAGGCTGGAGGGTCAGACACTTTCCCCATTATATCGTTTTGCCTGCATATTTACAAGCCTGAATTATTTATAGCGCACCATATTTACAAGCCTGAATTATTCATAGCGCACCATATTTACAAGTCTGAATTATTCATAGCGCACCATATTTACAAGCCTGTTAATGAGAGGGAGAGTCACTTCACTGTACTGAATTTTCTTGCAGAGGTGGACTTCCATAGTATTCTGATGATCTGAACTGGGTCGCAAACCGATCTGTATTTACAAGAAGAGAAGCTTGTGGAAGGTTACTACAGGCTGTGTTCTTTGAAGTTCTCTGTTATACTGAAAAGTACTTGCTGAAATGTTTTATTACTTTCTATGAAGCGCAAGTTAGAAAGCGTCTATGAGAGGTTTAATGTGTTACTTTAATGCAATGCTATAGTCGCTTCTTGTAGGATCCTCCAGGTTATGAAAGTACCCCCCTTTGCCTGCCGAGGAGTTTGATGCCACAGGCGGGGTTATTTAATGTTTCACTGCTTTTAATGAAAAGTCTACTGCAAATGTTTAATGAAATGCTCACCTGAAAAGCTAATGAAATTACCAATGCATTGCTCTAATTGAAAGCCTATATGAAAGATCTTGATTTTTCAAATACAACTACTGGTTTGGTCTCCATTATTGCGCCACTGTGGGTTTCATTGGATGTGTGTGTTAGGTGGCTGCTTTACACGTAAGCCCCTGGCTGCCTTCCTGCTCGAGCCGTGCTACCCCCCGGAGAACTGGCGGTACCAGTTCTTACAGCCTGGAATTTATGAAAGACAGCATGGCGAATCCATCACAAGGAGCACAATTTTCAGTAGTAACAGAGTATTAAAAATAAATACAGACAGGAAGCATATCGTTCTCTGGCTCTATTTATCTGGTAAAATCAGTAAAAACGGAAAACTAGAATACTTAAATATTATTAAAACTGCCTTTTTAATTAAGGTGGTGCCATAATATGCCAGGTATGCCCCAATCCCTTATGCAAATAAAAAAAAAAATACCAAACAAAACCTTGTGAAATTACAAACTAAAGTGTCCAAGCACAGCCAGTGAAGGCCTAAACAATTTGCAACATAGCACAGCTATATTAAGAAACAGTTATTCCATGGTCTATGATACCCTGAATGTACTGTCAGGTCTTTCTTATAAACCCACTGCTGCAGGGAAGGAATCATTTAGCAAGTAGTAGCTGCTTCCAGCTCTGATGGAACAACAGGGGTCTACAGATCTAGGATAAGATCTCATGCATCATCTCTTGCACCAGCTCTGCCTCTCTGGCAACTCTACATCTGCATTTCTCCTACCTCAGAACTGATTATCTTTGTATCTTCTTCCTCCCAGCTAGTCTCTTTCTCTGTCTACTCATCTTTATCTCTTTCTTACGCCACCCACCCTGCTCTCTTCGGTCTACCAGTCCCGTCTTCTTAACCACACCACAGCACTCTTGTGTCATTCAGCTCTTTAGGGGTCTCTTTCAGTATAAATTGTACTTCATTTTTGTAGTATGTCCTCTAATCCCTCCGCTCACCAACTCTCATTTGCCTACTGTCTACTTAGACATCTTTCCTAACACACCTACCTGCATTTCTCCCCTCTGTATCTGGCAGCCTTACTCTTGCCCCTCTTTCGCCCGGGTTTCTTTGCGCCTCTCTCATTTACTTCTTCACTCTAGTTAGCCTGTTAACTCCAGCGCTATCTCTCCCTGCCCCTTGCTAACTATGGGGCATATTACCAAGCAGGGCGATAGGCAATTATCGCCACTTTAGCGGCCGTTTTCCGGCGCTAAGCGGCGATAATTCTATCGCTCTATTAGCAAGCTGTCGCAAACAGCAGTTAGCGACAGCTTTAGGCGATAGCGAGCAGTTTGGGCCCCGCTTTGCATGTCAGCGATATTTATCGCTAATAACATGCAAAGTGGGCGTACCCAACCTGTTAGCGACTGAAAGCAGTCGCTAGTGTCGCTATCGCCTATTAGCAAGGCAGGCATAGCGATGGAAATATTCCAGCTATCGCCAAAAACGAACGCCTGCTCTGACCAGTTCTTAGCTATTTTATCCAATGGGAGGTGGATAACATGGCTAAGAGCGACAGGCGGGGTATTTAATGTTTCACTGCTTAGATGAGCTGGTTATTATTTTAATGAAAAGTCTACTGCAACTGTTTAATGAAATGCTCACCTGAAAAGCTAATGAAATTACCAATGCCTTGCTCTAATTGAAAGCCTATATAAAAGATCTTGATTTTTCAAATACAACTACTGGTGTGGTCTCTATTATTGCGCCACTGTGTGTTTCATTGGATGTGTGTGTTAAGTGGCTGCTTTACACGTAAGCCCCTGGCTGCCTTTCTGCTCGAGCCATGCTCCCCCGGAGAACTGGCGGTACCAGTTCTTACATTGGTGGCGAGCCGTGGGATCCAGGACCTGTAGCTACCTAACACCCTCCAGTGGGACAGAGTGCGCTGCAATTAATTGGACACCTATCGCGCTACAAGCAAACCCAATTGCTCACCACTGTCTAGCCTGCAACAAAGTGTGTTGAACCAGTATTGTTGCCTACGTCCTAGAATTTTTCTTCCAGGTTATCTAGGTCCTCACCTGACAGAATGGAGTTCCAGCTGGCTGACCTTGATAGGTACACGGCAGTGCAGTTAAGGGAGTTTTGTCAGGGGATGGGGGTGCCTGTGGGGACGAGAGCTGTAAAAGAAGAGCTCCGTACCGCCTTAAGGGCATGTAGAAGGGCCCACCCAGAGGAAGAAGAGGATGGGGAACAGGTCACACACGGGGAGGTGGACACTCAGGAAGACCCAGGCCTGCTCAACATTGACATATCAGACAATGTATTGCCAGGAAGACGTTCCGGGGCAGGGAGCAGTGTATCTAGGGAGGGTGTGTCACCGCAGGAGTACGAGGACAGGAGGGAGGAGAGGTGATTGAAGTGGGAGCTTGCCAAGTTAGAGTTAGAGAGAGAAAGGGAAGATAAGCAGTTTGCTTTGGAAAGAGAAAAATTAGCATTAGAAGAAAGGAAGTGGGCGCACGAGCTGCAGCTCAAGGAAATGGAGCTGCAAGCATTGCAGTTGAGTGCGCCAGGGAGTCCTAATGGTGGCAGCGTACCAGGTGCTCATCATGAGCCCAGATTCTGGTTACCTAAGGAGGTGATAGCGAGCTACACCAAGGGGGATGACATTGCCAGGTGGTTGGAGGCGTATGAAGTGGCCTTGACTGCCCATGGGGTGCCTGAGAAACACTGGGGAGGTGGTTTGTACCGGTATATACCTCCTGATGTCAGGGACTCACTCCTGTATTTGGAGAAGGCAGACCAGTTTAGGTATCCCCCCATGAAGGAGGCGCTTATCAAACATTTTGGCCTCAACCCTGAAAGGTATCGCCAGAGGTTTCGTGGCAGCCATAAGCTGCCCACGTAGAATTGGGTGGATTTTTTTTAATATGCCCGAAACGCTCTGGATGGTTGGGTGCGTGGCAGCGAGGTGCGTGATTTTGAGGGTCTGTATAACCTTTTTTTGAGAGAGCACCTCCTGGATAAGTGTTTTCCAGAGTTGCGCCAACGTTTGGTGGACCGCAAGCTTACTGATACCCGTGAGCTTGCGAAGGAGGCGGATATTTGGGTCAGCACCCGGGTGTCACACAAGGACCCGGGGGAGATGGCCCGAAAGGCGGACAGGGCGCCCCTCAGAAGAAAGAGGGTGGTGATAAAAGAACGGAGTTCTCATGAGGCCCACAAACTAGACAGTTTGGGAAAGGAGTAGGTACCCCACCTCAGAACCGTTCCCCAAAACCCACTTACCCTGACTAGAGTCAGCAGCCAAAAGTGGTCTGGTGCTATGAGTGCGGAGAGGTCGGACACTACAAGGGGGATCCCCAGTGTCGCAAACGACCCCCAGCCCCTACTGGTGGCAAGAGTCCCGGGGTGGCTAGTGTAGCGCTTGGGTTGGAGCTACCCCTAGATAGGGAAGGGGAGTGGACAGGCCTGACCCTGGTTTCACTCGGGGATAAAGAGATGGTCCCAGTGACGCCCTTACCATCGAATACTGCTAAGTACCAGCAGAGGGTGAAGGTGAATGGGGAGGAGGTGGACGCTCTGAGGGACACAGGAGCCAGCATGACCACTGTAGTGAGGCGGCTGGTGTCCCCTGAGCAGGTTGTTCCTGATGTGTACCATCCGGCCGTGTTGGCTGACGGCAGAATGAGCTACTATCCCGTGGCTCAAGTTCCCTTTGATTGGGGAGGAGTGTCAGGCCCGTTGAGAGTTGTGATCAGCCCTGCCTTGCCTGTGGACTGTCTGCTCGGTAATGACCTCGAACATACCACCTGGAAGGAAGTGGAGTCTAGGGCCCACACTGAGATGCTGGGATTACCAGAGTGGACTTGCGTAGTCACGCGGTCCACAGCTGCCCGGCAAGAAGCTCAACCCGGGTTGGAGCCTGAAACAAGGGCCCAACCCAATGCCGGTCCAGAGGAGAGTGTTGTGGAGGACACACCCCGTGTGACGGATGGGGAGCCTGCGGAGGTAACCCCGGAGTCCGTGGAGGTGGAGGTCGTTCCCATGGGGGATGTGCCGACCCTTGCCGAGTGGCATGTGGAAGGAGGTCCTACCCGGGAGGATTTCTGTCGGGCACAGAAGGAGTGCCCCACGCTTGAAGGCATGCGGCGACAGGCCGAAGCCCAAGCGATGAACAAGGAGACCGGCAGTTATCACGTGTATTGGGAGGATGGCCTCCTGTACAGTGAGCCAAGGGTTCCGGTGCATGGGTCTTCAAGGGCCTTAGTGGTCCCCCAGTGCTACCGGGCCTTTTTGATGGAACTGGCGCATGAGATACCCTTAGCCGGACACCTGGGCCAGGACAAGACCTTTGCTAGGCTAGTCCCACATTTTTATTGGCCTAGGATGAGAGTTGCCTCTGACACCTATTGCAAGACCTGCAAGATTTGCCAGGCCAGTGGCAAGACGGGGACCAAATTGAAGGCCCCATTGGAACCACTCCCGGTGGTCGGGACCCCTTTTGAGCGGGTCGGTATAGACATCGTTGGGCCGTTGGACCCTCCGACCTCTGTGGGACATCGGTTTATTCTGGTGTTAGTGGACCACGCCACTCGGTACCCGGAGGCCATCCCTCTGAGGACCAATACTGCACCTGTAGTGGCGCGGGCCCTGATGGGGATATTTACCCGAGTGGGATTCCCCAAGGTCGTGGTGTCGGACAGGGGCACAAATTTCATGTCGGCCTACATGCAGGCCATGTGGAAGGAGTGCAAAGTGACCTATCGGTTCTCCACTCCTTACCACCCCCAGACTAACGGGCTCGTAGAGCGCTTCAACAAGACCTTGAAGGGGATGATCTGGAGTCTGCCAGAAGACCTGAGGCGGAAATGGGACATCCTCCTCCCTTGCTGGCTGTTCTCGTACCGCGAGGTACCCCAGAAGGGAGTCGGGTTCAGCCCCTTCAAATTGCTCTATGGACATCCCGTTAGGGGACCCCTCAGTCTGGTCAAGGAGGGGTGGGAGAAGACTTCAAAGAAGCTTCCCCTTGATGTGTCAGCTACATGCTGGCATTCCGCAGTCAGATGGCCAAGCTGTGGAAGGAAGCCTCAGACAATCTGGAGGCTAGCCAAGCCATCATGAAGGAGTGGAATGACCACAACGCTCGGACGGTGGAGTTGGACGCTGGACAGAAGGTGTGGGTCATGGAGCCTGGGGAGCTTAGTGCCCTCCAGGACTGGTGGACTGGTCCGTACGAGATTGTGGAGCGTAGAGGCCAGACTACCTACGTCGTGGACTTGAAGACCCCCCGACAACCACACCGGGTGCTCCACGTCAACCGCCTGAAGCCTCATCATGAGCGATCGAAGCTTGCTCTCCTCATGGTGACGGATGGGAGCGAGGCGAAGGGAAGTGAACCTCTTCCTGACCTTCTAGCGGCTCAGGAGAAGGATGGTTCAGTGGAGGGAGTTGTCCTCTCCCCATCCTTGACCCCAGAACAACAGAGGGACTGCCGCCAGGTTTTGGCGCAGCACGCCTCGTTGTTCTCCCTCACGCCTGGAATCACACATCTGTGTACCCATGATGTGGACACAGGGGACAGTCCGCCAGTGAAAACCAAGTCTTACCGGCTGTCCGATAAGGTAAAGAACAGCATCCAGGGTGAGGTGACCAAGATGCTGGAGTTGGGTGTGATCGAACCCTCCAGCAGCCCGTGGGCTAGTCCAGTTGTGTTGGTGCCGAAAGCGGCTCCTCCGGGCGCCACACCAGAACTTTGGTTCTGTGTGGACTATCGGGGGTTGAATTCTGTCACCAAGACAGATGCTCACCCGATACCCCGGGCAGACGAGCTGATTGACCGGCTGGGAGCAGCCAAGTACCTCAGCACCATCAACTTGACATCAGGGTACTGGCAGATTGCCATGGCCGATGGAGCGAAGGAGAAAACAGCGTTCTCCACCCCCGAGGGCCACTTCCAATTTCGAGTGATGCCCTTCGGGCTCAAGAGTGCTCCGGCCACCATCCAGCGGTTGGTGAACCAGGTATTATCTGGCCTGGAGTCCTTCTCAGCTGCTTACCTGGATGACATAGCTGTCTTCAGTAGCACCTAGGAGGACTTCCAGGAGGTGCTGCGGGCGTTACAACGTGCTGGCTTCACCATCAAAGCTAGCAAGTGCCAGATTGGACAGGGCTCTGTCGTGTACCTGGGACTCTTGGTGGGCGGAGGTAAGGTGCAACCCCTACAGGCCAAGATTGAGACCATCATGGCCTGGGAGTCCCCCAAAACTCAGACTGAGGTCCGAGATTTTCTTGGCCTCACTGGCTATTACCGCAGATTCGTCAAAGGGTATGGTACCGTCGTGGCCCCCCTGACCGAGTTGACATCCAAAAAGCACCCACGTCAGGTCATCTGGACGGCTGCTTGCCAAGAGGCATTTGAAATACTGAAGCGCGCGATGTGCACCGCTCCGGTGCTGGCCACTCCTGACTTCCAAAAAGAATTCATTGTGCAGACAGATGCCTCAGAGCATAGCGTAGGCGCCGTGCTGTCGCAACTCAACGATGATGGCCAAGACCAACCTGTGGCCTTCATCTCCAGAAGACTCCTCCCGCGGGAACGGCGATGGAGTACCATCGAGCGAGAAGCCTTTGCTGTGGTCTGGGCTTTGAAGAAGTTGAGGCCATACCTTTTTGGCTCTCACTTCCTGGTTCAAACCGACCACCGACCCCTTCGCTGGCTCATGCAAATGAGAGGCGAAAACCCAAAGTTGCTAAGGTGGTCCATTTCCCTACAGGGGATGGACTTTAGGGTGGAACATCGGCCCGGAGCTGACCATGCCAATGCTGACGGTCTCTCCCGGTTTTTCCGCTTTAGTGACGAGAACTCCCTATAGGTTGGGTAGCTCTCCCCACTTTCAGCTGGGGGGGACGCATGTTAGACCTGTCAGCCCTAGGGTGGTCTTTCCCTGTGATTTTTTGCCCTTGCCTCATTTTTTCCACCTACTTTTTGTTGGCCCTTAGGTCTTCGGGCACCTTTTTCATGGCTAATCCATGTTAGGGTGCAGGTGCTCTCTACTTACAACAGGGCTGCCACTGGCCCCTGCTACTGCAGCGTGGTCTTTTTAGTGTAGCACCCTAGTTGCCAGGAGCAGGCTGGAGCCCCATACAATGTTGCATTGCCAGCCACCCAACCCCTGTCCATAGTTAGAGTGGGGAAGCTCCTGGAACCTTCCAGAAGGAAGGCAGACCTGACTTTTCCCGTCTTAGAAAGTGGTCACCTGACCTGGGCATATATAAGCAAGGGAGGGAACTTTTTCTAGTCAGTTGGGGCATCACTGACCTGGGGAACCCACGCAGGAGTTTTAGGTGGGAGGGCCTAGTGAGGAACCTATGCTACTGGGAGTGACAGGATCTAGGTCATGCCTCTCAAGCTGGGTGAGGTGTCCAAAGCTAGCCCGCTGATCTAGCCCAGTGGTAGGGAACCCCAGGGGCCATCTGCAGTGACTGAGGAGAAACTCTTCAAGCCTTCAACTCATCACCCCACCTTCCACTTCAAGAAACAAACAACTAAGGGCGCAGAACCATCCAAGCGCCAAGAAGACCGCTTTCCTGTGAGAAGAGACTGCTGGGTGATCGACCAGGTACTGGACTGGGCTGCCCTGCGCACCCACCGCCTGCCGTGGGCCCACTTTGCCCCCTTGTCTCCTCTTGACTGAACTATTTTTGACCCCCATCCTGCCTGCAGTCCCTGCTAAACTGTGTGGGAGGCGCCTATCCTGTTCCACCCTGGTCAGCGCTGTACTTGAGGCTGCCTGCCCTGTCAGGGATCGTTGAAATTGCCTCCCTGCCCTGCCAGCGCCTAGCGCTGAGAAGGGCCGCCAAGCACTGTACCTGGCCGCCTGAGGAGACTCCCCCCTGGTCCTAGCGGCATAAACGCTGCCCACGCGACACGTCTGAGGTGTTTTCGGCCTGTACCTGGCCGCCTGCCCCCGCGCTGTGTTCAGCGCCGTCATTGTCCCCCTCGGCGGCCCCCGGTGCCAGGAGAGGGCCGCAGCATCCAGTTCCTCAGGCCGCACTGGGCCCGAAGCCTGCCTGTCCCCTGTCACGTGAGCGGGAGCGCCGCCGCATCATCGGCCGCGCCCCCGCCCAAGCCGCACAGCCATTGGCTGCCCGGAACCAGCCCCTTCTCCCGAGGCCCGGCACCCGGAGAAGCACAAGCTCGCCGTAGAGAGGGCGGAAGACCTGAAGAGCCCCCTCCGCTGTGCCCAGCGAGCCGCGCCTGAACACCACAGTGAGCCTCGAGCCCCGAGTGCTCGACCTGCCTCGCCCCCGGCGCTGGTGCCTTAACGCAGTACCTGCGCCGCGCTGGGGCAAGTGAGGCTCTGGGAGGGATGAAGCCCCTCTCACCTGCAGCAGCATTTCCGCAAGGGCCCCGGAGGGCCGAAGAAGAGAGGTATCCCCCTGGGGAGGAGGGCGGTAGGCCGAGTGAGGCCCGAGGTCGCCCCTCCCCCGGGGTTAACTGTGACTGGGCCCTGTTGGCCCCCTTCTGAATGTGCCTCGAATATTTGGAGGCTGGAGGGTCAGACACTTTCCCCATTATATCGTTTTGCCTGCATATTTACAAGCCTGAATTATTCATAGCGCACCATATTTACAAGCCTGAATTATTCATAGCGCACCATATTTACAAGCCTGAATTATTCATAGCGCACCATATTTACAAGTCTGAATTATTCATAGCGCACCATATTTACAAGCCTGTTAATGAGAGGGAGAGTCACTTCACTGTACTGAATTTTCTTGCAGAGGTGGACTTCCATAGTATTCTGATGATCTGAACTGGGTCGCAAACCGATCTGTATTTACAAGAAGAGAAGCTTGTGGAAGGTTACTACAGGCTGTGTTCTTTGAAGTTCTCTGTTATACTGAAAAGTACTTGCTGAAATGTTTTATTACTTTCTATGAAGCGCAAGTTAGAAAGCGTCTATGAGAGGTTTAATGTGTTACTTTAATGCAATGCTATAGTTGCTTCTTGTAGGATCCTCCAGGTTATAAAAGTACCCCCTTTGCCTGCCGAGGAGTTTGATGCCACAGGCGGGGTTATTTAATGTTTCACTGCTTAGATGAGCTGGTTATTATTTTAATGAAAAGTCTACTGCAAATGTTTAATGAAATGCTCACCTGAAAAGCTAATGAAATTACCAATGCATTGCTCTAATTGAAAGCCTATATGAAAGATCTTGATTTTTCAAATACAACTACTGGTTTGGTCTCCATTATTGCGCCACCGTGGGTTTCATTGGATGTGTGTGTTAAGTGGCTGCTTTACACGTAAGCCCCTGGCTGCCTTCCTGCTCGAGCCGTGCTACCCCCCCGGAGAACTGGCGGTACCAGTTCTTACAGCCTGGAATTTATGAAAGACAGCATGGCGAATCAATCACTAGGAGCACAATTTTCAGTAGTTACAGAGTATTAAAAATAAATACAGACAGGAAGCATATCGTTTTCTGGCTCTATTTATCTGGTAAAATCAGTAAAAACGGAAAACTAGAATACTTAAATATTATTAAAACTGCCTTTTTAATTAAGGTGGTGCCATAATATGCCAGGTATGCCCCAATCCCTTATGCAAATAAAAAAAAAAATACCAAACAAAACCTTGTGAAATTACAAACTAAAGTGTCCAAGCACAGCCAGTGAAGGCCTAAACAATTTGCAACATAGCACAGCTATATTAAGAAACAGTTATTCCATGGTCTATGATACCCTGAATGTACTGTCAGGTCTTTCTTATAAACCCACTGCTGCAGGGAAGGAATCATTTAGCAAGTAGTAGCTGCTTCCAGCTCTGATGGAACAACAGGGGTCTACAGATCTAGGATACTCTTCTCTCCACACAGGACAGGTCCCTCTAGCATTTAAAGAGGCTCGCCTGATTCCTTTATTAAAAAAACCTGGTTCGGACACAAAGTGTCTAAAGAACTTCCGTCCCATCTCCCAGTTGCCTTTTTTGGCTAAGGTGACTGAGCAGCATGTGTTGGTATCGCTCTCAAAACATCTAGAGAGCAACAACCTGCTGGAGGTCAATCAGGCAGGGTTCCGTGCTAATCATAGCACGGAACTAGTCATGCTATCAATTCTGGATGATTTGAGGAGCCGGGCGGATATAAAAACACCTAGCGCCCTGGTACTACTAGATCTCTCCGCGGCCTTTGATACCGTGTGTCATGAACAACTTTTGTCGCGGTTGAGGTCTTTTGGTATCAGGGGCACAGCTCTGGCATGGCTTGCATCATTCCTGCAGGGTAGGACACAGAGAGTACAGCTGGGGGACCTGCTTTCCACCTCCGCGCCTATCACTTGAGGGGTCCCACAGGGCTCTGCTTTGTCACCCCTACTCTTCAACATCTATCTGCAGCCATTGATTGCACTCCTGAATAGGATGGATTGCCTAGTTTATAACTATGCCGACGACACCCAGATTATTATCCGGCTGGATGAAGGTCCAGGAGCGTCCACCAGGCTACAGGATATACTTAAAGCCACGGTTAATTGGATGTCCAAAAACTCCTTAAAAATTAACCCGGAAAAGACGGAAGTGTTGCCCATCCCCATCACGGGCAACCCCTGGAATGAGAAATTCTGGCCTGTAGAGCTGGGTGTGCCACCGAAACCAGCGGCGGCAGTTAAAAGTCTGGGTCTGTACATGGATGGAAAACTCTCCATGGAAAAACAAGTTACGACTGTAGTGGGTACCTGTATTGGCTTACTGCGGCAATTGAGAAAAATATCGGCACTGCTTTCTTTTTCCACCCTGAAACATGTGGTTTCAGCTATAATCTTGGCCAGGCTGGATTATGGAAACTCTCTGTATATAGGGCTACCCCAGCGGTTGCTGGATAAGCTACAGGGGGTTATGAATGATGCAGCCAGGCTGATTTACAAGAAACCCAGGATGACCCACTCGTCCCCTCTGATGCAGGAGCTTCATTGGCTCCCAATTCGGCAGAGAGTAGTATTCAAAGGACTGTGTATAGTACACAAGGCGCTGTACGGGAATGCACCAAAATATCTGAAGTCCCGACTATCCCTCTATACGCCGTGCAGGACTTTACGTTCATCAGATGCTACTCTCCTATCCCAATCCCGGTTTAAATTGGCCACGGTGGGGGGACGTGCTTTTTCTAAAACACTCCCAGCTCTGTGGAACAAATTGGCCCCAGAACTAAGGAAGGAACGCAATTTGTTAGCCTTCAGAAAAAATTTAAAAACTGTTTTGTTTAAGCAAGCATTTAACAGCCACTAGGTGCTTTGTTAAGATCAAGCAAAATGCCAAGCCCCACTATGTAACCTGGACAATTAGCGCTTAGAGACCCCGGTGGTTATAACGCGCTATACAAATTAAATAAATAAATAAATAAATAAATAAATAAGATCTCATGCATCATCTCTTGCACCAGCTCTGCCTCTCTGGCAACACTACATCTGCATTTCTCCTACCTCAGAACTGATTATCTTCGTATCTTCTTCCTCCCAGCTAGTCTCTTCCTCTGTCTACTCATCTTTATCTCTTTCTTACGCCACCCACCCTGCTCTCTTCGGTCTACCAGTCCCCTCTTCTTAACCACACCACAGCACTCTTGTGTCATTCAGCTCTTTAGGGGTCTCTTTCAGTATAAATTGTACTTCATTTTTGTAGTATGTCCTCTAATCCCTCCGATCACCACCTCTCATTTGCCTACTGTCTACTCAGACATCTTTCTTAACACACCTACCTGCATTTCTCCCCTCTGTATCTGGCAGCCTTACTCTTGCCTCTCTTTCGCCCGGGTTTCTTTGCGCCTCTCTCATTTACTCCTTCACTCTAGTTAGCCTGTTAACTCCAGCGCTATCTCTCCCTGCCCCTTGCTAACTATGGGGCATATTACCAAGCAGGGCGATAGGCAATTATCGCCACTTTAGCGGCCGTTTTGCGGCGCTAAGCGGCGATAATTCTATCGCTCTATTAGCAAGCTGTCGCAAACAGCAGTTAGCGACAGCTTTAGGCGATAGCGAGCAGTTTGGGCCCCGCTTTGCATGTCAGCGATATTTATCGCTAATAACATGCAAAGTGGGCGTACCCAACCTGTTAGCGACTGAAAGCAGTCGCTAGTGTCGCTATCGCCTATTAGCAAGGCAGGCATAGCGATGGAAATATTCCAGCTATCGCCAAAAACGAACGCCTGCTCTGACCAGTTCTTAGCTATTTTATCCAATGGGAGGTGGATAACATGGCTAAGAGCATTTTGTCGCTAATGCGTGAATATCGCTGTATTCTCAGCGATATTCACGCTATCGCCGGAAAATGTATCGCTTTGGAGATAAACGTTGCTAATAGCACGTTATCTCAGCGATAATTTCCGGCGATGCTTAGCGATAAAAAATGTGTTAGTTAGCGATAAATATCGCTAATCGTTGGTAATATGGCCCTATGGTTCTCTCAGGTTCCCTCCTGCAGATCGTGAAGTTTCTAAACTCAGTTCCATGCAATCATTATTTCATCTCCAGACTTTTTAACTTACGCCCTTGGCAGATGAGAAACTCCATCACAAACCTGATAGATATCCTGTCCGCTAAAATATAATTCCATTATATCCTATGGAACTTGAAATACGGCAGAATATATATCCTTGACGTTTGTGATGGAGTATGTCACCCGCCAAGATCATAATCAGGCCCTCAGCGGCAAAACAGCTGAATGGATTTTCACGAAATGTAGCAGAAATATAGATTATAGTCTGGAAATTATCCTTTTTGCTATTTCGTGATATTTTGCAGGAATATAGATTATGATATGGAAAAGATCCTTTTTGCAATTTCATGGACATGTCAGTAGGCTTGTACTTATAAGGCATTAAAACATAGTGACATATTGGGTTGTGGTATATCACAGTAATTTTCTGGAACACAGCAGTACTTGCCGATGACAAAGCAGCATATGATTGGCTTATGGCTACCGTTACAAAAGTAAAAGGCAGCCATGTTGTTTTTGTAATATAATGTAATGTAACGCATATTTATAGAGCGCAACTGCCCACCCAAAGGGTATCCTGGCGCTTGACCACAACACTACCTACATATGACATACATTACACAGCCCTTGGAAAAAGATGACTTTTAAGGTCCTTTTTAAAAGACAGCAAAACCTGCCTACACCTCAGGAATAGCGGTAAGGAGTTCCACAGTTTGGCGGCCGTAAAGCTGAAAGAGCGGCCGCCCATCCTTACCCTTTTTACCCTGGGGACTGTCACCAAGAATGCCGAAGAGGACCTCAGAGTTCTAGAGGCTGAGTACCAGGAAAAGAGATCTTGTAACATCACTGGACCCAGACCATGCAGAGCTCTGAAGACCAAACAAGCAGCCTTAAAACGGATCCGTTGCTGAACCGGCAACTAATGAAGATCCGAAAGTGCAAGGCAAGAAGAAGCAGAACGAGGACGAGATAGGGCCAGCTTAGCCGCCATATTCTGATCCCGCTGCAGTTTCAAGAGCAGAATATTAGGAGCCCCTAGAAGCAGTGCGTTGCAGTAGTCTAACCTACTGAGAATGATACTACGCACTATTTCAATCCTAGCTGAAGGGGGAAATAGCGGCAGAATTTTCCGTAATGTACGGAGCAATAGCATGCATGTCGCCGTGGTTTTATTGACAAAGGCATCCAACTGAAGGTTGGGCCCAAACATGACACCCAGATTGCGCGCAGACTCAGCAGCCGCCACAGTGCCTAGGATGGAGGTAGGGCAGAACTCCTCTGGTAGAGGGCAAGGCAACCGATCCAGAGTGCAATGGAGAACCTCCGTTTTCGATCCATTAAACTGGAGCGAGTTCTGGCGCAGCCAATCTGCCGTAGAGGTCATGCAACGGTGAAATGTTTCCCTGGAAACCGCATCCTCGCCTTCAAAAGAAAAAATAAGTTGAGTGTCATCGGCATAGTTGATGACCGATATGCCGAATGACTTAATCAATCTTATCAACGGGCGAAGATACAGGTTAAATAGGATTGGGCTGATAGCCGAGCCCTGAGGCACGCCCTTATTTACTTTTTTGACAGCTGACCGAAAAGGTGGCAAAACCACAGCTTCTTGCCTATTGCAGAGGTAGGAAGTCAACCAGTCGAAGGCCTGGCCGGTCACCCCGGCCTTCTGCAGCCTGCTTAGTAACACAGCATGGTCAACCGTATCGAACGCGGCCGACATGTCGAGCAGCACCAGAAATGCCGCTCTTCCCATGTCGACACGCGAACGTAGGGTATCCAAAACTGTCACCAGAGATGACTCAGTGCCGTGGGCCGGCCTAAATCCAAATTGGGCCACGTCCAGGCAGGCCTTGGATTCAAGGAAGCTAGACAGGACCCTCGTGACCAATTTCTCCAATATTTTTACAGAGAAAGTTAAAAGCGAGATTGATCTATAATTCGCCGGGCACAAAGGATCCAAGGTGGCTTTTTTTAGCAGAGGTGAAACCACTGCGAGCTTCCAACAGTCTGGAACTGTGGCCGTAGCTAAGGACTGGCAGCAGATGGCATGAAGTGGGGAAAACAGCTCCGCCTGGAACACTTTCCAAAATGTATGGGGTAGCGGATCTAATGGAGAACCAGAAGAGACGCTATTGGCCAGCAGACAAAAATCCTCCAAGGAAGGAGTAGGAAAGCAGGTCAACTGAGGCTGTGCCACCTCTTCACTAGCAGCGTCAGGGGCCGCTATGCTAGCAAAGTCCGAGGTGGGAGAAGATGGAGAGCTAGGCGGAGAAGAGGCCGAGAGCCCATTCAGTATATTCCTGATTTTTTTCCTCGAAAGCAGAATCTAAGGAATCACATAGCTCCTGGGATGCCGGAATGATGTTTGAAATACAGGCAGGATTAGATAGATCATTAACTATTTTGAACAAAGTTTGAGACTTGTTCACTGCCTTAGCCAAGGTATCCTCCAGGTATTTCGCCTTAGCATTCCTGATCAGCATTTTATAGTCTTGAAGGGATTTTTTATTGAACAGTTTATCTGGTTCAAAATAGTGCCTTCTCCACGCTCTCTCCGCCCGTTTACAGCGTAGTTTCTGTTGGAGGAGGTCATTAGAAAACCAGGGAGAGACCCTCCTAGGCTTATATTTTGCCTTACGCAGAGGAGCCACCTTATCCAGTGAATCTACAATCTGCTGACAAAGAGCAGAATAACTTTCCTCCACATTCTCCCCCAAGGAAAAAACCCTAGGAAGTAATGTGGGTAGACTGGAACACTTCAGGATCCGCGACCATTGCCGACTAAGCTTTAAATTGCCAGGGCCGCTCTTATTCAGCGAACCTGCTGGTAAAAAGATGGAAAAGTGGATCAATGCATTGTCCGTCCAGCATTGCTCCAATACCCCCTTAATCGAGACCTGCGAGTCATCCGCAAAAATCATGTCCAAGGTATGCCCTTTTGCATGGGTTGGGGAAAGCACCAGCTGCGTAAGATGTACATTGCTGCAAGCCTGGCAGAGTTCTCGATAGGCGAGGTCATGTGGGCCATTAGGCCATAGGTTGAAATCGCCCAGCACTAAAAACCTGGCATGTGAGTTAGACAGGTCATAGATAAGATCTATCAATTCCTGAGGGGGTGGCATAGCGCTGCCGGGAGGTCTGTAGCAGAGCAATCCAGCAACCATTACCCCACTCTGGCCTTTTAGGGAGAACCCCAAAAGTTCGAAGCCAGTAACCCCTTTGACTACAATCTGCAAGAGGGCGAGTGAATCATTAAAAATAAAGCCCACTCCACCGCCTCTCCCGCTTGCTTGCGGGTTATGCTTGATCGTATAGCCCGGGGGACAGGCCCAACCGAGCTCGACTCCGCTATCCGCCCTTGTCCAAGTTTCGGTCAAGAAAAGTACATCCAGCTTAGAGGATTCAACAAGGAGGGCAATCTCTGCATGATGTTTGCGCAGCGAGCGAACGTTGAGCAGTCCGCAAGAAAGAGCCCACGAAGGAGCAGGGATACTACCCGTTTGCCTGCCCCTGCTAGAATGGTGGTCCAACGAGCACAACTCAGCACTGGAATACACCAGGCGAGGAGGGGCAGCATGGCTAGCGCTAGACACGACCGGAGCGCGAACGGGCGCAAACGGGCTTACCTCTGGCGCAACTCCGGCACGCCGCTGGCTCGCCCGCTGCACGCCCACGCTGCGCGCTTGCCCACTCATCCCTTATGAACTGAGCTGCGCGGGAGTCCTGTGAGGAAAGCCTCTGGACCCGCAAAAAGATGGCGCCTGAAAAACGTCCCGACCGGGAGAACACCCGCCCAAGATGGCGGCCGAAAACGCCGTGACCAGATCCAATCTCCCACTATACTGCCTAAGTCCCGCAAAGTGCGGGTGGTTCCACGATTATGGTGCAGGTAAGAGCCTGAAACGATGCCCCCCAAATGTCCAAGCTGCGCAAGCGCCTGCGACCTATGTGGCAGCACGAGTGTCAGGTAAGATAAAAAGTTAAAATAGCTAGCAGCTACAGCAAGGGTTGGCGTGGGTGCAGTAGGTAGGCGTGCGTGCAGTAAGTAGAGAAATCTACAACTGACCAGAGAGGAGCGTCTTAAATACTCGTCCCAGTGTGCGGGAGTCCTGTGAGGAAAGCCTCTGGACCCGCAAAGAGATGGCGCCTGAAAAACGTCCCGACCGGGAGAACACCCGCCCAAGATGGCGGCCGAAAACGCCGCGACCAGTTCCAATCGCCCACTATACAGCCTAAGTCCCGCAAAGTGCGTGTGGTTCCACGATTATGGTGCAGGTAAGAGCCTGAATCTATGCCCCCCAAATGTCCAAGCTGCGCAAGCACCTGCGACCTATGTGGCAGAACGAGTGTCAGGTAAGATAAAAAGTTAAAATAGCTAGCAGCTACAGCAAGGGTTGGCGTGCGTGCAGTAGGTAGGCGTGCGGTTACCGCAGTTTGACTGTGTTCTGGGACAGGGCCTTAGATATAGGTAAGCAGTAATTTGTATCTCTGCCTATTACCATTATCAAAGTTGGAATAGGAAGGGAAAATGTGTATATGTTTCTATGGGGTACATGCATCAAAAATACTTTTACGAGTCCCTAGTTGCCATTATTAAGGAATCGCAATTAGGGACTCTTAAAAGCCTATGCATGTAGAAATCGCTATTAAAATAGCGATTTCTAAACATTCCTTAATTGTGACTCGTAAATTGCGAGTCGCAATTTAGGACTGGCTTCCCATTCATTCCTATCAGCCTACAGCCCATAGGAATGAGTGGGAAATTGCATGTGCAATTTGCGAGTACCAATATGTACTCGCAAACTGCCCATGCAATTTCAACTGCAAATTTGCCAAAAGGGCACCCTGTTGCACCCCTGGAATTGTGATGTGCACCCATGTTGCGCACACACATGCCCCAAGGGCACGTGTGTGTGTAACCTGAAACTTTGAAAAAAAAATGCATTTTATTACATTTTTTAAAAAGGTTTTGCAAATTACAGACCAGTTTGACTTCACTGTAATTTGCGGTCCCAAAAAAATAAAATCGCTATTTCAAAGTACTTCTTGATTTGCAATTAAGGAATAGCAAATTGGGATTCCTTAAATGCAGTCGCAATTTAGGAGCTCGGAAAAAAGTGTGAATTCTTAAATTGCGCTTACCAAACACTTTCATGCATCGCTAAAGGCCAATTTGCAAGCACAAACGGCCAATTTTTGTAAATCGCACTGTTTGTCCCTGTATATATTTTAAGAAAAGTTTACAGAGTACTGTAGTATTATGTAGGAAGAACCTCGGTACATTGAAAATAATAAAAACAATAAATATGTGAAGAAATACACTGTACTACACTATATTTCACAAATACAGTGCACTACAGATATTTTCAATTGTATACATATTTCATTTTTTAGAAAAACTTTAAGGAGTACTGTGGTACTATCTAGAAAAAACAGTACTTCTTAAAAAATGTAAAACAAAAGTTACAAAACAACACTACATTATATTTAGAAGGGAAAATATATTGTATTTGAGTGTTGTTTTTAACTTTTTACATATTTAATTATTGTAAATATTTTACAAACAGCCTGCATACTAGGGTTTAAGGCAAAATATACTGTTGTACAGTCTACTTAAAAAAAAGTACAAATATTTTAAACACTGTACTACACTATATTTCACAATCCAGAAAGCACACTAAGGGCCTGGTAATGACTTTGGTGGTGTGGGACCAGTCAACCACACCACCACCCCACTCCCACACTGCCAAAGCTGTCTGGAACATTGCCCACCAGATTATGAGTTTCCTTTTGACCTGGCGGGCAGGGCTTTGGCGGTCCTGTATCAGAGAAGTTCTAAGGCTCATAAGTGTAGCGCAGGGAGAGCGCCAAAGCCCTTTTAGAAAAATTTTATGGAGTACTGTGGTACTATCTAGAAAATACTGCACTTAAAATTTTTTTTTAAAAAGTTATAAAACAATACTACATTATATTTAGAAGGGAAAATATACTGTATTAGAGTGTTGTTTTTAAGTTTCTACATATTTAATTATTTAAAACTTTTACAGACAGTCTGAATTCTAGGGTTTAAGGCAACATTTTAAACGCTGTACTACTCCATATTTCCACCTACACTCCAGAAAGCACACTAAGGGCCTGTTTTAGACTTTGGTGGAGTGGGAGCGGGCCACCACACCACCACCCCGCTCCCACACTGCCAAAGCTGTCCCAAACATTGCCCACCAGATTATATTGTTAATAACAATAAGTAAGCTTAGAAAGCGCATGGCTACACTCAATAGTGACTTCCCTCACTGCAGCCCACAACCTCGTCTGTCGCAGTAACAAGATACAGCTAAGAGATGAACCTATATGTGGAAGACCCAAGTTTTTTGGGATTTTTTAAAGAGCCTTTCCAATGGTTCTATCCGGAGAGCGAAAGGGAGGACATTCCAATGGTCAGCGGCCAGGTAGCGGAAAGATCGCCCCCCATTCTTCCTCTTTGGATTATTGGCATCTTGACCTGTCCAGTCCCCGAGGACCTCAAGGCCCGGGTAGGAGTGTAGGGGGATATTAGACTATGTCAGAGGTCCTCAAACCTTTTGATGCTGAGACCCCCTTGTCAAATATTTGTAGGCGCAAGGACCCCCTTCTGATAAAACTTTCTAGCACCTGGTAGTCCTCATCATCGACAACTATAGACAATCATAAACGCCCCAAATTCCTACAGCAAATTATTTTTTCGGTGGGGAAATAATATTAAAGTGTTTAGCAAACCAAAGGTCAGGAGTGTGGGAGTGTAGTAAAAGGTGTAGCTAAATACAAAGACCTTATTTATGAGGAATTGGCAAAGGGCATTGCTGTAAGTCTTCTTCCTGTGCTGCCCTATGCCAATGTGAACGGGCTGGAATGCACTGTATTTACGAAATACAGTGCATTCCTGTCCTTTTCCCTTGCGTTGGCACACAAATTACTGCATAGCGCTAACATAGGCAGGATTGTTTCTGTGTAGGAAGGGGCACCTTCCTTGACAAAAGCAACTCAAGAGGTTTTTTCTCTTTCTATTTGAGCTGTAGAATGCAGCACACATGAAAAGAGTAACGAATGAGGAGAAATGAAAGAATTTCTCCCCTTACGTCTCTGCTGGGGAGGCATCTGTTTTTGGAGCTGCCCCAGGATTACTTGATTTTTTAAATCTGGGGCAGCATCAAAATCCACAGGTGCTGCATGGGAACCCCACGCAAAGCCCATGGAACACCTCCTTGACGCAGAGTAAGGCATTGCAATGACTGCTATGTCTTACTTCATATCTATGATGCCATGCAAAGCTATGCAAGGTGACTTTGCACCGTCTCATGGAGATGGTTAATATACTTCCTCTGGCGATGCAGCCTCTCAGAAATAAGCCCCAAAATATTCTGTACGCTTTTTGAGTCTTCCACCATCAATAAGGGCAGCGTAATGAAAAATAAATTTAACAAGTTGGGACTTAGTGGGAAATGCACTGCAGAGGTCTATGGGTAACCAGAGAGCCACAGAATTAAATCTTGATTGCTGCAGTGGCGAATAGTGCTGTGTATTTTTACTGCTAAAATGTCAACAGCCTATGACAGAAAGCACTGTGAATATGTAAGTAATTATTTTATACTTGCATTACACACAGTTTAAGATAGAGTGCTGCAAAACGTGCAAATCGTTTTACAATAAAATAGTGCCTTCAAAATGTGGATTTTTGTAATAACCAGAGTATAAGTAATACAATATTGTTTACATAACTGTCCCTTCAACACCTCTTTAGGAGTACTAAGGGCTGTGTGAATGCAGTTAAAATTAAAAGCAAGCACTTCACTGCCCAGTTGTTGGCAAGTTGCAATACCACTAAAAAACAAATCTTTGTCATCATAAAGCTTGGAGAGATTTGAGCAATTAAAACCAGAACCGGCACCCAAGCACCCTTTACACTTGCAGAATAACTAATAGGCACATTTGAATTTCATTCAGGCAAGCAGGTACTCTGGCATGCAGGCTTTTCCAGCACTGGAGAGTCAGTTGATAAAACCTCAGCTGATAAGGTTATAAATGATCTGTCCCAGGGCAGCTGTCTTTTTCCAAAAAGAAAGCAATAGTGAAGCTGGAGAATGCATGACCCCCTTCTCAGGACTCCAGGGCCCCCCTGGGGGTCACGCCCCACAGATTGAAGACCTCTGGACTGGTATGCAGACAAAATATCGATATTTAAATATCGATATACAATTATATCGAAGTTTAAATATCGATGGGACAAAATATAGAAGGTAAGTAATATCGATAAATTTAATATCGATATTAGTAATATCGATGTTTTAAATATCGATGTCAGTAATATCGATGTTAATAATTTCAATGTTTCTAATATTGATTTTTAAATTATTTTTTGTGTATATTATTATCTATTTATTATGTTTTTAATTTATTTTTATGTAATTTAATTAAATTTTGTATTTTAGTACTGTAGCGAGTTGTGGGTTTATAGGGGAATAGGGTGGGAAGTAATTTAATTATGTTAAATAATTATTAATTAGTAGGAATTATAAATTAATATTTATTAATTGGTAATTATTTTTAATTAATTGGTAATTAATTTTAATTACTTGATAAATATGTTCTGTAGCGGGTTGTGGGTTTATAGGGGAATAGGATGGGAAGTAATTTAATTATGTTAAATTAATTATTAATTAGTAGGAATTAAAAATTAATTTTTAATAATTGATAATATTTTTTAATTAATTGGTAAATAATTTTAATTAATTGATTAATTGATAATTATGTTTTGTAGTGGGTTGTGGGTTCATAGGGGAATAGGGTGGGAAGTAATTTAAATGTAATTAAGTAATAATGTTCTTTAAGTAATTGTTTGGTTAATTATCTAATTGTTAATATATTATTAAATGGTATTTTTATAAATTTTTTAAATTACATATATTTTGTTCAAATGTTTTTAATAATTATGTATTGGTATTTGTAAATGGTTTATATTTATTTAATAGTTAATATTTGTATTATTTCAAGTAAAACATTTATAAGTATGTTATTTTTACCCCTACGCTTCCAACATTTTCCCTACTGTTGCACTCTCTGGAGTGGGAATAGTAATTTTTACCCCTACGCTATCCAACACTTTCCCTACTGTTGCACTCTCTGGAGTGGGAATAGTAATTTTTACCTCTACGCTATCCAACACTTTCCCTACTGTTGCGCTCTCTAGAGTTGGAATACTAATTGTTACCCCTACGCTATCCAACACTTTCCCTACTGTTGCACTCTCTGGAGTGGGAATAGTAATTTTTACCCCTACGCTATCCAACACTTTCCCTACTGTTGCGCTCTTTGGAGTTGGAATAATAATTTTTACCCCTACGCTATCCAACACTTTCCCTACTGTTGCACTCTATGGAGTGGGAATAGTAATTGTTACCCCTACGCTATCCAACACTTTCCCTACTGTTGCACTCTCTGGAGTGGGAATAGTCATGTTTACCCCTACTCTATCCAACACTTTCCCTACTGTTGCACTCTCTGGAGTGGGAATAGTAATTTTTACCCCTACGCTATCCAACACTTTCCCTACTGTTGCACTCTCTGGAGTTGGAATAGTAATTTTTACCCCTACGCTATCCAACACTTTCCCTACTGTTGCGCTCTTTGGAGTTGGAATAATAATTTTTACCCCTACGCTATCCAACACTTTCCCTACTGTTGCACTCTATGGAGTGGGAATAGTAATTGTTACCCCTACGCTATCCAACACTTTCCCTACTGTTGCACTCTCTGGAGTGGGAATAGTAATTTTTACCTCTACGCTATCCAACACTTTCCCTACTGTTGCACTCTCTTGAGTGGAAATAGTAATTTTTACCCCTACGCTATCCAACACTTTCCCTACTGTTGCACTCTCTGGAGTGGGAATAGTAATTTTTACCCCTACGCTATCCAACACTTTCCCTACTGTTGCGCTCTTTGGAGTTGGAATAATAATTTTTACCCCTACGCTATCCAACACTTTCCCTACTGTTGCACTCTATGGAGTGGGAATAGTAATTGTTACCCCTACGCTATCCAACACTTTCCCTACTGTTGCACTCTCTGGAGTGGGAATAGTAATTTTTACCTCTACGCTATCCAACACTTTCCCTACTGTTGCACTCTCTTGAGTGGAAATAGTAATTTTTACCCCTACGCTATCCAACACTTTCCCTACTGTTGCACTCTCTGGAGTGGGAATAGTAATTTTTACCCCTACGCTATCCAACACTTTCCCTACTGTTGCGCTCTTTGGAGTTGGAATAATAATTTTTACCCCTACGCTATCCAACACTTTCCCTACTGTTGCACTCTATGGAGTGGGAATAGTAATTGTTACCCCTACGCTATCCAACACTTTCCCTACTGTTGCACTCTCTGGAGTGGGAATAGTAATTTTTACCTCTACGCTATCCAACACTTTCCCTACTGTTGCGCTCTCTAGAGTTGGAATACTAATTGTTACCCCTACGCTATCCAACACTTTCCCTACTGTTGCACTCTCTGGAGTGGGAATAGTAATTTTTACCCCTACGCTATCCAACACTTTCCCTACTGTTGCGCTCTTTGGAGTTGGAATAATAATTTTTACCCCTACGCTATCCAACACTTTCCCTACTGTTGCACTCTATGGAGTGGGAATAGTAATTGTTACCCCTACGCTATCCAACACTTTCCCTACTGTTGCACTCTCTGGAGTGGGAATAGTCATGTTTACCCCTACTCTATCCAACACTTTCCCTACTGTTGCACTCTCTGGAGTGGGAATAGTAATTTTTACCCCTACGCTATCCAACACTTTCCCTACTGTTGCACTCTCTGGAGTTGGAATAGTAATTTTTACCCCTACGCTATCCAACACTTTCCCTACTGTTGTGCTCTTTGGAGTTGGAATAATAATTTTTACCCCTACGCTATCCAACACTTTCCCTACTGTTGCACTCTATGGAGTGGGAATAGTAATTGTTACCCCTACGCTATCCAACACTTTCCCTACTGTTGCACTCTCTGGAGTGGGAATAGTAATTTTTACCTCTACGCTATCCAACACTTTCCCTACTGTTGCACTCTCTTGAGTGGAAATAGTAATTTTTACCCCTACGCTATCCAACACTTTCCCTACTGTTGCACTCTCTGGAGTGGGAATAGTAATTTTTACCCCTACGCTATCCAACACTTTCCCTACTGTTGCGCTCTTTGGAGTTGGAATAATAATTTTTACCCCTACGCTATCCAACACTTTCCCTACTGTTGCACTCTATGGAGTGGGAATAGTAATTGTTACCCCTACGCTATCCAACACTTTCCCTACTGTTGCACTCTCTGGAGTGGGAATAGTAATTTTTACCTCTACGCTATCCAACACTTTCCCTACTGTTGCACTCTCTTGAGTGGAAATAGTAATTTTTACCCCTACGCTATCCAACACTTTCCCTACTGTTGCACTCTCTGGAGTGGGAATAGTAATTTTTACCCCTACGCTATCCAACACTTTCCCTACTGTTGCGCTCTTTGGAGTTGGAATAATAATTTTTACCCCTACGCTATCCAACACTTTCCCTACTGTTGCACTCTATGGAGTGGGAATAGTAATTGTTACCCCTACGCTATCCAACACTTTCCCTACTGTTGCACTCTCTGGAGTGGGAATAGTAATTTTTACTTCTACGCTATCCAACACTTTCCCTACTGTTGCACTCTCTGGAGTGGGAATAGTAATTTTTATCTCTACGCTATCCAACACTTTCCCTACTGTTGCACTCTCTGGAGTGGGAATAGTAATTGTTACCTCTACGCTATCCAACACTTTCCCTACTGTGGCACTCTCTGGAGTGGAAATAGTAATTTTTACCCCTACGCTATCCAACGCTTTCCCTACTGTTGCACTCTCTGGAGTGGGAATAGTAATTGTTATCCCTACGCTATCCAACACTTTCCCTACTGTTGCACTCTCTGGAGTGGAAATAGTAATTTTTATCTCTACGCTATCCAACACTTTTCCTACTGTTGCACTCTCTGGAGTTGGAATAGTAATTATTACCCCTACGCTATCCAACACTTTCTCTACTGTTGCACTCTCTGGAGTGGGAATAGTAATTTTTACCCGTACGCTATCCAAAATGTACTTAATTTTTTTAAATTAGTTTTACATTGTTATTAATTGTTATTTATATTATTATTTTATGTATATAAATTTAGTTGTAATTTATTATATTTTCATTTACTTATAAGTTATTAAAATAATTATTTTAGAGTTAATATTAATTAAGTATATATGGGGTTGATTCCGATCCGGTAAAATAATCCGGCGTACGAATCGTATTCGTAGCAGATTCCGTACGAATGGGAAACTACCGTCCGACCAGCGAATTCCGATCCGTTTCCATTGATTTCCGTAGCATTTGCTACGACCCGTACGAATGACATTCGTTTACCCGTACGAATAAGCCTCGTGCAGACCACCGTACGAATCGTTATCAGTCCGTACAAACTCACTATTCCGATTCGGAACGAAATGCCTGAGCGAGATACGTACCGGCCAAAGTATTCACGCTTCTACATTGATTCGTACGGGACATTCGCCTCACTGCAAGCTCCACCAATACATACTACACGCACACCCCTCGGCCAAGCCTACGCGAACACCCCCACCCGCCAACGGCCCGTACTACTCACTCGCACGCACAAGTACGACACGCACACCCCCCCAACAAGCGTACGCGAACACCCCCACCCGCCAACGGCCCATACTACTCACTCGCACGCACAAGTACGACACGCACACACCCCCAACAAGCATACGCGAACACCCCCACCCGCCAACGGCCCGTACTACTCACTCGCACGCACAAGTACGACACGCACACCCCTCGGCCAAGCCTACGCGAACACCCCCACCCGCCAACGGCCCGTACCACTCACTCGCACGCACAAGTACGACACGCACACCCCTCGGTCAAGCCTGGATATTCACGCTTCTACATTGATTCGTACGGGACATTCGCCTCACTGCAAGCTCCACCAATACATACTACACGCACACCCCTCGGCCAAGCCTACGCGAACACCCCCACCCGCCAACGGCCCGTACTACTCACTCGCACGCACAAGTACGACACGCACACCCCCCCAACAAGCGTACGCGAACACCCCCACCCGCCAACGGCCCATACTACTCACTCGCACGCACAAGTACGACACGCACACCCCCCCAACAAGCGTACGCGAACACCCCCACCCGCCAACGGCCCGTACTACTCATTCGCACGCACAAGTACGACACGCACACCCCCCCCAACAAGCGTACGCGAACATCCCCACCCGCCAACGGCCCGTACTACTCACTCGCACGCACAAGTACGACACGCACACCCCTCGGCCAAGCCTACGCGAACACCCCCACCCGCCAACGGCCCGTACCACTCACTCGCACGCACAAGTACGACACGCACACCCCCCAACAAGCGTACGCGAACACCCCCACCCGCCAAAGGCCCGTACTACTCATTCGCACGCACAAGTACGACACGCACACCCCCCCAACAAGCGTACGCGAACACCCCCACCCGCCAACGGCCCGTACTACTCACTCGCACGCACAAGTACGACACGCACCCCCCCCAACAAGCGTACACGAACACCCCCACCCGCCAACGGCCCGTACTACTCACTCGCACGCACAAGTACGACACGCACACCCCTCGGCCAAGCCTACGCGAACACCCCCACCCGCCAACGGCCCGTACTACTCATTCGCACGCACAAGTACGACACGCACACCCCCCCAACAAGCGTACGCGAACACCCCCACCCGCCAACGGCCCGTACTACTCACTCGCACGCACAAGTACGACACGCACCCCCCCCAACAAGCGTACACGAACACCCCCACCCGCCAACGGCCCGTACTACTCACTCGCACGCACAAGTACGACACGCACACCCCTCGGCCAAGCCTACGCGAACACCCCCACCCACCAACGCCCCGTACTACTCACTCGCACGCACAAGTACGACACGCACACCCCTCGGCCAAGCCTACGCGAACACCCCACCCGCCAACGGCCCGTACTACTCAAACGCACGCACAAGTACCGCAAGCACACATAACTCCAACACCAAAACGACCACAAGGACCTTGCTAACGAGTCGCACTACCACACTGAACATGTCTCCTGTGTACACACCTTTGACAATCAATGTCCTGGTCACAGCCAACCAGCTAAACAGAGGACAACACCAACACCCACCCCATATAAAACCCACCCCAACAATTCAAATTAAGCCACACCCACCATTTGACCAATAAAAGGGACTAAACATACAACCCATCATCCTTTGCAACCTACCCATTCTTGCGAGGAAACAGAGAGCACACCAACAATTGCAGCCACATACCTTCACACATACACCCTATCACATCTACACCAACACCACCCCCTTCACAATCACAAACACACACCCTCATCCATACACACCATCACACCCTCAATCACATACACCTCACACCATGACCACACCCAAGAATCCAAAATTCACTAACCCGGAGATGGAGATACTTACTAATGAAGTCATCAGAGTCGAGCCGCAGCTGTTTGGCGCATTGGTCAGACAGACCAGCGTGGCAAAAAGAACACGCCTGTGGGAGAGGATTGTAGACCGGGTCAATGCTGTTGCACCCATCAGACGCACCAGGGATGAATGCCAGTCCAGGTGGTACGATCTGCGGAGGATGGTTAAGAAAAAGATGGCACAGGATTACGCCAATGCACACCACACTGGAGGCGGTGGTCCCCGCAGACCTCCTGTATACCAGCCCTGGGAGGAGAAGGTCATGGTCCTACTGCCAGCGGTGGGAGTACATGGAATAGAAGGAGCCATTGAGCCTGGTGAGAACTGAGCCAGGAAAAGACCGTTTGTAAACAAAATGGAACGAGCGTGGCGACATAACAAAACGGCTAAATCCAAACATCTCTATAAATCAGCTCTGGCGACCTATCACCGGAACCTGAAGGTTGCACGCCGTGTGTATATTGCCAGCCAAATTGAGCTATCTAAGAACTCAGCCAAAGCCCTTTTCGATGTTGTAAAGGACTTTGTGGAACCGACGGTGTGCAAACAACCCACTATGGAGTCAATGGAACTCTGTAATTCTTTAGCAGAGTTTTTCTCTGAGAAAATTGATAAAATCTATGCAAATTTCTCGACTGATAAGCTAGTGACTACCACTGGTGACAGGTTTCCTGACGAAGATGTTATTAGATCTGACTGTTCCTTAGATAGTTTGGAGCCAGTCTCTCTTGCAGAGACACAGATGGCGTTGGCCTCTGCTAAATCAGGCTCTCCGACAGATCTTTGTCCACCTAAAATTATGTCGTTTCTATCTCATAGTCTGGCCCCCACAATCCAGGAGATGTTTAATCTTTCCATGAGGGAAGGAATTATCCCGGTATCCTGGAAGGAGGCTCATGTTCGTCCCATTCTAAAAAAATCTACGGCTGACCCGAAAGAGTTGAGCAATTACCGTCCGAAATCCCTGCTCCCTCTTCTGGGTAAAATATTAGAAAGCCTGATTAAAAGGCAATTAAATAGCTATTTAGAGTCGAATAACATCCTGGACCCCTCGCAGTCCGGCTTCCGGTGGGGGTTCAGCACGGAAACGGCCCTCGTGGCGGTGACTGACTCCCTCCGAACAATAGTGGACGCAGGAGGCTCGGCTATTTTGATACTGTTGGACCTCTCCACGGCCTTTGATACCATCTCTCACCATAGGCTTGCGGAGAGGTTAAGCTCCTGTGGTATCAAGGGCCTTGCCCTTAATTGGCTACGGAAATTTTTGGCAGACCGTTCACAATCAGTACGAATGGGTCCTTATCAATCTGAAAGAACATCATTGGATAAGGGGGTGCCCCAGGGCTCCTGCCTTAGTCCCACTCTTTTTAATATCTCTATGGCCCCTTTGGCCAGGGTGGCAGAGGCCCTGGGGTTCGAAATAATATCGTACGCCGATGATACCCAGCTACTATTTAACATCGGACCACATGTTGAGGTGGATAGGCTCCGCTTTGCAACCGGGTTATCAGCAATCTCTAACTGGATGAATAACAACTGTCTCCAGTTGAACCCGAGCAAGACGGAGCTGATGCTCCTAGGAAAAGCCTCAGCAATGTAGAACAGGGACTTGTGGCCGGCAGAATTGGGCTTGCCCCCTATGCCTAAAACTTGTGTAAATAATTTGGGCATTAAATTAAATCAATCCTTAACTATGCAGGACCATGTGACTGCGGTATCTGGCGCCTGCTATTATAGGCTCAGATTACTTAGAAAAATCCTCCCTTTTATCCCCCTAGAACACCGTAGAACAGTCACGCAAGCCCTGGTCTTGAGTCGCATCGACTACGGGAACGCGCTGCTGGCTGAGGTGGGAACCACTTCCCTGAAAAAATTACAGGTTATCCAAAATACGGCAGCTAGACTGGTCATGAATCTGACATCTGGCACCCCTTCGCAACCTTTATTGAGAAGGCTTCATCGGCTTCCTATAAAACAGAGGTCTTTTTTTAAGATCTGCTGCCTTACTTACTTGCGCTGCAGGGGCAAGGTCCTGAGTATCTTCAGAAGAAACTGGGAAGATATATCCCCTCACGCTCTTTGAGATCAAGTCTTAAACAGTTATTGGTGGTCCCTCGATCCAGACTTCGCAGATCTGGGGGCATGGCTTTTTCATGCCTTGCGCCTAAATACTGGAACAGTCTGCCGTTGTCCCTGGGGGAATCCCCCTCCTACCTGATGTTTAGGAAACATCTTAAGGCCCTACTGTTCTAACGCTCTCCTACCTTCTGTGCTTCCGGCTTTTAGGGTTGTTCTAGAGTTAAGCGCCGAGATGCCCCCAGGTGATTCGTGCGCTATAAAAAAGAGACTAACATAACATAACAAAATAGGTGAACGGATTTTCATGAAATTTAGCATTATATGAATATAGATTATAGTCAGGAAATTATCCTTTTTGCTATTTCATGATATTTTGCAGGAATATAGATTATGATATCGAAAAGATCCTTTTTGCAATTTCATGGAAATGCCAGTAGGTTTGTACTTATAAGGCATTAAAACATAGTGTCACATTGGGCTGTGGTATACCACAGTAATTTTCTGGCACACAGCAGTACTTGCTGATGATAAAGTAGCATATGATTGGCCTATGGCTGCTTTAACAAAACTAAAAGGCAGCCTTGTTGTTTTTAAGTATGGGCGAAATTTGCGAATTCGCGGTCCACGAATTCGCACCAAAGCGGATTCGCGGTCCGCAAAATCCGCAAATTTGTGCGAACTTGCACATTTTTTTATTTTGCCGTGTTCGCATGGTTTTTTTTCAGCGTGGCTACCGCGAACTTACCCATGCGGTCGTTTTGGGGCGCTGCCATCTTGTTCGCAGGAGGAAAACAACTCGGCAAACTCAGAATCAAGGTAAGTCAACGCAGCACGCACAAGATTGTATTTTTGAAGCACAAAGAAGCAAAAAAAAATTTGCGAATTGCGGATTGTTTGGCAATTTCGCGCGATTGGTGGATTGCGAAATTGCCGTGGAGGTCTGGAAAGTTGTAATATGCTTGGTGGTGCCACGTTGGCACCGGTAGCATATTGTTTCCCCAGACTACTGCGCCACCGCTGAGGGATCATGGATCCCCTGGGGTTGCAGCGGTCCTGTGGCGGTAAGACTGCCGCACTCATAATGTGGTTCTCAAACTGCCAGTGCCATGGTTCCCGCCATGGCACCATGAGTTTGGTCGGTCGGATGGTTCCACCAAACTCATATTTGGCCCCTAAGCGTGGTCTAAACTATATTTTACATATTCAGTTTCAGAAGGGCAAAATATTACTGCTTGTTAATTGCTCTACAACAAATCTGTGTAATCTTAAAACTAAAAAAGTTGTTAACACTCCAAGGACTCCCACTTGATATAAGTACTGGGTCTCTAAACCACTAAAACCAGGCACTTCTAGAATCTAAACAGAATCTCTGTCAGACGGACTGCTCTGCTGCTTAAAGGACTGAACTGGACTGCTTTCCTAGAAGGACTGCTTTTCTGATTGTTGACCTGCTGCTCCCTGCTCCCTGACACAGCTGGATGGGCTCTGCCTTCCCTACAAGTGATCTCCAAGGATTGCTGGCTTACCACCTGTTTTCTGAAATCTCAGGGACACAAAAGACTTCCAACAATTCTGATGATGCTGTTCAAATTCAGTGATCCCTACCCTTGCCTGAGGTGCCCCCTCTAAGCTCTGGGCCTCAGAGGGTTCTGGAGCTGTTTTAATTAAAAACCAATTGCATCAACTGAGTGAGAAATTCCGCCACATCGCCATTCAATGCCAATGCAGAGGCTGCCCCATGACAGCAGTTCCACAGTCTGCGCAGTGCGATGACGATGCCCTGTGCAGCTCGACGACGATGCATTGCATTGACGTCAACAGAGATCGATGCTGGGGACCCTCTTTGCCCTGATCGACAATGACACAGTAGACTCTTGATGTTGAGAGAAGCTCCATCCAAGGTATTTCCTCAGGGGTACCTGTCTGGGTCCCGTAGCCGACCTACAGTCGATGATGGTCTATCTGAACATTGGATTTAAACCGGTCCCTCGTGACTTCAAGTAACGTTTTGACCGCAAGTGAACTCTAAGCACAATTTTTCGCTTCTTCTTTAAAAATGCATATCTCGACTTCTACTTATAGGATCTTTGTTGTTATGGTCTGATTTTGCTCAGATGAATATATTGTAGGTTTCTAAACCCATGTGAAGCCTTATTGTGGTGAGTTAATTGTGTTACTGTGTGTGTGTTGCACAAATACTTTACACATTGCCTTTGTAGATAAGTCTGACTGCCCCGCGTCAAGCTATCGAAGGGTGAGCACAGTTTATTTCATTGTATATCTAGCTTATCCTGACTATAGTGGTGGTTCCTGCCTGGCCTGGGTGCATAATTCAGCTAACCAGGTATCTCAAGTCTAACTATGAGGCAAATCCTAAAGTTCAGGCCGACTGTGACGACCAAAGATGAGGAGAAATGGGGCCTAGTCAAATTCCTGACTCATATGCTAATCCCTTTTGAAGTTTTTACATGGGAAGTTAGCTAGGAGGACTGTACTTTCTTCTTCTTTTTTAATTTCGAAGCGCAATTGTTACTCCAATGAGTGTCCTGGGACTACGGCAGAAGGGCAATCAGTGGGACAAAATGAGGGCTGAGCTGGTGAATTCTTTCAATTTACACTGGGATCCAAAAGTATACGGGCTGTCTCCACCAAAATCCAGCTTTCAATTTTACCACATTCCTGTGTAATCCACATATATGTTGAGGTTCACAAAATTTGATAATCCCGTCGTCATCAAAATTTGAATTTTTACCCATACCCAGACACATACTTCCAGCTTGCACAATCCATAAATTGATGTTTTGTTTACTTTTTTCATATGTTATGCATTTGAATTGTTTCAGCTGTTTCCCATACATCTTTCATATTACACTCATGACAGTCTTACCATCCAAAATGACTAAAACTCTGTTGATAGTCTCCTTCCTCTTATACATTCAAATGGACTCTTGTTAGTAGTTATATGTGGTGTAGTGTGGTAAGACCACATTAAATCCTTAACTACTTGACCCACACTTATATTGTTCCTGTGTGTGCTTGTATACACTCCACTACCACATTATTAAAGCTCTCAACCCTACAATCACTTTGTGGGTGATACAAAGTGGTCCTGATGTGCTTAATCCAACACTTAATAAAACAATTAAGCATTCCTGTTAAAACAAATTGCACTTTATTATCAGTCAAAATATACCCTTCTCAGATATATTTGTTTAAACAATCAATTACACGTCTGGTAGTTGGGACACTAATTGGCTCAACTTCAACCCACCTAGACAAATAGTCAATTATAACAATGAAATACCTCATGCTAGATGGAAAGAAATGAAAAGATCCTAAAAAAACAAGCCCTAGTCTCTGTCATGCTCTGTTCGGTGAAGGAACAAAGGATTCCACAGTGCCCCTTGTAACTAATGCCTTGTCACACCTATTGCACCTTACACACATCTTGTCAAACTCATCAGCTACCCCATCCATTCTAGGCCACCAGAACTACTTATGTATTTTCCTTTTGGTAATGGTTGACCCCAAATGATGAGTATGGGATATCGTAATTATTATTTGCTGAAAACATTCAGGTGTTACCAATTTGTCCCCTGCACTAGCTTATTCCTCTAAATGGACAACTCCTCCAATACTTTCCAGAGCACTTGCAAATCAGCTAACATAATTTTCTCCGTAGGCCATCCCATTTTAATTAATGTCATCACTTCACTCAAAATCTTATCTTTAATTGCAGCATCTACCCATTCATTCTCTTCAATACTCATATTAATATAATTGATTCAAGCCATTGATTCTTGTTCTCCAGCATCCTCAATAGGCACTACAGACAGACAGTTGGCTCTACATTTTTTTACTCCCGGAACAAACTCAATGATAAATTAAAACTCTAAATGTTTGGCAGAACGCTTTGCAACAAGAGCTGCCAAAAGTTTTGATTTCTTGCCAGACAAAATGTCGATCAAAGGGCTGAATTTGTCTTTAGGAGCTGTCCATGTTCACAGTCGAGACCCAAGCCAATGCTGGGAAAAGGCAGCAGTACTCTCTCTGGGGCTCACTACACTTTGCATCTTGAGAAGAACAAATTAGTTTGACCACACATCCACTTCCCGAGAGTTCCAGGCTCTCCAGAAATCACTACTTTACTTCCTACTTTGACTGTCTTTGGTGCCCAAATATGAGTCCTTTCTTGTGATGTGCTGATTACCGTCAGGCACAATAGAATTTGTGTGAGTCCGCTACATATCTCCCCAGTGCAAACATATACTATCTTAATCCCTGCTCGGAGGATCGGAAAATACAGAAAACATGTTTTGACTGTGGGCACAGCAGCCATTATGTAGTAGTGCACACCATAAATCTGACGAATGAACTGTGAAATACTAACAAATGCTGTACATCTATGTTATATTGAGCTAGTAGTGCAGTATTAAGTTTGCCCAAAATCTTCAAGCACAGAGAAGTGTTGAGTTGGTCTAGGAGAGTCAGAGAATTATTCGAAGTACGAGGGTCATTTATTTTTGTCTTTTTTAATCAAATGCCAGTGGTTTGCTGTGATTTGTTTCTTTCTCTGTACCGTGCAGCTTGTTTCTGTGGTACATGATCCAATGTCCTGGATCAACTCTTGAATATAGTGTTCAAACACTGCTGCAGATCTAGAGAACATGAGTGTTGAATGAATTTGAGGAAGGATGAGGCAACAGAGAGAACCAAAAGGTACTAAGGAGGCGAATGCAGAAAACTGGAATATCAAGTGATAAAGATGTACAGATGATGCAAAGGAAATCACTTGCACAGAGAGGAGACAGGTGAAAAGAATAGAGGGGAGAATACATGAGAACCAGGAAAAGTGTGCAGTAACTGGAGTGCAACCTACCATGTGATGCTCATCGAAACGTGTGTCTTGTTGACCTTTGAGGCTCTTGTAATGTAAGATCCCTTCATGTTGACATTGAGGCTGAAGAAGTGTGGAATCCACCTGGTGCTTTACGATTTTACTTTTGCCAGGCGGGGCAGCAGGTATAAGAGTGCAGGGTGCAGTCAAACATCCCTAAAAGTGGCACTCATAATGTCATACAAAAGGCATAGAAATGTTACACATAAGTACATCGAAAACATGTAAATGCCACACATAAGGCTGTTGAAAACATGTAAATGCCCCACATAAGTATGCTGAAAGCATGTAAATGTAATTCATAAGTACGCTGAAAACAAGTAAATGTCACACATAAGTACACTGAAAAGAATGTAAATGCCACTCATAGGTACACTGTAAATAAGTAAATGTCACTCATAAGTACATAGAAAACAATTAAATGTCACGCATAAGTACACTGAAAGCATGTAAATTTTACACATAAGTACACTGAAAACATGTAAATGTCATGCATAAGTACATCGAAAGCATGTAAATGTCATGCACAAGTACACTGAAAATATGTAAATGTTATGCCTAAGTACACTGTAGACTGAAAACACGTTAAAGTCACCAATAAGTGCACTGAAAACATATATGCGTCAATGTTAGATCTGGGGGTCTCTAATTGGCAAAGGTATTCACCTTAGTCCAAATAGGGACCCTTACTTCTAAGTCAGGATAAGGGGATTCCACTCCTTAACAACACCTGCTCACCCCCTTGGTAGCTTTGAACGAGCAGACAGGCTTATCTCAGAGGCAGTATGTTAAGCATTTGTGAATATACACTGTAATACAGTGAAAACACTACAGATGGACACAACACAGGTTTTATAAAAATAAGTATTCTTTATATAGCCTTAAACACAAGACCACAAATGACAAAAATCCACAATACTATACTTAAGATTACTTAAAAGATGGTTAAAGTCTCTTAGTTCAAGTTGCTGTTAAATGCGACAAAGTTCTCAAAAACGAAAGGCTCGCAAGAGGGGAAATGCGTCGGTTCCGTGATCCGGGGAACGGTTGCGTCCTGCCTCAATGCTTGCGCAGAGTAGGGGACTCATCGTCAGCCTTACCGGTGCGGTGGTGATGCGTAGATTCTCGGCCTGCGGACCCGTTGCAGTGCGCAAGATGGCGCCTTGATGTGATACGATGCGATGATCCGGTTGCAATGGAGAAGATGCTGAGCACTTTGTTTACATGACTCTCTGCTTCCTTTCACTGTGCAGGGCAGAGACATCAGCCACCCCACAAGATGTGGAGCCAGCACAGGGGATGGAAGATACAGCTCAGGAGCACTCTGTTGACATGATACCTCCTCTCCTTTCACAGTGCAGGGCAGAGACATCGGACAAGCCACAGGGGGTGGAGCCAGCATTGTAGAGGGAAGGCCCAGCCCTATTCAGGTCCCAGGTGCAACTCCTCCCTCCCATCTAGATGCAGATCTCTCTATTGACCACTGGGCTGCCCCAGTCTGTCTCCTGGAATCCCCCAGGACTGTCACTCACAAACCAAGACAAGGAATACACATGCCAGAAAAGGCAGGCTAAAATGTTTAGGCAAGCAAATACCTGCTTTCTAAAAGTGGTATTTGCAAACACAGAATATGAAAATAAACTTCACTAAAAGATGTATTTAATTATTCTGATTTCAGGCATAGTAAATTCGAATTTTTACCATATTCCCTGAGCCAGTTAGGATTATAAGAATGTAATAATCTAACTGCCCATTCTAACCTATGAGAACAGGTAGCCTTCAATCTGGGTGGTTGGAGGTGCCGCCGAGCTCTTTGCCGGGCCTGTTTTCAGCCGATTTTGGTATAGGGCTGATTTTGCAGCTATGCTGTAAAAACGGCCCTGTAACTAAAATGGCCCCCAGGGGCCCAAAACCGCCCCCCACCCATGCGGCCCACCGGAGGATTGCCCGGTGCTGGCTATGGCCAGTCCGGCCCAGCACAGAAGTACCCTGAAAATATGTAAATTTCATGCATGTGTTGGCATAAAGGTCCCAGCTTTGCATAAGTAAAAGTGGACTCGCTTGAGGCACTGCAGACAGTTTTTTCAGAGCTCACAGTACCACAGTGTGCACAGATTGTGTAATTGTAAGGAAAAGGAGAATTAGAAAGTAAGTTATACAGGGAACGCTGAAACACTTCCATCTGAATCACCCACTCGTTTTCTCCAAGAGAAGCCGTTAAAGCTTATCTTTGTCAACGCTCCGTCCATCAGTTCCTTTGGTTTTTCTTTGTTCGCCATAAGTTGGCAGGGTATGCTCAGACGTGAGTCCCTTGCTCACTTTGCCACTGGATTCAAGCAAACCGGACTGAAGAAGGCTGAAATGCCAGAAACCGGTCCTCGGTAGCTTGTTTCCGGTCCAGGGAAGGCATGGCTTGGCAGATCGGGCTTGACTGTTCCCATGAGGCACAGGGTCAGACTGATTTGCATATAGCCATGGCTGAATTGGGGTGGCAGAGTGGGCTAAAGAATGGTGATGGATTAAACCCAGATCCGTTGACTGGGGGTGAGTGCTTGTATTGTCAACGCTCCGTCCATCATTTCCTTTGGTTTTTCTTTGTTCGCCATAAATTGGCAGGGTATGCTCAGACGTGAGTCCCTTGCTCACTTTGCCACTGGATTCAAGCAAGCTGGGCTGAAGAAGGCTGAAATGCTAGAAACCGGTCCTCGGTAGCTTGCTTCCGGTCCAGGGAAGGCATGGCTTGGCAGATTGGCTGGACTGTTCCCATGAGGCGCAGGGTCAGACTGATTTGAATATAGCCATGTCTGAACTGGGGTGGCAGAGTGGGCTAAAGAATGGTGATGGATTAAACCCAGATCAGTTGACTGGGGGTGAGTGCTTGTATTGTCAATGCTCCGTCCATCATTTCCTTTGGTTTTTCTTTGTTCGCCATAAGTTGGCAGTGTATGCTCAGACGTGAGTCCCTTGCTCACTTTGCCACTGGATTCAAGGAAGCCGGGCTGAAGAAGGCTGAAATGCCAGAAAGCGGTCCTCGGTAGCTTGTTTCCGGTCAAGGGAAGGTATGGCTTGGCAGATCGGCCTGGACTGTTCCCATGAGGCACAAGACAGACTGATTTGCATATAGCCATGTCTGAACTGGGGTGGCAGAGTGGGCTAAAGAAGTGATGGATTAAACCCAGATCAGTTGACTGGGGGTGAGTGCTTGTATTGTCAACGCTCCGTCCATCATTTCCTTTGGTTTTTCTATTGTAGATATAGGTAGTCTCTCTTGTGGATATCTACGCTCTCTTGTGGATGTCAAAGCTCTCTGCTGGGGGTATGTATGCTGTCTCTTGTGGATATCTATGCTGTCTCTTGTGGATATCTATGGTGTCTCTTGTGGATATCAACAATCTTTCTTGTGGATATCTACGCTGTCTCTTGTGGATATCTATGCTGTCTCTTGCGGATATATATGCTGTCTCTTGTGGATATCTACGCTGTCTCTTGTGGATATCTATGCTGTCTCTTGTGGATTTCTACGCTGTCTCTTGTGGATATGTATGCTGTCTCTTGTGGATATCTATGCTGTCTTTTGTGGATATCTATGCTGTCTCTTGTGGATATCAATGATCTTTCTTGTGGATATCTACATTGTCTCTTGTGGATATATATGATGTCTCATGTGGATATCCATACTGTCTGTTGTGGATATCTATACAGTCTCTTGTGGATATCTATACTGTCTCTAGTGGATATCTATGCTGTCTCTTGCGGATATCTATGCTGTCTCTTGTGGATATCAAAGATCTTTCTTGTGGATATCTACGTAGTCTCTTGTGGATATTTACGCTGTCTCTTATGGATATCTATGCAATCTCTTGTGGATATCTATGCTGTTTCTTGTGGATATCTACGCTGTCTCGTGGATATCTAAGATGTCTCTTGTGGATATCAACAATCTTTCTTGTGGATATCTACGCTGTCTCTTGTGGATATCTATGCTGTCTCTTGCGGATATCTATGCTGTCTCTTGTGGATATCTACACTGTCTCTTGTGGATATGTATGCTGTCTCTTGTGGATATCCATGCTGTCTCTTGTGGATATCAATGATCTTTCTTGTGGATATCTAAATTGTCTCTTGTGGATATATATGCTGTCTCATGTGGATATATATACTGTCTGTTGTGGATATCTATAGGTTCTCTTGTGGATATCTATACTGTCTCTAGTGGATATCTATGCTGTCTCTTGCGGATATCTATGCTGTCTCTTTTGGATATCAACGATCTTTCTTGTGGATATCTACGCTGTCTCTTGTGGATATCTACGCTGTCTCTTGTGGATATCTATGCTGTCTCTTGTGGATATCTATGCTGTCTCTTGCGGATATCTACGCTGTCTCTTGTGGATATCTATGCTGTCTCTTGTGCATATCCATGCTGTCTCTTGTGGATATCAATGATCTTTCTTGTGGATATCTACGCTGTCTCTTGTGGATATCTATGCTGTCTCTTGTGGCTGTCTACGCTGTCTCTTGTGGATATCCATACTGTCCCTTGTGGATATCTATGCAGTCTCTTGTGGATTTCTACGCTGTATCTTGTAAATGTCTATCTATCTATCTATCTGGTCATTTATAGAGCGCACTACTCACCCGTAGGGTCTCAAGGCGCTGGGTGGGGGGGGGGGGGGCCGTTACTGCTCGAAAAGCCAGGTCTTGAGCTTCTTCCTGAAGGAGAGGTGGTCTTGGGTCAGGCGCAGGTCGGTCGGGAGTGAGTTCCAGGTCTTGGCGGCCAGGTAGGAGAAGGACCTTCCTCCTGTTGTCGCTCTTCGGATGCGGGGGACGGCGGCGAGGGCGTGGCTGGTTGATCTGAGGAGGCGCTTGGGAGTGTAGAAGTTGATCCGGTTGTTGAGGTAGCTCGGGCCTTGGTCATGTAGGGCTTTGTGCGCGTGGGTGAGGAGACGGAAGGTGATTCTCTTGTTGACCGGGAGCCAATGCAGATCTCTCAGGTGTCCGGAGATGTGGCTGCGTCGGGGGATGTCGAGAATGAGTCTGGCCGAGGCGTTCTGGATCCGCTGGAGTCTCTTCTGGAGCTTGGCGGTGGTTCCGGCGTAGAGGGCGTTGCCGTGGTCCAGTCGGCTGGTGACGAGGGCCTGGGTGACCGTCTTCCTCGTCTCGGTGGGGATCCACCGGAAGATCTTATGTAGCATGCGCAGGATGTTGAAGCAAGACGAGGAGACGGCGTTTACTTGTCTGGTCATGGAGAGGGAGGAGTCTAGGATGAAGCCCAGGTTGCGTGCGTGGTCCGTCGGTTTGGGTGCGGTGCCCAGGGCGGGGGGCCACCAGGAGTCGTCCCAGGCGGAGGGCGAGGAGCCCAGGATGAGGACCTCCGTCTTGTCCGAGTTCAGTTTCAGGCGGCTGGTCGTCATGCTGTCTTTTGTAGTTATCAAAGCTCTCTGTTGGCGATATGTGTGCTGTCTCTTGTGGATATCGATGCTGTCTCTTGTGGATATTTATGCTGTCTCTTGTCCATCTCTACGCTGTTTCTTGTGGATATCAACGATCTTTCTTGTGGATATCTACGCTGTCTCCTGTGGATATCTATGCTGTCTCTTGTGGATATCTATGCTGTCTCTTGTGGATATCTACGCTGTCTCTTGTGGCTATCTATGCTGTCTCTTGTGGATATCCATGCTGTCTTTTGTGGATATCAACGATCTTTCTTGTGGAGATCTACGCTGTCTCTTGTGGATGTCTACGCTGTCGCTTGTGGATATCTATGCTGTCTCTTGTGGATATTTATGCAGTCTCTTGTGAATTTCTACTATGTCTCTTGTAAATGTGAATGCTGTCTCTTGTAGTTATCGTAACTCTCTGTTGGGGATATGTGTGCTGTCTATTGTGGATATCGATGCTGTCTCTTGTGGATATTTATGCTGTCTATTGTCGATCTCTACGCTGTTTCTTGTGGATATCTATGCTCTCTTGTGGATATCTATGCTCTCTTGTGGAAGTCTATGCTGTCTCTTGTAGGTATCCAAGCTCTCTGTTGGAGATATGTGTGCTGTCTCTTGTGGATATCTATACTGTCTCTTTTAGATATCTCTGCTGTCTCTAGTGAATGTCTACTCTGTCTCATGTGGATATCTATACTGTCTCTAGTGAATGTCTACTCTGTCTCTTGTGGATGTCTACTCTGTCTCTTGTGGATATCTATACTATCTCTTGTGGATATCTATGCTGTCTCTTGTGGATATCTATGCTGTCTCTTGTGGATATCTATGCTATCTTTTGTGGATATCTAAACTGTCTCTTGTGGATATCTACGCTGTCTCTTGTGGATATCCATACTGTCCCTTGTGGATAGCTATGCAGTCTCTTGTGGATTTCTACGCTGGAACTTGTAAATGTCTATGCTGTCTTTTGTAGTTATCAAAGCTCTCTGTTGGCGATATGTGTGCTGTCTCTTGTGGATATCGATGCTGTCTCTTGTGGATATTTATGCTGTCTCTTGTCGATCTCTACGCTGTTTCTTGTGGATATCTATGCTGTCTCTTGTGGATATCCATGCTGTCTCTTGTGGATATCTATGCTGTCTCTTGTGGATATCTATGCTATCTTTTGTGGATATCTAAACTGTCTCTTGTGGATATCTACGCTGTCTCTTGTGGATATCTACACTGTCTCTTGTGGATGTCTATGCTAGCTCTTAAAGATATCAAGGCTCTCTGGTGGGGATATGTATGCTGTCTCCTGTGGATATCTATGCTGTCTCTTGTGGATATCTATGCTGTCTCCTGTGGATATCAACTATGTTTCTTGTGGATATCTATGCTGTCTCTTGTGGATGTCTACGCTGTCTCTTGTGGATATCTACGCTGTCTCTTGTGGATATCTATACTGTCTCTTGTGGATATCTACGCTGTCTCTTGTGTATATCTATGCTGTGTCTTGTCGATCTCTACGCTGTTTCTTGTGGATATCTATGCTCTCTTGTGGATATCTATGATCTCTTGTGGAAGTCTATGCTGTCTCTTGTAGGTATCCAAGCTCTCTGTTGGAGATATGTGTGCTGTCTCTTGTGAATTTCAATGCTGTCTCTTGTGGATATCTATACTGTCTCTTTTAGATATCTCTGCTGTCTCTAGTGAATGTCTACTCTGTCTCATGTGGATATCTATACTGTCTCTAGTGAATGTCTACTCTGTCTCTTGTGGATGTCTACTCTGTCTCTTGTGGATATCTATACTATCTCTTGTGGATATCTATGCTGTCTCTTGTGGATATCTATGCTGTCTCTTGTGGATATCTATGCTATCTTTTGTGGATATCTAAACTGTCTCTTGTGGATATCTACGCTGTCTCTTGTGGATATCCATACTGTCCCTTGTGGATATCTATGCAGTCTCTTGTGGATTTCTACGCTGGATCTTGTAAATGTCTATGCTGTCTTTTGTAGTTATCAAAGCTCTCTGTTGGCGATATGTGTGCTGTCTCTTGTGGATATCGATGCTGTCTCTTGTGGATATTTATGCTGTCTCTTGTCGATCTCTACGCTGTTTCTTGTGGATATCTATGCTGTCTCTTGTGGATATCCATGCTGTCTCTTGTGGATATCTATGCTGTCTCTTGTGGATATCTATGCTATCTTTTGTGGATATCTAAACTGTCTCTTGTGGATATCTACGCTGTCTCTTGTGGATATCTACACTGTCTCTTGTGGATGTCTATGCTAGCTCTTAAAGATATCAAGGCTCTCTGGTGGGGATATGTATGCTGTCTCCTGTGGATATCTATGCTGTCTCTTGTGGATATCTATGCTGTCTCTTGTGGATATCAACTATGTTTCTTGTGGATATCTATGCTGTCTCTTGTGGATGTCTACGCTGTCTCTTGTGGATATCTACGCTGTCTCTTGTGGATTTCTATACTGTCTCTTGTGGATATCTATACTGTCTCTTCTGGAAATCTATGCTGTCTCTTGTGGGTACCAACGATCTTTCATGTGGATAACTACGCTGTCTCTTGTGGATATCTACGCTGTCTCTTGTGTATATCTATGCTGTGTCTTGTGGATATCTATGCTGTCTCTTGTGGATATCTATGCTATCTTTTGTGGATATCTAAACTGTCTCTTGTGGATATCTACGCTGTCTCTTGTGGATATCCATACTGTCCCTTGTGGATATCTATGCAGTCTCTTGTGGATTTCTATGCTGTATCTTGTAAATGTCTATGCTGTCTTTTGTAGTTATCAAAGCTCTCTGTTGGCGATATGTGTGCTGTCTCTTGTGGATATCGATGCTGTCTCTTGTGGATATTTATGCCGTCTCTTGTCGATCTCTACGCTGTTTCTTGTGGATATCAACGATCTTTCTTGTGTATATCTACGCTGTCTCTTGTGGATATCTATGCTGTCTCTTGTGGATATCTATGCTGTCTCTTGTGGATATCTACGCTGTCTCTTGTGGCTATCTATGCTGTCTCTTGTGGATATCCATGCAGTCTCTTGTGGATATCAACGATCTTTGTTGTGGAGATCTACGCTGTCTCTTGTGGATGTCTACGCTGTCGCTTGTGGATATCTATGCTGTCTCTTGTGGATATTTATGCAGTCTCTTGTGGATTTCTACTATGTCTCTTGTAAATGTCTATGCTGTCTCTTGTAGTTATCGTAACTCTCTGTTGGGGATATGTGTGCTGTCTATTGTGGATATCGATGCTGTCTCATGTGGATATTTATGCTGTCTATTGTCGATCTCTATGCTGTTTCTTGTGGATATCTATGCTCTCTTGTGGATATCTATGCTCTCTTGTGGAAGTCTATGCTGTCTCTTGTAGGTATCGAAGCTCTCTGTTGGAGATATGTGTGCTGTCTCTTGTGAATTTTAATGCTGTCTCTTGTAGATATCTATACTGTCTCTTTTAGATATCTATGCTGTCTCTAGTGAATGTCAACTCTGTCTCATGTGGAAATCTTTACTGTCTCTAGTGAATGTCTACTCTGTCTCTTGTGGATGTCTACTCTGTCTCTTGTGGATATCTACACTGTCTCTTGTGGATATCTATGCTGTCTCTTGTGGATATCTATGCTGTCTCTTGTGGATATCTATGCTATCTTTTGTGGATATCTAAACTGTCTCTTGTGGATATCTACGCTGTCTCTTGTGGATATCTACACTGTCTCTTGTGGATGTCTATGCTAGCTCTTAAAGATATCAAGGCTCTCTGGTGGGGATATGTATGCTGTCTCCTGTGGATATCTATGCTGTCTCTTGTGGATATCTATGCTGTCTCTTGTGGATATCAACTATGTTTCTTGTGGATATCTATGCTGTCTCTTGTGGATGTCTACGCTGTCTCTTGTGGATATCTACGCTGTCTCTTGTGGATATCTATACTGTCTCTTGTGGATATCTATACTGTCTCTTGTGGATATCTATGCTGTCTCTTGTGGGTACCAACGATCTTTCATGTGGATAACTACGCTGTCGCTTGTGGATATCTACGCTGTCTCTTGTGTATATCTATGCTGTGTCTTGTGGATAGCTATGCTGTCTCTTGTGGATATCTACGCTGTCTCGTGGATATCTATGATGTCTCTTGTGGATATCAACAATCTTTCTTGTGGATATCTACGCTGTCTCTTGTGGATATCTATGCTGTCTCTTGCGGATATCTATGCTGTCTCTTGTGGATATCTACACTGTCCCTTGTGGATATGTATGCTGTCTCTTGTGGATATCCATGCTGTCTCTTGTGGATATCAATGATCTTTCTTGTGGATATCTAAATTGTCTCTTGTGGATATATATGCTGTCTCATGTGGATATATATACTGTCTGTTGTGGATATCTATAGTTTCTCTTGTGGATATCTATACTGTCTCTAGTGGATATCTATGCTGTCTCTTGCGGATATCTATGCTGTCTCTTGTGGATATCAACGATCTTTCTTGTGGATATCTACGCTGTCTCTTGTGGATATCTACGCTGTCTCTTGTGGATATCTATGCTGTCTCTTGTGGATATCTATGCTGTCTCTTGCGGATATCTACGCTGTCTCTTGTGGATATCTATGCTGTCTCTTGTGGATATCCATGCTGTCTCTTGTGGATATCAATGATCTTTCTTGTGGATATCTACGCTGTCTCTTGTGGATATCTATGCTGTCTCTTGTGGCTGTCTACGCTGTCTCTTGTGGATATCCATACTGTCCCTTGTGGATATCTATGCAGTCTTTTGTGGATTTCTACGCTGTATCTTGTAAATGTCTATGCTGTCTTTTGTAGTTATCAAAGCTCTCTGTTGGCGATATGTGTGCTGTCTCTTGTGGATATCGATGCTGTCTCTTGTGGATATTTATGCTGTCTCTTGTCCATCTCTACGCTGTTTCTTGTGGATATCAACGATCTTTCTTGTGGATATCTACGCTGTCTCCTGTGGATATCTATGCTGTCTCTTGTGGATATCTATGCTGTCTCTTGTGGATATCTACGCTGTCTCTTGTGGCTATCTATGCTGTCTCTTGTGGATATCCATGCTGTCTTTTGTGGATATCAACGATCTTTCTTGTGGAGATCTACGCTGTCTCTTGTGGATGTCTACGCTGTCGCTTGTGGATATCTATGCTGTCTCTTGTGGATATTTATGCAGTCTCTTGTGAATTTCTACTATGTCTCTTGTAAATGTCAATGCTGTCTCTTGTAGTTATCGTAACTCTCTGTTGGGGATATGTGTGCTGTCTATTGTGGATATCGATGCTGTCTCTTGTGGATATTTATGCTGTCTATTGTCGATCTCTACGCTGTTTCTTGTGGATATCTATGCTCTCTTGTGGATATCTATGCTCTCTTGTGGAAGTCTATGCTGTCTCTTGTAGGTATCCAAGCTCTCTGTTGGAGATATGTGTGCTGTCTCTTGTGAATTTCAATGCTGTCTCTTGTGGATATCTATACTGTCTCTTTTAGATATCTCTGCTGTCTCTAGTGAATGTCTACTCTGTCTCATGTGGATATCTATACTGTCTCTAGTGAATGTCTACTCTGTCTCTTGTGGATGTCTACTCTGTCTCTTGTGGATATCTATACTATCTCTTGTGGATATCTATGCTGTCTCTTGTGGATATCTATGCTGTCTCTTGTGGATATCTATGCTATCTTTTGTGGATATCTAAACTGTCTCTTGTGAATATCTACGCTGTCTCTTGTGGATATCCATACTGTCCCTTGTGGATATCTATGCAGTCTCTTGTGGATTTCTACGCTGGATCTTGTAAATGTCTATGCTGTCTTTTGTAGTTATCAAAGCTCTCTGTTGGCGATATGTGTGCTGTCTCTTGTGGATATCGATGCTGTCTCTTGTGGATATTTATGCTGTCTCTTGTCGATCTCTACGCTGTTTCTTGTGGATATCTATGCTGTCTCTTGTGGATATACATGCTGTCTCTTGTGGATATCTATGCTGTCTCTTGTGGATATCTATGCTATCTTTTGTGGATATCTAAACTGTCTCTTGTGGATATCTACGCTGTCTCTTGTGGATATCTAAACTGTCTCTTGTGGATGTCTATGCTAGCTCTTAAAGATATATAGGCTCTCTGGTGGGGATATGTATGCTGTCTCCTGTGGATATCTATGCTGTCTCTTGTGGATATCTATGCTGTCTCTTGTGGATATCAACTATGTTTCTTGTGGATATCTATGCTGTCTCTTGTGGATGTCTACGCTGTCTCTTGTGGATATCTACGCTGTCTCTTGTGGATATCTATACTGTCTCTTGTGGATATCTACGCTGTCTCTTGTGTATATCTATGCTGTGTCTTGTCGATCTCTACGCTGTTTCTTGTGGATATCTATGCTCTCTTGTGGATATCTATGCTCTCTTGTGGAAGTCTATGCTGTCTCTTGTAGGTATCCAAGCTCTCTGTTGGAGATATGTGTGCTGTCTCTTGTGAATTTCAATGCTGTCTCTTGTGGATATCTATACTGTCTCTTTTAGATATCTCTGCTGTCTCTAGTGAATGTCTACTCTGTCTCTTGTAGATGTCTACTCTGTCTCTTGTGGATATCTATACTATCTCTTGTGGATATCTATGCTGTCTCTTGTGGATATCTATGCTGTCTCTTGTGGATATCTATGCTATCTTTTGTGGATATCTAAACTGTCTCTTGTGGATATCTACGCTGTCTCTTGTGGATATCCATACTGTCCCTTGTGGATATCTATGCAGTCTCTTGTGGATTTCTACGCTGGATCTTGTAAATGTCTATGCTGTCTTTTGTAGTTATCAAAGCTCTCTGTTGGCGATATGTGTGCTGTCTCTTGTGGATATCGATGCTAGCTCTTAAAGATATCAAGGCTCTCTGGTGGGGATATGTATGCTGTCTCCTGTGGATATCTATGCTGTCTCTTGTGGATATCTACGCTGTCTCTTGTGGATATCTACACTGTCTCTTGTGGATGTCTATGCTAGCTCTTAAAGATATCAAGGCTCTCTGGTGGGGATATGTATGCTGTCTCCTGTGGATATCTATGCTGTCTCTTGTGGATATCTATGCTGTCTCTTGTGGATATCAACTATGTTTCTTGTGGATATCTATGCTGTCTCTTGTGGATGTCTACGCTGTCTCTTGTGGATATCTACGCTGTCTCTTGTGGATATCTATACTGTCTCTTGTGGATATCTATACTGTCTCTTGTGGATATCTATGCTGTCTCTTGTGGGTACCAACGATCTTTCATGTGGATAACTACGCTGTCGCTTGTGGATATCTACGCTGTCTCTTGTGTATATCTATGCTGTGTCTTGTGGATAGCTATGCTGTCTCTTGTGGATATCTACGCTGTCTCGTGGATATCTATGATGTCTCTTGTGGATATCAACAATCTTTCTTGTGGATATCTACGCTGTCTCTTGTGGATATCTATGCTGTCTCTTGCGGATATCTATGCTGTCTCTTGTGGATATCTACACTGTCTCTTGTGGATATGTATGCTGTCTCTTGTGGATATCCATGCTGTCTCTTGTGGATATCAATGATCTTTCTTGTGGATATCTAAATTGTCTCTTGTGGATATATATGCTGTCTCTTGTGGATATCTATACTGTCTCTAGTGGATATCTATGCTGTCTCTTGCGGATATCTATGCTGTCTCTTGTGGATATCAACGATCTTTCTTGTGGATATCTACGCTGTCTCTTGTGGATATCTACGCTGTCTCTTGTGGATATCTATGCTGTCTCTTGTGGATATCTATGCTGTCTCTTGCGGATATCTACGCTGTCTCTTGTGGATATCTATGCTGTCTCTTGTGGATATCCATGCTGTCTCTTGTGGATATCAATGATCTTTCTTGTGGATATCTACGCTGTCTCTTGTGGATATCTATGCTGTCTCTTGTGGCTGTCTACGCTGTCTCTTGTGGATATCCATACTGTCCCTTGTGGATATCTATGCAGTCTCTTGTGGATTTCTACGCTGTATCTTGTAAATGTCTATCTATCTATCTATCTGGTCATTTATAGAGCGCACTACTCACCCGTAGGGTCTCAAGGCGCTGGGTGGGGGGGGGGTGCCGTTACTGCTCGAACAGCCAGGTCTTGAGCTTCTTCCTGAAGGAGAGGTGGTCTTGGGTCAGGCGCAGGTCGGTCGGGAGTGAGTTCCAGGTCTTGGCGGCCAGGTAGGAGAAGGACCTTCCTCCTGTTGTCGCTCTTCGGATGCGGGGGACGGCGGCGAGGGCGTGGCTGGTTGATCTGAGGAGGCGCTTGGGAGTGTAGAAGTTGATCCGGTTGTTGAGGTAGCTCGGGCCTTGGTCGTGTAGGGCTTTGTGTGCGTGGGTGAGGAGACGGAAGGTGATTCTCTTGTTGACCGGGAGCCAATGCAGATCTCTCAGGTGTCCGGAGATGTGGCTGCGTCGGGGGATGTCGAGAATGAGTCTGGCCGAGGCGTTCTGGATCCGCTGGAGTCTCTTCTGGAGCTTGGCGGTGGTTCCGGCGTAGAGGGCGTTGCCGTAGTCCAGTCGGCTGGTGACGAGGGCCTGGGTGACAGTCTTCTTCGTCTCGGTGGGGATCCACCGGAAGATCTTATGTAGCATGAGCAGGATGTTGAAGCAAGACGAGGAGACGGCGTTTACTTGTCTGGTCATGGAGAGGGAGGAGTCTAGGATGAAGCCCAGGTTGCGTGCGTGGTCCGTCGGTTTGGGTGCGGTGCCCAGGGCGGGGGGCCACCAGGAGTCGTCCTAGGCGGAGGGCGAGGAGCCCAGGATGAGGACCTCCGTCTTGTCCGAGTTCAGTTTCAGGCGGCTGGTCGTCATGCTGTCTTTTGTAGTTATCAAAGCTCTCTGTTGGCGATATGTGTGCTGTCTCTTGTGGATATCGATGCTGTCTCTTGTGGATATTTATGCTGTCTCTTGTCCATCTCTACGCTGTTTCTTGTGGATATCAACGATCTTTCTTGTGGATATCTACGCTGTCTCCTGTGGATATCTATGCTGTCTCTTGTGGATATCTATGCTGTCTCTTGTGGATATCTACGCTGTCTCTTGTGGCTATCTATGCTGTCTCTTGTGGATATCCATGCTGTCTTTTGTGGATATCAACGATCTTTCTTGTGGAGATCTACGCTGTCTCTTGTGGATGTCTACGCTGTCGCTTGTGGATATCTATGCTGTCTCTTGTGGATATTTATGCAGTCTCTTGTGAATTTCTACTATGTCTCTTGTAAATGTCAATGCTGTCTCTTGTAGTTATCGTAACTCTCTGTTGGGGATATGTGTGCTGTCTATTGTGGATATCGATGCTGTCTCTTGTGGATATTTATGCTGTCTATTGTCGATCTCTACGCTGTTTCTTGTGGATATCTATGCTCTCTTGTGGATATCTATGCTCTCTTGTGGAAGTCTATGCTGTCTCTTGTAGGTATCCAAGCTCTCTGTTGGAGATATGTGTGCTGTCTCTTGTGGATATCTATACTGTCTCTTTTAGATATCTCTGCTGTCTCTAGTGAATGTCTACTCTGTCTCATGTGGATATCTATACTGTCTCTAGTGAATGTCTACTCTGTCTCTTGTGGATGTCTACTCTGTCTCTTGTGGATATCTATACTATCTCTTGTGGATATCTATGCTGTCTCTTGTGGATATCTATGCTGTCTCTTGTGGATATCTATGCTATCTTTTGTGGATATCTAAACTGTCTCTTGTGGATATCTACGCTGTCTCTTGTGGATATCCATACTGTCCCTTGTGGATATCTATGCAGTCTCTTGTGGATTTCTACGCTGGAACTTGTAAATGTCTATGCTGTCTTTTGTAGTTATCAAAGCTCTCTGTTGGCGATATGTGTGCTGTCTCTTGTGGATATCGATGCTGTCTCTTGTGGATATTTATGCTGTCTCTTGTCGATCTCTACGCTGTTTCTTGTGGATATCTATGCTGTCTCTTGTGGATATCCATGCTGTCTCTTGTGGATATCTATGCTGTCTCTTGTGGATATCTATGCTATCTTTTGTGGATATCTAAACTGTCTCTTGTGGATATCTACGCTGTCTCTTGTGGATATCTACACTGTCTCTTGTGGATGTCTATGCTAGCTCTTAAAGATATCAAGGCTCTCTGGTGGGGATATGTATGCTGTCTCCTGTGGATATCTATGCTGTCTCTTGTGGATATCTATGCTGTCTCTTGTGGATATCAACTATGTTTCTTGTGGATATCTATGCTGTCTCTTGTGGATGTCTACGCTGTCTCTTGTGGATATCTACGCTGTCTCTTGTGGATATCTATACTGTCTCTTGTGGATATCTACGCTGTCTCTTGTGTATATCTATGCTGTGTCTTGTCGATCTCTACGCTGTTTCTTGTGGATATCTATGCTCTCTTGTGGATATCTATGCTCTCTTGTGGAAGTCTATGCTGTCTCTTGTAGGTATCCAAGCTCTCTGTTGGAGATATGTGTGCTGTCTCTTGTGAATTTCAATGCTGTCTCTTGTGGATATCTATGCTGTCTCTTTTAGATATCTCTGCTGTCTCTAGTGAATGTCTACTCTGTCTCATGTGGATATCTATACTGTCTCTAGTGAATGTCTACTCTGTCTCTTGTGGATGTCTACTCTGTCTCTTGTGGATATCTATACTATCTCTTGTGGATATCTATGCTGTCTCTTGTGGATATCTATGCTGTCTCTTGTGGATATCTATGCTATCTTTTGTGGATATCTAAACTGTCTCTTGTGGATATCTACGCTGTCTCTTGTGGATATCCATACTGTCCCTTGTGGATATCTATGCAGTCTCTTGTGGATTTCTACGCTGGATCTTGTAAATGTCTATGCTGTCTTTTGTAGTTATCAAAGCTCTCTGTTGCCGATATGTGTGCTGTCTCTTGTGGATATCGATGCTGTCTCTTGTGGATATTTATGCTGTCTCTTGTCGATCTCTACGCTGTTTCTTGTGGATATCTATGCTGTCTCTTGTGGATATCCATGCTGTCTCTTGTGGATATCTATGCTGTCTCTTGTGGATATCTATGCTATCTTTTGTGGATATCTAAACTGTCTCTTGTGGATATCTACGCTGTCTCTTGTGGATATCTACACTGTCTCTTGTGGATGTCTATGCTAGCTCTTAAAGATATCAAGGCTCTCTGGTGGAGATATGTATGCTGTCTCCTGTGGATATCTATGCTGTCTCTTGTGGATATCTATGCTGTCTCTTGTGGATATCAACTATGTTTCTTGTGGATATCTATGCTGTCTCTTGTGGATGTCTACGCTGTCTCTTGTGGATATCTACGCTGTCTCTTGTGGATATCTATACTGTCTCTTGTGGATATCTATACTGTCTCTTGTGGAAATCTATGCTGTCTCTTGTGGGTACCAACGATCTTTCATGTGGATAACTACGCTGTCTCTTGTGGATATCTACGCTGTCTCTTGTGTATATCTATGCTGTGTCTTGTGGATATCTATGCTGTCTCTTGTGGATATCTATGCTATCTTTTGTGGATATCTAAACTGTCTCTTGTGGATATCTACGCTGTCTCTTGTGGATATCCATACTGTCCCTTGTGGATATCTATGCAGTCTCTTGTGGATTTCTATGCTGTATCTTGTAAATGTCTATGCTGTCTTTTGTAGTTATCAAAGCTCTCTGTTGGCGATATGTGTGCTGTCTCTTGTGGATATCGATGCTGTCTCTTGTGGATATTTATGCCGTCTCTTGTCGATCTCTACGCTGTTTCTTGTGGATATCAACGATCTTTCTTGTGTATATCTACGCTGTCTCTTGTGGATATCTATGCTGTCTCTTGTGGATATCTATGCTGTCTCTTGTGGATATCTACGCTGTCTCTTGTGGCTATCTATGCTGTCTCTTGTGGATATCCATGCAGTCTCTTGTGGATATCAACGATCTTTGTTGTGGAGATCTACGCTGTCTCTTGTGGATGTCTACGCTGTCGCTTGTGGATATCTATGCTGTCTCTTGTGGATATTTATGCAGTCTCTTGTGGATTTCTACTATGTCTCTTGTAAATGTCTATGCTGTCTCTTGTAGTTATCGTAACTCTCTGTTGGGGATATGTGTGCTGTCTATTGTGGATATCGATGCTGTCTCATGTGGATATTTATGCTGTCTATTGTCGATCTCTATGCTGTTTCTTGTGGATATCTATGCTCTCTTGTGGATATCTATGCTCTCTTGTGGAAGTCTATGCTGTCTCTTGTAGGTATCGAAGCTCTCTGTTGGAGATATGTGTGCTGTCTCTTGTGAATTTCAATGCTGTCTCTTGTAGATATCTATACTGTCTCTTTTAGATATCTATGCTGTCTCTAGTGAATGTCAACTCTGTCTCATGTGGATATCTTTACTGTCTCTAGTGAATGTCTACTCTGTCTCTTGTGGATGTCTACTCTGTCTCTTGTGGATATCTACACTGTCTCTTGTGGATATCTATGCTGTCTCTTGTGGATATCTATGCTGTCTCTTGTGGATATCTATGCTATCTTTTGTGGATATCTAAACTGTCTCTTGTGGATATCTACACTGTCTCTTGTGGATATCTACACTGTCTCTTGTGGATGTCTATGCTAGCTCTTAAAGATATCAAGGCTCTCTGGTGGGGATATGTATGCTGTCTCCTGTGGATATCTATGCTGTCTCTTGTGGATATCTATGCTGTCTCTTGTGGATATCAACTATGTTTCTTGTGGATATCTATGCTGTCTCTTGTGGATGTCTACGCTGTCTCTTGTGGATATCTACGCTGTCTCTTGTGGATATCTATACTGTCTCTTGTGGATATCTATACTGTCTCTTGTGGATATCTATGCTGTCTCTTGTGGGTACCAACGATCTTTCATGTGGATAACTACGCTGTCGCTTGTGGATATCTACGCTGTCTCTTGTGTATATCTATGCTGTGTCTTGTGGATAGCTATGCTGTCTCTTGTGGATATCTACGCTGTCTCGTGGATATCTATGATGTCTCTTGTGGATATCAACAATCTTTCTTGTGGATATCTACGCTGTCTCTTGTGGATATCTATGCTGTCTCTTGCGGATATCTATGCTGTCTCTTGTGGATATCTACACTGTCTCTTGTGGATATGTATGCTGTCTCTTGTGGATATCCATGCTGTCTCTTGTGGATATCAATGATCTTTCTTGTGGATATCTAAATTGTCTCTTGTGGATATATATGCTGTCTCATGTGGATATATATACTGTCTGTTGTGGATATCTATAGTTTCTCTTGTGGATATCTATACTGTCTCTAGTGGATATCTATGCTGTCTCTTGCGGATATCTATGCTGTCTCTTGTGGATATCAACGATCTTTCTTGTGGATATCTACGCTGTCTCTTGTGGATATCTACGCTGTCTCTTGTGGATATCTATGCTGTCTCTTGTGGATATCTATGCTGTCTCTTGCGGATATCTACGCTGTCTCTTGTGGATATCTATGCTGTCTCTTGTGGATATCCATGCTGTCTCTTGTGGATATCAATGATCTTTCTTGTGGATATCTACGCTGTCTCTTGTGGATATCTATGCTGTCTCTTGTGGCTGTCTACGCTGTCCCTTGTGGATATCCATACTGTCCCTTGTGGATATCTATGCAGTCTCTTGTGGATTTCTACGCTGTATCTTGTAAATGTCTATGCTGTCTTTTGTAGTTATCAAAGCTCTCTGTTGGCGATATGTGTGCTGTCTCTTGTGGATATCGATGCTGTCTCTTGTGGATATTTATGCTGTCTCTTGTCCATCTCTACGCTGTTTCTTGTGGATATCAACGATCTTTCTTGTGGATATCTACGCTGTCTCCTGTGGATATCTATGCTGTCTCTTGTGGATATCTATGCTGTCTCTTGTGGATATCTACGCTGTCTCTTGTGGCTATCTATGCTGTCTCTTGTGGATATCCATGCTGTCTTTCGTGGATATCAACGATCTTTCTTGTGGAGATCTACGCTGTCTCTTGTGGATGTCTACGCTGTCGCTTGTGGATATCTATTCTGTCTCTTGTGGATATTTATGCAGTCTCTTGTGAATTTCTACTATGTCTCTTGTAAATGTCAATGCTGTCTCTTGTAGGTATCGTAACTCTCTGTTGGGGATATGTGTGCTGTCTATTGTGGATATCGATGCTGTCTCTTGTGGATATTTATGCTGTCTATTGTCGATCTCTACGCTGTTTCTTGTGGATATCTATGCTGTCTCTTGTGGATGTCTACGCTGTCTCTTGTGGATATCTACGCTGTCTCTTGTGGATATGTATGCTGTCTCCTGTGGATATCTATGCTGTCTCTTGTGGATATCTATGCTGTCTCTTGTGGATATCAACTATGTTTCTTGTGGATATCTATGCTGTCTCTTGTGGATGTCTACGCTGTCTCTTGTGGATATCTACGCTGTCTCTTGTGGATATCTATACTGTCTCTTGTGGATATCTACGCTGTCTCTTGTGTATATCTATGCTGTGTCTTGTCGATCTCTACGCTGTTTCTTGTGGATATCTATGCTCTCTTGTGGATATCTATGCTCTCTTGTGGAAGTCTATGCTGTCTCTTGTAGGTATCCAAGCTCTCTGTTGGAGATATGTGTGCTGTCTCTTGTGAATTTCAATGCTGTCTCTTGTGGATATCTATACTGTCTCTTTTAGATATCTCTGCTGTCTCTAGTGAATGTCTACTCTGTCTCATGTGGATATCTATACTGTCTCTAGTGAATGTCTACTCTGTCTCTTGTAGATGTCTACTCTGTCTCTTGTGGATATCTATACTATCTCTTGTGGATATCTATGCTGTCTCTTGTGGATATCTATGCTGTCTCTTGTGGATATCTATGCTATCTTTTGTGGATATCTAAACTGTCTCTTGTGGATATCTACGCTGTCTCTTGTGGATATCCATACTGTCCCTTGTGGATATCTATGCAGTCTCTTGTGGATTTCTACGCTGGATCTTGTAAATGTCTATGCTGTCTTTTGTAGTTATCAAAGCTCTCTGTTGGCGATATGTGTGCTGTCTCTTGTGGATATCGATGCTGTCTCTTGTGGATATTTATGCTGTCTCTTGTCGATCTCTACGCTGTTTCTTGTGGATATCTATGCTGTCTCTTGTGGATATCCATGCTGTCTCTTGTGGATATCTATGCTGTCTCTTGTGGATATCTATGCTATCTTTTGTGGATATCTAAACTGTCTCTTGTGGATATCTACGCTGTCTCTTGTGGATATCTACACTGTCTCTTGTGGATGTCTATGCTAGCTCTTAAATATATCAAGGCTCTCTGGTGGGGATATGTATCCTGTCTCCTGTGGATATCTATGCTGTCTCTTGTGGATATCTATGCTGTCTCTTGTGGATATCAACTATGTTTCTTGTGGATATCTATGCTGTCTCTTGTGGATGTCTACGCTGTCTCTTGTGAATATCTACGCTGTCTCTTGTGGATATCTATACTGTCTCTTATGGATATCTATACTGTCTCTTGTGGAAATCTATGCTGTCTCTTGTGGGTCCCAACGATCTTTCATGTGGATAACTACGCTGTCTCTTGTGGATATCTACGCTGTCTCTTGTGTATATCTATGCTGTGTCTTGTGGATATCTATGCTGTCTCTTGTGGATATCTATGCTATCTTTTGTGGATATCTAAACTGTCTCTTGTGGATATCTACGCTGTCTCTTGTGGATATCCATACTGTCCCTTGTGGATATCTATGCAGTCTCTTGTGGATTTCTATGCTGTATCTTGTAAATGTCTATGCTGCCTTTTGTAGTTATCAAAGCTCTCTGTTGGCGATATGTGTGCTGTCTCTTGTGGATATCGATGCTGTCTCTTGTGGATATTTATGCTGTCTCTTGTCGATCTCTACGCTGTTTCTTGTGGATATCAGCGATCTTTCTTGTGTATATCTACGCTGTCTCTTGTGGATATCTATGCTGTCTCTTGTGGATATCTATGCTGTCTCTTGTGGATATCTACGCTGTCTCTTGTGGCTATCTATGCTGTCTCTTGTGGATATCCATGCGGTCTCTTGTGGATATCAACGATCTTTGTTGTGGAGATCTACGCTGTCTCTTGTGGATGTCTACGCTGTCGCTTGTGGATATCTATGCTGTCTCTTGTGGATATTTATGCAGTCTCTTGTGGATTTCTACTATGTCTCTTGTAAATGTCTATGCTGTCTCTTGTAGTTATCGTAACTCTCTGTTGGGGATATGTGTGCTGTCTATTGTGGATATCGATGCTGTCTCATGTGGATATTTATGCTGTCTATTGTCGATCTCTATGCTGTTTCTTGTGGATATCTATGCTCTCTTGTGGATATCTATGCTCTCTTGTGGAAGTCTATAATGTCTCTTGTAGGTATCGAAGCTCTCTGTTGGAGATATGTGTGCTGTCTCTTGTGAATTTCAATGCTGTCTCTTGTAGATATCTATACTGTCTCTTTTAGATATCTATGCTGTCTCTAGTGAATGTCTACTCTGTCTCATGTGGATATCTTTACTGTCTCTAGTGAATGTCTACTCTGTCTCTTGTGGATGTCTACTCTGTCTCTTGTGGATATCTACACTGTCTCTTGTGGATATCTATGCTGTCTCTTGTGGATATCTATGCTGTCTCTTGTGGATATCTATGCTATCTTTTGTGGATATCTAAACTGTCTCTTGTGGATATCTACGCTGTCTCTTGTGGATATCTACACTGTCTCTTGTGGATGTCTATGCTAGCTCTTAAAGATATCAAGGCTCTCTGGTGGGGATATGTATGCTGTCTCCTGTGGATATCTATGCTGTCTCTTGTGGATATCTATGCTGTCTCTTGTGGATATCAACTATGTTTCTTGTGGATATCTATGCTGTCTCTTGTGGATGTCTACGCTGTCTCTTGTGGATATCTACGCTGTCTCTTGTAGATATCTATACTGTCTCTTGTGGATATCTATACTGTCTCTTGTGGATATCTATGCTGTCTCTTGTGGGTACCAACGATCTTTCATGTGGATAACTACGCTGTCGCTTGTGGATATCTACGCTGTCTCTTGTGTATATCTATGCTGTGTCTTGTGGATATCTATGCTGTCTCTTGTGGATATTAATGCTGTCTCTTGCGGATATCTATGCTGTCTCTTGTGGTTATCTATGCTGTCTCTTATGGATATCTATGTTGTCTCTTGTGGATATCAATTTATTTATTTTATTTATATCATTTGTAAAGCGCGCTGTTACCAACCAGAGTCCTTGCGCAGATATGGTACCTCCCTGAATTTCAAGCCTCCCGACTAGAGCGTAAAAAGCCTTGTTTTCAGATTTTTACTGAATGCCAGCAGGTTTGCACTTTGCTTTAGGGCCAGAGGCAAGGTGTTCCAAGCATTTGCTGCCCCTCTGATGAAGCTTCTGCCCCCACCAACGCGCCTTCCTGATGCGGGCTGTCCTAATAAGCCCCAAACAGGCCGACCTTAATTGTCTGCCTGGCATGTACTATTGGAAGTGCTGTTGGAGAAACGCTGGGCCCAGTCCATGAAGCGCCTTGTAAACTATGCACAAAGATTTGAACATAATCTGTTTCCGTACCGGGAGCCAGTGCAGCTTTTCCAGCTCCCGGGAAACCGATGAAAACTTAGGCAATCCGGCGATGAGACGGGCGGCCGCGTTTTGCAAGACCTGTAGCTTATTAAGCAGCCCTTGTTGGGCCTCAAGGAGTAGACTATTGCAGTAATCAAGGCGGGAGAGCACAAGTGCTGACACCACCGTCTTTCTGTTCACTACCGGTAAGAAGGAGAGGATCTTCCTAATGATTTTCAATGTCCAATGGATGAAAGAGGTGAGCGCCTAAACTTGTGGTTTAAAGGAAAGCTGATCGTCAATAAGAACTCCTAGGTTCTTCACCTTCGTTGCAGGGGAAGGAGGGGACCCCATGTCTTCAGGCCACCACTTAGGGCTCCAGAGATTAGTATTAGAGCCAAATAGTAGCACCTCAGTTTTGGAGGAGTTCAGTTTTAAGCAACGTTTTGCCATCCAAGTGCTGACTGCTGTCATACAGTACTGAAACCTAGCCGTCACACCTAGTTCTTTCCCCGGGAGCAGCAATACAACAATCTGCGTGTCGTCTGCATAAGATGTTAACTCAAACCCGTAGGATTAGATCACAGGGGCAAGAGAGGATACATAGATGTTGAAAAGGTGGGGCTTAGGGAGGATCCCTGAGGGACCCCCCCTGGGAGTTCAAAAGGTCTAGACTCAAAATCTCCCATCGCCACCACCTGGACCCTGTTCGTAAGGAAAACTTTCAGGATACTCAGTGCTCTCCCCTGAATTCCGCAGTCCTCTAACCGGTCCACCAGAACACTATGGTGGACCGTATCGAAGGCCGCGGACAGGTCGAGAAGGACCAGCACCGCCTGGCCCCCTGCATCCAAAGCCTTCCTGACCTCCTCCGTAGATTTAATCAGGGCGGTCTCAGTACTGTGTCCTTCCCTGAACCCATGTTGAGCTGAATCCAGACCATGCGAGGTACGCAGCAATGCACAGAGCTAGAAATTCATGTCCTTCTCAATAGGTTTGGCTGGAAGCGGCAGTCTAGCGATGGGCCTGTAACTATTGGGATCAGCGATATCCAATAAGGGCTTCTTGAGCAGTGGAACAATAGAGGGCCGTTTCCAGCATGTGGGAAAATCGCCCATCTCAAACATCTGGTTGAAAATATTGGCTAGGGTGTCAGCTATTGGAAAAGCTGCCAGTTTTGCCACTGCCGCCAGACACGGATCAAGGAGAGATCCTGATTTCGTTGCGTGCAGCAATCTTAAGATGTCCTCAGAGCGCACTGGTTCAAACGCAAAGAATTTTACCTTCTGTAAGTTGGTAACAGGAGTCCTGTGTGAGCCATCCAGTAAACTCTGAGCCACCTGAGGCTCAAGTGTGGTAAAAATAGTTTGCACCTTGCCCAGAAAGAACTTGGCTAGGGACTCACAGAGTTCAAGGCTTGGTGGAACGATCACTGGCTTGGGAATGGCCAGGCTGGACACAGTATCAAAGAGTTCCCTCGGAGAGTTCTTGGCCCTCTCAATGCGATCGGTAAAATATGCGCTCTTAGCCTTCCTTATAATGTCTTTCTTGTGGATATCTATGCTGTCTCTTGTGGATATATATACTGTCTCTTGTGGATATCTATACTGTCTCTTGTGGATATCTATACTGTCTCTTGTGGATATCTATGATGTCTCTTGTGGGTATCAACGATCTTTCATGTGGATAACTACGCTGTCTCTTGTGGATATCTACGCTGGCTCTTGTGGATATCTATGCTGTGTCCTGTGGATATCTATGCTGTCTCTTGTGGATATCTATGCTGTCTCTTGTGGATATCTATGCCGTCTATGCTGTCTCTTGTGGATATCTATGCTGTCTTTTGTGGATATCTAAACTGTCTCTAGTGGATATATACGCTGTCTCTTGCAGATATCTACGCTGTCTCTTGTGGATGTCTATGCTAGCTCATGAAGATATCAAGGCCCTCTGTTGGGGATATGTATGCTGTCTCTTGTGGATATCTATGCTGTCTCTTGTGGATATCTATACTGTCTCTTGTGGATATCTATACTGTCTCTTGTGGATATCTATGATGTCTCTTGTGGGTATCAACGATCTTTCATGTGGATAACTACGCTGTCTCTTGTGGATATCTACGCTGGCTCTTGTGGATATCTATGCTGTGTCCTGTGGATATCTATGCTGTCTCTTGTGGATATCTATGCTGTCTCTTGTGGATATCTATGCCATCTATGCTGTCTCTTGTGGATATCTATGCTGTCTTTTGTGGATATCTAAACTGTCTCTAGTGGATATCTACGCTGTCTCTTGCAGATATCTACGCTGTCTCTTGTGGATGTCTATGCTAGCTCATGAAGATATCAAGGCCCTCTGTTGGGGATATGTATGCTGTCTCTTGTGGATATCTATGCTGTCTCTTGTGGATATCTATGCTGTCTCCTGTGGATATCAACTATGTTTCTTGTGGATATCTATGCTGTCTCTTGTGGATGTCTACACTGTCTCTCGTGGATATCTATGCTGTCTCTTGTGGATATCTATGCTGTCTCTTGTGGATATCTATGCTGTCTCTTGTGAATATCTATGCTGTCTCTTGTGGATATCTATACTGTCTCTTGTGGATATCTATGCTGTCTCTTGTGGGTATCAACAATCTTTCATGTGGATAACTACGCTGTCTCTTGTGGATATCTACGCTGTCTCCTGCGGATATCTATGCTGTGTCTTGTGGATATCTACGCTGTCTCTTGTGGATATCTATGCTGTCTCTTGCGGATATCTATGCTGTCTCTTGTGGATATCTACACTGTCTCTTGTGGATATCTATGCTGTCTCTTGTGGATATCTATGGTGTCTCTTGTGGATATCAATGATCTTTCTTGTGGATATCTACATTGTCTCTTGTGGATATATATGCTGTCTCATATGGATATATATACTGTCTGTTGTGGATATTTATACTGTCTCTTGTGGATATCTATACTGTCTCTAGTGGATATCTATAATGTCCCTTGCGGATATCTATGCTGTCTCTTGTGGATATCAACAATCTTTCATCTACGCTGTCTCTTGTGGATATCTACGCAGTCTCTTGTGGATATCTATGCTGTCTCTTGTGGATATCTATGCTGTCTCTTGTGGATATCTACACTGTCTCTTGTGGAAATCTATGCTGTCTCTTGTGGATATCCATGCTGTCTCTTGTGGATATCAACGATCTCTCTTGTGGATATTTATGCAGTCTCGTGTGGATTTCTACGCTGTCTCTTGTAAATGTCTATGCTGTCTCTTGTAGTTATCAAAGCTCTCTGTTGGGGATATGTGTGCTGTCTCTTGTGAGTATTGATGCTGTCTCTTGTGGATATTTATGGTCTCTCTTGTCGATCTCTACGCTGTTTCTTGTGGATATCTATGCTCTCTTGTGGATATCTATGCTCTCTTGTGGATGTCTATGCTGTCTCTTGTAGGTATCGAAGCTCACTGTTGGGGATATGTATGCTGTCTCTTGTGAATATCAATGCTGTCTCTTGTGGATATCTATACTGTCTCTTGTGGCTATATATGCTGTCTCTACTGAATGTCTACTCTGTCTCTTGTGGATATCTATACTGTCTCTAGTGAATGTCTACTCCGTCTCTTGTCGATGTCTAGTCTGTGTCTTGTCGATCTCTATGCTGTCTGGTGGATATCTATGCTGTCTCTTGTCGATCTCTACGCTGTCTCTTGTGGATGTCTATTCTGTCTGTAGTGGATATTGATGCTGGCTTTTGAGGATGTCTGCAATCTCTTATGTGGATATCTATTATGTCTCTTGTGGATATGTACACTGTCTCTTGTGGATGTCTATACTGTCTCTTGTAGATATAAAAGCTCTCTGCTGGGGCTATGTGCGGCTGTTGCTTGTGGATATCTATACTGTCTCTTGCGGATATTTACGCTGTCTCTTGTGGATATCTACGCTGTCTCTTGTTGATATCTATGCTGTCTCTTGTGGATGTCAATGCTGTCTCTTGTCGATATCTACGATGTTTCTTGTGGAGGTCTATGCTGTCTCTTCTAGATATCTAAACTGTCTCTTGTGGATATCTTTGCTGTCTCTTGTGGATATCTACGCTGTCTTTTGTGGATGTCTACCCTGTCTCTTGTAAATATCAAAGCTCTCTGTTGGAGATATGTGTTCTGTCTCTTGTGGATATCTATGCTGTCTCTTGTGGATATCTATGCTGTCTCTTGTGGTTATCTATGCTGTCTCTTGTGGATATCAACTATGTTTCTTGTGGATATCGATGCTGTCTGTTGTGGATGTCTACGCTGTCTCTTGTGGATATCTATGCTGTCTCTTGTGAATATCTATGCTGTCTCTTGTGGATATCTATACTGTCTCTTGTGGATATCTATACTGTCTCTTGTGGATATCTATGCTGTCTCTTGTGGATATCAACAATCTTTCTTGTGGATATCTACGCTGTCTCTTGTGGATATCCACTCTGTCTCTTGTGGATATCTATATTGTGTCTTGTGGATATCTATGCTGTCTCTTGTGGAAATCTACGCTGTCTCTTGTGGATATCTATGCCGTCTCTTGCGGTTATCAACGATCTTCCTTGTGGATATCTATACTCTAGTGGATATCAACTATGTTTCTTGTGGATATCTATGCTCTCTCTTGTCGATGTCTACGCTGTCTCTTGTGGATATCTATGCTCTCTCTTGTGGATGTTTATGCTCTCTCTTGTCGATCTCTTCGCTGAGGATCTTTGTGTCTCCTGAGGCGGAAGCCGGGAGCTTGTTTGCCGCATTTTTAATATTTGAGTGTCACTTTACTTGTGTGTAATTTTAAAAGCAGAGACTTCCTTACCCACACTCACGCTCCTCTCATCACCCGCGCAGCGGATATTAGCGCTGCCGCGGGAACGCAAATAACATAACTAATTTCCGCCATTACCGGCGCGAACCACGGCCATGCCCCTTTTTGAGGACACGCCCACCGCCACCTCTCTACTTAAGTGGCGCTGAATACGAGCGACACTTAGGATCTTCGTGTCTCCTGAGGCGGAAGCCGGGAGCTTGTTTGCCGCATTTTAATATTTGAGTGTCACTTTACTTGGGTGTAATTCTAAAAGCAGAGACTTCCTTACCCACACTCACGCTCCTCTCATCACCCGCGCAGCGGATATTAGCGCTGCCGCGGGAACGCAATTAACAAAACTCATTTCCGCCATTACCGGTGCGCACCACGGCCACGCCCCTTTTTGAGGACACGCCCACCGCCACCTCTCTACTTAAGTGACGCTGAATACGAGCGACACTTAGGATCTTCGTGTCTCCTGAGGCGGAAGCCGGGAGATTGTTTGCCGCATTTTTAATATTTGAGTGTCACTTTACTTGTGTGTAATTTTAAAAGCAGAGACTTCCTTACCCACACTCACGCTCCTCTCATCACCCGCGCAGCGGATATTAGCGCTGCCGCAGGAACGCAAATCACAAAACTCATTTCCGCCATTACCAGCGCGAACCACGGCCACGCCCCTTTTTGAGGACACGCCCACCGCCACCTCTCTACTTAAGTGACGCTGAATACGAACGACACTTAGGATCTTCGTGTCTCCTGAGGCGGAAGCCGGGAGCTTGTTTGCCGCATTTTTAATATTTGAGTGTCACTTTACTTCTGTGTAATTTTAAAAGCAGAGACTTCCTTACCCACACTCACACTCCTCTCATCATCCACGCAGCGGATATTAGCGCTGCCGCGGGAACGCAAATAACAAAACTCATTTCCGCCATTACCGGCGCGAACCACGGACACGCCCCTTTTTGAGGACACGCCCACCGCCACCTCTCTACTTAAGTGACGCTGAATACGAGCGACACTTAGGATCTTCGTGTCTCCTGAGGCGGAAGCTGGGAGCTTGTTTGCCGCATTTTTAATATTTGAGTGTCACTTTACTTCTGTGTAATTTTAAAAGCAGAGACTTCCTTACCCACACTCACGCTCCTCTCATCACCCACGCAGCGGATATTAGCGCTGCCGTGGGAACGCAAATAACAAAACTCATTTCCGCCATTACCGGCGCGAACCACGGCCATGCCCCTTTTTGAGGACACGCCCTCGTTAGGCGATAATCTATCCCATAAATATGTGCCTTTTCCGGACGCGCAGCGGATGAGCGCAGTGGGCGCGCCGTTTGCGCGCCAAAGGCGCGCCTAAGGCAAGCCCGTCTGTGCCCGTCCGTGCCTCGGCCGGGACTAGGGCTAGCCACGCTGTCCAAACCTCGTCCACCACAGCGAAAATATTGACTTTTACCAGGGAAGAGATTCTCTCCTTAAATTACCAGACTAAACACTGTCACAAATGTATAAATGTTGATAACTGGCTAGGACCAATCTGCTGTTGCAAATGAAGAACTTATCTTACCCCAGAGCCGTGGCTACCTAACACGGGAAAACACATCCTCCTTCAGGGAGGACTGATCAATGCCAGATCTGTGTGCAAGAATGGGGCACATATTCACGACTTAATCACGGAGACCGATCTTGATATGCTTTTCGTGACAGAAACATGGCTTAAAGCCTGGTGTAACCCGGTAATTACCCTAACAGTTCCTCAAGGCTATCTTATTCAGAGGGTGGATAGACAGGAACAGAGAGGGGGTGGTCTCGCCATCATTTACCGAGATTCTATTAAATGCACCATGTTCGAACTCTCGGACATTAAGGGGGCAGAAAGCATGGGCTTCTGCATCCAGATAAATGAGGAGACTACCTTTTCAGGAGCTTTAATTTATCGCCCACCAGGATCACAGAACGACTTCCTGGAAAGTCTTGGGGAAGTACTTAGCAACCTCACTCTCAAATTTGCTAATTTTACTTTACTAGGCGACCTAAATCTCCACCTTGATGAGGCAGAAGACCCTAACACAGTATGGCTGAGAGATCTAACTAGTGTCTTGGGACTTTCAATACTGACTGAAGAACCCACTCATAAAGCGGGCCATATCTTAGACTGTATCTGTACCAATACTAAATCTATGATAGTTGATTCCCCCCGTATCCAGACCTGGACTGACCATTCGCTGGTCCCCTTTAAACTGACAGTAGAAAGGAAAGGGGTCAAAACGGACCATATGAAACGTGAAGTCTACACAAAGAAAGACTGGAAAAAGATTAGGGATACTCCCAACTTGCACCTAATCGCCGAGGATAGTAAACCTCCTCTGAATGGAAACACGGAGACCGATTATAACAGCTTCTGTAAATGGGTCACAGGATTCTGTGGGCCAGAGGATTCCAACAAAGTGAGCAAAAAGCGGAATAAAAGGTCCGCTCCCTGGTTTTCCCTCCCCCTAAAAGAAAAACAAAAGGAGGTCAGATTTATGGAAAGGAAATGGCGTCGTGCATACGAAAACGAAGAACTCATCATCTATAAAACTTCTAGAAGGCAGTACCATGCAATGATTAAAAGTGCCAAAACAAACTACTTTTTAGAAGCCATTAACACTTCCGATAACAAACAAAAAGAAATCTTTAAAATCGTTAACGACTTCATGAATCCTAAGATCCTTAGGCAAGAGATCCCTCCTCCGCTTCCATTATGTAATTCAATTGCTAACTACTTTGAACAGAAAATATCTGACCTCACTAAAGAATTCCCGAATCTACCAGTTCTCCCCCTTGTAGAGTCCATAAGATTTGACATTGAGAAAACCCAGTTTACCAAATACACTCAGGTTAGTCTGGAAGAAACCCGCCAGGCTATTCTATCCAGCAAATCCTGTTCCCCATTTGATCCCTGCCCTCCCTTGCTGCTACATGCTTTAGTGGACACAGTAAACCCGAGCATAAATGCCATCATATATTCATCCTTGGCCACTGCCTTCATTCCACTTGACTGGAAACTAGCCGCGGTCAAACCTCTGCAAAAGAAACCCCTAGCAGATCCCACTATGCTTTCAAACCTCCGTCCCATATCGCTGCTCCCAATTCTCCTTAAACTTACGGAAGCAGCAGTAAATAAGCAACTGACTAAGTATCTGGAGGAAAATGACATCTTGCATCCCAACCAGGCAGGGTTCAGGGCTAAACACTCCACGGAGTCAGCACTACTGCACACTGTGGAGACCCTGAAGACTGCCATGGACCAAGGAAAAAAGGCTGTTCTGGTGCTGCTCGACTTATCGGCGGCCTTTGATACGGTCTCACACCCCGTAATAATTGGCCGCCTAGCAGAATCAGGAATAGCAGGAATTGCCCTTGAATGGCTGCAAAACTTTCTCAGCCACAGGAAGCAAGTCTCGGTGCTAGGGAATTACCGCTCAGAGGAGAAAGCAATAAAAACAGGGGTACCACAGGGCTCTAGTCTGAGCCCAGTACTATTTAATCTGTACATGACCCCCTTGATAGAGCTTATTATATCCTTCCACATCAGCACTATATCTTACGCTGATGATACTCAGCTCATCCTCGTGCTAGACAGCAACACAACAAAGGCAGAGGAAAATCTGGGAGTTTGTCTTACCGGCTTATTCGACTGGATGAGAAATCACCATCTTAAATGTAACTCGGGCAAGACCGAGATTTTACCTTTCGGACAACAAAACCTTTTTTCCCCCAAACTATGGTGGCCACAGGATGCAGAAGTCCCTCCAAACACCATCACTACGGCCCGCAACCTCGGGATTAGGTTTGACGAAGCCCTGTCATTTAGGCAACAAGCAGGTGCTGTGGCAGGGTCCTGCTTTAGCATAATCAAAGGCCTCAGAAGATTCTTCGACCTTCTCCCGTTGACAGTCAGAAAGACGGTGGCGGTGGCTCTTATCACATCACGTCTGGACTACTGTAATAGTCTATATGCAGGCTCCAGTAAAGCAGTTCTGCATAGACTACAGATGGTCCAGAATGCCACCACCCGCCTCGTGCTGAGATGGCCCAGGAAGTCGTCAGCATCATCAGCACTTAAGATCCTGCATTGGTTGCCCATCCACAAAAGGGTGCTATTCAAAATCTTAGTAATCACCTTTAGGTCTTACCACCAGCTGGGCCCTACCTACCTGTCTAAAAGGTTTGGAAAATATGTGCCCTCTCACCCACTTAGATCCTCCAACCTGAACTTGCTGGTGATCTCCAAATTCAGACTGGCCACGAAAGGAGGAAAATCCCTTGGAGTACTGGGAGCCAGGGCCTGGAATAAACTACCTCTCCAAATGCGTCAGATCCCGTCAGAGACCCTTTTCCGAAAGGCTCTAAAGACATGGATTTTCAAGCTCACAAACACAGCCTGTTTACCCCTAGTCTAAAATGAATCCCCAGAGACACCAGACATTGTACCACCAGTGTCCCACTAGCTCCCTGGTCAAACACCTCTAGACATGAGTGGTCAGCGCCAAGATGCTCCATGGAGTGTAAGTCGCGCTTTACAAAAATAATATTACATTACATTACATTACATTACATTACATTTCTTGTGGATATCTATGCTCTCTTGTGGATATCTATGCTCTCTTGTGGGTGTCTATGCTGTCTCTTGTAGGTATCGAAGCTCACTGTTAGGGATATGTGTGCTGTCTCTTGTGAATATCAATGCTGTCTCTTGTGGATATCTATACTGTCTCTTGTGGCTATCTATGCTGTCTCTAGTGAATGTCTACTCTGTCTCTTGTGGATATCTATACTGTCTCTAGTGAATGTCAACTCTGTCTCTTGTGGATATCTATACTGTCTCTAGTTAATGTCTACTCTGTCTCTTGTGGATATCTATACTGTCTCTAGTGAATGTCTACTCTGTCTCTTGTGGATGTCTACTCTGTCTCTTGTGGATATCTATTCTGTCTGTAGTGGATATTGATGCTGGCTTTTGAGGATGTCTGCGATCTCTTATGTGGATATCTATTATGTCTCTTGTGGATATGTACACTGTCTCTTGTGGATGTCTATACTGTCTCTTGTAGATAGAAAAGCTCTCTGCTGGGGCTATGTATGCTGTTGCTTGTGGATATCTATACTGTCTCTTGCGGATATTTACGCTGTCTCTTGTGGATATCTACGCTGACTCTTGTCGATATCTACGCTGTCTCTTGTGGATCTCTATGCTGTCTCTTGTCGATATCTACGATGTTTCTTGTGGAGGTCTTTGCTGTCTCTTCTGGATATCTAAACTGTCTCTTGTGAATATCTTTGCTGTCTCTTGTGGATATCTACGCTATCTCTTTTGGATGTCTACCCTGTCTCTTGTAGATATCAAAGCTCTCTGTTGGAGATATGTGTTCTGTCTCTTGTGGATATCTATGCTGTCTCTTGTGGATATCTTAACTGTCTCTTGTGGATTTCTACAATGTCTCTTGTGGATATCTACGCTGTCTCTTGTGGATGTCTATGCTAGCTCTTGAAGATATCAAGGCTCTCTGTTGGGGATATGTATGCTGTCTCTTGTGGATATCCATGCTGTCTCTTGTGGCTATCTATGCTGTCTCTTGTGGATATCAACTATGTTTCTTGTGGATATCTATGCTGTCTCTTGTGGATGTCTATGCTGTCTCTTGTGGATATCTATGCTGTCTCTTGTGAATATCTATGCTGTCTCTTGTGGATATCTATACTGTCACTTGTGGATATCAATACTGTCTCTTGTGGATATCTATGCTGTCTCTTGTGGGTATCAACGATCTTTCTTGTGGATATCTACGCTGTCTCTTGTGGATATCTACGCTATCTCTTGTGGATATCTATGCTGTGTCTTTCGGATATCTATGCTGTCTCTTGTGGAAATCTACGCTGTCTCTTGTGAATATCTATGCCGTCTCTTGTGGATGTCAACGACCTTCCTTGTGGATATCTATACTGTCTCTAGTGGATATCAACTATGTTTCTTGTGGATATCTATGCTCTCTCTTATGGATCTCTACGCTGTCTCTTGTGGATATCTATGTGGTCTCTTGTGGATATTTATGCTCTCTCTTGTCGATCTCTACGCTGTTTCTTGTGGATATCTATGCTCTCTTGTGGATATCTATGCTCTCTTGTGGATGTCTATGCTGTCTCTTGTAAGTATCGAAGCTCACTGTTGGGGATATGTGTGCTGTCTCTTGTGAATATCAATGCTGTCTCTTGTGGATATCTATACTGTCTCTTGTTGCTATCTATGCTGTCTCTAGAGAATGTCTACTCTGTCTCTTGCGGATATCTATACTGTCTCTAGTGAATGTCAACTCTGTCTCTTGTGGATATCTATACTGTCTCTAGTGAATGTCTACTCTGTCTCTTGTGGATGTCTACTCTGTCTCTTGTCGATCTCTATGCTGTCTGGTGGATATCAACTATGTTTCTTGTGGATATCTATGCTGTCTCTTGTGGATATCAACTATGTTTCTCGTGGATATCTATGCTGTCTCTTGTGGATGTCTATGCTGTCTCTTGTGGATATCTATGCTGTCTCTTGTGAATATCTATGCTGTCTCTTGTGGATATCTATACTGTCACTTGTGGATATCTATACTGTCTCTTGTGGATATCTATGCTGTCTCTTGTGGGTATCAACGATCTTTCTTGTGGATATCTACGCTGTCTCTTGTGGATATCTACGCTATCTCTTGTGGATATCTATGCTGTGTCTTTTCGATATCTATGCTGTCTCTTGTGGAAATCTACGCTGTCTCTTGTGGATATCTATGCCGTCTCTTGTGGATATCAACGACCTTCCTTGTGGATATCTATACTGTCTCTAGTGGATATCAACTATGTTTCTTGTGGATATCTATGCTCTCTCTTATGGATCTCTACGCTGTCTCTTGTGGATATCTATGTGGTCTCTTGTGGATATTTATGCTCTCTCTTGTCGATCTCTACGCTGTTTCTTGTGCATATCTATGCTCTCTTGTGGATATCTATGCTCTCTTGTGGATGTCTATGCTGTCTCTTGTAAGTATCGAAGCTCACTGTTGGGGATATGTGTGCTGTCTCTTGTGAATATCAATGCTGTCTCTTGTGGATATCTATACTGTCTCTTGTGGCTATCTATGCTGTCTCTAGAGAATGTCTACTCTGTCTCTTGCGGATATCTATACTGTCTCTAGTGAATGTCAACTCTGTCTCTTGTGGATATCTATACTGTCTCTAGTGAATGTCTACTCTGTCTCTTGTGGATGTCTACTCTGTCTCTTGTCGATCTCTATGCTGTCTGGTGGATATCTGTGCTGTCTCTTGTCGATCTCTACGCTGTCTCTTGTGGATATCTATTCTGTCTGTAGTGGATATTGATGCTGGCTTTTGAGGATCTCTGCGATCTCTTATGTGGAGATCTATTATGTCTCTTGTGGATATGTACACTGTCTCTTGTTGATGTCTATACTGTCTCTTGTAGATATAAAAGCTCTCTGCTGGGGCTATGTATGCTGTTGCTTGTGGATATCTCTACTCTCTCTTGCGGATATTTACGCTGTCTCTTGTGGATATCTACGCTGTCTCTTGTCGATATCTACGCTGTCTCTTGTGGATGTCTATGCTGTCTCTTGTCGATATCTACAATGTTTCTTGTGGAGGTCTATGCTGTCTCTTCTGGATATCTAAACTGTCTCTTGTGGATATCTTTGCTGACTCTTGTGGATATCTACGCTGTCTCTTGTGGATGTCTACCCTGTCTTTTGTAGATATCATAGCTCTCTGTTGGAGTAATGTGTTCTGTCTCTTGTGGATATCTATGCTGTCTCTTGTGGATATCTATGCTGTCTCTTGTGGATATCTAAACTGTCTCCTGTGGATATCTACGATGTCTCTTGTGGATATCTATAATACTCCAAACAACCAGTCTGATAAAATAAGCTAGCTATCACACTGCATGTTATGCCATAAGTAAGAGGAAGCATATTGTATGTCACTCCCTCAGAAACAGAAGCAGGCAACTTCACACAGATATAGCAATCTTTGACACCCATGACCTTAACATACTCTCCCAAAAGCCTTGAAAATGTATTGCTAGAAAAATCACCAACAGACCTGTCCTGATGAACATCTGGTCTGTGATCAATAACCTTGTTAGCTTTGTGTGTTGCACTATGTTTGTCTTGACTAACTGAAGCTTTGCTTGTTATATTGACCTTGTACCTCTCCTTATCGATCCCGAAAGGAAAGATGACAGCTAAAACTAACGAGAGCAGAATTATTATGAGCACACACACCAGAGTCATCTTACAGCATTTCTTGAAAATGGAACACTTTGAAGTACCACGCGCCATTACATAAGGCATCTCTTTTTTTTTTTTAAACTTATTTACAAAAAGAGAAAACAAACATTTTCAAAAATTCTTAAAACCTCACACCCCCCTTTTAATTTTTTTTTTTTTTTAAACCCTCTAACAATTTTTCTTCGACCTTGCGTCACAAGTTATTCTCCAACTAAATACAATTTCTTCGACCTTACGCCAAAACAGAAACCTAAACTTAATCCTAAATTCTAACAGGTTAGTACTTCAATCATTGTCACTATTTTCCTCAACTTCTTCCTCTTGACTACTACTGTTTATCTCAATTACAGGTGGGATTATTAAATAAGCCCATTCAGGAGATTTGTATTTCTGGTTCGGTTTTAAAATTCTTTTTGTCTTTCTAGAAATCACTTCTATTTTCTTTCCTTTCTCAACTTTCTTTTCAGGATCCCCCTGACTAGTGATTTCATTCACCTGCTATTTCGATCTTTTCACTAGCCTGACCCTCAACCCTCCGTTTTCAGTTGGCCAGGTCTCTCCTTTTCTCAAGATCTTTCTCTTTGGCTCAGACACATTAGATTCTGTTTTCCACGATCTTTTCTTCACTCTTTCCCTCTGACACTCTTCATCACTTTCTCCAGAGTCAATATCAGAAATTTCAATCGTTATTCCAGGATCTTTTCTAATCGGCAGTCTCACTCCGTTAGGAACAGCACTCCTTCTCCCATCACTGGTACTCGGTAATTCGCATTCCTCCAATTCTTCAATCACCTTTAACTTCCCAGATCCGGACTTCTTGTTCCTGCTTTCAGAGCTTGTTTTCTGCCTTTCGATACTCTCCTGGTCTTGCTTCTGAACTTGATCAGACTCTTCTGTTGCTTCTTTTTCTTTTCTCGTATCTTGATCAGGTTCTTTCACTTCACCTGTTTCCTTGTTTGATTCTTCCGCTGATTCTTTGTCTAGCAGATTATCTTCATCTTCAGAATCTATTTCAATAATTTTCAAATCTTTCCCAATCAAGTCTCCATTCACAGATGGTTTTTCCAGATGTCGACCACTCTGTCGATCTTCAATATCTGGATTTCTTTCTACTTCCTCTTCAGAGTCCGAATCATCTGTCGTATCACTCTCTTCATCAGAGTTTTCAGGTGTAGGTATTGGAATAGTGTGACTTGGATGTATCCACCTTTTCAATCCTCTACACTTCACTGCATTTGTTGTTACAAGGATCACCTGCCTCGGTTTCTGCCACCTTGGGACCAAGCAGTTCCTTCTTCGGTGAACTTTCGTTCTCACCCAATCTCCAGGTCTCAGATCATGTGTCTGCACTTTGTCTTTTGATTGTGCTTCAGTTCCCACCTGATTAGACACAGAAGTCACTACGTCAGACAGACGCTTACAATACTCCAAAATTGCACTGTCATTAATGCTTAACAGTTTTCCTACTGATACAAAAGCTTGCCTCATGACTCTACCCATAAGGATTTCGTGAGGACTCAGACCTGTCTTTTTATCTGGTGTACTTCTCAAAGTCATCAGAACAAGTGGAAGAGCATCTGTCCACTTTACACCTGTATCAAGACACATTTTTCCAATTCTATTTTTTATCGTTCCATTAATCTGCTCAACTACTCCAGATGCCTCTGGTCTGTATGCACAATGTATCTTCTGCTCAATGTGTAATGCCTCACAGATCAATTTCATCAGTTTGTTATCAAAATGTCCCCCTCCATCACTCTCAATAGTGACTGGGAAACCATCCCTTGGTATTATTTCTCGAAGAAGCAACTTTGCCACTGTAATTGAATCACAATGACGTGTGGCAAATGCTTCTACCCATCTTGAAAACAAGCATACAATCACCAAAACATATTTCAAACAGTTGTGTATGGGCATCTCAATGAAATCCATCTGTAATCTGGTACAAGGACCACCCTCCCGTCCTATCACTCCCGTTCCCACAACTGATTTCCTGTTTGGGTTCATTTGTTGGCAAGTCAAACACCTCTGACAAAGAGATTCTGCAATTGTCCTGAACTTGGTATTAAACCATGTCTCTTTGAAAAGCCTGATCATAGAGTCTCTTCCAATATGACCAGGGCCATGATACATTCTGGCCATGTCAGAAATCATGCAATTTGGTTAAACTATTCTGCCATCTTTGTAAGTCCAAACTCCATCCTCATCACGTGGCCTACATTCTGCTTTCAACCATGTGTTTTTCTCATCATCATCAGCTTCATTTTGCAAATCTCTAATTTCCTCCCATGTCTCAACAACAGATGTTAGCATCAATGAACTTGAACCATAATCTTTGTTCTTTCCCCGATTGAGTGCATAATCATTTCTTGCACAAAATTTAGCAATTTCATCTGCATAAGCATTGCCTCTGGTGATAAAATCTTCACCTTTTCGATGTGCTGCGCACTTTACCACAGCAATCTCCCTTGGCATTTGTATGCCATCATTTAGTCTTCTAATAAATTCTGCATTTTTGATTGGAGAACCTGCTGACGTCATATAGCCTCTCTGAGACCAGAGCTGTCCATAATCATGCACAACTCCGTACCCATACTGGCTATCTGTAAATATGGTAACTCTCAAGTCCTTTGCTATTTCACAAGCACGAATTAAAGCAATTAATTCAGCCACCTGTGCTGAACGAATTCCAACAAGACATGAAGCTTCTTCAACATCTGCCACTGTGCAGACCGAGTATGCTACTCTTAAAACACCTCCCTCTGATCTCAGACAGGAGCCATCCACAAAAAAGACGTAATCTGATTCAGGCAATGGTACATCTTTAATGTCCTGCCTTGGCTTGGTACAGTATTCCATGACATCCAAGCACTCATGCTCAACGTCATTTTTATCAATATTTTCAGTGTCAGGTAACAGTGTGGAAGGATTTAAATTCACACACCTTGCGATTGACACATTATCTGATCCCAAAATAATTTTCTCATATTTGGTCAATCTGCTGTTTGCCAGATGCTGCGTTTTACTCCTTGTAAGGAGAATTTCAACTGAGTGAGGAACATAGACTTTTACAGGAAATCCCATTATTATTCCCTCACTTTGCTCCAAGCTAACACTTGTTGCTGCAACTGCCTTTAAGCAACCTGGTAAGGCCTTTGCAACTGGATCAAAAACTGCTGAGAAGTAAGCAATAGGCTTTCTCATGTTACCATGTCTCTGAATTAACACAGACAAAGCACATCCTTCTCTTTCACTGCAATACAGTTCAAAACCCTTTTCATAATCTGGCATGCCCAGAGCTGGAGCTTCACATAAGCTTCTTTTTAGTTTTTCAAAAGCTTCCAACTCAATGTCAGTAAGAACAATTGGATCTTTCACATCTGATTTCGTCAGTCTCTGCAGTGGCTTCGCAATTACCGAAAATCCAGTAATCCATTGACGACAGTAACCAACCATTCCCAGGAACATTCTCACCTGTCTTTGTGTTTTTGGAGGTTGCATTCCCTGAATCATTTTGATTCTCTCAATTGTCACCTGTCTCATTCCTTTTGCAATTCTATGACCAAGGTATTTTACTTCCTGTTTACAAAACTACAACTTTGCAGGAGGCACCTTGTGTCCCTCATCTGCTAAATGATTCAAAATTGTAATTGTGTCTGTCACACAATTATCTCTCGTTTTTGCTGCAATTAACAGATCGTCAATGTACTGCACTAATGTCGATCTGCCTGGCAAATTCAAATCTTCCAAAGATCTCTTTAACAGTTCATTAAAGATAGAAGGACTTTCTGTATACCCTTGAGGGATTCTGCACCATGCGAGGGTCCTACTCTGGAACCGGAAAGCAAAGATTTCCTGGCTCTCTGGATACAATGGAACAGTAAAGAACGCATTGCAAAGATCAATGACAGTATACTATTCTGCATCATGCGGAATCTGGTAAAGAATGACAGCAGGGTTTGGAACAACTGGGAAACAAGGAACGACAATCTGATTAATTTTTCTCAAATCCTGAACTATTCTGTACGTTCCATTTGGCTTTTTCATCTCCATAATCGGTGAGTTACAAGGACTGCTCTCAATTTCTTTCAAAACACCTTGCTTGATGAATTTTTCAATTACAGGAATAACACCCTCAATCGTTTCTGCCTTCATTTTATATTGAGGAATGTTTGGAAAATCTATTCCCTGCTTCACTGTGATTGTGACTGGATCGACATGTTTCATCAGACCCATCTCATTTCCAGTCAAATCCCAAATCTCAGATTTAACTGTCTCTTTCAATTCCTCTGGTAAATTTTCTTTATCAAAGGTAGGAAACAATTTTTCCTCTTCTGCCTCAATCATTAGCATAGTCAGTCTATACAACCCATCTTCCTCCATGGTTTGTAATTCAATTCCACCAGGTGAGCAATATATTCTGCAATTCATTTTACACAATATATCTCTTCCAAGTAAATTCACCGGACTGCTATTACAAACTAAAAACCTGTGTTTGTCTTTGAAATTGCCTATTTCTACATTTACAGGCTCAGTAAGATCAGTCTTCATTTGTTGATTGCTGACTCCGACTACTTGGATGGTATCCCCAGAGAGAGGTAGGTTTTCAATTTCCACTGATCTAACAGTAGAACGGGTAGCACCAGTGTCCACAAGGAAAGTGATCTCTACATCATTCACCTTTCCATTTACAAATGGACCAGACTGGTCAACCTCAAGAGTGGCTCCAATCACACACTCTTCCCCCTCTCTCGGGCACCGTCAGAAGCAGTCATCAGAATCGCTTCCTTGGTTTCCTGTAAACAAAAATTGTCCTGATGCACTTTGCGAATTTTGTCTTTGATTTCTTATTACCTGACCACATCCGCTGAATCCAATATCTGGATTGAATTTTTGACCTCCCCCACAGTTAGGGAAAGGAGGCAGTGGAATCTGATTCTGCTGCTGGGTCAACTGCTGTTGTAGCTGTCGCTGAAGACTCAACTCGCTCAGTTGACGCTGCAACTGCAGCCGTTGCTGCAGATCAACATCATTCTGCATCTGTGGGTTAAATGATGTATTTTTAAATTTTCTGGGTGGGTTTTTGCACTCGTTTCTCCAATGTCCAATCTCCCCGCAGTTAAAGCAAGGCATTGTTTGTTTTAATTCTTCAATTTTTGGATTAAACTTTGGCTTAATAGGATTATTGAAATTATTTTTAAACTTTCCTTGACCCTGATTCTGATTTTGCACGAAATGTCCCTGTTGCACAAAATTCCCATTTTTATTTTCGAGGCTTGCAATCTGTTGCTCAGCTACTTTTACCTGTGCCCACATTGCCTTTTCTTTTAACTTCTTTTGTTTAGCCTCCAACTCATCACTGCAGTATTTTGCCTTCCTCAAAATATCATCAACTGAATTTGATTGCCATCCGACAATATTACTCCTGATCATTTCTCCAATTTCTGGTCTAAGACCATAAACAAATCTGTAAATAAAGTGGCTCATATCCTTTTCATCTAATTTTTCATAGCCACTGTATTGTTTGAAAACCAGTAATAACCTTTCATAGAATGAATGAACTGATTCTTTCGTCTCCTGGTTTGTCCTGTCTATTTTAACCCAATCTACTTCCTTTGGGGCAATTTTTTGTTTTAACCAGTAAATCACTTTTTCATAAAATTCCATGACCTCCGGTGCTGGAGCACCCGTATCTTTAACTCGATCTGGTTCAGCTTTTGGCCAACCAACAGCAATTTTGCATTCTGTCCAGAGATCTGATGGGACAACAATGTCGAAAAAACCATCCAGATCAATCCACAGAACTTTTGAGACCTTAATAAATCTGTCTACCTGTCGGTACCATTCCACCGACTTTTCTCCCAGCCGAAGAAAATCATTAGTAAAGAGCAGAATGTCCTGTCTTGACCAGGGAACATGTACATACCCTCCACCTGCAATTTCTCTCATCGGAAACTGTTTAGACAGATTATCCAACCTATCCAACCTTTCATCTTCCTTCTTTTTGGTCCATTTCACTCTCCATTTACTCAAGTCACCCAATTTCTTGATGTCCCAAAGAGCACGACCACATTTGGACGCCATTTGGAACTCGGAGTAGATCATATCTCAGATCTCATCAAGATCCAGCCCATAATGTTATGGCGCAGAATATGGGCTACGGAAGAATGCCAGCTCACAAGAGCAATCATTGAGGACTGTATGAAACTAGAGCATATGGAAAAGATAAAGTGGTTATGGTATGTAAAATCTTTTCTTGCAGACATTGGTTTTTCGAGGTTCTTTGACGATCCGCAGTCAGTAACAGACATAGCGAAAAAAGATCTAAAAAATATATGTCTGTCTCATTTAACCCAATCACGACTGATGACAGAAATAAGTAAACCATCAGTACAAAACTGCCTAATGATACAAACCGTTCCTTCTATACAACCATATCTGCAACATGACCTGACCCAATTCGAAAAACTACTTCTCACCCGTTTCAGGTTTAATCTTTTTCATATTATGGTTTCATTTCCTACTCAGAACATCTGGACACACAATACTACAATGTGCCCTTGTGACTCTACTTCCTCTCAGTCCACAATTCATGTCCTTTTCTTTTGTACGTTTTATACATCATTTCGTAAAAGGTGGATCCTACCAATCTTAAAAGTAATGAAGGTGAGAAGATGCCGCCCAGCATATTTGGCATTGCAGTTTTTGGAAAACACTTTAGTGTCAAAATCTGTGGCACATTACCTTAGAGTGTGCCTTAAACATCGTACGAACTTATGAGAAACACAAAAACTGCCTTAAATATGGACTTTAATAAAGGCATTGTCTAGTATAAGAAAGATTAATTTTAACATATTATGAATTTTTAAATGTTTTTAATGGTTATTTACTGTGTATATTTGTACTTTTGTGGCTTTCATATTGAAAACCGAATAAAGTTATTTTTGATTTGATTTGATTTGATTTGATGTAAACAATCAATTCTTTTATGTGTGTAATTCTTCCTCCTGTATTGAAATTTCCAATGTCTTTTTCTGTAAAATTTAATCTGTAATGCTTTCCCAGGTTTTTCTGTTTGTTCAAATCAATTTCTAATTCCTCTGCCAGTTCTTCCAACTGATCATATTTATTCTTTATTTTCCATTGCATACTTTTGCTGATGAACAGGAGTTCATCATCTCTGTAAAATTTTAAACTGTCAGGACCAATTGTGCCAATTATTAACTCTTCCAAATCTGCTTTTAATTTTGCAACATCAAGTTTTGAATTTGATTCTCTTTTCTCAGGAGTCTCAGCATCTGACTCTGCACCCATTGGTGTCTGGTTAAAAGAACCTTGATTAAAAGTCAAATCAGGCATCCTTGATTGTTCACGATTTATTTCAGATAAATCTGAATAAAATGTTTCAGCTACTTTTTGAATTTCTGCATTTAAAGGAATTGTTAAACCTGGCTGTTTAATTTCTTTTTGATCAAAAACAGGCTGAACAGGACCAATCGTTACTGGAACTGTCACTGCTTCCATGCTCTTTGTTATTTGCTGAATTAATTTTTCTTTCGATCGCAAGTATTCAGAAGTATTTGCAACTTCCTCATTCCTGTCAATTCTCATCAGATTTCTAGGGGCTCCCCTTTCCATTGGAAAACTTCTGTTTTCAATATAAGCACTAGAATTAGTTCTTGTCTCAAACTGTTCTGGAGTTCCAAAAGATTCACAATTATTTGGGTACAATTTTGGGGAATCATTTACTAGGGGTGCACTAGGAGTGGTTCCAGCAGAAACCGTTGGAGTGGACCATGAACGAGGCTGTCTCAAAGGGGCATTTTTATTATTTGTCGTATACATTTCTTCTAAGACTGGATCCTCTGATTCATTATCTATAACATTATTTTTCTTTTCAGCTCTCTTTTCACCTGGAGACCCTAAAACCATTTCCCTAATTAAATAGAGACCATCGCACATATCTCCCTGTCTCCACATACGCATTCTATCTTCATGTGTTTCTCGTTTGTAACTCGGTGTTTTCGGAGATCTCTTAATCCCATTTGCTTCACTCTGAAGTTGAAACATCTCATCCTCCCATTCAACCAAAGCCTCAAATTGTGTCGGTCTAGGCCGTGGTACTAGAGCTGACATTTTCTCTCTCAGATTTCTTAAAACCTTAACATTAAATAAACCATCATCCGGCCAAGCCAATACGCCGTCGTCCTTTGTGTAATTTTTCCAAACATCAAACCACAGAACAGTAATGAAATGAAATGAAAAACAATTTATATCGCGCAACTAAGCCCGGTGGGCGTCAAGGCGCATAACCAAATAATACCAGCTATCAGAGTATAATCCTAATTACGGGTATGCCCTGACAAAACACCAGGTCTTAAGCGCTTTTTTAAAAGAAGACAGAGAGGGTTGCAGCTTAATCTCAAGAGGAAGCAGATTCCATAGTTTGGGGGCAGCAATGGAAAAAGCTCTGTTTCCCCAGCGTACCTTTTTAGCACGTGGGACAACCAACAGATTCATCTCTGAAGATCTCAAAGGCTGGTAACGGGTCAGCAAGGAACCAAGGGGATCAGAAATACCCTCTGCCAAAGCTCGATAGACAAGGCATAGGATCTTAAACGAGATCCTGAGGTGAATGGGGAGCCAATGAAGGCTCTTTCTAGCCATCGTGGCAGATGAGGCGTTGGGGAGTGCTAAGACAAAGCGAGCAGCCGCATTTTGAATGACCTGCAATCGCTGAATGAGCCCTTTATTGGAGTCTACATAAAGCGCATTACAGTCCAACCTTGAACCTACCAATGCCACTGCTACCTGCTTACGTGCTGAGGGAGAGAGATAGTGAAGGATCCTCCTAAGAATCTTTAACACCCCCCAGCAGGTGGCCACCGTACGGTTGACCTGCAAGGTCATGGATAAGGAGGTGTCAAAGATTACCCCGAGATTTCTTGCAGACTGGGAAGGAGATGGACAGGTTCCCAGTGAGGCCGTCCACCACTCATCCGACCAGATATCCTGGTCTTTACCAAAGACCAGGATCTCAGTTTTGTCGCCATTCAACTTCAAGGAATTCTGAAGCATCCAGTCAGAGACTGTCTGCATACAGATCCTGAAGTTGGTGGCAGATGTTGAGACTGAGTGGGCCAGTGACACCATGATTTGGGTGTCATCGGCGTATGACACCAATTCCATCCCCTGAGATTTTACTAGCCTTGCAAGAGGGGCGACATAAATGTTAAATAGGGTCGGACTGAGGGCCGACCCTTGTGGCACCCCACATTGCAAGGACATAACAGGGGAAAGGAATTCATCAAGCTTGACTCTTTGCTCCCTATGTTGTAGAAAGGAGTGCAGAAGATTCAGAGCCATGCCGGAGATCCCAGCCTCCCCCATCCGAGATGTAAGCGTTGAGGGAGACAGGGTGTCAAACGCCGCTGTGAGGTCCAATAGCACCAACACTGTAGTTTGGCCAGCGTCCACCTTCATACGGATGTTATTAGCCACCATAGTCAGAGCTGTCTCAGTACTATGTGCCTTTCGGAACCCATGCTGGGAGCTGTCAAGATACCCAGATGATTCCAGAAAGGCAGTAAGATGGCCGTTGAGGTGTAGCTCAAGAATCTTAGCAGGAGCGGGTAACAGTGAAATAGGTCTAAAATTTTTCAACTGTTCCGGATCCAGCGTGGGCTTCTTGAGTAGGGGCTTCACTATCGCCCTTTTCCATATTAAGGGGAAGGTTCCTTGGGTTATAGCGCCATTCACGACTTCCAGGAGCGGTGGGAGCAGTATCGCTCTGCATTCCTTCAGTGTCCTCAAAGGGCAAGGGTCGAGAGGGGATGAGGATTTAATTTTATCGAGCAAAAGCTCAAGTCCCTCTCGAGTAAGTAGCGGAAAGACCGTTAGACTATCATGATGATCTCTAGTCCAGGCTTCTAACTTGCTCAAGGTTTGGAGAGAAGAGTCGGCTAGGGACTTTCTCTGAGTTTCCAGCGCAATATGTATGTCCTCAATTTTCTTATGAAAGAACTCTGATATGTTATTGCAGAGTTCCTGCGTGCCCACAACTGGATCAGGGACCTGTAGGGAGCAGAGGGAGTCGACAATCTTAAAAAGCTCCCTAGAGGAAGTAAGGGAGGTGGTGAGATTCGAGAAGTACTGCTGCTTTTCCCTAATGACGCTAGATTTATAGTCGGCAAGCAGACCCTTATGTACTTCCCTTTCAATAGGATCCCACGCTTTCCTCCATTTTCTTTCCTGTCTTCTACAGCCTTGTCGAAGAAGTCTTAATGTATCCGTATACCACGGAGCAGTGGGCTTACGGCGAGCCGAATATCTAAAGGACTGGGGAGCCAACTCATCAACCGCAATGGTGATCGAGTCGGAGAGCAGTACCGCTGCTTCCTCCACATCTCCCAGGGAAGAGTAGGTAGACTTCTTTATATATGGCTCAAGAGTGTCATTAGTGATGTTCTTAAAACTCCTTTTTGGACCTCTGGTAGTGAGGAATGAGTTGGTTGTTACTTCCAATGGAAGGGCCATCAAAAGAGGAATCGCCGAATGATCCGACCAGACCAGAGGCACAGGAGTGTCAACAGACAGTCTGTCGTCATTCGTGAAGACTCCGTCTAGAGTGTGGCCCGCCAGATGAGTAGGGTTATTGACCAGCTGTATACATTAACAAGCTGCTAGTGTGTCCACTAACCTGATGGTATCCGGGTCCCTTGTGTTATCCAAATGAAAATTAAAGTCCCCAAGAATGGACAGATGGGAATTGCCAAAGTAGGGTTCCAGTATTCTAAGAAGATCTTCGGTAAACGTGACTCTGGAGCCAGGGGGTCTATACAAGAGGATTCCTGTAAAGGAGACCGAGGGAGCACACAAGATGGAGAAGTGCAGAGCCTCAAAAGAATCTGAGGCTATAGACAGGGATTTAATCGTGCAGGGCAAGGCGGCTTTGCAGACAATAGCCAGTCCACCCCCTCTGCGTATAGGTCTGTCTTGGCGCAGCAGTTTATATCCCTCTGGGATGGCCATCAATAGATCATGGCCAGAAGACTCAGAAGCCCATGTTTCTGTGACAAGTATGGTAACCATATTCACCTTTCATATACGCTGCAGGTGTCTTGTACTTATGAAGTAATTTACCACCTCGCGTTTGAATTTTCTTGTCGGGTGAAATAAAAAATTTTAATTTTTGAAGTATCGAAGTCTTTTTCTCGACATGTTTAAAGTAATACGTCATTTTTAAATCAAATCCGCTTAATCAGAAATGATCGTAAATGTTTTCCTGGTTGTTCCGTAACACCAGCCAATCCGTGCGCGAAACACACCAACAAGCCAATCACGTTCGAGCTACGTCACCACCTTGCTCGACCAGTAAAAACAGAGCTTCCCACCAAAGCCAATCAGCATTCAGCTCGACAAAGTCACGTGAGCCAATCAGAGTACAGCCTGTGACGTATAGTACCCAATCCCTGCGCGGACCGTGTGACGTACACAGCCGCTACGGTTTCTTGCGTCTCACTCTCAGCACTCACCCCTCCTTCACAAAACTTTTCACAGCACCATTTTAAAGACGCCTTTCTCAATGAAATTCGATTAATCAACAAAAAGAACAAACCATTTGTCTGTTTCTCTAAATAAAGCGATAGTTTTTACAGACACATGAGAAATTCTTTGCGTGGAATAGACGACGCTATTCTCACAGAATATACATTTGCCGATAAAGTAAACTTTTACTCTACCCTTCACACATGTAATAACGAACGCGCTTCTCTCTGAATGCACATAAAGTAGCAATTCAAAGTTTGACTCGAACGGAATTACAAGACCATTTACGCACTTTCAAACGGAAAGTATCCCTAACCACACACACATGAAATCCTGGCGGGACTCTAACCCCCCACTGATAACATGAATCGTCAGTAAAATAAACGACGTTACCTTACCCTTCACTCAAGCTCGAATTAATTCTATTACTTTCCCACTGACAGTTTTAGAACGGGCGCATTGTCCCTATACTCAAAGCTTCGATTTCATAGACAATCCTCAGTATACATACATTCTATCTGACACACCTATATCCCTAACACGTGCTGCGCGACGACAACACTTGTGATACACGACGATATCACAACTCTGAAACAGATCAAATGCACTGTGTGACTTGTGACTTTACACTCTGGTCACACTACTCTGTACCGGTACAACTAGGATTTTTCACGCCGGAAAAAACCTTTCGACTACACATAACGCAAATGAATAAACTCAACATATGTTAATCATCGATCCTATGTAACTACCATATAACATATCGGTTACCATAGCAACCATCAAATCTGCTACCAGAAAAATTGATCCAGCGGGCTATAGGAAATATGTCATAAGCAATACTACCCAACTCCACTATATACACCATCAACCAATAAACTCTCATAAGGCCCATAAATCTAACATGACATATTATAACCAACTGAATCATGTGACCTAATTAACCTATTCACAAATTATATACATTTATATACAATCATGGTAAATGAATTCATCATACTTCACAAACCTACAAGCTAATTAAGCCACTGTGGCGATAAGATCTAGCTATGAATAACCTATACCCATGAAAATAACAAGACCAGCTTGTTTTCCAAAGTAAGATTTTTATTAGCTACTCATTTGGAAAATGTATTAGAAATTTTATTAAAGCATTTTTATTTGAATCATTGCAATAGTTATGACAATTTTATTATGAATCAAAATTATTATTGCAATTGAAGATTATCATTTTGGCATTTTCAAAACCTAAGTCCCTAACTAATGCTAGCTATTAGGAAAATTAAAGAGTAAAGTCTTTGAGGGTTCTTACGTGTTCCAAGAGAAGTCCAACAGCGTAACGCCCTCATCAAAAGGTCTGCAAAGAGAAGCATAACTCTTCCACGGGGCAAGAGTTTTTATACCTTTCTACGCTAAGCTAATCTAAGAAAAAGTAATTTTCACTGCTGTAATCAGAGCCTCATTGGTCCAAAAGTGACAGGCGACGTGTCACCACATTTCAGAATCATAGTTCCGTCATCATTCTTAGATACCATTGTCTCTAGTTTTCGAACAACGCAGTTTCCTCCAGTTCGCAATAATTGCAACAAATGAAGTTTTTAGCTTCCTCGGATGCGTGAATGTCACAAGCCTTTTGCCAGTTCCTGGCCTTGGCCTTGTTCGGCTAAGAAAATGTCATCTCAGCACGACAAACTTTTCAGACAGGAGAAAACTGTTGCCATCATGGACTCACTCTGGCTCCAAGCAGATTTTTGCAAACACGGAAAATTTCACTAGGCCCAAAACCTTTTTCATTAACTATTGTATAAACAAACACAAGAAAATAATTAATGCGAGTAATATAATTTGTTCTGTTGCCAACCTCCATTGCTAATAATTAACCCATTAGTCTAAATTACCTAGCAGAAGCAAACAAATGAAGCAGCATTTTATATCTACCATTCTTCATTTTTATCCAGCAAGGTTCTTTATGCACCTATAGAGAATAGAGTGACATCACATAGACAAGGAAGCAAAATAAGCACATGCCATTTATTCTAAACAGCTGCAGTTAATTTTTGACATGACAAATAGACACGATTAATTTATTATTTTTCACAAACAAGGAAATGCAACATAATGCACGTTTATGAGCACACATGTTAATATCCCGCGTTTTTCATGTGTAGATGCAACTTAAACTAGGTTGAATTAATACATACACAGCACAACTGTTAATCATAATATTTTATTTATGGAAGTGTGACTTCACGAGTTGAAATGAAAAACATTTCTGAATCTCGCTCCATCACAACGATCTTCCTTGTGGATATCTATACTCTAGTGGATATCAACTATGTTTCTTGTGGATATCTATGCTCTCTCTTGTGGATGTCTACGCTGTCTCTTGTGGAAATCTATGCTGTCTCTTGTGGATATTTATGCTCTCTCTTGTCGATCTCTATGCTGTTTCTTGTGGATATCTATGATCTCTTGTGGATATCTATGCTCTCTTGTGGATGTCTATGCTGTCTCTTGTAGGTATCGAAGCTCACTGTTGGGGATATGTGTGCTGTCTCTTGTGAATATCAATGCTGTCTCTTGTGGATATCTATACTGTCTCTTGTGGCTATCTATGCTGTCTCTAGTGAATGTCTACTCTGTCTCTTGTGGATATCTATTCTGTCTCTAGTGAATGTCTATTCTGTCTCTTGTGGATATCTATACTGTCTCTAGTGAATGTCTACTCTGTCTCTTGTGGATGTCTACTCTGTCTCTTGTCGATCTCTATGCTGTCTGGTGGATATCTGTGCTGTCTCTTGTGGATCTCTACGCTGTCTCTTGTGGATATGTACACTGTCTCTTGTGGATGTCTATACTGTCTCTTGTAGATAGAAAAGCTCTCTGCTGGGGCTATGTATGCTGTTGCTTGTGGATATCTATACTGTCTCTTGCGGATATTTACGCTGTCTCTTGTGGAAATCTACGCTGTCTCTTGTCGATATCTACGCTGTCTCTTGTGGATCTCTATGCTGTCTCTTGTCGATATCTACGATGTTTCTTGTGGAGGTTTATGCTGTCTCTTCTGGATATCTAAACTGTCTCTTGTGGATATCTTTGCTGTCTCTTGTGGATATCTACACTGTCTCTTGTGGATGTCTACCCTGTCTTTTGTAGATATCAAAGCTCTCTGTTGGAGATATGTGTTCAGTCTCTTGTGGATATCTATGCTGTCTCTTGTGGATATCTATGCTGTCTCTTGTGGATATCTAAACTGTCTCTTGTGAATATCTACGATGTCTCTTGTGGATATCTACGCTGTCTCTTGTGGATGTCTATGCTAGCTCTTGAAGATATCAAGGCTCTCTGTTGGGGAAATGTATGCCGTCTCTTGTGGATATCTATGCTGTCTCTTGTGGCTATCTGTGCTGTCTCTTGTGGATATCAACTATGTTTCTTGTGGATATCTATGCTGTCTCTTGTGGATGTCTATGCTGTCTCTTGTGGATATTTATGCTGTCTCTTGTGAATATCTATGCTGTCTCTTGTGGATATCTATACTGTCTCTTGTGGATATCTATACTGTCTCTTGTGGATATCTATGCTGTCTCTTGTGGGTATCAACGATCTTTCTTGTGGATATCTGCGCTGTCTCTTGTGGATATCTACGCTGTCTCTATTGGATATCTATGCTGTGTCTTGTGGATATCTATGCTGTCTCTTGTGGAAATCTACGCTGTCTCTTGTGGATATCTATGCCGTCTCTTGTGGATATCAACGATCTTCCTTGTGGATATCTATACTGTCTCTAGTGGATATCAACTATGTTTCTTGTGGATATCTATGCTCTCTCTTATGGATCTCTACGCTGTCTCTTGTGGATATCTATGTGGTCTCTTGTGGATATTTATGCTCTCTCTTGTCGATCTCTACGCTGTTTCTTGTGGATATCTATGCTCTCTTGTGGATATCTATGCTCTCTTGTGGATGTCTATGCTGTCTCGTGTAGGTATCGAAGCTCACTGTTGGGGATATGTGTGCTGTCTCTTGTGAATATCTATACTGTCTCTTGTGGCTATCTATGCTGTCGCTAGGGAATGTCTACTCTGTCTCTTGCGGATATCTGTACTGTCTCTAGTGAATGTCAACTCTTTCTCTTGTGGATATCTATACTGTCTCTAGTGATTGTCTACTCTGTCTCTTGTGGATGTCTACTCTGTCTCTTGTCGATCTCTATGCTGTCTGGTGGATATCTGTGCTGTCTCTTGTCGATTTCCACGCTGTCTCTTGTGGATATCTATTCTGTCTGTAGTGGATATTGATGCTGGCTTTTGAGGATGTCTGCGATCTCTCATGTGGAAATCTATTATGTCTCTTGTGGATATGTACACTGTCTCTTGTGGATGTCTATACTGTCTCTTGTAGATATAAAAGCGCTCTGCTGGGGCTATGTATGCTGTTGCTTGTGGATATCTCTACTCTCTCTTGCGGATATTTACGCTGTCTCTTGTGGATATCAACGTTGTCTCTTGTCGATATCTACGCTGTCTCTTGTGGATGTCTATGCTGTCTCTTCTGGATATCTAAACTGTCTCTTGTGGATATCTTTGCTGTCTCTTGTGGATATCTACGCTGTCTCTTGTGGATGTCTACCCTGTCTCTTGTAGATATCAAAGCTCTCTGTTGGAGATATGTGTTCTGTCTCTTGTGGATATTTATGCTGTCTCTTGTGGATATCTATGCTGTCTCTTGTGGATATCTAAACTGTCTCTTGTGGATATCTACGATGTCTCTTGTGGATATCTACGCTGTCTCTTGTGGATGTCTATGCTAGCTCTTGGAGATATCAAGGCTCTCTGTTGGGGATATGTATGCTGTCTCTTGTAGATATCTATGCTGTCTCTTGTGGCTATCTATGCTGTCTCTTGTGGATATCAACTATGTTTCTTGTGGATATCTATGCTGTCTCTTGTGGATGTCTACGCTGTCTCTTGTGGATATCTATGCTGTCTCTTGTGAATATCTATGCTGTCTCTTGTGGATATCTATACTATCTCTTGTGGATATCTATACTGTCTCTTGTGGATATCTATGCTGTCTCTTGTGGGTATCAACTATGTTTCTTGTGGATATCTATGCTCTCTCTTGTGGATGTCTGCGCTGTCTCTTGTGGATATCTATGCTGTCTCTTGTGTATATCAATGCTGTCTCTTGTGGATATCTATGCTGTCTCTTGTCGATATCTACGATGTTTCTTGTGGAGGTCTACGCTGTCTCTTGCGGATATCTAAACTGTCTCTTGTGGATATCTTTGCTGTCTCTTGTGGATATCTACGCTGTCTCTTGTGGATGTCTACCCTGTCTATTGTAGATATCAAAGCTCTCTGTTGGAGATGTGCGTGCTGTCTCTTGTGGATATCTATGCTGTCTCTTTTGGATATATATGCTTTCTCTTGTGGATATCTATGTTGTCTCTTGTGGATGTCTATGCTGTCTCTTGTGGATATCAACGATCTTTCTTGTGGATATCTATGCTGTCTCTTGTGAATATCTATGCTGTCTCTTGTGGATATCTATACTGTCTCTTGTGGATATCTATACTGTCTCTTGTGGATATCTACGCTGTCTCTTGTGGGTATCAACAATATTTCTTGTGGATATCTACGCTGTCTCTTGTGGATGTCTATGCTGTCTCTTGTGGATGTCTACGCTGTCTCTTGTGGATATCTATGTTGTCTCTTGTGGATGTCTACGCTGTCTCTTGCGAATATCTATGCTGTCTCTTGTGGATATCTATACTGTCTCTTGTGGATATCTATACTGTCTCTTGTGGATATCTATGCTGTCTCTTGTGGGTATCAAGGATCTTTATTGTGGATATCTACGCTGCCTCTTGTGGATGTCTACGCTGTCTCTTGTGGATATCTATAGTGTCTCTTGTGGATATCAATGATCTTTCTTTTGGATATCTACGCTGTCTCTTGTGGATATCTATACTGTCTCTTGTGGATGTCTACGCTGTCTCTTGTGGATGTCTATGCTGTCTCTTCTGGATATCAATGATCTTTCTTGTGGATATCTACGCTGTCTCTTGTGGATATCTATGCTGTCTCTTGTGGATGTCTACGCTGTCTCTTGTGGATGTCTATGCTGTCTATTGTAGATATCAAAGCTCTCTGAGATATGTGTGCTGTCTCTTGTGGATATCGATGCAGTCTCTTGTCGATCTCTACGCTGTTTCATGTGGATATCTTTGCTCTCTTCTGGATATCTGTGCTGTCTCTTGTCGATCTCTATGCTGTCTCTGGTGGATCTCTGTGCTGTCTCTTGCCGATCTCTATGCTGTCTCTTGTGGATATCTATTCTGTCTGTAGTAGATATTGATGCTGTCATTAGACGATGTTGGCGCTCTCTTATGTGGATATCTATTCTGTCTCTTGTGGATATATACACTGTCTCTTGTGGATGTCTATACTGTCTCTTGTGGATATCTTTGCTGTCTCTTGTGGATATCTAAACTGTCTCTTGTGGATATCTAAACTGTCTCTTGTGGATATCTACGCTGTCTCTTGTGGATATCTAAGCTGACTCTTGTGGATATATCAACTGTCTCTTGTGGATATCTAAGATGTCTCTTGTGGATGTCTATGCTGTCTCTCGTAGATATCAAAGCTCTCTGTTTGGGATATATATATGCTGTCTCTTGTGGATATCTACGCTATCTCTTGTGGATATCTAAACTGTCTCTTGTGAATATCTACGCTGTCTCTTGTGGATATCTAAGCTGTCTCTTGTGGATGTCTTTGCTGTCTCTTGTAGATATCAAAGCTCTCTGTTGGGGATATGTGTGCTGTCTCTTGTGAATATCAATGCTGTCTCTTGTGGATATCTATACTGTCTCTTATGGATATTAATGCTGTCTCTAGTGAATGTCTACTCTGTCTCTTGTAGATATCTATACTTTCTCTAGTGAATGTCTACTCTGTCTCTTGTGGATGTCTACTCTGTCTCTTGTTGATGTCTATTCTGTCTCTTGTAGGTATTAAAGCTCTCTGTCGGGGATATGTGTGCTGTCTCTTGCGAATATCAATGCTGTCTCTTGTGGAAATCTATACTGTCTCTTGTGGATATCTATGCTGTCTCTAGTGAATGTCTACTCTGTCTCTTGTGGATATCTATACTGTCTCTAGTGAATGTCTACTCTGTCTCTTGTGGATATCTATACTGTCTCTAGTTAATGTCTACTCTGTCTCTTGTGGATGTCTACTCTGTCTCTTGTCGATCTCTATGCTGTCTCTGGTGGATATCTGTGCTGTCTCTTTTTGACCTCTACGCTGTCTCTTGTGGATATATTTTCTGTCTGTAGTGGATATTGATGCTGGCTTTTGAGGATGTTTAAGGTAAAGAAAAAGCTACAAGGGATTTTGTTTGTTAACTAAGTACACTTCATTTTTTTATGTCAATTATGGGGTCCATCAATCAGTTAGACCCATTTGTATCCATAGGATAACTAATACATTCAAAGGTGGTTCAGAAAATACATTCAATGAATCACAAAGCGAGGAGAATAGAAATGAGCACACAGCAAATTAATTATATCATGAAAAAATTGTATTTGAAAGAATCAAAGGATCTGAATCATGGGGTTAAACAAGAATCAATCATACAGTAAAAAGTCATGAATAGCTGTACATATATATTGACACATCAATTCACAACATGTCATCAACTCCAATAATGATTAAAGAAGACCCAATTCAAAAATGTAAAAAGGTTTCTTTCAGTGCACAAATGCTGTGGAGATGATGTATTTGTCGACGTTTCGGTCTTCCTTGTTCACATCTATAAGACCATCATCAGGACTAGTATTTTTCACAAAGAAAGCCCCTTTAGAAGACAGAGCGCAGACGCGAATGGTCTTCAATTTTGAATATATATTCGTCAACAGGATCCGTAGTGGCAGTAATGTTCAATCAGCGTTGCAGCAGTTAAATGAAACTTCACAGGAAATTATAATTGGCAAGCCAGAGTCGTGGTGTAAATCACACGAAGTACGGTCTCGTCGATGCAATCCTTCAGTGTCTCGAGTTGACGTGCAACGGCTTTTGAGGATGTCTGCCATCTCTTATGTGGATATCTATTCTGTCTCTTGTGGATAAATACACTTTCTCTTGTGCATGTCTATACAGTCTCTTGTAGATATAAAAGCTCTCTTCTGGGGCTATGTATGCTGTTTCTTGTCGATATCTACACTGTCTCTTGTGGATATCTACGCTGTCTCTTGTGGATATCTACGCTGTCTCTTGTGGATATCTAAGCTGTCTCTTGTGGATATCTACGCTGTCTCTTGTAGATATCAAAGCTCTCTGTTGGGGATATATATGCTGTCTCTTGTGGATATCTATGCTGTCTCTTGTGGATATCCACGCTGTCTCTTGTGGATATCCACTCTGTCTCTTGTGGATGTCTATGCTAGCTCTTGAAGATATCAAGGCTCTCTGTTGGGGATATGTATGCTGTCTCTTGTGGATATCTATTCTCTCTCTTGTGGATCTCTATGCTGTCTCTTGTGGATATTAACAATCTTTCTTGTGGATATCTATATTGTCTCTTGTGGATGTCTATGTTGTCTCTTGTGGATATCTTTGCTGTCTCTTGTGGATATCTATGCTGTCTCTTGTGGATATCTATACTGTCTCTTGTGGATATCTATGCTGTCTCTTGTGGATATCTATGCTGTCTCTTGTGCATATCTATGCTATCTCTTGTGGATGTCTACGCTGTCTCTAGTGGATATCAATGCTGTATCTTGTCGATATCTACGCTGTCTCATGTGGATGTCAATGCTGTCTCTTGTATTTATTAAAGCTCTCTGTTGTGGATATGTGTGCTGTCTGTTGTGGATATCTATGCTGTCTCTTGTGGATATCTATACTGTCTCTTGTGGATATCTACCCATTCTCCTGTCGATATCTACCCTGTGTCTTGCGGATGTATATGCTGTCTCTTGTAGATATCAAAGCTGTCTGTTGGGGATATGTGTGCTGTCTCTTGTGACTATCAATGCTGTCTCCTGTGGATAGTCTATTGTGGCTATCTATGCTGTCTCTTGTGGATATCTACTCTATCGCTTTTGGATATCTACTCTGTCTCTTGTCGATCTCTACGCTGTCTCTTGTGGATAGGGTGACTGTGGCAGAGTTCCCCCGACCCGCTAGTTCTACTGATGTGCCTAAATTGTGCTTTATGCTGTGCTTGTGAATTTTTAAAACATTTCATTTAATTTGTCCCTGATTTTAAAATTGGAAATTTGAAAACTGAGACTGCAAACTCATTAGTGCTAGCCTGTACCTGAGCAGCGCTGTTGCTAACACCTTCTCTCTAACCTGAATTGAAAGGGGGGGGACGGTACCTTCAGGGCAGTTGGGGAAGCCTGGGCTCGATCACCACTCCTGCCCGCCCCGGTCCGACGCGGTAGCTAGTACCGTTGCGCGGAGGGCGGGTCAGGGAGAGCCAGGCACTTCCTGTTCATCACTGGAGCGGTCAGCGCTCTAGTGGTTGTATTCCCAGGGCTATTTAGGCTGAGCCTGAACACCGGCGAGCTGCGGTAGGGTGGCTGTAGCAGAGTTCCCCCGACCCGCTAGTTCTACTGATGTGCCTAAATTGTGCTTTACGCTGTGCTTGTGAATTTTTAAAACGTTTCATTTCATTTGTCGCTGATTTTAAAATTGGAAATTTGAAAACTGAGTCTGAAAGCTCATTAGTGCTAGCCTGTTCCTGAGCTGCGCTGTTGCTAACACCTTCTCCCTAACCTGAATTGAAAGGGGGGGGCGGTACCTTCAAGGCAGTTGGGGAAGCCTGGGCTCGATCACCACTCCTGCCCACCCCGGTCCGACGCTGTAACTAGTACCGTTGCACTGAGGGCGGGTCAGGGAGAGCCAGGCACTTCCTGTTCATCACTGGAGCAGTTAGCGCTCTAGTGGTTGTATTCCCAGGGCTATTTAGCCCTCGCCCCCTCTCGAGTGCGCAGCGGTCGCGCGCAGGAGAGCCGAAGACACGCCGAAGAGTAGCCTAAGAGTAGCCCGTCTGTGCCCGTCCGTGACCAGACGGGGCCAGGGGCTATGGACTCTGCTCAACTCGGCACGTACCCCATAGGGGATTATTGCATCAGGTATACAGCCCAAGCTCTAAGAAATCTGCAACCAGTGCCTCTAGAGGGTTGCGCTTGTAATTCCTGGCCATGCCCAGAAGGCCCCTTTTCGTGTATTCACTGCCACTTCCAGGCATCACACACTGCCACCTTCAGTGGATGTAACATAGAGGGGACGTCGGCTCCAAAGGGCCTGAAGATTTTCCTCCTCAATATTCGCTCTTTACCAAAGCACCACTGTGAACTCTGGTACCTTATTACAATGGCAATGCCAGAAATTTGCTTTCTAACTGAAACCTGGTTAAAACAGCATACGGTCCGTGCCATTGCTCTGGGGGTTCCCGCCGGATATAAAATCTCAAAGCTTGATCGTCCGATAAAAACTGGGGGCGGCATTGCGATAGTTTATAAAGAAGGACTGAAGGTAACTATAATTGAACAAAGAAGTTGCTCCCTGATGGAAGTCATGATCTTTAAGATCAGTTCGGCTTCTAAAGCTCACTGGAAAACCTGTGCTAGGCCCTCCAGGGCCAAGCACAGGTTTTACTCTAGCTCTGACTGAATTATTGGCCCCAAATTTTAAAGCTAAAGAAGACTTCCTTCATTTGGGGGATTTAAATATTCATGTAGATCTCCCCAACCTTCCTGATACGATGTCCTTGCTCTCTGATCTCTCCCTTTTAGAGCTTGAAATACAGAATAAAGGTCCTACTCACATAGGAGGCCACACTCTTGATCTAATTTTTTCTAATTGTCCTAAGATATTATGTAGACCCTCAACCCGAGTGAGCTGGTGCGACCACTACCTGGTGGAATGTTTCCTTCTTGGCCTGGACAACCCTAATAAACAGCCTATTCTTTCGCCCCAGTGACGTAGACAATGGCACAAGGTGACACTGGATGACCTACAGAAAGTGTGGATAGAACCTACTAGTTTAGCTACGGACAATTTGGATTCTGCTTTATCCAAGTTTAACACTACCCTTTTAGAGGAGGTTGACTTGTTGGCCCCTATGAAACTGCATGAACAGCATCCCATATCTAAGCAGGAGATATGGTACAATGAACAACTTAGGTTGGAGAAACAGGGATGTAGGAAACTGGAAAAAGTTTGGCGGAAGAACCACACAGAGGAAAGTAGGAAAGAATTTGCTGATGCCTTGTCCTCATACCACAAAAATATTAGGCTGACTAGGAGGAGCTGTCTTACTTCACAGTTGGCAGAGGCGGGCAATTCCTCCAAAGAACTCTACAGGATTCTACAGACTTTTGTGAAACCCATAGCCTGCGAGAGTCCAGATGATTTCTCTCAATCCCTGTGTGATGATATTTCCTTATTCTTTGAAAACAAAATAGAGTTGATCTATGAACAAATCATAAAAGTAGCTAACCATAAGGGTAATGCCACTAGCACTCCTGCATTATCAAGCTCACATGATAGTGGCATACCTATACCCACATTCACTGTTTTTCCGAAGATTAGTCAAGATGACATCAACTCTTTGACAAGTCATATTAAAACAGGGTCTCCTCCGGATTTCCTGCCTGCCAAAATGGTTGCTTCTCTAGGCAGCCTACTTGGCCCTACGATTCAAACAGTAACAAACCTCTCTCTTAGGGAAGGTCGTGTACCCCAAGAATGGAAAAGAGCTGTAGTTAACCCTATTTGTAAGAACTCGGCCTCACCATGGGCAGACTTATCCGACCTCCACCCAATTTCCCTTCTGCCATACTTGAGCAAGCTGACCGAGAAGCATGTGAATACCCAGTTGTCTAATTTCATCGAAGCATCAGGAGGGATTGACCACACACAATCAGGTTTCAGACCCAACTACAGCACCAAATCCGCGCTCCTCTCTGTGACAGATAACATCAAGATGGCACAGGATAGAGGGGGCTCCATGATTCTGGTGCTGTTGGATCTGTCCGCAGCCTTCGAAGCGGTTTCACATGATATTCTTCTCGGGTCCCACATGGCTCATGCCTAAGCCCTACACTATTTAATCTGTATGTGGCCCCTTTAGCTGACATTGTGAGAGCACACAGATTCACTCCAGTGTCGTATGCTGACGACACTCAGCTTCTGTTTCCATTCCAGACCCTCACTCCTGCAATTAAACATTCTTTTGCTGAGGGAATGAGAGTGGTGTGTGACTGGATGGCCTCCAACTGCCTACAATGTAATGTGGGCAAGACTGAGGTCATGCTCTTTGGGAAGGCTCCTCTCCTCTGGTCTCCGGACTGGTGCAACTGGACTTGGGACCTGTCCCCTGCCCTAAACAGACAGTGAAGAACCTAGGCGTGCGATTGGACCAGGGACTACTGTTAAAAAAACTTGCGAATCAGGTGACAGGGTCCTGCTTTCGGGTGACTGGACTTCTGAGGCGCGTATTCCCGTTCTTGTCGGACATTTTCAGAAAGACCCTTGTCCAGGCCCTTGTAGTCAGCCGGCTAGATTATTGTAATGGCCTCTTCCTATCTGCTAATGAAGAGGTGCTCAGCAGACTGCAAGTGGCCCAAAATACCGCGGCAAGACTGGTCTTAAATGTCCCGCCTAGAATACCCTCTCGCCCCCTCCTGGAAAAACTCCATTGGCTGCCCATTCGTCAACGGGTTAGGTTCAAAATCTGCTGTGTTATACATAAAAGCCTGTTTGGCTCAGGTCCTCAATATTTGGCTGAAAAATTCAACATCTACAACCCTGGACGTTTCCTTCGTTCCAGTGGCCAACTATTGCTACAGATCCCTCCGGTTAGAAAGGTAAGGCAGGGCGGTCGAGGGCTCTCGTACATGGGCCCTACCCTTTGGAACAAACTTCCCCCTGGTCTGAGACAAACTACCAATTATCTTATTTTTAGGAAAACACTTAAGACACATCTGTTTTTGACAGCATAACCTCATACGCCTTCCTAAAGCTCTGTTTTATGCACACTTGGTGAACCCAGCGCAGAGATACCCCTACGGGGGTCGAGTCCTGCGCTATATAAGCACCTAAATAAATAAATAAATAAATAAATATCTGTGCTCTCTCTTGTAGATATCAAAGCTGTCTCTTGTGGATATCTATTCTTTCTCTTGTGGATATCTACTCTGTCTCTTGTCGATCTCTAAGCTGTCTCTTGTTGTAATCTGTGCTGTCTCTTGTCGATATCTACACTGTCTCTTATGGATATCTATTCTGTCTATAGTGGATATCGATGCTGTCTTTTGAGGATGTCTGCGCTCTCCTATGTGGATATTTATTCTGTCTCTTGTGGATGTATACACAGTCTCTTGTGGATGTTTATGCTGTCCTTTGTAGATATCAAAGCTCTCTGTTGTGGATATGTATGCTGTCTCTTGTGGATATCTATGCTGTCTCTTGTGGATATCTATGCTGTCTCTTGTGGATATCAACTATGTTTCTTGTGGATATCCATGCTGTCTCTTGTGGATATCTAAACTGTTGCTTGTGGATATCTACTCTGTCTCTTGTGAATGTCTGTGCTGTCTCTTGTATTTATTGAAGCTCTCTGTTGTCTATATGTGTGCTGTCCCTTGTGGAGATCTATGCTGTCTCTTGTGGATATCTACGCTGTCTCTTGTCGATATCTAGACTGTCTCTCGTGGATGTCTATGCTGTCTCTTGTAGATATCGAAGCCCTCTGTTGTGGATAGGTGTGCTGTCTCTTGTGAATATCAATGCTGTCTCCTGTGGATAGTCTCTTGTGGATATCTATGCTGTCTCTTGTGGATAGCTATACTGTCTCTTGTGGATATATACGCTGTCTCTTGTAGATATATTCTCTGGCCCGTGTGGATGTCTATACTGTCTCTTGTGAATAACTATTCTGTCTCTTGTGGATATCTACTCTGTCTCTTGTGGATGTCTCTGATGTCTCTTGTAGATATCGAAGCTCTCTGTTGGAGATATGTGTGCTGTTTCTTGTGAATATCAATGCCGTCTCTTGTGGATATCTATACTGTCTCTTGTGAATGTCTGCTCTGTCTTTTGTGGATATCTACTCTGTCTCTTGTGGATGTCTATGCTGTCTCTTGTAGATATAGATGCTCTCTGTTGGGGATATGTGTGCTGTCTCTTGTGAATATCAATGCTGTCTCTTGAGGCTAGTCTCTTGTTGATTTCTATCCTGGCTCCTGTGGATATTGCGGCTCTCTCTTCTGGATATTGATGCGCTCTCTTGTTGATATCTACGCCCTCTCTTGTGGATATCGATGCTGTCTCTTGTCGATGTCTATGCTGTCTCTAGAGGATGTTGACACTCTCTCCTATAGATATCGATGTTCTCTCTTGTGGATATCAACTCACTTCCTTGTGGATGTCTACGCTGTCAATTCTACATATCTACTATCTCTCAATGGACATCAATGCATTCTCTTGTGGATTTCTACATGCTCTCTTGTGAATATCTATGCTCTCGCTTTTGGATATTGATGCTTTTTTTGTAGATATCTGCTTTCTCTCTTGTGGATAACTTTGCTGTTTCATGTCGATATCTATACTGTCTCTTGTGGATATCTACGCTGTCTCTTGTGGATATCTATACTGTTTTATGTCGATATCTATACTGTGTCCTGTGGATATCTATGTTGTCTCTTGTGGATGTCTATGCTGTCTCTTGTGGCTATCAACGATCTTTCTTGTGGATATCTATGCTGTCTCTTGTGGATATCTATGCTGTCTCTTGTGGATGTCTACACTGTCTCTTGTGGATGTCTACACTGTCTCTTGTGGATGTCTTCTATGCTATCTCTTGAAGATATCAAAGCTCTCTGTTGGAGATATGTGTGCTGTCTTTTGTGGATATTGATGCTGTCTCGCGTCGATCTCTATGCTGTTTCTTTTGGATATCTATGCTCTCTTGTGGATATCTGTGCTGTCTCTTTTCGATCTCTACACTGTCTCTTGTGGATCTCTACGCTGTCTCTTGTGGATATCTATTCTGTCTGTAGTAGTTATTGATGCTGTCATTAGAGGATGTCTGCGCTCTCATATGTGGATATCTATTCTGTCTCTTGTGGATATATACACTGTCTCTTGTGGATGTCTATACTGTCTCTTGTAGATATCTTTGCTGTCTGTTGTGGATATCTACACTGTCTCTTGTGGATGACTATGCTGTCTCTTGTAGATATCAAAGCTCTCTTTTAGGGATATGAATATATGCTGTCGTTTGTGGATATCTATGTTGTCTCTTGTGGAAATCTACGCTGTCTCTTGTGAATATCTACGCTGTCTCTTGTGGATATCTACTCTGTCTCTTGTGGATATCTATACTTTCTCTAGTGAATGTCTACACTGTCTTTTGTGGATGTCTACTCTGTCTCTTGTGGATGTCTATACTGTCTCTTGTAGGTATCGAAGCTCTCTGTTGGGGATATGTGTGCTGTCTCTTGCGAATATCAATGCTGTCTCTTGTGGAAATCTATACTGTCTCTTGTGGATATCTGTGCTGTCTCTAGTGAATGTCTACTCTGCCTCTTGTGGATATCTATACTGTCTCTAGTGAATGTCAACTCTGTCTCTTGTGGATATCTATACTGTCTATAGTGAATGCCTACTCGGTCTCTTGTGGATGTCTACTCTGTCTCTTGTCGATCGTTATGCTGTCTCTGGTGGATGTCTACCATGTCTCTTGTAGATATCAAAGCTCTTTGTTGGGGATACATATGCTGTCTCTTGTGGATATCAATGCTGTCTCTTGTGGATATCTACGGTGTCTCTTGTGGCTATCTACGCTGTCTCTTGTGGATGTCTATGCTGTCTCTTGTGGATATCTATACTATCTCTTGTGGATATCTATGCTGTCTCTTGTGGATATCTACACTGTCTCTTGTGGATATCAATGCTGTCTCTTGTGGATATCTACGGTGTCTCTTGTGGCTATCTACGCTGTCTCTTGTGGATGTCTATGCTGTCTCTTGTTGATATCGTTGATGTCTCTTGTGAAGGTCTATGCTGTCTCTTGCGGATATCTTTGCTGTCTCTTGTATATATCTACGCTATCTCTTGTGGATGTCTACCATGTCTCTTGTAGATATCAAAGCTCTCTGTTGGGGATATATATGCTGTCTCTTGTGGATATCAATGCTGTCTCTTGTGGATATCTACGCTGTCTCTTGTGGATGTTGAAGATCTCTCTTGTGGGTATCTATGCTCTCTTGTGTAGATATTTATACTCTCTCTTGTGGATATCGATGCTGTCTTTGGTGGATATCGATGCTGTCACTTTTAGATATCTATGCTATCTCTTGAGGATATCTACGTTGGCTCTAGTGGATATCTACAATAGTGGTGGGCGGTAAACTCTGCTCCACCGGCAGAGTTCACACCACTTGGAGACTAGAGCTTGGTAAAAACTCTTCCCACCCCGTGTAGCAGACTTTACCAGGCACCAAAATGCTAGCCCACACACTGATTTGTGCAGTTGTAAGCAACCCACACTCCCGCAAAGAAGGGCATGCGAAACATAGAGAAAAGGGTTTAGTCCTGCAAGTCACACTCACCTCCTTAATACCTCCCCCAGGTGGCAGCCGGTGCACAGATACACAATGTAGGACTCGGGGAGGAGAGAGTACAGGCGGAAGTCAGCAGGAACACTTCACTGACTCAGCAGCAGTGCGCCTGCCAAATCCCGAGCAAAAACTATTGCCTTTGTGACAACAGATCTGGTGGCCCGCAGCGGCAGCTTGCACCGCCAAAGCTACTGCAGGGCAGAGTAAGGATATTCTTAGGCAGCAGTGTGCTGCCTCCAATGCGCATGTGAAGTTGCTCTTCAGACGGGTTTTGAGAGAATTCTAACCATGGATGGTGGGATGGCGCTAGCAGTGATCTCTGGTGCTCTATGACCGCAGCACTGACCGTTCTCCAGGACGGATGGCGGCGTGAGGAGCCGAAGGGGGGCATCCCCATTCAGGGCAGTGGGAAACTGTGGTGCAATTCCTGTGTTATGACGAGGGCCTGTATTCATTTAGTAAGTACTAGTCTGTCTTCCCTTTCTGTGGTTCATGGTCATTCCTGTTACTGGGGCTTCCAAGAGAGGGAGAGTAGGATCGGGCACAGGGGTCTCATCATGGCCCTAAAGCACGGCATGCCCTGGGCTGATGCTGCCTCCAATCATCTATCCTGCTTCTTTGGTAATTTCACTAAGTGTGAGCACCCAGGGACTTGCAAGTCGGAGGGTGCCTGTCAGCAAGTGTTCTAGGCAACTCCCCACAGAGCTCCTTCATCAAGTTTACACCCCCATACTATTCCTTCATTGACCACCGCACAGAGAGGTGGGTTGATGCCACACTGGCAGTGGCAACAATAGCAAACTTGTGGTCTGTAATAAAGTCTTTCCCCTCACATACGGACTTGATGCTTGAGACGCGCCGAAGGAAAGCCACAGGTCTGCCGTCTGCGCCCGTCCGCGCCTCGGGCACGCCTAGCGCGGGGAATGCTGTCTGATTTCTATGATCCCAAAGGCATTGCAATAAGGTACTCGTGCATACATGCCAACATTTCAGAAGAGCAAATAGGGAGATTTTAAAAAAAAATCAGGAGAATGGGGCCTTGAATCGGGTTACAGGCATGTATGGGCTTAGGAAGTGTGCTGCTGCAGGATTGGACAATTGAAACCCAAATGCACGTTTTTTTTTTTTACCTTTCCAAAGCATGCAGCGCAATGGCAGACAGGGAGAGGGTGATGCAAGTGTTGTGCATTGGCCTGGCAGGTTGCTGGCAGTGCATGCTCCCGCCCCCCCCCCCCCCCCAGCCCGGGCTGAAACAGCTTCCTGTGCACACACACGGCCGCCCGCCCCCCCCTACTTCACAGGTCTTTAAAAGATCATTCACTTGTTAATGACGCTTTGTTGATTTTTCACTCCTTCTAGAGCCCCTGATGGTCACTCTGACTATTGCTGGAAGAATTGGCACTTTACACAATACCAAGCGCTGTCAGCTGAAACTCCGAGGAATCGGGTATTTGCTTGCAGGAACCCGGAGGCGGGAGACTAGCCCTGAAATCGGTAGTCTCACGCCTGAATCGGGAGTGCTGGCATGTCTGCTCGTGTGAAGAATTACTTGCTCTCAATACGGTGGAGTGCCGGGGCATGTCTCCTTGGGTTTTCTCGGATGGCATACCTAGCCTTTGCCCCTTATCTGAGTTTGGTCCTTTACCAACCATGGCAGCTCCCATATACGTTTCTAGCCATCCACAGGGGATTGGGGCTGTTCTTAAAAATGCCAGATCTATGAGCAAATACGCCACTGACATATTTGAGCACCTGTCGGATGGCTGCTTGGATATCCTGTTCATAACAGAAACATGGCTTAATAATTCCAGTGCCCCGGTTGTGGAGCTTGCTATCCCGAGAGGTTTTAAAATCACCCGGGCGGATCGAGGAACGGAGAGAGGGAGGAGGGTGGCCATTGTTTTTAAAGACACATGGTCTTTTCAAATTGACTCCTCCGATGAGTTAGGTGATAGCGAGGTTCTTCATTTCTCTCTCACCCTCTCACCGCATTTTACGCTGGGAGGCACGCTGGTTTATGATCCCCTGGGTCCTGCTGGATCTTTCCTTAAAGCACTGGTTGTCGTCATTGTGCCACGCCCTCTGAGGCTCCCCAGATTCCTTCTCTTGGGCGACCTTAACATCCATACAGAAGTGGGTGATTCATCAGACTCCAAAAATCTATCGGAATTGCTTGACCTGGCCCAACTAACTCAATGGGTCATGATGCCCACACAATCCGGGGGTCATACCCTGGATGTGGTGTATCTGACCCTGAAATTCTTACTTGGTTGGATCATATATTGATCTGGTTCTCCTGGCCCTTAGAAAACCCCCCTTCCAAACATAAGTTTATTTCCTGTCCCAGGAAGATCAACTTGTCTGCCCTTTCCAATGCCCTTTGTATTGATCATCCTATGTTAGGTCAGGATGTGACCACCGCTGTGCAGACCTTTAACACCTGGGGCCATATTTATGAAAAGTGACGCATCGCTGCGTGAAAACAGCGATGCGTCGCTTTTCACTGCGCTCTCCCTGCGACATGATTGATGCGTCATATTTATAATATGACGCATCATGTCGCAAGGAGTTACAGATACGTCAGTATTCCTGACATATCTGTAAGCGCAAAAGTCACGCATTGCTGGGGTGTGTCACAAAAGTGACGCAACTCCAGCAATGCGTCCTTTCACATGGGGAAAGCCCCATGTGAAAGGGCTTGCGTCAGTCTTACGCCTGCTGTGAGGCAGGCGCATCATTTTGACGCAACAGCGTGCTAAAAGTGACGCAGTGAAATCTCATTGATTTCACGGCGTCACTATTACGAGGCTTTTTGCGTGTAAACCCCCCCTTTGCATACATTATACCTCACGCAGGTATAATGTAGCGCAGGGGTTTACAAAGTGACGCATCTACCGAGATGCGTCACTTTGTAAATATGGCGCAACAAGGCGCATTGTTTACGCCACTGGTGCGTCACAAAAAGTGACGCACCGGCGGCGTAAAAGGCACGCACGGCCTCATAAATGAGGCCCCTGGATCTGCTCAGGGGTGGAATCCTCTTCTAAAAGGAGTACTAGATCCAGAATGCGATCTACCCCCTCGAAGCCCTGGTTTTTATCGGCTTTGAGAGAGCTCAAATTAGGCTGGAAAAGACTGGAAAAACGATGGCGGCTTGTCTATTGCCCTGCCGCTAAGGTGTTACTCCTATCTGCTCAGAGGGAGTACTATGCTAGTATCAGGACGGCTAAGAGTGAATATTTCCCTACTGTTGGCCAATAACAACAGTAGGGACATTTTTGCTATTGTTAACAGCTTACTTGCCACTTGCGCTGAGCAACCAGTATTGCCTTCTTCTGGGCGCTGGTGTGAGGATTTGTCGTCATTCTTTGAAACCAAAATAGCAGCGATTCAGGCGAGCTTGCGGACCATTTGCCTCGGTCAGAGCCTCTTAGCGCCTGTCTATTCCTCTCCTTCCTTTTCTACGGCCTTCACCTTTGAGGAATTTGCTCCACCCTCTTAAGCTGACATCTTAGCAGTTTTAAAATCCTTGAAATCAGGATCACCTACTGACCCTTGTCCCGCTCGTGTTCTTGGCGGTGTGGCCGAGGTGGTATGTCATGAGGATACTGAAATTGTCCGTTTTTCTTTTAAATCGGCAATAGTGCCGGAATGCTGGAAGCAAGCTAAACTCTTGCCACTGCTGAAAAAAGCAGGTCTGGCTCCCGAGGTCCCAGCCAACTACTGGCCAATTTCCTTGCTTCCAGTGTTGGCCAAAGTTGGGGAAAAGATCGCCTTCCGCCAATTGAACACCTTTGTAGAAACATCTAATGCCCTCCATCAGTCCGGATTTCGTGCTGCTCACAGCACTGAATCGGCTTTGGTGGAAATTTCAGAGGCCATCAGGGACTGTTTGGACGCAGGCGGTAGAGCGGCTCTAATAATATTGGACCTCTCCGCCGCGTTCGACACGGTTCCCCATCAGCTTCTTCTTGCACGTCTATTAGCTATTGGGGTCTCTGGCTTGGCTCTTGAGTGGCTGACTTCTTTTCTTTCTTTTCGGACCCAGCAGGTTTGGATGCCTCAGTTTGAGTCATCTGCCAAGCTTCTTGCCACCGGGCTGCCCCAGGGATCAACTTTGAGCCCATTATTGTTTAACGTATATGTGACACCTTTGATCGTTTTGGCTGAACAGTTGGCCGCCAAAATAATAGCCTATGCCGATGACACACAGCTGTTGTTCACCTGGCCGGCCACAGACCTGGATGTCCTTCCTGCCCAGACGTGTCTCTCCTCAGTTTTCACTTGGTTAGCTGCCACCCAGTTAAAATGCAATGAAGATAAAACCGAAATCCTTCTGTATGGGCAGTTTCCTTCAGATTTTAAAGAATTCCTGTGGCCCGTGGACTCTCCTTTTCCTAGTTCCATGGGTAACCTTGTAAAAAATCTCAGGGTGTGGTTTGGGGAGGACTTAAAATTTGAGGCCCATATTAAAAAACTTACCCATGGGTGCTTCGCCACCCTTGTGGCTCTTCGGAAATGTTTCCCTCTTTTACCTAGAACGGCGAGAGAAACAGTGTCAGGAACACATATTCTCTCTCGCCTGGACTACGCCAACACCCTGTTTTGTGGCTCCACTGCATATCTGACTAATCGTCTTCAGATAATCCAAAATGCGACAGCCAGACTCCTTTTTATCATCTCAAGGAGGACTAGTGTCCGTCGTCACTTACGGAGTCTACATTGGCTTCCGGTGGCTCAACGGATTATCTTTAAGACCCTTACTCTCGCCCACAGAGCCATCTATGATCAAGGTCCCCTGTATTTGAGGAAACGCTTTTCTTTCTACCTTCCCAATCGGTCCTTGCGCTCTGCCACCCAATTTCGGTTGGCGGCTCCACGATTCAAGCTGTGGCTTGGAACTCTCTACCTCTGAACCTTCGGGCTAATCAGAAGTATTCGCTCTTTAAAAAAGCACTTAAAACTCATCTGTTTAAAATGTCAGCTTAATTCTTTTTTTCTTTTTTCTCAAGTAGCCTCTGTCTTGCTGCATCACCCCCTCGCGCCAGGATACCCCAGTAGTAATTGAGGGCGCTATAAAATTTTATATAACACAATATATAACATAACATAAGATTGTGGCAGCCACTCGTAAACTGATTATTTTCTGAATGTTGGATCTAACTCCTGTTTCTGAATGAAAGTGGATCCCTTTCATCTCGGGGTGGGTGAGTGAGCAACCCACCCGCTTGCGGAACTCCGCACAATCCCACAGAGTTTTTATGCAATTTAGCGGACTTCTGAATAGTGCAACTCCATGAGCTCCAGCCACCCCTAATCTACACTGTTTCTTCTGGATATCTACGTTGCCTCTTGTGGATATCTACACTTCCTTTTGTGGATATCAAAGCTTTCTCCTGCGGATATCAATGCTCTCTTTTGTGGATATCTACATTCTCTCTTGTGGGTAACTATGTTCTCTCTTGTGAATATCTACACTCTTTTGTGGATATCCACACTGTCTATTGTGGATAGCTACGCTGTCTCTTGTGGATATCAATGCTCTTTCTTGTAGATATACACATTGTTTCTTGTGGATATCTACACAGCCTATTGTGGATATCAATGCTTTCTGCTATGGACATCTACGCTCTCACATCGTGGATATCTATGCTGTCTCTTAGGGAAACCTCTGCTCTGTCTTGTGGATATCTATGCTCCCTCCTGAGAATATCTATGTTTTCTCCTGGGGAAATCTGTGTTTTCTCTTGTGGATATTTACACTCTTTCTTGTGGATATCTACGCTGCCTCTTGTGGATATCAATGCTTTCTGCTGTGGACCTCAACACTGTCTCTTGTGGATAACTATGTTGCCTCTTGTGGATATCTTCTCTTTCTCCTTTGGACATCTATGCTCTCTCTGTTGGATATCTACGCTGTCTCTTGGGAAAACCCACGCTCTCTCATGAATATCTACGGAGTCTCTTGTGGAGATCTATGTTCCCTCTTGAGGATACCTATGCTTTCTCCTTTGGATATCTATGCTCTCTCTTGCGGATATCTATGCTGTCTCTTGTGGAAGTCTACACGGACTCTTGTGCAGATCTATTCGCTTTCTTGTAGATATCTATGTTGTCTCTTGTGGATATCAACAAGTTCTTCTGTGGACATCTACGCTCTCTCTTGTGCAAATCTAAGTTGTATCCTGTGGCTATCCATTTTGCCCCTTGTGGCTATCTACATTCTTTCTTGTGGATATCTATGCATTTTCCTGAGTAAATGAACGCTTTCTCCTGTAGATATCTACATTGTTTCTTGTGGCTATCTATTCTGTTTCTTGTGGATATCTATGTGGCCTCTTGTGGATACCTATGCAGTCTCTTGAGTATATCAAAGCTTTCTCCTGTGGACAACTATGTTGTGTCTTGTGGCTCTTAATGGAGGAGAGGAAACAAAATTTTTTTTGTACCCCATGGAAATTAATTACCCCATAACTTTAATGATACTAACTGTTTGAACGCATGAAATAATCAACAAATGCACCTTTATTAAACAATACACGTAAGCAACCTGCTGAAATTGCAATTTCTAATTCACTTACAAATGTAAAGTAAAATAACATTAGAAATGTGATTTGCATAATAAAAAGAGTAAATTGCATGATTTGTGTTGCGTAGGAAATTGTACTGTGGCGAAGAATGCAGATGGTAAGTAAAATGTCTTTAAATATCGCTTCTGCTAGGTAATACCTAACAAGGGTCTTTAGAATGCTGGGTGGTAAACAGAAAGGCTTATTTTCTATGTCTAATTTTGTTGTGTTTATTCCTATATTAGTTTAATTTAGGCCTGCTAGGCCCGCTTTGAAAATGGCCGTCAGAAATGGATAAGGTTACGTGCGCTGAATAAAATGGCCCTCACGCATGAGCAGAGTGAATACTTCAGTCACGTGTATGCAGCCTGTGCCTGGAGGGAGAGATGTCAAGGCCTGCCTGATCTGCAGCAAGAGTTGTGCCAAGAGCTCAGCATGAATGCATGGGAACGGATGAATGAATCGAGCTACAGAGGATGAACTAATGTGTGACCCTCCGAGTTGTTACAAAATACGTTAACAAGTTGAATTACCTTTGGACATTTTGGATCATGAGAGTTATTGTATGCATTATTGTCTGCAAACCAGTTTGAACAAGGAGGGTTATGAGGTGGCCCCTTCAATGGACCAATTAGCGTGATTTCTGTCCCCAAAGATTGCAAATTTGAGTGTAGTGAGCCAGAGAATAGGGTATAAGAGAGTCTGCTCTTAAGTTGTAAAAAGCGTTGTCTTCTATCCTGATGCTGCGAGAGACTCTGCCATTCTGAACTTTTGAACTTTGACTGGGGAAGGAACAAGACCATTGCGGGAGTTGCCCCGGGAGGAGATTGTGTCCGAGGAGGTTAGTGGGACAGTCAGTCAGTTTGGGAGTTCTATCCTGTGTCCTGTCGTTCATCTTTCTTTCCTGGTGAACCATTCTTGTCATCGTCCCATGGCCAAGGGTAATGAATATTTTCCGTTTCTATTTTCAAAGCCTTGCTTAGATATTGATTAATATATGAAATGTATTTTTGGCTAATAAAGAACTTTACTTATCTGCTTAAAGATTTTAGATAAAATGACATGCTAACTCTAAATGAGTTATAAACAAATTGTGATTTATGAATGTTTAAGGTTTAATAGTGATTGAGCTGGACATAATCACCATCAACTGATTCTACTAGTTGGTCCATTGATCAAATAGTAGAGTACTTTGATGTTTAAACTGACATGGTTCTAAATTGATGTATTTAATGTGTAAGTTATAATAGCTGTCATTTCAACACAGTACTCTGTTTGTCCAGCAGCTCATTTTCTTAGTCTATGATCCAGAAAATGTAATGAATGTATGTATGCAGTGTTATGGGCCCCACCGACATGGAGTTTAAAATGATTAAGGTTGCGTAGATATTTTTCTGGGTTAGTGTTATAAGTAAAAGATCTATTTTAGCCACGCTGGATCACTATCTATCTACGTGCTCACCTGTGGATATATACACTCTTTCTTGTGGATATCTTTGTTGTTTCTTGTGGATATCTACATGCTTTCTTATAGCTATCAATTCTTTCTGCTGTGGACATCTACACTCTCTTGTGGATATCTACACTGTCTCTTGGGGAAATGTACGCTCTCTCTTGTGGATATCTACGCTGTCTCTTGTGAATAGCCAAAACCCCACTTGAGGATATCTACGCTTTCTCCTGTGGACATATAGGCTCTTTGTGTATATCTACGCTGTCTCTTGTGGATATCTACACTGTCTCTTGTGGATATCTATGTTGTCTCTTGTGGATATCAACATTTTCTCCTGTGGACATCTACGCTCTCTCTGGTGCACATCTAAATGTGTCTTGCGGCTATCTATTCTGTCTCTTGCGGCTATCTACAATGTCTCTTGTGGCTATCTAAAATGTCTCTTGTGGATATCTGCACTGTCGCTTGTGGATATTCACACTCTTTCTTGTGGATATCTATGCACTCTCTTGAGTATGTCAACACTTTCTCCTGTAGACATCTACGTTGTATCTTGTGGCTATCTATGTGGTCTCTTGTGGATATCTACACTCTTTCTTCTGGATTTCTAAGCTATCTCTTGTGGTTTATTTAGTCTTCCCCATTTACCCAGGGAGCTCTGCACACCTGTGTAAAGGAATGAAAGTCCCAGAGAATTAATTGTTGTTTGTCTGTCTTTTGTGGGGGTGCTGGGGGGGGTGTATACTGAAATGTAGGGGAAAACTTTGCTTCTGCTGAATCTGAAGGATAAAAGACCTCGAGTGCCCCTCATGTGGAGGCTCAGTAGTCCTCTAGTGAGAACCCAAGTCCCATCACTCACAGGTGCTCACAATGGTGGCCCAGCAAACCTATGATAACCTTCAGAGAAAGCATGACTGCTTACAAGGGCCTATAATGCGGCAATCCAATGTTCTTGTGTAGCCCGTCTAACTGCTGTTGCACCATCTTTCTCCACCACATCCTGATTTTCATGTGAGGCCCATATGTCAGCCCTCAAAACGCTGTTGTGCAGCTCTTCTTCTGTGAGCTAATGTTTGTGTGAGATGCGAGTGATGACCATCAGTGGTTGCAGCTGTGATGTCCCACCAGATAAGTCATTGAAGGGTTGTAAGTCCTAGTTAGCCTTCACCACCACTGCTCACTTCCTGTTTTCTAAACTGTGACTGACACTCCTTTCCTCAGCTGACAGTGAATAACCTCCATGACCAGGAGGGCGTTCAATGAGAAGCCATGTGAACAGCAACACCCAGGATGTGAATCAGGGGTTAAACTGTGCTAATGATATTACTGAAGGTGAAATCCTGCACTTGGGTGCTATCCAAGACCCACCCATCCAACTGCACCCATGATTAAGAGAGCGTGTCCTCGGAGAGCATAGAGAAGCTGCTGAGTAATGGGGCGCGTCCATGGAGCTTCAGCTGCAGTATAAAACTTTTTTTAAGTTACTGGACATGACATCTTATTATGCATAACGTTGCACATCTTTTTCTTAAAAGTAGAACACCTCTTGGACATTATATTTAATGTGCTTCATTTAGGGGCTCCTTGATTTGCAAATACCAAACTGGCCTCAGCCTCCAAGAGTAGCCTTGACTGATGTTGTCACCTGCTGGAAGTCAAAGCCTAAAAAGAAGCGACTTGATTATTCAGTGAACTCGCAGTAGTACCTGGATCCTGTATGTTCAAGGATGTGGTTTCAAACTGCGGATTCCATCAGTATGGAAGGACTTGGTGTTCACATCTGAATGTGTTTAGTGTAAGTCTGACACAAAGCCTCCACAAACTCTGTGCTCGACAATGGGCCACCCCTTCAGGAACATCACTCATGTCAGTGAATCTAAACACTGCAAAACACCAAGACTGTTCAAGAACCCGCCATGCAAATCAGCTCACAATGGCAGGTAGGCTCAAGGTACCCCTGTGGGCAGGGTGCAGTGTATGTGAAAGGTAGGACATGCACTGATGTATGTGGCATGTCCTGATAGTGAATTATAGTGCATTTCATGTTTTTCCTATTGAAAGGCTATCTGGGCCATAGCAAAGCATGGGAGTTAATTTATAAAATCTTATAAATATAACTTACCATTGGGACCAGATAAGAAAATTAAGTTTAGTATGCCTGAACTCAGAATGATAAAATGCTTCTTTTAGTGAGAATGATTTTTACATTCTGTGTTTGAAAATACCACTTTTAGGAAGTATGTATTTTCTTGCTTAGCTATCCAGCTTGACTCTGCTAGGATGTGTGTTGGCTGTCTGACTGTGGACTGACAGGGGCTGGGAATGTGCAGTGGATCCAGAGAGTCTGGATGAGTCAGGGTTGGGCTGAATAGACCTGGGCTGTATTCAGAGAAGTGGGAGAACATCAACCTTTAACTGGTGTAAGGAGGTCGACTATCTACAGAGTGAATTGGACCCAAATCACAGCCACATCTAAAGACCAACACGTGATACAGCTACTGATCATGCAGCACCGACACCCAACAAGGCCACAACACCCAGCTCCACGACCACCTAAACCTCCACCCCGGACCACCCCCCCTACTACCACCGACGCAGCACAAAACAGGACAATGGACCTTCCCAAAACGCCGTGGCCCCTCAGCTACACAATAGCTGAATGTTGGGAGATTTGGCAACCAAATATGTGTGAAGCAGGCAAGTCAGCCATCAATAATAATGCAAACAATACCAAGTGTAGCGGTTATGTGCTAGACAGACCTCACTATGCAAAGCACAAACCTCTCCATGTGGACATATACTACTGATACTTTTAGTGCTGTGGACAGTGGACGCAACCATGTTACCTCAGGCAGTGGGGAAGCTCTCTGTCATTTAGCTGTGTTGTCCCCCCCTGGAAGCAGAAGCGGAAGCAGAGTGGGCTGGTCCAACGTACGGCACTCCAGCGTAGGAGTATTAATAAATAGGCTGGGGCTCTGGACATGGGTCACGTGCTGGAAAGCCAAAGCGGCGGCCTTCACCCTGCCACGTGGCTGCCGCCATGACCGCGGGCCTCCTTTACACAGGCCCCCTGCAAACCCAGCGGCACAGCACCGCAGACTTATATCTGTACAGACTACTGCCGTCAATCTATACTGCGATGATACGTGGTCCCGCCGGGACCACATATCATTGCAGGGTGCGCACACGTTGAGTGCTCCAGGTGCCACTAACTGTGCAGCTCAACTCAACGCCACGTGGCTGTGCGCCCATCCTGACCACTGCCTCCGGCCTACACTGCGGTTAGCACGTTTCACAATTCAAGATTAGTAGCGATGCAAACTGTGTAAAAGACTATAATGGGTTAAGAAGGCCAAATACTCCCAATCTGTGCAGCTCAAGTCAACGTCACGTGGCTGTGGGCCTTTGCTGACCGTTGTTTCTGGCCTACACTGTGGAAGACCAACAACACATGACGCTACTAACCCTGTACAACACAAGCCAACCCTACATGTGTAACTGTGACCTGAGTCCAGAATGGCAGTGACCCCAAGTCCGTTGCAGAGACCACACCACCAGACTCCCTTCGATCAGTGAGGCATATTTCAATATGCAAGACCGGTGACATGTGATGCCACTAACCCTGTATAACACAAGCCGATCCCACATGTGTAACTGTGTCCTGGATCCTGAATGGCGGAGACCCCAAGTTTGTGGCAGCGACCACAGCACCAGACACCCTTCGATCAGTGAGGCATATTTCCATATGCAAGATCGGCGACAAGTGATGCCATTACCCCTATACAACACAAGCCGATCCCACATGTGTAACTGTGTCCTGAATAGCAGTAACACCAAGTCCGTGGCAGCAACCACAGCACCAGACTCCCTTCGATCAGTGAGGCATATTTCCATATGCAAGACCGGCGACACGTGATACCACTAACCCTGTACAACACAAGCCGATCCCACATGTGTAACTGTGTCCTGAGTCCTGAATGGCAGTGACCCCAAGTCCGTGGCAGCGACCATAGCACCAGACTCCCTTCGATCAGTGAGGCATATTTCCATATGCAAGACCTGCGACACGTAATACCACTAACTCTGTACAACACAAGCCGATCCCACATCTGTAACTGTGTCCTGAGTCCTGAATGGCAATGACCTCAAGTCTGTGGCAGCAACCACAGCACCAGTCTCCTTTCAGTTTTATTTGTTGTTGTTTTCTTTAAATAAAATGCTTTATATGTAAATCTATCTATGACTAAGATTCTTGTTGGTTCAACCGCACAGGGACACTTCCGGGCCCAAGAAGGTTGTTGGAGGTAGGTTGGTAATGTGGGAAGAGGGTGTAACTGTGTCCTGAGTCCTGAATGGCAGTGACCCCAAATCCATGGAAGCGACCAGAGCACCACACTCCCTTCGATCAGTGAGGCATATTTCCATATGCAAGACCGGCGACATGTGATGCCACTAACCCTGTACAACACAAGCCGATCCCACATGTGTAACTGTGTCCTGGATCCTGAATGGCAGAGACCCCAAGTTTGTGGCAGCGACCACAGCACCAGACACCCTTCGATCAGTGAGGCATATTTCCATATGCAAGATCGGCGACAAGTGATGCCACTACCCCTATACAACACAAGCCGATCCCACATGTGTAACTGTGTCCTGAATAGCAGTAACACCACGTCCGTGGCAGCGACCACAGCACCAGACTCCCTTCGATCAGTGAGGCATATTTCCATATGCAAAACCGGCGACACGTGATACCACTAACCTTGTATAACACAAGCCGATCCCACATGTGTAACTGTGTCCTGAGTCCTGAATGGCAGTGACCCCAAGTCCGTGGCAGCGACCACAGCACCAGACTCCCTTCGATCAGTGAGGCATATTTCCATATGCAAGACCGGCGACACGTGATACCACTAACTCTGTACAACACAAGCCAATCCCACATCTGTAACTGTGTCCTGAGTCCTGAATCGCAGTGACCTCAAGTCTGTGGCAGCAACCACAGCACCAGACTCCTTTCAGTTTTATTTGTTGTTGTTTTCTTTAAATAAAATGCTTTATATGTAAATCTATACATGACTAAGATTCTTGTTGGTCAACCGCACAGGAACACTTCTGGGCCCAAGAAGGTTGTTGGAGGTATGTTGGTTATGTGGGAAGAGGGTGTGTTACCTGCTGATGTGGGGAGATGCAGCTTGAAAGGGGTATCTCTCACAGAAAGAACTCTGGTATGTTTTCAGAAATGACTCGAACAGATGCCAGCTGAAAAACTGAATCACAAAATGTTTTTTCAATACTTATGTAGTGTGAGTTATGAACAGATCGCACCCAGGCTCGCAGAGGGACAGCTGCGGTCCCTGGGCTTGACTCACAGAGGGAGCACTACCAGCCGTCTGCTCCCAAAGGAACACAAGTGTAGTAGCTCGCAGAGATACAGGCACACTAGCGTACTAACTCGCAAAGGTAGAGAGCTGTGAGCCGACGGACTGGCTTCTAATGGCACAGCTGCAAAGTGGTGATGTTGGGCAGAGGGAACGTGAAAGAGTTATTTTGCACAGACAGAGCTCCGCTATATTAAATTGCCCCGAGACTTCTTTTTTATATTTTCACTTGATGCGAGAAAGCAAGCTTTCTGGACCAAAACCTTTCTCCCTGCCAAATTTGGCGTAATTCCATTCAGCAGTTTGACCTGTAGCCTTGTCTAAAGATTCCTATGGAAAATCCATTGAGAAACACACGTTTTCACATCCCCCACATAGCTACCTGTCACAGGCCTACTCACTATTGGAATGCAGGTCAGTGGTCCAGTTGTCAACATGTTACGGCCACTCCTTGAGGGCAGGTTTGCATACACACCACACCCATCCTGCACATGCGTCACAGGCCATGTGACCACGCAAATATAATGTATCAACATCGTCACATCCTTTATTGCTGGTGGATGGCGGTCGCTCCACAGGTCTGATTCATATAGAGTCCATGAAGAGTTGTGCAGAGAGTTAGTTGCACCCTGAGCTGTATGACCATCAGGGGCCTACTACCACGTGGTGCATACTTGAGTTGCACAGGGTTAGTGCCACCCGAAGCTGCTGTCGCAATCAGGGGCCTACCACCACGTGGCACGCACTTGAGTTGCACAGGGTTAGTGCCACACGAAGCTGATGTGCCCGTCAGGGGCCTACCACCACATGTCACACACTTGAGTTGCACAGGGTTAGTCACACCCTCAATTCTATGGCCATCAGCGGCCTACCACCAGGTGGCGCTGACTTGTGTTGCACAGTGTTATTGGCACCAAAAAGTCATGCAGTCTCCACCATTCATGACTCAGGACTCAGTGACATGTGTGATATCTGCCGGGCCGCGGAGAAGATGATGTGATCTCCGCCATTCATTACTCAGGACTCCGGGACATCTGTGAGATCTACCGGGCTGTGGAGAACCTGATTTGGTCTCCGCCATTCATGACTCAGCGACATCTGGGAAATCTTCCTGCCCCCGGTGCTTTGATGCGCATGTGGAGTGCCTACTGGTAGACACTCCGCTGGCAGCAGGTAATTATTTGGTCATGGATGCGCAGGGGCAGAAGTGTCTCTCTCTCTCTCCCACTTCCCTCTCTTCACTCTCTCTCTCTCACTCTCTTCCTTCCTTTCCTTCTATCTCTCTCACTGTCTCTCCCTTCTCCCTTTCTCACGCCCATTCTCTCCTTCCCTCTGGATTTTTTTTCCTTCTCTGTTTCTCTGTGTCTCACTCCTTTGATAGGCGCATTTTACACGTCCTTATTTTGTGCTTTATTTTCCAGGCTGCGTTGTTGACATTCATGGTCCCCAAAGGAGTGTTCTGCCTTGTTGCTTTGTGTTCTTTTTGTTAAATTTAGTGTATTAGTTTATCCTTTAGATATATATGTTCATGAAAAAATAAAGTTTGAAAAAAGAAATCAATGGCATTTTTGGTGGTTTTCTTAAGTGCTGTGTGACGCTGTCTCGTTCCTATTACTGTTATTTGGTGGTGTCCACCATGGTGTTAAATTTTGGGGCAGTTATCGCGGGAGTACTGGTGATGTCTGCAGTTTGCACCAGCTTCTATATATTGTGTTAGATTTATCTCAACTTTAGTTGTATTAAAGTGCTGAAAATGAAATGCAGAATAGCTGTTCCCGTGCAAAAACACACGAGGTGCACCTTTGCGATTTATTCTAAATACTAAAATCCTGTATTCAATTGCACTGTGGTAGTGGGTGCACTTACAGTGTACACACAAAATCAATGAAGAAATCTCATTGTATTTATATTGATTGGGAATAGTGGGTCAGATGCTGGATCTTGAAGGGATACATGCCCAGTTCGTTTATTTTTCTGTACACGAAAAAAATCACAGCACAACTTTCACAACAAAACAAATTCCGGCGATAGGCCACGTTAGTACCAGGGATTTTACACCTGCTGTCTGCTGGTGTTAAGCAGGACGACTACCTGCAGCATTAAAGGAAACACAGCCAAGAGCCACACCAGAACACCCACAGGTGCCATAGAGTTAATGAGCATGATACAGGGATACCCATGAGGGCCACAACACTCATCGCAACAACCCCAACCCCGACCGCCAATCCCCCCGAACCCGCATCTGAGCAAGTGTGTCTGTGTGATTATTGTGTTAGCATGATAGGTACGGGCGCACCAACATCACAGTGTGCTGTCTTTAGCAGAGGTTACCATATCACCTCAGCGTTGGCAGTGACCCTGGACATGTAGCTAGGCACGCATCCTCCTGCTTGCACAAGCGGCGTGTACTGATCCGGCGTACACAGGTCAGCAAGGGGAACGGGGTGTCTTGAACATGTCCGTGTGCAGGAAGTGTGGTAAGTGTGTCTCTGTGTTCTGGTGTGGCCTGCCACAAGGGCTGCCGCAGTCGATGTTATAAAGTGGGATGCACCACCTATAAATGGCAGTGTCACGGTGTGGTTGGAATGCCGCAGGACATGCGCTAATAAATAGGCATTACAAAGGTGTGCCGTAGGAGTGCACGGGATACAACAGTGCACCGCACAAAAGTGTGGTGGCTCGTGGGCGGGAGACACAGCTGTTTGCAATGTAACACTCAGTGAACCCGCCCATGTGCCACATGCTGGGCATCTCATCCATGATGATCAGGGTCGCAGACATCCCACAACACCCACGACCGGACTTTCTACACATCCTGTATGAATGCAGCTAGAGAAGTTACTGTAGGGATGAAAGGTTCTTTGTCTGAGCTATCTTGCGAGCATTTGTGTCCTGTGTTCGATTGTGCAAATGTTTGTGCTTAGACATCATTGTGTTAGATGTTGGTGTACTCTGTTTCCTATGTGTGTGTGCTGCATTGTGTGTGAGATGTCCCTTCATGTGAGCTTTTGTTCACCCTTCTCCCTTTCAGGCAGTGTGGTTTTCACTTTTATACTCATTCAGTGGTGTGATGTTGGCGGGCTGTGTGACTTGTGCTCCTTGTTGGTGTGTTTCATTTTGGCAATGGTTTGTCTATAGTTCTGCTGTACTTAATTATGCATGTGTGCCGTTGTGCACATCTCCCCCGTCCCCCCACTCCCTGCTTCTTCCTCTTCCTGGTGCTGTTGTGTCTGAAATGTTGTTGCTCCACACATAAATACATGTAATGAACAAATTAGAATAGTTCCTTGATTCTTTTAGGTTTCTCTTTTTTCCATATAAACAGTTTTTTTAATATTCAAGGACACATAGAAGTCAGAAGTTCAACGTATTCTATCAAGACACTTTCTAGAACATTGTACAACATGTGCAGGTTGAAAGTTCATCAATTTTTAAAAACCTAACGATATTTTTTTGCAACATTTTCTCGAATATTTAATGGCATGTGCAGGTTAAAAGGTCACGATTGTTTTAAGTTCGAACAGTGCCTTCCAAATGCAAACAGCAGGTGTGGTTGAGTTGAGCACATTTTATCCTATGATATGTACTCCACATTTTAACAGCTTTTTCTTAATCAATAACAAAGATGCTGGAGGAGGAGCCAAGCTGGCGACCAAGATGGCTGCATAGACGCTCGGCTCCGTGAGCCTTCTCACCCCGCGCATACATCCTGGCAACTATCCTGAGCCGTAACGGCATATTTAAGTAGGCGAAGGACAACTTTCACTGACCGTTTGCTCCTGAGGCTTTTACGTGCGGCAGACCCGTGGAAATGTCCCTGACTGTTTTGTGGCCTTCACAGAGCTGGGACCGGGGTGTCGAGTGAGGAGGGCAGCCGGCCGCGACTGCGACAACAGCGGCCTCTGGTGGAGGTGAGGAGTCGGCCGGAGGGCACCGGAGATCTGATGGGCCGATGGTGACAGTGCCGACCCAGTCCATCTAGCGGAGTGCCTTGTGGGATGTGCGGTACAGCAGGGTCGAGGGGAGTGCACGATACTTGGCCCCCTTTCCAGTATTGTGTCTGGGCATGACTAATGACTTCTCCCGGAATCGGCGGGCGGCTCCCAGGGAGCGGCGGGGATTTTGTTTAGCCTTTTGGTGACCCTTCGCTGGGAAGCCTGCCTTGACCTGCGGGGTCCTCGTGGTGAATTCTGTTGCGCCCTGGTGTGGGGCCCGGTCCGGAGGTGAGGTGGAGAAGGACGAGGCCGGATCAGCTAAGATGGCGGATGGCACCCTCTTACGCAGACCACATCCAGGCAGAGAAGCTGCTGTGCGGGAGAGTCCTGGGGTCTGGCGACACGAGACGGAGCCCACGTCCAGAGATATACTGGCTGCGCTAACAACCCTGCATACGACCCTGATCCGGGATGCCCGGGATCTGGGAAGAAGGATGGCCGCCATTGTTGTCCCGCCGTTCCACACGGGCATAGTTCGATCTCAAGGAAGCGCCGATGTGCCCGCCTCTGCGTCAGTGATGAGTGCTCCAGCTACGCCTATGTTCGTGGAGACGCTGGAAGACCAGGTTCATGAGATCGCTTTGGACAGATCTGTTGTACATGTGAGTGACTCGTCAGGGCACTTATCTCTTCGGCGGCTGGGGAAACAAGGTCGATCTATGGTTTGGGCTGCCCCGGCGGCGTTTCGGCGCCTACCGGATGGTGTGACTCTCTTTCCCTGGCTGGTGAGACTGTGTTCGGACTGGAGGATGTTTTCGGGGTCGAGACTGACACAGACGGATTTCCGCCATACACATTCGGCTGGGTTTTGGTGGCTGAAGTCCCATGGAGTAACGGCACTGCCCGGTCCGCCCGGATCACTTGGACCCTCCACGCTGCTCTGTATGCCGATTGATAAGTGGACGTATGTTGTTACTGATGAAGCAAAGCTTCGCATATTTTGCGGCTTGCCGAAGTCAAGAACCTCGTTTATGTGTAATAAGGTAACAAAATGTATGTTTTACTAACATTTATTCTGTTTAGGCAAAGTTCCCGAAGCTTGCCTATGTGTATTTCTAATGAATTTAATCCGTGTCCCCTAATATGGCCGCCGCTTGTATTTTAGTTACTGCGCATGCGTCAGCCACACTCACGTGTCCTGACGCGTCTGCAGAAGTGGAGGGAAAGTTATGCGCATGCGTAATTCATAGCTGTGCTTATCATGTGGTACTGCTCGTGCCACTGCTCTTGTGCCCGTATCAATGTAGCTAACATTTAGATGCAATAAGTTTATTTCTTGATGATGAGTTAAAAGTACAAACCCTGTGATGTGTTTTCATAATGACATTATTATGTATTAATTTGTTTTCGCTTACTTTTCATGTACCGCGGGGAATGGGGGTCCAAACTGATTGGGAGCCATATTGACGGTCTCTTCTGCGCATGACCAGGGAGCATTGAAAGGTGGCCACTTTGGACAGTGGAACTCAGCCAGCTGGCAGCCACAGCCAAGATGCGCCTGGGAAAGCCACCTCTGCGCTACGAGAACGGCGAATGTTGCTGCTCATGTGTTACAATGTTAATTTCCTGCACAGTTCTCATGAGAACCCCAAACCTGCTAGGCGGTACCCAAATATGTTAATGAAGGCTTCAAATCGTGTATTGTGATTGGTGTGTTACCCAAATCCTACCTTAGGACCAATCGAAATTGAGGGATTCTGACACTTTGCAACATTGGGGGGTGGTACACTGTCCCCAAACTGTATATCTACCCTGGGTTCACCTAGTGAACCGTCCGACTTGTCTGGTTTAGCTGACCTGTCACTGACCCAACGCACTCAATAGGTGACTGAAGATACAGAGCGCTGCGGAGCACTCTGTCCGAATTTGACCATAGACTGAGGTTCTACTGAACCTTAAAGTGCTGGCAAAGCACTTAGCTGGGAGTTCGCTGACCCAATCGGGGTCTTGATCGATAGCTGCAGAGCGGGTGGAGCGCAGGCGTTGCTTCCGAACTGTGGGTTCCGGTCCTGTCCTGAAGAGGGTCCTGTCCTGAGGGTTTGCTGTCCTGTCCTGAGGGTCCTGTCCTGATTCCTATTCCGAGGGTATCCTGTCCTATCCTGGGTGTCCATTCTGCACCTGCTGTCCTTTGAGGGGTATCCTTCCTTGAGGGTTTCCTGTCCTTAACTGACCCGTGGCCAGGGTTTGGTTTCCACACCTTTCTAGGTAAATATTGCTCTGAACCTCTTGAAATTCTTGCACCTTCTGAATTTCTAACTTTTGCTTTAATAAAGTTCAACATTGCATATGTTATATTTTCCATGCCTTTCCGCAACTATTGAAAGTCATTTATATTTTCCCTAAGTTTATTCCTATGTCTTCTCATTTGTTAGAAATTATATTTTGCATAGCAGTGTGTCATTTCCTGATATGGTCTAGAACTTCATTGCCTAGATTGTTCAAAGGCCCATTCACCTTAAGTGAAGCGTGTTATTCATTTTAAAACTTTCCTATAGTCACCCACACTTAGGCTATCCCTGTTCAGATAATACTGATTTGCATAGTATCTTTTTCGTTACATTTTATTAGTACTTTGATGATTACTCTGTCATTATTTCTTTATGCATATGTGATTTACGTTATCTTGGTTATTGATTGCCTTGTTTTATTGTACCTCATGCAAGAAAATAATGAACTTTAGATAAACATTTTAAAACTTCCAGTTGTCCGTGGTCATTTAAACAGCATTTGAATGTTATTGGTTGGGTTTGTATTTTGCTGCCTTTCCTTTACAGCTAGCTCCCTGATTCATTGTGGTCATTAGGCACCCGCATCGGTGGATGGTAAGTCGGGTGCACCGAAAATTGGTAGCAGGGAACACACACACACCAACTTGGTAGAGCTCGTGAAGTCACCTGATCGATGTATATGGTGATTTGAAAAGTATATGGGCCCTGAAGCCGGAAACGGCGAAAACTATTGGTCGGGTGGCCTCGCGCGCTCTATCAGTTTTCTGGTAGCTAGAGGATGGTTAGGGACTAGTTGAGAGTAAGGCAGGGATTAGTTGGACTAGTTAAGTCGGAAGCTGCTATTATATTAATGCTGCTATAAGAGCGGCTGTTCTGAGGGAACTGATCACTCTCTTGTGAATACGCTGCTGAAATTCATGAATTTTTGTATTGTTATTATTCTTGTTCTTATATTGTTATATGTACTAATCCATGCATTTGTAAACCGAATTGTTTCTTGTTGTCCGAACTCCCCGGGGAATTGAAAGGGCAAGTGGTGAATAGAATCCATTGTCCTGAGGTCACAGGTTCGAGGAAAGTTAGGTGCAGGTTAGGATAACCGGGAAGCACTAACTAGGGTTTTCTGAATACATGTGTGAATAAATGACAGTAACGGGGTTCATTGGCAAAATTCCCATAGTGGCGTAACCTAGTAAGGGTCACATCGGAAGAGTAGCAGGTTCCTCGGAGCTAGCGTGAAAGCAGAGGGGTCCGCTGAGAAACCTTAAACTCGGAATATATCCCGGAAAGAAGTGGATGAGTTTAGGGGAATAACAGGTTCACCGATGCTAGAGTGAAGGGTAGGCGGAAGAGATCTGCCCGCAGCGAGTGAAAAGTAAATGGAAGTAGTTTACTTGCAGTAAAACAATTCTTTCTCTGTCTAGACACTTGAGCACTGTGGCGAATGTGTATTTGTTGTAAAATAACCAAGCACTGAGCACTTTAAAAGAAAGAAAGTTTCCGTTACCTTGTGAAGGGAGGGAGTCAGTCGCGAAGCGCCTCTGACGTCACTCTGTGCCGCGCTAGGATTGGTAGAAGCAGCGGGCGGGTAGCGGAGCTGGAATTGTAAAGAAGGGTGAGCGCTGGAGCGTGGGAACTGTCTCACGAAGGGGCCGCGCACCCATTGGCGGAGCTTATTTAGTGTCGCGCACCCATTGGTTGCACGAATTTCTGAAGCGCGTTCTGATTGGAGGTAGTTTGTAAACAAAGTTTAGCGCAGAAGTCGTATGTGGCACTCGCAGACTACAGGAACTCGACCTGATCCAAGGCACCTAGGGTTTGAAAGGGATCAGTGGAAGACTAATAGATACGATATTATGTACGGAACCAAGAGAAAAATGTCCCTTGTAAGTAAGGTGAAAAATTATTTTAAAACGGACAAACCGATTAAATCTAGGGAAGGTGTTCTTGTCCCAGCACCCAATACTCCCGCCTCATTCATGATGTTTGACCGAGGGTACAATACCTGTGTGTGGTTGGAGAATTGGGTGAAGTACACAAAAGATGACGGAGTATTGGCTTTTCCGTTAGATGGTACTTTCAATGGTAGGATCTTATTTAATTTAAGAACCCGAATGAATGAACTGCATCCCAGACCGAGACTAACGCAGTATGAGGCATTAGAGGAATGGGAGATTGAGGCTTTTGAAAGAGAAAGACCCCGAATGGACAAGGGTTTGACCAAATGGTACCCCAGGCAGAAACAGGAATCCAGGGATAAAAGGATGAAACAGTGGAGGCAGAGCATGATTGTTGAGGGTCTGTTTCCCATGATGCCGGCATGTCATAACATTGGAGCAGGTGAGAAAAGTACTGAAAAATGTAAGCATTGGGGGGCCCTGGGGGATTCAGATGATGAACTAATAGATGACATCTGTACCAGAAGTCCGCCACCCTACAATGAGGGAACCCGACCTTCCAGTGTAGGAGATGTTCCCCGACGCCACTTCCTAAAGGAAGAAGACAGGTCCCTGGGACTGGGAGGGGGTGGTCAAGTATTGCCCTATCCTGAAAAACCCGAACCGACGGAAACAAGGGATATATATCCCAAAGTGCCCGCGAGCCAGGAAGAAAAATATTCACGTACGAAAATCCTTTTTCCCAGACCCTTGTATGAAAGCGAAGAGAAACCATCGAATTCAGGACTGCCTTTTGTTCAACCTCCATATGGGGAAGAGCGCAGGTCCTTTAATACTGGAACTTTATTCCCGAAACCTAATTATGGGGGAGGACCAAGTGAAACGCATCCTACTGCCCCGAGTTTTACTCCTCCATTGACCCCACAGATATTACATGACACAACTTTAAGAAGGGTACTAGTGGAAAAGGAGCAAGAGGCTCTAGCTAGACAAAGAACAGAAATAATTCAGAAAATTTCCCAGTTAAATACCAGTCCTGAGGCATTGACTATTCCAGTAACTATTGGACCGGTGGTCCCGTTATACGGAAATGGTCAGGGAAATCCGATTACTCCAGTTATGACCCCAGTCATGGCAACCCCGAGACAGGAACCGATCATCATAGATGATCAGTCCAGTGAGTGCGAGTCTGAAGTTGCGTTCTTGGAATTACCAAACAAACAGACTGGAAAGGGAATACAGCAGAGGCATAACCCTTTTAATACAAAAGAAATTAAATTAGAGACAGCAACAGGTACTAGGAATGTCTCTCTGGTAACTCCGGATGAAATTGAGAGTTGGAGTCGTGAATTAGAGAAACAGACTCCGCAAACAAAACCTTTAGACCTCTACAAGCTGAGGGTCGAAATAGAAGAATTAATGGCAGGAAATGTGGGGTTGGATCGATTGAATACCTACTCTGAAGAAGAATTGTCGTTCATATGTAAAAGCTTTACAAGGAACACCAGAGTGCTCCACGAAAAACTGACCGAAACAGCAGTTAGTATGGGGGTAGATATCTCAAAATCCAAGCCCTTACAGAAACCGTACAGAGCAGACTTCTCAGACAAAGATATAGAACACCTGAATGTGGCAGGGAAGAAGTTGCAGATTAAAGAATTAATGGGGGTACTACAGAAATGGGGAGATGTGGAAAGATGGAGAAGCAGGTGGGCGAAAAAGAGAGAAGAGGTCCGCTCCCGACAAGTGACTCCTGAGTTTGCTTTAAGAGAGGTAGAAAAACCTGAGCAGTTATGCCCCATGCGCGAAGTTCCAGGAGGGAAATATGTGCATGTCCCCTGGTCTAGGCAGGATATTGTGTCCTTCACGAACGATTTTCCAAAATTACGAGAGAAACCAGTTGACTGGTACAGGCAGGTGGAAAGGTTCGTGAAGGTACAGAAATGTCTGTGGAAAGACCTGGATGGGTTTTTCGACATTGTGGTTCCAGTAGATTTATGGACCCAGTGTAAAATAGCCATAGACTGGCCCAGTGAGGAGTACCCAAGAAATAAGGAAACTGGGGAGCCATCAAGGGATGTCATGCGAAAATATGAGCAGGTAATTCAGCATTTGAAAGAAAAGGTGCCCGCAAAGGAAACTGATTGGACAAAAATAGATAGAACAACCCAGGAAAGTGACGAGACAGTGCACTCCTTCTATGAGAGGTTATTGCAGGTATTCAAAACATACAGTGGTATTGATAACATCGACCTGAAGGATATGACGCACTTTATTTACAGGTTTGTAAATGGTTTAAGACCTGAAATTTGTCAGTGGATAAAAGATAATAAAATCTGTTGGCATACTAAGAAAATGGATGAGGTCCTGCGGTACGCTAAGTACTGCGAGGATGAGATGGTAGAAAAGAAAAAGGCCCTCAAGGAAAAGGTGATGTGGGCTCAGGTGAAGCTTGCAGAACAGCAGGAAAAACAATTGAGTAACATGGTTAAAAATGCTGAGAACAAAGGTCCTGGGGGAGGGGGTGGAGGAAAGCCCCGGCCCAAATTTAGCAGGGAAGAGGCTATAAAAAAATTTCCCTGCCATCAGTGCGGCGAAATTGGACACTGGCGAAACGAGTGTCCCCAATTAGTAGATATTAATGAAAAAACTCCTGATTTAACTCCACAGACGCAGAAAGAAAGACCAAGAAAGACTCAACCCCAGGTAAAAACAGTTCAGGTGCCTCGAGCACCCAAGCAGGTATACAGGGGAAGACAGGCAGAAGATGAAGAGATAGAGGTTTGGGAAAGCGGGGAGAACAGAAATACAGCAACTTCGCAGTATCTGCTGAATGATACCTTCCTTTGTAATGATCAGGACTGAAGGGGCCTGAGAGGGGAGGACGAGGAGTGCGTACTTGGCGCTTCCTTGCCGGTAGACCAGTCTGGACCATATATTGAAGGAAGGGTTGACGGAAATGATGTCACCTTTCTGTTGGACACTGGCGCTACCCGTTCTACTGTAAGAACAGTGGACGTTCCAAACCTACCCCTCTCGGGAGAAAATATCCAAGTAGTGGGTGTATCTAATCAATTGATTAGTACTCCTGTTACCGAACCAATGGAGATTTCAATTGGGAATTTTAAACAGATGCATAGATTTGTCGTCTGTGACACCAGTCCAGTGAATCTACTGGGTCGTGATTTGCTGTGCAAAATGAACTGTACCATCTTTTGCACACCAAAAGGTGTTGAAATACAGACCCCAGATGAAGATGGCATTTATAAATTATTGTTACTTAGACCTGACTCAGAAATTAAAAGATTGACCCTGCAGGACTTGCCCCAAGAACTACAGGAAGCCGTAAAGCCAGAGGTGTGGGATTTCACTGGAAAGGATGTGGGGTTGATGAAAGATGTGGACCCCATACAGATAGCCATCAAGGACAATGCAGTATATCCTAACACTAGGCCCTACCGAATGAATGCTGAAGTGAAAGCAGGTGTCACTCTGGAAATACAAAAATTATTAGAAGGAGACATCATACAGGAAGTGATGAGCAGCCCATGTAACTCACCGATTATGGGCATCAAAAAGCCTAGTGGCAAGTATAGGGTAGTGCAGGACCTGAGAAAGGTTAACAAAATTGTAGTTCCTTGCTGCCCTATTGTCCCGAACCCTGCAGTGATATTGTACCAGATTCCTTGGGATGCTGAATGGTTCACTGTGATTGATTTATGTCATGCATTCTTTTCGATACCCCTGCACCCCGACAGCAAATTTCTTTTCTCATTTGCCTTCGAGGGTCACGTGTATTGTTGGAACAGGGTCCCTCAAGGGTATACAGAGAGCCCCTCTATCTTTAATCAGATCTTGAAAAAATGTCTAGAGACTTTGATCTTACCTGGGAACTCTGTGTTAGTACAGTACATAGACGACCTTCTACTGGCGTCTAAAAGTCACAAGGACTGTGTAGTTGACACCATTGCCCTCCTAAATCATCTGTGTGAGAAAGGGCATAAAGTGGCCCCTGACAAACTACAGTTCTGTGCGAAATCAGTAAAATATCTAGGACACCAGATAGAAAAGGGTGTCAGAAAAGTCACATCAGAAAGAGTGAGAATAATTCAAAAGATGCAGTTGCCCCGTACTCAAAAAGATGTCAGAATGTTCCTGGGGGTATTAGGGTACTGCAGACAGTGGATTCTGGGATTTGCAGCTTTAGCCAGGCCCTTGATAAAAATGACCACGAGAGGAATGCCAGATGTTGTAGAGTGGGACGATGAAAGTCTAATGGCTTTCACAAGACTGAAAAACTGTCTGTGTACAGCCCCTGCGTTGGGAATGCCAGATTATTCCAAAGAGTTTGCCCTATTCTGTGACACTCGCGATAATTGCGCATTGTCAGTCCTGACTCAAGAACATGGCACGACCAGAAGGCCTGTGGCTTATTTCTCTGCCACATTGGACCCAGTAGCTGCTGGGTTACCAGGCTGTCTGAAAGCAGTAGCTGCTACCTGTGCAAGTTTGGAACAGAGTGAGTCCATTGTCATGGGACATCCTGTGACCGTGTATGTTTCACATGGAGTGGTAATTCTATTGACCAGAACTAAAACACAGTATCTCACCCCTAGTCGGCTGACTAAATACGAGAGGATTCTTGTGGGTGCAGCAAATGTAAGCATTGTTAGGTGCGGTATTCTGAACCCTGCCACCTTACTCCCCGACCCCTTGGAAATAGAAGGTGGGGATGATGATGAACATGATTGTATTGACCTGACAGAGTTCAGTACTAAGCCACGCCCAGACATAAAAGAAGTACCATTGCCTGAGCATGATAAAGAACTATTTGTGGATGGTTCCTGTCTAAGACATGAACTAGGAGGCTTGAGTGCTGCTTATGCAGTAGTGTCTTTCACCAAAATTGAAGAAGCAGGTTACCTATATAACATCAAGTCTGCACAAGTAGCCGAATTGATAGCCATGATAAAGGCTTGCAAAATTGGGAAGGACTTACGCATAACAGTGTATACTGACAGTCAGTACTGTTATGGAGTTGTGCATGACTTTGGCCAATTATGGCTACAAAGGGAATTCATGACTTCCTCAGGTACTCCCATTCGGAATGCAAAGGTTGTTCATGACCTTTTAGAGGCCATCCAGTTGCCCAAAGAACTGGCAGTGGTAAAATGTGCTGCTCATCAAAGGAGCATGGACAGAGTATCACTGGGAAACGATTATGCTGATCGAGTGGCCCAATGGTGTGCCAAAGATCGGTATATTGTAAATCCAAAACGAGGGGGGCCAGGAACCAGCTGCCAGCTTCAGGTGTTTGAAGAAGTGCCTACGTGGGATGAAGTGAGAGAGTGGCAGGAATCGGCTCCTTGGCAAGAAAGAGAGAAATGGAAGGAGGATGGGTGTAGACCGAGACGTGTGGATGGTGTGATATTGGGCCCAACTGGTATGCCTGTGTTACCCCGACACTTGCTTGGCACAATGGCAAGATTAATACATGAAGGATCACACATTGGTAGGGATGCCATGATTCTGGTATTTCAACAGACTTGGTACAGTAAAAAGTTCAGGAAGGTAGCAGAGTCCCTCTGCCAGAGGTGCCTGTCATGTCAACAGATGAACCCAGGCAAGAGGACAATGGTTGAACTGAGCAGGATTGGGAGATCAGGGGGTCCCTTTATAAGGATACAGACTGATTTCATCACCATGCCCCGTTGTGAAGGGAAACGATATGTCCTTGTCATTGTTTGCGTATTTTCAAAATGGGTAGAAGCTTACCCTACTCCTCAAAGTGACGCACTGACAGTAGCGAAGTGTTTACTAAAAGAACTGATACCTAGATTCGGAATACCATGCATTATTGAATCAGATAAGGGTGGACATTTCCAGAATGAAATACTGGCTGAACTGTGTAAGGCCTTTGGAATAAGGCAGAAACTCCATTGTGCATACCACCCAGAGGCTTCTGGAATAGTGGAACAAGTAAATGGAACTATCAAAAACAGACTAGCAAAGCTGACTGATGCAACTGGCATGACCTGGGTGAAGGCCCTGCCCCTGGTCCTGATGGGACTGAGAAGTGTTCCTGACCGCAAGACAGGCCTAAGTCCCCATGAAATCATTATGGGAAGAGTGATGAGACAAGCATGGGTGCCAGGAAGCAAACTGTTGAGTATTACTGATGATTTGGTGCTTGAATACTGCAGAAGATTGGGTGACCAAGTGCGTTCTATCTCTCGCCAGATTGGAGACGACGGCATCCTCAATCCAACGACTCCTCTCCACAGCTTGGTTCCAGGAGATTGGGTCAAAATAAAGAAGCACACTCGATCGAGCTGTCTGGCACCAAGGTGGGGAAAGAAACGCCAAGTAATCCTGGTGACAACCACTGCAGTGAAGGTCGCAGGTGTTCCCCAGTGGATCCACGCTGGACACACCCAGAAGGTATTGCCAGACAAAGGATTTGAAGAAGAAGGGCAACCAGCAGAGGACCCTGAAGGAGCCAGACCAGAAGCAACTGACAACGAGCAGCCCAGCACCAGTCAGGTTGCAGGAACAGCAGACGTTGGCCCAGGAGTAGTTGACTACGAACTGCCAAGAAACCAGCCTGTGGAAGAGGTCCAGGAAACTGAGCCAGGAGTAGCTGAAGACGAGCTGCCAAGCATATGGCCAGAGGAATGGATACCGATGATTGATCTGACCGAAGATCCTATCAGAACACGAGAACGACTTAGTGAAGGTAGAGAGTGGACTAGTCAGGAAAAGCAAGGCACAGGCGAAGAACCTCAGCCGCTTGAGATTCACATCAAAACTGAGGAAGGAGAAGGTCAGACAGGGACAGAGCAGGTATTCGATACACCACCGCTAACACCTGATGCAGATAAGGGAGAGACTAGAAATAGAGTGATAGTTCGAGCAGAAGAAAATCAAGAGATCGAAGTGCTTGAACAGGATCAGAGAGGGTTAAAAGAACGGGTTCAGGAAACAGAAACAGAAACAGAGACAATCGAAAGCCAAAAACAAAATATTCCTGAACAAGGCCAGATTAGCAACCAGGCAGAAGAATTTGATGCTAGCCCTGGAACTAGCCAGATAAAGGAAGTTGGAGAAGAAAGTGGAGAAGAATTACCACAAGATAAAGAGAACAAGAGAATAAGAAAAGAAAGTGAAGTCCAAGTACCAACTAAGAGACTAAAGAAAAGAAACAACCTTGAGCCTAGGTTTGTAAAAAGATTGAGACTAAGGATAAAGACAGTGGAAGAAAAACGTGCAGAAGCAAGAAGAAGTGCTCGGATAGCAGAGCAAGAAGAAGACTCTTCCAAAAGAAGGAGTGAGCGAATAAAAAGACAAAACAAAAAGTACAAGTCTCCTGAATGGACACTGGTTTTGGAGGAGCTTGAAGATCTTGATATAACTGACGTGAGCGACGGAGAGCCCGTCCCTGAGTACTCAGCTGAAGAAGAAGACGAACCACCGTGAATTTGCACAAAGTAAGCTAGTTGTGTAAAAAGCCAAAAAGAGGGGTGAGAACACTCCTTCTGAGCCAAAATGTCTGATTCAACAGTGAATGGTAGACCTAGTTGCAGCCGTTTTAAGACGTGTTGCAAGGTGTGTATATGTAGTATAGTAGTACTGATAGTTATCTGGATAGGATTAACAATTTTCATTCCCTTTGCTGTAAGTAAAGATACTAACATTGTCCCTACTGAAGTTGTAAATACTGACAATGAGGAGCTAACAACACAGAGTGTAGCACGACATGAAAGAGCCCTGAGACAAACAAAACAGAACTTATAAGCATCAGATGAGGGAGGACTACATTATCATGGAGTTAAGAACAAGACACACTTAAACGTTTTCGCAAACTTATTAATACACTATGTAGAGACTATGGAAATTGAAGATTGTTATGTCTGCATGAAGCTACCTACTTCTGTGGCTGAAGGCGTGACATACCATCATCTGCCATTGACATATGGAATCTCCTGTAGCATTTTAGCTAGTTTATTTTACAAAAGAGGACCGTTACAGTACTATTACTCTAACAATGACGTGATCTTTTCTGAACTTCCTATACGTGGGAACTTGAATCCTGTACATACCAAAACTGACACCATAAGATATATGGGAGACTACTTTCTGACTATAGGTAACATTGACATAGCAGATGCACACAGAGATAACTTGACTTGTTCTTTGCGTGAGCAGGAAAAGATGTTCCTGAACATGGCAGAGAAAAGGAGAATTAAAATTCAAAAGAAGGCTAATGACGAAAGTCAGAAAAAGCCAAAGTGGGCAGAGAACATGGAAGGCACCTCATCTGGTGGAGCGGGTCCTGCTCTGTTGCTGGATTTTGAAAAGAAAGGCAAGCTATGTCTTCACCGCGAGAAGACTAGCTATTATAATAATGTTTTCATTGGTTCCAGTGAATGCGAACATAATTACAAGGTAATTGGAGGTTGGGGTTTCAAAAATGGGTCAGAGCCTGTGTTTCCTGGAATTTATTATATTTGTGGGGACAAGGCTTATTTCAAATTGCCGGATCACTGGTATGGAAGCTGCTACTTTGGCATTGTCTTCCCGAAAATATACCATGTGAATGGAAAAGCTGGAAGCAATGAAGATACTAATGGCTTAGTGCGTAGTAAAAGAGAAAGTATAGGTGAAATTATGGGTAGTATTTTCAGTGCACTGATACCTGGAGTGGGAGTGGTTCTGAACACTCACAGAATTTGCAAATTGTCTACTATAGTAGATGTGCTGTCTACTGAAACAGCTCATGGATTTCTGCTGGTCAATACCGAAATGGTTGCGATCAGATCAATGGTTTTACAAAATCGACTTGCTCTTGACACCTTATTAGCGAAAGAGGGCGGAGTCTGCCGGATGTTGAAGGCGCAACATTGTTGCACTTATATTCCGGATAAAAGTGTACAGATCAAAAGATATGTGAAAAACATTACTAATTTGGCAAAGGAACTCAAACCACTCGAGGTTGATAGTGCCTGGAAGAGACTGGTAGATGGTCTCTCAAATATAGGTCATTGGTTTGCTAGCATAGGTAAAAGCTTATTATTCAAAATTCTGATGCCAATTGGTATTATAGGTCTTATTATACTTTCCATTTTCTTATGCTGTAAATGCCGCAAGCGCACCAAAAAGCACGAGGTAAATGCAAGAGGAGTGAAACGAAGTGTGGATGAGATTGAATTAGAAGAAGTGAATGATCAGATATACAAAAAGGTGAAGACTTCTCACCCTGCTAAAACTGAGAGAGAAAGGTTAGAACGGTTGCTGGAAGAAATAGAACTTTATAAGGTATGAAAGAAAGTTGGCATCTGGTTCCATTATAATTTGTGATGATAGTAAATATCATCAAAGAGGGGATTGATGAAGCAAAGCTTCGCATATTTTGCGGCTTGCCGAAGTCAAGAACCTCGTTTATGTGTAATAAGGTAACAAAATGTATGTTTTACTAACATTTATTCTGTTTAGGCAAAGTTCCCGAAGCTTGCCTATGTGTATTTCTAATGAATTTAATCCGTGTCCCCTAATATGGCCGCCGCTTGTATTTTAGTTACTGCGCATGCGTCAGCCACACTCACGTGTCCTGACGCGTCTGCAGAAGTGGAGGGAAAGTTATGCGCATGCGTAATTCATAGCTGTGCTTATCATGTGGTACTGCTCGTGCCACTGCTCTTGTGCCCGTATCAATGTAGCTAACATTTAGATGCAATAAGTTTATTTCTTGATGATGAGTTAAAAGTACAAACCCTGTGATGTGTTTTCATAATGACATTATTATGTATTAATTTGTTTTCGCTTACTTTTCATGTACCGCGGGGAATGGGGGTCCAAACTGATTGGGAGCCATATTGACGGTCTCTTCTGCGCATGACCAGGGAGCATTGAAAGGTGGCCACTTTGGACAGTGGAACTCAGCCAGCTGGCAGCCACAGCCAAGATGCGCCTGGGAAAGCCACCTCTGCGCTACGAGAACGGCGAATGTTGCTGCTCATGTGTTACAATGTTAATTTCCTGCACAGTTCTCATGAGAACCCCAAACCTGCTAGGCGGTACCCAAATATGTTAATGAAGGCTTCAAATCGTGTATTGTGATTGGTGTGTTACCCAAATCCTACCTTAGGACCAATCGAAATTGAGGGATTCTGACACTTTGCAACATTGGGGGGTGGTACACTGTCCCCAAACTGTATATCTACCCTGGGTTCACCTAGTGAACCGTCCGACTTGTCTGGTTTAGCTGACCTGTCACTGACCCAACGCACTCAATAGGTGACTGAAGATACAGAGCGCTGCGGAGCACTCTGTCCGAATTTGACCATAGACTGAGGTTCTACTGAACCTTAAAGTGCTGGCAAAGCACTTAGCTGGGAGTTCGCTGACCCAATCGGGGTCTTGATCGATAGCTGCAGAGCGGGTGGAGCGCAGGCGTTGCTTCCGAACTGTGGGTTCCGGTCCTGTCCTGAAGAGGGTCCTGTCCTGAGGGTTTGCTGTCCTGTCCTGAGGGTCCTGTCCTGATTCCTATTCCGAGGGTATCCTGTCCTATCCTGGGTGTCCATTCTGCACCTGCTGTCCTTTGAGGGGTATCCTTCCTTGAGGGTTTCCTGTCCTTAACTGACCCGTGGCCAGGGTTTGGTTTCCACACCTTTCTAGGTAAATATTGCTCTGAACCTCTTGAAATTCTTGCACCTTCTGAATTTCTAACTTTTGCTTTAATAAAGTTCAACATTGCATATGTTATATTTTCCATGCCTTTCCGCAACTATTGAAAGTCATTTATATTTTCCCTAAGTTTATTCCTATGTCTTCTCATTTGTTAGAAATTATATTTTGCATAGCAGTGTGTCATTTCCTGATATGGTCTAGAACTTCATTGCCTAGATTGTTCAAAGGCCCATTCACCTTAAGTGAAGCGTGTTATTCATTTTAAAACTCTCCTATAGTCACCCACACTTAGGCTATCCCTGTTCAGATAATACTGATTTGCATAGTATCTTTTTCGTTACATTTTATTAGTACTTTGATGATTACTCTGTCATTATTTCTTTATGCATATGTGATTTACGTTATCTTGGTTATTGATTGCCTTGTTTTATTGTACCTCATGCAAGAAAATAATGAACTTTAGATAAACATTTTAAAACTTCCAGTTGTCCGTGGTCATTTAAACAGCATTTGAATGTTATTGGTTGGGTTTGTATTTTGCTGCCTTTCCTTTACAGCTAGCTCCCTGATTCATTGTGGTCATTAGGCACCCGCATCGGTGGATGGTAAGTCGGGTGCACCGAAAATTGGTAGCAGGGAACACACACACACCAACTTGGTAGAGCTCGTGAAGTCACCTGATCGATGTATATGGTGATTTGAAAAGTATATGGGCCCTGAAGCCGGAAACGGCGAAAACTATTGGTCGGGTGGCCTCGCGCGCTCTATCATTACTACTGATAGAAAAGGCCAGGGGTGAGACCGTCTAGGACATAGTGGAACTTATTGTTGGCTGACGGTGATTTGGGGGACACCCGGCAGGGCTTTTATTGATTGGGCTATCGGTGATTAATGTTTTCCATGGCTATTCTGCTCTTGCTTTTAGGATGTTTACTGTGCGCGGTGGTGGGGTGGGGGGGTGGCCAGATCGATGGCCCTTCCCCACATTTTTCCTCTTTTCCTTCTTTTTCTCTTTTTCTATATTTCGGGTCTCTTATTTAGGGCGACAGGCACGCTGCTGGGGGGGGATAGGCCGTAGCCTTCTGCAGGGATGCAGGGTGGGGGGTAGGGGGATGGGGTTTGTTAATTTGTCTTTTTTTTGTTTCTATGGCCCTTTGTCTTTCTTCCTTTTTGGTGTCGTCGTTTTTCATGTTTCCTACAGTATGTTTCGTTTTGAGGGGTGGGGTGCAGCTTTGCTACGAAACGTGTTTGTTTTTACATTTATCCTGACTCGTATGCCTTACCCCCAATACTTCAAACGTATTTGCACTATTTGCGGATTTCCTGCTTCATGCTTGCTATTGTAGGACCATGTATGACCGTATGGCATTGATTCTGAGTTTTTTTTTTTTATTGTAAAATGAACCTTCTCGAATCCTGAATCTTGCACAGTACGCTTCAATACGAAGTACATCCTGGACACCTATTAGACCCCGATTTTCGGGCTGCTGTATTTTTCTACATTGATTGCTGTACTTATGACTTGACTAGCGGCCGGCCGGGGTGGTTGTAGGCCCATGCTTGTATTTACTTGAAGTAACAAGAAAGGCTCTCAAAAAAAAAATTTAAAAAAAATAAATAACAAAGATGCTTTTAAAAAAAACAAATGTGCACCCTACTTTTAAAAAACAACGCATTTCATCTCCAAATCAGGAATCGTTTTGTATGGCAAAAAAAGTAGTTCCCCATCTTTAATGGTATCTCTTATTCTACGAACGCACTGCATGAGCTACAGACATCTATCCATTCCTCCCAGCCATACCTTCTCAATGCTAGTGTGGATCGTAGGACATATCTATGTTTTTTGGTGCAAAAGGTATGCAGAACAGAGACGTATTGACTTAGACCTATGTTTACAAAATGTGGATATTAAATGGTTTGGACAGAGAGGATTGAAGTGGCACCAATTGTTGCCATTGGTTAAAACCTGTTTGCATCTCTAACAGCCTGACCTCATGATTGTGCACTGTGGTGGAAACGACCTAGGCACATTGACTGGGTAGGTTTGGAAATGCTAATGAAGGACACCTTTCGACAATTGATGTTGCTTTTGCCTCAAACAATATTCCAATATATGCCAAAGACAGAAATTGTCAAACCAATTTTGTCCTCTGATTGAAAAATCTAGGAAGAATGTCAACAAACCTGTGTCTGCATACCTCAGAGACCATAGAATGGGGTCGAACCACAACAACAACATATGTTTTGATATGACTGATATCTTCAAAAGTGATGGAGAACACTTCACAGATCAGGAAAACCAAGTTTTTCTGAAGTGTGAGCTATGGTCCGTTAGCTCGCAAACACACATCAGCGTGCTGGCTTGCAGAGAGAAAGCTTGGGTCTAACTCACAAAGTGCAGCCCCTCCTACACCATTCACCCCCAAACTTTCAATATAGGAGCTAATCAAAAAAAGAGAAACTTTTTGGATAATTTCGTAAAGATTCGTCAAACGACACCAAATTTACAAGCACATAGAAGACTCCAGGAGGAAGGCTGTGGAAACTTTTTGGATAATTTCATAAAGATTTGTCAAACACCGGCAAAGTTACAAGCACATACAAGACCACAGCGGACACCAACAACCCCTGCAGGCCCCTGCTATTATTTATTTTTAAATACCCCCGGAACATAGCCCACCCAAGGGCATCATTTAAAATAAAACACAAGAACCCGCAATCCCAGCCCCCCCAAGCCTCGGGGACTATGACAGGGCAGGAGCCACACTGTCATAGCAAACTTGGTTTGGATTTTGGAAGAGAGAGCAGTAAATCTGCTCTCTCTTCCAAAATCCAAACCAGATTGCTTTTACACACGGGGCGCTGCATGTCAGCAACCCCCATGTGGAAAAGCAATGCCGGCTTCCGCAGGACGGGGTGAGCCGGCAGGGACTGTGGGGGCACTGGGGCTCCCCCCATGGTCCCCAAAGGAGAAGGCCAGCCTCGGGGATGGGGTCCCCGGGGCTAGAAGTGGCCCCTCCTCAAAAAAATGTTTATTAAATAAATAAAGGTCGGTCCCTGGGGATGGGGGCTCCGGGCCTATAGAGGCCTCAGGAGGGAGGCCACGCAGTCCCCCTCCATAAGAAAAAAATAAATGTATGTGGCCACGTGGCCCCCTTCCCGTTCAATTAAAAAATATATATATGGGTAAGGCCCTGGGGGATGTGGTCCCCAGGGCCCAAAAAAAGTAAAAAGAAGGGGGTCCACACAGCCCCCCTTCAAAAAACAAAAAAACAGGATTGTGCTAGAGGCCCCGCCCCCTCACAGCAACACAAATGCACCCTGTGGCGCATTTTACAAAGGGGAATTCATTCCCCTTCAACACTGGGGGTTCCTGGGGCCAACTAACCCACCAGGTACCTCCAGTAAGCGCCACAGGGCTGTGTTGCAGACAGGTGGTCCAGGCACCGCCCCTTTTTACACCTCTCTGCAATGCAGCTCTGTGACGCTTATTGGAGGTACTTGATGGGCTAGTTGGACCCCAGAGACCCTCAGGATTCAAAGGACTTAACCCCCCAACTTAAAACGCGCCACAGGTCGCGTTTGCACAGTGGTGAAGGGAGGGGGCAGGGCCTGAGGTGACATGTGTGCAAATACGCCCAGTGGCACGTTAAAAATTGGGGAATTAATTCCCTTTCAATCCTGAGGGCTCCTGGAGCCAATTACCCAACAAGGTGCTTCCAGTAAGTGCCACTGTGCTGGTTGCAGAAAAGTGTTTCAGGCCACGCCCCTTTTTACACCTCTCTGCGATATAGCTCTGTGGTGCTTACTGGAGGTACCTGGTAGACTACTTGGCCTCCAGGGACCCTCAGGATTTAAGGGGACTTAATCCCCCAACTTAAAACACGCCCCGGGGCACATTTGCACAGTGGTGAAGGGAGGGGCGGGGCCTGAGGTTCCATTTGTGCAAACACACCCTGTGGCATGGTTAAAGTTGGGGAATTAATTCCCTTTCAATCCTGAGGGCCCCTGGGGGCCAACTCGCCCACCTGGTGCTTCCAGTAAGCGCCACTGCACTGCGTTGCAGAGAGGTGGTCTAGGTCATGCCCCTTTCTCTCTGTAACACAGCTCTGTGGCGCTTACTGGAAGTACATGGTTGGCTAGTTGTACCTCAGGTACATCAGGATTAAAGGGGACTTAATCTCCCAACTTGAAATGGCCACAGGGCGTGTTTGCACACATGTCACCTCAGCCCCCCCTTCACCACTGTGCAAACGCGGCCATAGCGCATTTTAAGAGGTAGTTTAATCCCCCTGCCCTATTATATACTAGGGCCTTACAGACGAGGTTATGCTAATCATAGGGGTACCCCAACACATAGTGTTCCCTAGTGTATCTAGGTATTTTCACTGTATTCTAAGTGTCTTTTACCATAGCACTGGCTATAGGCCTGGTTAGTCAGAGTCAGTTACCACCAGTTCCCGTCTGAAAAAGTTGTGGGCACAGGATGATTTTGCAACAAGGCCTCTTTCTGCTCCTCTGTTGGTTCTCTCTGCACATGTCTTGCTTCTTTCTGCACTTTTCTTCGTCTTTGTGGACCTCTGTTGCTTCTTTCTGCATTTCTTTTGCTACTTTCTGTGCGATTTTTCTTCTTTCTTCACATGTCCTATCTCTGTAGGTATAGTTAGAAACTAGCATTTGAAAAACCTTTGAAATTCACTGAAAAAACATAGGTTTCAGGCACGTTATAGGTAGAAATTAGCATTTAAAAAAACATTGCAATTCACTGAAAAAACATAGGTTTCAGGCATGTTATAGTTAGAAATTAGCATTTGAAAAACCTTAGAAATTCACTGAAAAAACCATAGGTTTCAGGGGAGTTATAGTTATTTGGTCATTTCACTCGTACAAAACCATAGAAATTCCCCTGTTATAGTTAGTTCAGCTTACTATAACGTGCGCCCCCGCAATGCACGGCTGATGACGTCACATATTACATCACTCATGACATGGTCAGTGACATCTCTCATGACATCTCAAATAGCATCACTGATGACATCATCCAGTGAATGTGTGTTTTTGTGAAATTTAAATATGTTTTATATATGTATATGTCGAGGTCGATGGAAGAATAAGTGGATATATAAGTGTCTAAATGGATGATTTTGTTTGTGTGAAACTGATTGTATAACTGACTGATTAAGTGTATCTTAGTCAATACATGGGTTAGTGAGTAATCTTTAAATGTGTAAATATCTGTATCAGTCTCTCACTTTGTGTATAAGTGGCAGCATGGGTTGGTGAGTAACTACATGAGTGTCTATATGGGTTATTGGTTGTTTTTTTAGTATCAGTATGAGTGTCTGAGTGTCTGTGTGGTTCGTTGGGGGTATTACTTTGTGCATAGATTCACGCATGAGCGAGTCATTGTTTGTATGTGTTGGTTAGTATGGGCGAAATTTGCGAATTTGCAGTACACGAATTTGTGCGAAAGCGAATTCACGGTCCGCAAAATCCGCGAACTTGCGGATTTTTTTATTTTTTCGTGTTCGGTGGGTTTTTTACAGTGCGGCTACCGCGAAGTTACCCATGCGGTCGTACATGGGCGCGGACATCTTGTTTTCGGAGTTCATGTTGCGTATTTCCGTTTCCGGGCGCTAGTTGCATGCGCGCGTTGTGTATTTCCGACGTGCGGGGTGCAATTGCGTTTTCCCGTCTGTTTTTGAGTGCTCGCGGGGGAAATATTGCGCAAACTTACCCACGTGGTCGCAATGGGCGGGGCCATCTCGTTTTTCATTCATTGCTATGGCTCTGGGCATGATTTTTTAATCCTCCTTTAATCTTTGTAATCCTTTGTTTGTTTGAACTTTTTTTGGATCTTTTTTACTCATTATCTATCTCTTTATTTTTCTACATTTATATTTTGTTTTTTTTCCTGCTTTTGGTTACTTTAAAACTACTTTTTTAAACTCTCTTTTCTTTTACTTACTTTCCCTATTCTTTCCTATTTTATTTTCCTTTCACTGTCCAGGACCATGGCAAAGGGAGCCGGCAAAAACCTTAAGGGGAAGGGTCCCGCACCCCGTAGCTGGCTCCCTTGCGGGCGCTAAAGGGGGGAGGCAGTAACTGCCCGGGAGATCTTTAGCGCGGTGGAGGTGGCCGCACTGGTTTTCTTTGTCCAGCGCCACCTCCCCAAGACCGTTGCGGCAGGCCCGGTACCAGGTACGGGCTCCAGGAGCGTCACCAGCTATGGGGAAGGTGTGCCGGGCCATGCATCAGGTGTCTGGGGTCCGGCGCACCTACAACCAGGCGACGCACAGGTGGTCCAACATCCTGGACCGGGAAAACGACCTGCTCGACCTGCTTGCTGTGGAGATCCCTGAGCTTGGTAAGTACTAGTAGCTATTTGATCACTACTTTGTTTTCTCCTGCTCTGTGTTATGAATGAAATTGCAAATATTTGTTTTTTCCGAAGAGCAAGAATGCTGCTGATTACATTGCAGGTAAATTATGTTTCAAAAGCTTCTGTGATTGCAGGTGCTCGCCTGCTCACTGGCGGTGCTACTATGCTTACTTGTTTTCAATTTTTTGCTCATTTGGCCTGGGTGATTATGTATGAGTGTACTTTACAGAAGTGCGTGATGCTAGACACTAGAGATTACATTGCAGGTAAATTATGTTTCAAAACCTGTGATTGCAGGTGCTCGCCTGCTAACTGGCGGTGCTACTATGCTTACTTGTTTTCAATTTTGTGCTTATTTGTCCTGGGTGATTATGTATGAGTGTACTTTACAGAACTGCGTAATGCTAGACACTAGAGACTCAAGTCCAGTCCTTCCTTTGTACTCCTGCTGCCACTAAGAAGAGATAGTGGTGATGGATTGATAGTTTGAGTATATTATGACTGGTTATTTAAGAGGAAACTTTTTACTGGGCTGCAATCATGACGTACTGTGTCTGTCACTTCGCGTTCTGCGGAGTGCTGCCTGCCAGTCCTAGTAGAACCTTTTTGTAGTTGGTTTAGTGAGTTACATAACTTTCCAAGTAGACGGTCCGCGAATCCAGCAATACTAATATCCTAGTAGACTACATCAGATAGGTCAATAAATTTAGTGCAATTGTTGTCTATTTCCCCGAAATAATTTGTTATTGTTTTTTTGAAATGTTTGATTTGGTTGACAACAATCATCCATGTTTGTGTATTTCTTTCATGTTGTACATCACCTTACCCCAGGGGCAAGATGACAGAGGAGGTAGCGATGCCGGCGGAGCAGGAACAGGAAGGCCAGGATAGGTCCGCCGCGGGCTCCTCTGCTGGCCCCAGTAAGTTTTCTTGTTAATATTATTAATTATACTTCCCTATCTTTTACAGCACCTATTTATTCTAAGCATGGGCGTAAAATCCGTGTCGCGGGCGAATTTTCTGATTTTTGACGATTGCGCGGTCCGCGAATCGCGTGAATTTACCCAATAATCCGCAAATTCGCAAGCTACGAATTATTTTGCTTGGTCGCACTTGAAAAATACAATATCGCGCGCGCGGCGTTGACTCTGAGCCTGCCGAGTTGTTTTTCTCCCGGTTTTGCATGTGCTGCGCCATTTTCGATCTTGCTGCATGATCGTGCAAGAGTTTTTCGAACGCAATTATGTCATCGCGGCTTGCCATCTTGCACGGCGAGAGTTTGACAACGAGTACGTCATAAATGCCCGCGACGGCGCGCAGCTGATTTCCGGCGGGAGGTTTGAACAGCTCGCGTTCCCGAAATTGCAAAAATTGCAATTCTGCACAAGAAATCCACAGCAGGAAGCATAAACCCTGTGAAAATGATGATTTTGATCAGAATAACTCCTCAGATTGACATTTGGCTGCACTTTTTGTTGCATGAGTCCATTTTTTGGGGTGGGGTGGGAGGAAGTGCCCCAGAGTCTCCAACTTCCTGTTCCTGTCCAGCAGGCTCCTCCCAGTTCTTTGTGCATGTCCTGGTCACTATTCATTTGGCTGTGTAGCTGGAATGATTACTTTTTCTTGCTGCTGGTGGATTTTTGGATTTGAAGACTTTTTGGACTTTGGAGTTTGGATCACTTTTGGACTTGAGATTTTACAAGTAAGTTGGTGTTGTTTGTTTGGGGCATTGCAGTTGAGGCAACTCCAGTTCTAAAACTTTTTTCACAACTTTAACAAAATATATATTGTGGTGGGTAGCTAGCCACAGTATCCAGTAGGCCCAGGGTTAGTCATGGGTGCATGATACAACTGTTTCTCTGATTTTTTTTTAACTTAATTCTCATTTATGTCACGGAATTTTAGCTCACTGTTGTATGTTTTTTTTTTTTATGTTGGGGTGCCTGTAAAGCCTCACTAGCCAGTAGGCCCAGGGGTAGCTAGTGAGTGGTGCATGGACCAAGTCTTTCGGTGGGGTGTCTAGAATGTAAACATCATTGAGGGCATGGATGGCATTGGATTGTGGTGATTTTTATGTGTTTTTCGGTTTTTGGGGGAGTTGATGGGGCATTGCCATGTGGGTGGGGGCCATTTTGAGGGCTGGTACAGGCAGGGCCTGGCCATGTGGTGGGGGTCAAGGGGCCATTTTGAAGCCAGACAGTGTGCTTTGTGCCATAGGCCTGCATCCAATGTGCCTTGCTTTCATCCATTATGCCCAGGGTTACTCAGTGGTGCATGGGCCTAGTCTTTCTGTGGGGTGTCTTGAATGTAAACATCATTGAGGGCATGGATGGCATTGGATTGTGGTGATTTTTATGTGTTTTTCGATTTTTTGGGGTGTTGATGGGGCATGCCCATGTGGGTGGGGGCCATTTTGAGGGCTGGTACAGGCAGGGCCTGGCCATGTGGTGGGGGTCAGGGGGCCATTTTGAAGCCAGGCATTGTGCTTTGTGCCATAGGCCTGCATCCAATGTGCCTTGCTTTCATCCATTATGCCCAGGTTTACTCAGTGGTGCATGGGCCTAGTCTTTCTGTGGGGTGTCTTGAATGTAAACATCATTGAGGGCATGGATGGCATTGGATTGTGGTGATTTTTGTGTGTTTTTCGATTTTTTGGGGTGTTGATGGGGTATGGCCATGTGGGTGGGGGCCATTTGGGGGGCTGGTACAGGCAGGGCCTGGCCATGTGGTGGGGGTCAAGGGGCCATTTTGAAGCCAGGCAGTGTGCTTTGTGCCATAGGCCTGCATCCAATGTGCCTTGCTTTCATCCATTATGCCCAGGGTTACTCAGTGGTGCATGGGCCTAGTCTTTCTGTAGGGTGTCTTGAATGTAAAAATCATTGAGGGCATGGATGGCATTGGATTGTGGTGATTTATGTGTGTTTTTCGAATTTTTGGGGTGTTTAACTGATGTTCCTCTGGCTTCCATTGCTTTTAGGTGCACAAGAGAACCACCAGTGCCAGGAAGAAGTCCTGCAGCGGTGTGTGCAGCACGTCACGTGACCTCACGTGTGGCCACAGACAAGACAACTCTGCAACTCCTGCAACTGCGGCCTGCTGTTCTGAGTTGACATCTGAAGAAGATGGCCCCAAAGAAAGGTGGCCGTAGCGCCTCAGTGAAAAAAGTTGCTAATACCACTGCCAGTAAGAAGGAGCAGAAGAAGCAAGTGGCACCACCTACCAAGGAGACTGGTGTGCCCACCGACACCTTTTTTGGGAAAAAAAAGTACGCCTGCAGCAGCAGCGGTGTCGGCCAGGGACCAAGCTGGAAGCAGCACCTCCGCTTCATTGGGCTCAGTGCCACCACGCCAAGTTTTTTATTTATTTATTTTATTTATTAAAGTTTTGTATAGCGCTAGCTGGATCCGAGGGTATCAGAGCGCTTCACAACAAGAATAAAGGCGTTTAGACAGACAATGCGGACAAAAAACAAGGCAATGAGCACAGGAGTGAGTACAGTCTGTACAATAGCAGCCAGGCGTGAAACAGGGCGGAGAGGTCCAAGACCATGAGTGCTGCTGCGGCAGCGACTTTGGTTGTTCAATCACCATTGACCAGTGATGTTGGCTCATCACAAGAAAGTACCATCCAATCAACGCCGGGTGTAACGCAGCTGACGAGTGTTCAACAACCACAGCCGCAACGACAACCACAAGTGCAACTAGTACAAGCGCAAGTACATGGGCAAGGAGAGGCGCAAGTACATGGGCAAGGAGAGGGGCAAGCACATGGGCAAGGAGAGGCGCAAGTACATGGGCAAGGAGAGGCGCAAGTACATGGGCAAGGAGAGGCGCAAGTACATGGGCAAGGAGAGGAGCAAGTAGAGGTGCATGGAGAGGTGCCACTAGAGGTTCATGGAGCGGCACAACTGCCTACAACGCTTGTTCCTCCTGAAGTAGGTGCACATCAGGAAATTGATATTCAAGTGGAAGAATCATCCGAGGAAGCCACTCCTCCTGAGGATGATCCATTGTCTTCCAGATCCCCAGCAAGAAAAAGGTTAAGGAGGGGTGCTACTTCTACTACTACAAGTTCTTCTTCAAGCCCCCTTCATTCTGATGACCTTGATCGTGATTGGAACCCAGCAATGCAGTCTGACAGTGAGGCACGCCATGACCCGACAAAGGTAGCTAAGCCTAAAAGGAAGGTTCCCGCAAGGCTTCGACCTATGGTTGATGACGATGAACAAGAAGTGGTGCCTTCTGCTGCTGATGAACAGTCTGACGATGACCCACTCATCACAGACGTCACTCCAGCCACAGCTGGCATGCAGCAGACAAACATTTTAACCCTAGCCCGAATGGTTGCTGAGCGGGATGTGGGCGGTGTGGCACTGGTACCACCACCAACGCAGTTAACTACAACACCAATACGACCTACAGCTTCCATATTTTCTCGTCAGAAGGGCCTGCAGGGACCTCCATCCAGCTCGACCTCCATTACCTCAAGTAGTGGTGCTGTAAGTGAACAACAGAAATTAATTCAGCCACGCCCATCCTCCACTTCATCTGGCATTGAAAGTCAAAGTAGCACCTCCACCACCAGCAGACATCTCCAGTCCCCAGTTTGGGACTTCCTTACTGTTAGCAAAAAGGCGGAAAACATGGTCGTGTGTTTGATTTGTAAAGTATCAGTTAATCGGGGTAAGCTTGGTACCAACTATGGTACCGGAGGCCAGAGAGGTCATTTCAGAAAACACCACCCTATCCAGTGGTATGCGCACCTAAGTAAGATCCAGGAAGTCCAAAGTAGAACTGATCCAAATGTATCCATTGACATTGCATCTGATGCTGATGAGGGGCCAATTGTGCAGGAGGGAAGTCAAGAACCAACCGACATTTTTTCTGGTACACCCAGTACCCGTGGCAGCAGCAATGTAGTGGTAGCGCCCACACCTTCTACCCCTGCAACATGTATGAGGCACACTAAGAGTGCGGGACAGACACCAATGCAAAAAACTAAATCAATGAGCCTAACTGGTTTGAAGTCTGCATCATCATCATCATCACGTAAAATGGTCCAGCCCACCATTAGCAGCGTGTTTTGGTCTGTATAACGCAAAGCTAGCTAAAATGCTAGCGCTGGACCTTCTCCTTTTCTCTTTCATGGAAGGGGTGGGTTTTCGTGAATTAGTGGCAACAATCTGCCCTAAATGGAAGGTTCCTAGCCGGTCCTATTTTGCCAGGGTTGGTGTTCCAGCACTACATCAATATGTGCTGAAGGTGATTGGCGCAGCTATTCTGAAGAGTGCTGTTCACACTATCCATATGACAACAGACATGTGGACCAGTTGCCAAGCCCTTGATTACATGTGCATCACTGCACACTGGGTCTCTTTTGCAGGGGTCGAACAACAGTTACAAGCAGGTGTTGACACGAAGGAAGTTTTTCAAGCTACTCGCAAACATGCAACAGTAGGCATGTTTGCCATGGGGAAATCTCACACTGCACATAACCTTTTGGAGGAGTTTGATAGGAAGGTCTCTGAGTGGCTGCATCCAAGAAATCACATAGTTGGTTATGTTTCCACGGATAATGGCAGTAATATAGTTAAGGCCATGCAGCAATGTGGCTATTTCAGAGTGCCGTGTTTGGCGCACAGTATTAACCTTGTGGTGCAAGATTTTTTGAAAAAAGAAAACACAGTCAGCAAGTTACTGACCACTTGCCGAAGAATCTGCACACATTTCAGCCATTCTTTCAAGGCCCGGAAAAAGCTGAAGACCATTCAACATGAACGTAGACTGCCAGTCAAAGGACTTATCCAGGAGGTGGCAACACGTTGGAACTCAACCTTTTACATGCTTGAGTGTCTGTCTGAGCAGTGGGAGGTAATAAATCATTATGTCTATAAACTGGGTTCTACTCACAAAGACATGAGGCTAGAGTTGGAGGAATGGAAGCTAATTGCAAGCCTGACAGACATGCTTCGTCCTTTTGAGCTCTTCACGTGTGCAGTCAGCATGGAGGACTGTTCTTTGAGCAAAACTATCCCATTGTTGCGCATGCTAGAGCACCAACTGAAGGACGTGTCTTCAACATTCAGAGATGATGGTGAAAAGCGAGAAGCATATGATTTAGCGGAGAAGGTATTAAGGCGCCTACTTCTCAATGAAAGGCTTGAAAACATACATTCAAAACAACATTACATTTGTGCCACTATTCTGGATCCACGGTACAAAAAGGCTGTGGCTAGCAAAGCATTCATTCCTTTTGATGAAGCAGATGTTTCAAAGTACAAACATTGGCTAGCTGTGTCAGCCACTCGGTTCGAAAAAGAGCGGCAGAACCTTCAAGGAGGCAGCACAAGTACAACTGAATCAGCAGGCCATCCGGCATCAAGTTCGACTTCTCAATCCGTGGCCGAAGGGAGTCACTTTCCCTCACAGCCGTTAACGACACCAGCAACCGTATCATCATCCTCACCTGCACCAGGCCGCCCAAAAATATTGTCGGAAGGGGATTGGCTAACTCTGCAAGGGTTTGCTCGATCCACTTTTGCAAAGGTCGCAGATGTTATGCAAAGTGGATCAACCATGGAGAACCTTGAGTCGGTGGTGCAGGCCTATCTGGATGACCCAACAGAGGTCTGTCATAATGAGAACCCATTGGCATATTGGTATATAGGGGGAGCCCTGAATAAACAAGGAGCGGGGGCCACCACCTACCCGCTGTTTTGCCTGCCGCAACTGGGAACCGCAGAGGAGCGTAAGGGTGCCTGCCAGACGTTTTCCCCTGCCGCCGCCTGTGGCATCTGAGGCCGCAGGCGCAGAGCGGGGAAAACTACAGCCCCCAATACCCTTAGCGGCCGGACGCCGCACATAGAGTTTCCGCGCCCGCCGACGCATAAAGTTGAGCCTGCACTTCAGGGGAGCGGGAGCCCTGAATAAACAAGGAGCGGGGGCCACCACCTACCCGCTGTTTTGCCTGCCGCAACTGGGAACCGCAGAGCAGCGTAAGGGTGCCTGCCAGCAGTTTTCCCCCGCCGCCGCCTGTGTCATCTGAGGCCGCGGTCGCAGAGCGGGGAAAACTACAACCCCCAATACCCTTAGCGGCCGGACGCCGCACGCGGAGTTTCTGCGCCCGCCGGCGCATAACGTTGAGGCTGCACTCCTGCGTCGCGGGACCTCGCGCGGGGTCGCGCCGGGGCTAAGACCGGGCAAAGGGTGGACCGTCTGTGGCCCGGGGATGGTAGAGGACGGGACGGGCCACCCCCTTTGGCTGCAGTGATGGGGAAACGTAAGCTCAAGACCGCTGAGGGCGAACGGGAAGGCAAGCAAGCAAAAGTTCCACGAAAACAAAACTCGATAATTACTTACCTATCCTCCGTTGTGGGGGAACTTAGTGCGGAAATTGCCAATGCTGAAAAGGAATTGGGCCTGAATGCCACTTCCACTTTACACGAGGCCCCAGGCCCTGTTACTTCATTATCGGATATTGCTCCCCCTCTCCCACTTGAGCCGACTGTTGTGATTGCAACTCCACCACAGGCCGCTATTCAGGACATTGAGAAGCATACACAGGGCCAAGACTTTACGGATCCGAAGAGAAGCAAGGGGAAATGCAGGCACTCTAAAAAACAGTGTAAACAGGCCAAATCGACCCAGGTCGCGGAAAATAACCTAACTGACCTAAGGCCCCTGGGCAACTTGGCCGATTTGGTGGAAGGGTTGTTCGAATCACGTTTGGAGCCAGCCCTCGCTAACATTGCTAAGGACATTGTGGACGCCCTTAATTCCTGTGTGGCTAGCCTATTGGACAAATGTAAGCACATTGATTATTTCATAAAGGAATACAGGGTAGAACATCCTAGACCTAAAGTACTACGGGAGGGACGGGCAAGCCCCAACACACAGTTAGGCCCATGTGCTATAATTGAAAAGCTAGCTGACGAAATATGCCAGAGTGAGACCCCAAGCATAGAGAAACAGGGGCATAGGGGAGAGGAAAATCATAGGGGGCAGCAGATGTGTTCCACCGAACCTGCACCAAAGCGGCTAAGGGAATCAGTGCAATCTAATCCTGTCCCTAGCTTCGTAAAGCCCATTTACCAAAGGGGTCCCATTCTAAATCTACCACCCGACGCCGCTCCTTTAGTGGCAGTCCTAACTGGAATTCCTCCTATAACAGCTAGCGTAGTGGAAACAGAGCTTGACCTCCTGAGGAGGGCTCAAAGGTGGTGTTCTCAATTTTGCAGTGGCGGTGCCGACAGTGTTCCGCATATTATTTCTGCCAGGCGGGTTGCGTGGGTGGGGAAGAGAAGCAAATGCTTGGAGGGAGATTGTGTCGTTATTAATTTTAATAGACCAAATGTGGCAGAAAGATTATTCTGGGATGGTTCAGAAACAGTGGGCGCTGGCATTAGGCCGTTTCCCCTAGGCTATTTTTATCCACCGATGCCCCAGACATACAGCGGTCCCTCTAGACCTGACATCCAAACATCAAGACGCCTGTACACTGAAAAGGAATCTATTAACAACTACACATATCAAGTCCGTCAGGCATTTTTGAGGAAGGGGGGACGGAGCATAGTCTCTCACTATATGACGGACACTCACTTTACAGAAAGGAACACAGACATAACTTTGGTAAATAGGTTCTCACCTCTTTCCGATATGGAAACAAATGATTGACTGCAGGTACAAGAGCTAGTACCTTTGGGTAAAAATGGGTCAGCAGGCCACTCTGTTTCCCTCAAACTCCTTACTTGGAACATAGCGGGATTAAAGAACAAATGCACTGATGAAAGTTGGAGATCTTTTGTAAAAGGGCATGACATCATCGCCTTCCAGGAGACATGGGACATGGAAAATAGCTTCTGCTTGGATGGGTTCTCCAGTTTCTTTGTGAAGGCAGTCCTGGGGTTAGGTGGCAGACCCAAAGGAGGTTTGCTCACGTTCACCTCACTTGAGCTTGGAGGCTCGTTTAGACAGCTCGAGCTGCCCTCAGATAATATACTTGTCTTGGAATGGGTTGGTCCTAACCACCCAACCACCTTATTGATTAACTTTTATAATGCCACGGAGAAGGACTCGCGCAACCTTCACCTAAATGCCTTAATGCGCTTTTTAGAAGATTATAAATGTCTGTATAACACTTTATTCGAAACTGTGATATAGGAAGATCTGAACATTCACCCGTGCAGATGGGAGTGTCTGACGGAACAGCAACTGGGCCCAGCCGGTTCTATTACCGCGCATTTTGAACATAGCCCCCCGGGGGAAGCCCTTGAGGAGCTACGAGCTAGTATGAATCTGTTCGAGATAGATGGTTTTATGGGGGAGGCCAGGACCGCGACATTCAAAGGAAGAGACTCAGATACGGTTATAGACTATATCTTTGTATCTGCAGGACTGGTACCTAGGGACACTAGATATGAAGTGGTGGTCTCTGTATATAGTGACCAAAACCCTTTTGTTCTGAGTTTAGATCTGGGGGATGTAACAATTAGACGGGAACTAACTACAATGAATACCAACACTTTGATTCCCAAAGATCAGGCCAGGAGGCTTAATTGGTCTAAGGTAGTCCCGGACACATTTATGGCGGGTCTCCTTACCAAGGCAGAAGCAGACTTTGCAGTCTGCCTTGATAGTTCAGCGACTGGTAATAACATCATCAGGGCTTTTGTTGCCATCTGCACCAGAATTAATCAGGACCTTAAAACTAAATCTAAACAGAAAGAGTCCAACCAGCCTAGGTGGTTTGATGCTAATTGTTCTAAAGCGCATAAGGCCCTGCTTCAATCCCTGAAAGTGAAACCACGGGACAGGGAGCTCATCGTTAGGATGAGAAAGTCCTACAAATTGGCCATGTCCTCTAGGAAAAAGGCTATTAAAAATGAGGCATGGAACGATCTTATCTCTACAGATACTGTGAAGGACAGTAGTAAATTCTGGGTCATAATTAACCACCCTTTTTTTTCTGGTGCTGAGAACACAGTTCTGGATTGTGTGATCACTGATGACTCATGGGTTACACACTTCAGTAAAATCTATGACATCGAGGAAGGTTCTCCCGTTCCAGCTACTGGTCTTAACTCTTTACATCCAGCCCCGCCATTACAGTTTGAGAGGGCTGAGGTACTTAGGGCAATTGAGGAGACATCTAAAAATAAAGCTCCAGGCCCAGACGGAGTCCCAGCAGATCTTTATAGGACCTGCCCAAAAGTTTGGGCTAAAATACCCACTAATGTATTTAATTCATCAAGCATCAGTGGCTTCCCTTCATCCTGGGCTACTTCGACCATAATACCAGTGTTTGAAAAAGGTTTGAGGAGTGACCCCTCCTGCTACAGGCCGATCTCCCTAATTGACTCTTGAATCTTGGGCAGAGTCATACTGCATAAACTGGAAGATCACCTGGGGGAAAGAGGGGTCCTTTCCAACCTGCAATATGGGTTCAGGGCAAAAAGAGGCACATTAGATCAGTGTCTTAATTTGCAACTGTTCATAAGCAAATATACCCAGGCAAAGGAAGGTTTGCTCTATTTGGGCTTTATGGACCTTTCTTCGGCCTTCGATCTGGTGAATCGGGCGAAAGTCTGGGAAATTCTAATGAACATAGGTATAGACCCCTCACTGGTTAACTCTAGCGACCCTCCATCAAGGGCTGTTGGCATCTGTTCGAGTTAATAAGGAGGGGGGCTGTACTCTCCATTTTAATTCTAAGCGAGGTGTGAGACAGGGGTGTATCCTGGCTCCCCTTTTATTTACACTATATATTAATTCCTTGGACAAACATCTAGAGGGGGCTACATCTGATGTTCCACGTGTGGGGGACTCTGTAGTCCCGGTCCTTCTCTATGCGGATGACGTGGTGCTATTGGCCCGCACAGGACTGGGGCTGCAGAGACTCTTGGATTCATTTGGTGGCTTTATGAAGTCCTTAGATTTACAGGTGAATAGTAAGAAGTCCCATGTTATGGTGGCAGGTAAACGCCCAAAGGCCCATAAAAATAGGCGTTTTCACTGCAATGGGGTAGACCTATTGAGAGTGCCGGTGTTTACATATTTAGGTGTAATTTTTGATGAAAAGGGTAACTGGGCACCCCAATTAAATGCTAAAAGTTTAGCCATCGCAAGATCATCTGCTGCATTATTGGACTTCGCTAAGCGGCTGGGATCTAGGCTTATGGAAGCCCTATTAAAAATGTATAAATCCAAATGTTTATCCATAGCACTTTATGGTGCGTCTCTTTTGGGTTATCTACCGCAGTGTAAAATGCAGATAAAGGAGAACACATTTTTAAGGTCTTTATTAGCAGTACCCCAATCTACCCCTGTATTTTCCTTACACTCAGAACTGAGAGTGGGTTATATTTCAGACAATTTACGGTTGGCCCCAGTGATCTGCTGGGTTAAAACGTGGCTTAACAGCGAGATCACTCTGAATCACGCTATCTTAAAGGACTGCATGGCATTAGATAAGGTGAACAGAATACCCTGGTTAGTCTATATCAGAGATATATTTTCCAAACTGGGTCGACCTGAACTGTATTCATCTCCAAATCTGCTGCACAAGCGAGACCTAGAGTGAATCAAGAAGAATTTTATGGGTTTAGTGGAACGAGAACGGGAAATGGTGGAATTGACAAAACCGTCTGTTAGAACTCATTATGTTCTTACGACCATGCCACATCTTGAACCGTATCTAAAGACTGTGAAAATTCCTTTCCACCGCCACCTTTTAACTCGTTTTAGACTTAATATGGTACACTACGCCCTTGGTCACTACCCAGTTTGGGGTAAACTGGAGTTATCTTCTCCTTGTGACTGCGATCATTTTTCTAGTCACACCCTTATGCATTTTGTTATGTTTTGCGACCACTATGCTGACATCAGGAAACAGTTTTTAGTGCCATTACTTAGAGAGGCGGGATTTGTTCAGGAAAGATCTGCTCTCTTGTATTTACAACTACTAGGCAGTCCCCGGGTGATCTTTGGGGTTGCCAGTTTCCTGGTGGCCGCCGTACGTAATAAAGCTAAAAGATTAACGGCATTAGAGATGCTGGTGTGATTGTTTATCTCCTGCAAATGAACTTTTTGTATTTTAACTTTTTATGAAATTTTGTACATTAATGATGAATTGGATTTTAATGTATTTTTATTCTATGTATGTCTATATGAATGTGATCACTTTTATGAATTTTATTAACCGAAGAAAGTGTTATTTGACTTGACTTGACTTGGTATATGAAAAGGTCTGGATGGCGACTGATCACCAACCTGGCTCTAAATGATTTGTCTTGCCCACTTGCAAGCGTGTCTTCTGAACGTGTTTTCAGTGCTGCTGGTGCCATTGTAACTTCAAAAAGGACCCGCCTTTTGCCCAAAAATGTGGAGAGGTTAACAATAATCAAGATGAATCAGCACTTCATACCACCCGATTACAAAATACGTGAATGCATACAGGAAGAAGAGGACACCGACTTAGGTGACGCCAACAGAAGTTCTTCTCGGTCACCAGACCTACTCCGTCTCAATTCATAGACTTGGAGGACGAGCTCTGCTTCCCTGACACCGAGGCCTGAAAATTACTTCCTTTTTTTCCGTACTTATTCACTTTTATTCCTGTGTGTTTATCTTTGGTTTGCTACTTTTACCACAACAAAACTCAAATCACCTAATCACAACAAGTCCATCATCAGCACTGTCTTCATCTTATTTTCTTTATTGATTTGAAGGTGTCGCAGTCTGCATTCACAAGTTCACAATCAATCATGCTCCTCTATCCTCCTCCTCCAGACTCCCCCTATCCATTTCCCTTAAGGCAGATGGATGGAATATGGAGAAAAAACAAACTTTGTGTTCGTAGACGAGTCCCCCAAAGTGGGACTGAAATATCCGACTGACTACATGCTTGCTGATTGTTGACAGACCTACTTCTGAAATTTACAGGAGAGGCTGCCCTGTGGGCCCTCACTTTCCAAGTCTTTGAGGTGCTGTTTGGGGGGGTTCCTGGTGTTTGGGAGTGGGTTGGGGGGTCTGGGAGCACTGCTGGCACAGTCTAATTTTGATTGCATTTGTCTTTCAGGAAATCCATGGTGGAAAAGGAGAGTTAGGGCCTAGCTGCACAGTGCATTTGGACTGAATTCCAGGTAGGCCCGAAATTTGCTAAGTCTCACTTTTTGTGGTTTTGCTTTTTGGCTGTTTGGGGGTGTTAAACTTGTTTCCGCCTGGGTTGACGGGTCTGGGGGCATTGCTGTGAATGTCTAATACCGGTTAAAAGTGTTTTGGATAAAATACATGGTGAAAAAGTTTTTCACTTTTTAGCGTTTTCGCTCACTTTTGTGTTTTCGGGGGCCTGTTTGGGGGGGTTCCTGGTGTTTGGGGTGGGTTTTGGGGTGTTGGAGCAACGCTGGGTATGGATACTTTTGATTGCAAGTGGTTTGAAGAAAATACATGGTGGCAAAGGGGAGTTAGGGCCTAGCTGCAGACCGCGCACGGAGGGATTTTGGAAATTTGCCTAAAAATGTTTAAGTCCTCATTTTTGTATTTTTCCTTTTTGGCTGTTTGGGGGTCTTCTACTTGTTTTCGCCTGGGTTGACGGGTCTGGGGGCATTGCTGTGAATATCTAATACTGGATGAAAGTGTTTTGGATAAAATACATGTTGAAAAAGTTTTTCACTTTTTTGCGTTTTTGCTCACTTTCGTGTTTTTGGGGGCCTGCTTGGGGGGGGTTCCTGGTGTTTGGGGGTGGGTTTAGGGGTCTTGGAGCAACACTGGGTATGAATACTTTTGATTGCAAGTGGTTTGAAGAAAATCCATGGTGGCAAAGGGGATATGGGGCCTAGCTGCAGAGCGCGCACGGAGTGATTTGGAAATGTGCCTAAAAATGTTTGTCCTCATTTTTATATTTTTCCTTTTTGGCTGTTTGGGGGTCTTCTACTTGTTTTCGCCTGGGTTGATGGGTCTGGGGGCATTGCTGTGAATGTCTAATACCGGATAAAAGTGTTTTGGATAAAATACTTGGTAAAAAATCTTTTCACTTTTTTGCGTTTTTGCTCACTTTCGTTTTTTCGGGGGCCAGTTTGGGGGGTTCCTGGTGTTTGGGGGTGGGTTTTGGGGTCTTGGAGCAACGCTGGGTATGGATACTTTTGATTGCAAGTGGTTTGAAGAAAATCCATTGTGGCAAAGGGGAGTTAGGGCCTAGCTGCAGAGCGCGCACGGAGTGATTTTGGAAATTTGCGTAAAAATTTCTAAGTCCCCATTTTTGTATTTTTGCTTTTTGGCTGTTTGGGGGTCTTCTACTTGTTTTCGCCTGGGTTGACGGGTCTGGGGGCATTGCTGTGAATGTCTAATACCGGAAGTGTTTTGGAGAAAATCGGAGGTGAAAAAGTTTTCGCGTTTTTGCTCACTTGCTTGTCTTTTGGGTTGCTGTTTGGGGGGGGGGTTCCTGGTGTTTGGGGTGGGTTTTGTGGTCTGGGAGCACTGCTGGCACATTCTAATTTTGATTGCATTTGTTTTTCAGGAAATCCATGGTGGAAAACAGGAGTTATGGCCTAGCTGCAGAGCGCGCTTGGAGTGATTTTGGAATGAGGCCTAAATATTTCTAAGTGTGAGTTTTTCCGTTTTTGCTTTTTGCCTATTTGGGGGTCTTGTACTTGTTTTTGCCTGGGTTGATGGGCCTGGGGGCATTGCTAGGAAGGTCTAATACTGGATTAAAGTGTTTTGGATAAAATCCGGGGTGAACAAGTTTTTCACTTTACAGAGTTTTCGCTCACTTTTGTGTTTTCGGGGGCCTGCTTGGGGGGGTTCCTGGTGTTTGAGGGGGTTGGGGGGTCTTGGAGCAACCCTGGGTATGGATACTTTTGATTGCAAGATGTTTGAAAAAAATCCATGGTGGCAAAGGGGAGTTAGGGCCTAGCTGCAGAGCGCGCAAGGAGTGATGATGGAAATGTGCCTAAAAATGTCTATGTCCCCATTTTTGTATTTTTGCTTTTTGGCTGTTTGGGGGTCTTCTACTTGTTTTCGCCTGGGTTGATGGGTCTGGGGGCATTGCTGTGAATGTCTAATACCGGATAAAAGTGTTTTGGATAAAATACATGGTGAAAATGTTTTTCACTTTTTAGCGTTTTTGCTCACTTTCATGTTTTCGGGGGCCTGCTTGGGGGGGTTCCTGGTGTTTGGGGGGGTTGGGGTGTCTTGGAGCAACGCTGGGTATGGATACTTTTGATTGCAAGAGGTTTGAAGAAAATCCATGGGGGCAAAGGGGAGTTAGGGCCTAGCTGCAGAGCGCGCACGGAGTGATTATGGAAATGTGCCTAAAAATTTCTAAGTCCCCATTTTTGTATTTTTGCTTTTTTGGATGTTTGGGGGTCTTCTACTTGTTTTCGCCTGGGTTGACGGGTCTGGGGGCATTGCTGTGAATGTCTAATACCGGATAAAAGTGTTTTGGAGAAAATCGGAGGTGAAAAAGTTTTTGCGTTTTGGGTCACTTGCTTGTCTTTGGGGTGCTGTTTGGGGGGGGATCCTGGTGTTTGGGGTGGGTTTTGTGGTCTGGGAGCACTGCTGGCACATTCTAATTTTGATTGCATTTGTTTTTCAGGAAATCCATGGTGGAAAACGGGAGTTATGGCCTAGCTGCATAGCGCACTTGGAGTGATTTTGGAATGAGGCCTAAATATTTCTGTGTGAGTTTTTCCGGTTTTGCTTTTTGCCTGTTTGGGGGTCTTCTACTTGTTTTTGCCTGGGTTGATGGGTCTGAGGGCATTGCTAGGAAGGTCTAATACCGGATAAAAGTGTTTTGGATAAAATCCGTGGTGAAAACGTTTTTCACTTTACCGAGTTTTCGCTCACTTTTGTGTTTTCGGGGGCCTGCTTGGGGGGATTCCTGGTGTTTGGGGGTGGATTTTGGGGTCTTGGAGCAACCCTGGGTATGGATACTTTTGATTGCAAGTGGTTTGAAGAAAATCCAAGATGGCAAAGGGGAGTTAGGGCCTAGCTGCAGAGCGCGCACGGAGTGATTTTGGAAATTTGCTTAAAAATGTTTGTCCTCATTTTTGTATTTTTCCTTTTTGGCTGTTTGGGGGTCTTATACTTGTTTTCGCCTGTGGTGACGGGTCTGGGGGCATTGCTGTGAATGTCTAATACAGGATAAAAGTGTTTTGGATAAAATACATGCTGAAAAGGTTTTTCACTTTTTAGCGATTTGGCTCTCTTTCGTGTTTTCGGGGGCCTGTTTGTGGGGGTTCCTGTTGTTTGGGGGTGGGTTTTGGGGTCTTGGAGCAATGCTGGGTATGGATACTTTTGATTGCAAGTGGTTTGAAGAAAATCCAAGATGGCAAAGGGGAGTTAGGGCCTAGCTGCAGAGCGCGCACGGAGTGATTTTGGAAATTTGCCTAAAAATTTCTGTCCTCATTTTTGTATTTTTGCTTTTTGGCTGTTTGGGGGTCGTCTACTTGTTTCCACCTGGGTTGACGGGTCTGGGGGCATTGCTAGGAAGGTCTAATACCGGATAAAAGTGTTATGGAGAAAATCGGAGGAGAAACATTTTTTGTGTTTTTGCTCACTTGCTTGTCTTTGGGGTGCTGTTTGGGGGGGGGTGGTTCCTGGTGTTTGGGGGGGTTTCCTGGTGTTTGGGGGTGGGATTTGGGGTCTGGGAGCACTGCTGGCACATTCTAATTTTGATTGCATTTGTTTTTCAGGAAATCCATGGTGGAAAACGAGAGTTATGGCCTAGCTGCAGAGCGCGCTTGGAGTGATTTTGGAATGAGGCCTAAATATTTCTGAGTGTGGGGTTTTCCGGTTTTGCTTTTTGCCTGTTTGGGGGTCTTCTACTTGTTTTTGCCTGGGTTGATGGGTCTGGGGACATTGCTAGGAAGGTCTAATACCGGATAAAAGTGTTTTGGATAAAATCCGTGGTGAAAAAGTTTTTCACTTTACAGAGTTTTCGCTCACTTTCGTGTTTTCGGGGGCCTGCTTGGGGGGGTTCCTGGTGTTTGAGGGGGTTGGGGGGTCTTGGAGCAACCCTGTGTATGGATACTTTTGATTGCAAGATGTTTTAAAAAAATCCATGGTGGCAAAGGGGGGTTAGGGCCTAGCTGCAGAGCACGCACGGAGTGATTTTGGAAATTTGCCTAAAAATGTCTAAGTCCCCATTTTTGTATTTTTGCATTTTTGGCTGTTTGGGGTCTTCTACTTGTTTTTGCCTGGGTTGACGGGTCTGGGGGCATTGCTGTGAATGTCTAATACCAGATAAAAGTGTTTTGGAGAAAATCGGAGGTGAAAAAGTTTTCGCGTTTTTGCTCACTTGCTTGTCTTTTGGGTGCTGTTTGGGGGGGGGGGGGTTCCTAGTGTTTGGGGTGGGTTTTGTGGTCTGGGAGCACTGCTGGCACATTCTAATTTTGATTGCATTTGTTCTTCAGGAAATCCATGGTGGAAAACGGGAGTTATGGCCAAGCTGCATCGCGCACTTGGAGTGATTTTGGAATGAGGCCTAAATATTTCTAAGTGTGAGTTTTTCCGGTTTTGCTTTTTGCCCATTTGGGGGTCTTCTACTTGTTTTTGCCTGGGTTGATGCGTCTGGGGGCATTGCTAGGAAGGTCTAATACCGGATAAAGGTGTTTTGGATAAAATCCGTGGTGAAAAAGTTTTTCACTTTACAGAGTTTTCGCTCACTTTCGTGTTTTTGGGGGCCTGCTTGAGGGGGTTCCTGGTGTTCGAGGGGGTTGGGGGGTCTTGGAGCAACCCTGGGTATGGATACTTTTGATTGCAAGATGTTTGAAAAACATCCATGGTGGCAAAGGGGAGTTAGGGCCTAGCTGCAGAGCGCGCACGGAGTGATTTTGGAAATTTGCCTAAAAATGTCTAACTTCCCATTTTTGTATTTTTGCTTTTTGGCTGTTTGGGGGTCTTCTACTTGATTTCGCCTGGGTTGACGGGTCTGGGGGCATTGCTGTGAATGTCTAATACCGGATAAAAGTGTTTTGGATAAAATACATGGTGAAAATGTTTTTCACTTTTTAGAGTTTTGGCTCTCTTTCGTGTTTTCGGGGGCCTGTTTGGGGGGGTTCCTGGTGTTTGGGGGTGGGTTTTGGGGTCTTGGAGCAACGCTGGGTATGGATACTTATGATTGCAAATGGTTTGAAGAAAATCCATTGTGGCAAAGGGGAGTTAGGGCCTAGCTGCAGAGCGCGCACGGAGTGATTTTGGAAATTTGCCTAAAAATGTCTAACTTCCCATTTTTGTTTTTTTGCTTTTTGGCTGTTTGGGGGTCTTCTACTTGTTTTCGCCTGGGTTGACGGGTCTGGGGGCATGGCTGTGAATGTCTAATACCGGATAAAAGTGTTTTGGATAAAATACATGGTGAAAATGTTTTTCACTTTTTAGCGTTTTGGCTCTCTTTTGTGTTTTCGGGGGCCTGTTTGGGGGGGTTCCTGGTGTTTGGGGGTGGGTTTTGGGGTCTTGGAGCAACGCTGGGTATGGATACTTTTGATTGCAAGGGGTTTGAAGAAAATCCATGGTGGCAATGGGGACTCAGGGCCTAGCTGCAGAGCTCGCACGGAGTGATTTTGGAAATTTGCCTAAAAATTTCTGTCCTCATTTTTGTTTTTTTGCTTTTTGGCTGTTTGGGGGTCGTCTACTTGTTTCCACCTGGGTTGACGGGTCTGGGGGAATTGCTAGGAAGGACTAATACCGGATAAAAGTGTTATGGAGAAAATCGGAGGTGAAAAAGTTTTTGCGTTTTTGCTCACTTGCTTGTCTTTGGGGTGCTGTTTGGGGGGGGTTTGCTGGTGTTTTGGGGGTGGGATTTGGGGTCTGGGAGCACTGCTGGCACATTCTAATTTTGATTGCATTTGTTTTTCAGGAAATCCATGGTGGAAAACGGGAGTTATGGCCTAGCTGCAGAGCGCGCTTGGAGTGATTTTGGAATGAGGCCTAAATATTTCTAAGTGTGATTTTTTCCGGTTTTGCTTTTTGCCTGTTTGGGGGTCTTCTACTTGTTTTTCGCCTGGGTTGACGGGTCTGGGGGCATTGCTAGGAAGGTCTAATACCGGATAAAAGTGTTTTGGACAAAATCCGTGGTGAAAAAGTTTTTCACTTTTTAGCATTTTCGCTCACTTTCGTGTTTTCGGGGCCTGTTTGGGGGGTTCCTGGTGTTTGGGGGTGGATGTTTGGGTCTTGGAGCAACGCTGGGTATGGATACTTTTGATTGCAAGTGGTTTGAAGAAAATCCGTGGTGGCAAAGGGGAGTTAGGGCCTAGCTGCAGAGCGCGCACGGAGTGATTTTGGAAATTTGCCTAAAAATATTTGTCCTCATTTTTGTATTTTTCCTTTTTGGCTGTTTGGGGGTCTTCCACTTGTTTTCACCTGGGTTGACGGGTCTGGGGGCATTGCTGTGAATGTCTAATACCGGATAAAAGTGTTGTGGATAAAATACATGGTGAAAAAGTTTTTCACTTTTTTGCCTTTTTGCTCACTTTCGTGTTTTCGGGGGCCTGTTTGGGAGGGTTCCTTGTGTTTGGGGGTGGATTTTTGGGTCTTGGAGCAACGCTGGGTATGGATACTTTTGATTGCAAGTGGTTTGAAGAAAATCCATGGTGGCAAAGGGGAGTTAGGGCCTAGCTGCAGAGCGCGCACGGAGTGATTTTGGAAATTTGCCTAAAAATGTTTGTCCTCATTTTTGTATTTTTCCTTTTTGGCTGTTTGGGGGTCTTCCACTTGTTTTCACCTGGGTTGACGGGTCTGGGGGCATTGCTGTGAATGTCTAATACCGGATAAAAGTGTTTTGGATAAAATACATGGTGAAAAAGTTTTTCATTTTTTTGCCTTTTTGCTCACTTTCGTGTTTTCGGGGGCCTGTTTGGGAGGGTTCCTGGTGTTTGGGGGTGGGTTTTGGGGTCTTGGACTAGCGCTGGGTATGGATACTTTTGATTGCAAGTGGTTTGAAGAAAATCCATGGTGGCAAAGGGGATATGGGGGCTAGCTGCAGAGCGCGCACGGAGTGATTTTGGAAAATTGCCTAAAAATGTTTGTCCCCATTTTTGTATTTTTGCTTTTTGGCTGTTTGGGGGTCTTGTACTTGTTTTTTCCTGAGTTGATGGGTCTGGGGGCATTGCTAGGAATGTCTAATACCGGATAAAAGTGTTTTGGATAAAATCCGTGGTGAAAATGTTTTTCACTTTACAGAGTTTTTGCTCACTTTCGTGTTTTCGGGGGCCTGCTTGGGGGAGTTCCTGGTGTTTGGGGGGGCTTGGGGGGTCTTGGAGCAACGCTGGGTATGGATACTTTTGATGGCAAGATGTTTGAAGAAAATCCATGCTGACAAAGGGGAGTTAGGGCCTAGCTGCAGAGCACGCACGGATTGATTATGGAAATGTGCCTAAAAATTTCTAAGTCCCCATTTTTGTATTTTTGCTTTTTGGCTATTTGGGGGTCTTCTACTTGTTTCCACATGGGTTGATGGGTCTGGGGGCATTGCTGTGAATGTCTAATACCGGATAAAAGTGTTTTGGATAAAATACATGGTGAAAAAGTTTTTCACTTTTTAGCGTTTTCGCTCACTTTCGTGTTTTCGGGGGCCTGTTTGGGGGGGTTCCTGGTGTTTGGGGTGGGTTTTGGTTCATAACGCTGGGTATGGATACTTTTGATTGCAAGTGGTTTGAAGAAAATCTATGGTGGCAAAGGGGAGTTAGGGCCTAGCTGCAGAGCGCGCACAGAGTGATTTTGGAAATTTGCTTAAAAATGTTTAAGTCCTCCTTTTTGTATTTTTCCTTTTTGGCTGTTTGGGGGTCTTCTACTTGTTTTCGCCTGGGTTGACAGGTCTGGGGGCATTGCTGTGAATGTCTAATACCGGATAAAAGTGTTTTGGATAAAATACATGGTGAATAAAATTTTCACTTTTTTGCGTTTTTGCTCACTTTTGTGTTTTCGGGGGCCTGTTTGGGGGGGTTCCTGGTGTTTGGTGGTGGGTTTTTGGGTCTTGGAGCAATGCTGGGTATGGATACTTTTGATTGCAAGTGGTTTGGAAGAAAATCCATGGTGGCAAAGGGGAGTTAGGGCCTAGCTGCAGAGAGCGCACGGAGTGATTATGGAAATTTGCCTAAAAATGTCTAAGTCCCCATTTTTGTATTTTTGCTTTTTGGCTGTTTGGGGGTCTTCTACTTGTTTTCGCCTGGGTTGACGGGTCTGGGGGCATTGCTAGGAACGTCTAATACCGGAGAAAAGTGTTTTGGAGAAAATCGGAGGTGAAATTTTTTTGCGTTTTTGCTCACCTGCTTGTCCTTGGGGTGCTGTTTGGTGGGGTGTCCTGGTGTTTGGGGGTGGGTTTTGGGGTCTGGGAGCACTGCTGGCACATTCTAATTTTGATTGCATTGTTTTTCAGGAAATCCATGGTGGAAAACGGGAGTTATGGCCTAGCTGCAGAGCGCGCTTGCAGTGATTTTGGAATGAGGCCTAAATATTTCTGTGTGAGTTTTTCCGGTTTTGCTTTTTGCCTGTTTGGGGGTCTTCTACTTGTTTTCGCCTGGATTGACGGGTCTGGGAGCATTGCTAGGAATGTCTAATACCGGATAAAAGTGTTTTGGATAAAATCCGTGGTGAAAAAGCTTTTCACTTTACAGAGTTTTTGCTCACTTTCGTGTTTTCGTGGGCCTGTTTGGGTGGTTCCTGGTGTTTGGAGGGATTGGGGGGTCTTGAAGCAACGTTGGGTATGGATACATTTGATTGCAAGAGGTTTGAAGAAAATCCATGGTGGCAAAGGGGAGTTAGGGCCTAGCTGTAGAGCGCGCACGGAGTGATTATGGAAAAGTGCCTAAAAATTTCTAAGTCCCCATTTTTGTATTTTTGCTTATTGCCTGTTTGGGGGTCTTCTACTCGTTTTCGCCTGGGTTGATGGGTCTGGGAACATTGCTAGGAATGTCTAATACCGGATAAAAGTGTTTTGGAGAAAATCCGTGGTGAAAATGTTTTTCACTTTACAGAGTTTTCGCTCACTTTTGTGTTTTCGGGGGCCTGCTTGGGGGGTTCCTGGTGTTTAGGGGGGTTGGGGGTTCTTGAAGCAACGCTGGGTATGGATACTTTTGATTGCAAGATGTTTGAAGAAAATCTATGCTGACAAAGGGGAGTTAGGGCCTAGCTGCAGAGCACGCACGGATTGATTTTGGAAATTTGCCTAAAAATGTTTATGTCCACATTTTTGTTTATTTTCTATTTGGCTGTTTGGGGGTCTTCTACTTGTTTTCGCCTGGGTTGACGGGTCTGGGAGCATTGCTGTGAATGTCTAATACCGGATAAAATTGTTTTGGATAAAATAAATGGTGAAAAAGTTTTTCACAATCTGGAGTTTTCGCTCACTTTTGTGTTTTCGGGGGCCTGTTTGGGGGGTTCCTGGTGTTTGGGGGGGGGGGGGTTGGGGGTCTTGAAGCAAAACTGGGTATGGATACTTTTGATTGCAAGAGGTTTGAAGAAAATCCATGGTGGCAATGGGGACTCAGGGCCTAGCTGCAGAGCTCGCACGGAGTGATTTTGGAAATTTGCCTAAAAATGTTTGTCTCCATTTTTGTATGTTTAGCTTTTTGGCTGTTTGGGGGTCTTCTACTTGTTTTCGCCTGGGTTGATGGGTCTGGGGGCATTGCTAGAAAGGTCTAATACCGGATAAAAGTGTTTTGGATAAAATCCGTGGTGAAAAAGTTTTTCACTTTACAGAGTTTTCGCTCACTTTCGTGTTTTCGGGGGCCTGTTTGGGGGGTTCCTGGTGTTTGGGGGGGGGGTTGGGGGTCTTGAAGCAAAACGGGGTATGGATACTTTTGATTGCAAGAGGTTTGAAGAAAATCCATGGTGGCAAAGGGGAGTTAGGGCCTAGCTGCAGAGCGCGCACGGAGTGATTATGGAAAGGTGCCTAAAAATGTCTAAGTCCCCATTTTTGTATTTTTGCTTTTTGGCTGTTTGGGGGTCTTCTACTTGTTTTCGCCTGGGTTGACGGGTCTGGGGACATTGCTGTGAATGTCTAATACCGGATAAAAGTGTTTTGGAGAAAATCGGAGGTGAAAAAGTTTTTGCGTTTTAGCTCACTTGCTTGTCTTTGGGGTGCTGTTTGGGGGGTTCCTGGTGTTTGGGGTGGGTTTTGTGGTCTGGGAGCACTGCTGGCACATTCTAATTTTGATTGCATTTGTTTTTCATGAAATTCATTGTGGAAAACTGGAGTTATGGCCTAGCGTCAGAGCGTGCTTGGGGTGCTTTTGGAATGAGGCCTAAATATTTCTAAGTGTGAGTCTTTCCGGTTTTGTTTTCTGCCTGTTTGGGGGTCTTCTACTTGTTTTTGCCTGGGTTGATGGGTCTGGGGGCTTTGCTAGGAAGGTCTAATACCAGATAAAAGTGTTTTGGATAAAATCCGTGGTGAAAAAGTTTTTCACTTTACAGAGTTTTCTCTCACTTTCGTGTTTTCGGGGGCCTGCTTGGGGGGGTTCCTGGTGTTTGGGGGTGAATTTTTGGGTCTTGGAGCAACGCTGGGTATGGATACTTTTGATTGCAAGTCGTTTGAAGAAAATCCATGGTGGCAAAGGAGAGTTAGGGCCTAGCTGCAGAGCGCACACGGAGTGATTTGGAAATTTGCCTAAAAATGTTTGTCCTCATTTTTGTATTTTTCCTTTTTGGCTGTTTGGGGGTCTTCCACTTGTTTTCGCCTGGGTTGACGGGTCGGGGGCATTGCTGTGAATGTCTAATACCGGATAAAAGTGTTTTGGATAAAATACATGGTGTAAAAGTTTTTCACTTTTTTGCCTTTTTGCTCACTTTCGTGTTTTCGGGGGCCTGTTTGGGAGGGTTCCTGGTGTTTGGGGGTGGGTTTTGGGGTCTTGGACCATTGCTGGGTATGGATACTTTTGATTGCAAGTGGTTTGAAGAAAATCCATGGTGGCAAAGGGGATATGGGGGCTAGCTGCAGAGCGCGCACGGAGTGATTTTGGAAATTTACCTAAAAATGTTTGTCCCCATTTTTGTATTTTTGATTTTTGGCTGTTTGGGGGTCTTCTACTTGTTTTCGCCTGGGTTGACGGGTCTGGGGGCATTGCTGTGAATGTCTAATACTGGATAAAAGTGTTTTGGATAAAATACATGGTGAAAAAGTTTTTCACTTTACAGAGTTTTCGCTCACTTTCCCCATATGTTGGCCGGGCGGCCAAACACAATCTCATATGGACTAAGTCCCACTCGCGAATGCACAGTCATTCTTGTTGATAGAAGTGATAATGGTAAAGCATCGGGCCATTTAAGGCCAGAGCTTGCTTGTATCTTGGCCAGTTTAAGTTTAAGAGTGCCATTGTAGCACTCTACTAATCCTACTGATTGGGGGTGATTTGCAGCGTGGAATTTTTGCCGGATTCCTAGCCCTTCACATACTCTCTTCATCACTCCACCTACAAATTCACTCCCATTATCACTCCAGACCATTCTCGGCAAACCAAATCTAGGGAAAAATTCTTTGACAAGGCCTTTAGCTGTGGATAAGGCAGTGTTGTCTTTCAGGGGATATGCTTCTACCCATCTCGAAAAGGCACAAACAACAACGAGTACGTATTTCAAGTTGTTGCACCTCTCCATGTGGATGAAATCTAGCTGCAAAACCTCGAACGGATACGTCGGAGGCGCAAAATGGCCAGCTGGAGTTGGGGTTCCCCTACCAGGGTTGTATTTCAGACAAACCATACAATTCTTGACCACATTCTCTGCACACTTAGGAATACCAGCATTTTGCCATACTGGAGCCAACAACTTACAGATCCCTTTCACACTGATATGAGCCATTCCATGGGCCATTGTAACCACTGCAAGCCCATACGCATCGGGTAACAACCATCGCTGATGCTCTGACAATTCCACCCAACAACCATTTGCATCCAATTTACCCGTGCTCTCTCTCCACACACTCAGTTCTTTCTCTGTAGCTTCAGCTTGAATAGACTTCACACTCTCTATCGTATCTTCACATATTCCCACGTCACCAACCCATCTTGCAGGGCCTGTAACATACATTCGACTCATCACATCCCTTGCTGTTTCTTTTGCGACTTCATCAGCAAATGCATTACCGCGACCAACATCGTCAGTAACCTTCTTATGTGCACTGCATTTTACAATCGCGACTTGCAACGGCAAAGTAAGTGACTCCAGAAGCTCATTCACCAATTGACCATGCTGTATCTTAGCTCCATGAGACGTAAGGAACCCACGTTCCTTCCACAAACGTCCAAAACTATGAGCCACACCAAAAGCATACTGGCTGTCGGTATATATGGTCACTTTCTTTCCTTTCGACAACACACATGCTCTCGTAAGTGCAATCAACTCTGCTGCTTGAGCTGAATTATGTGGGATACGTGCAGCTTCAACCATCGTATGCAAAGTTGTAACAGCATATGCTGCAGTCGTATCACCATTCGGAAGCATGCATGAACCATCCACCCATAAGGTACCATCACACTTTACAAGAGGAGTGTCCTTAAGATCTACTCTCCCTTTCGTTTCTTCTTCTGTCCTAAGAAAGCAATCATGCTGTTCAGAAACATCTGTCTCTGCTACAATTGGCAACAACGTAGCTGGATTCAACGTGTTGCATCTCTTTATGTGCACATGACTCGCTAAAAGTGTCAACTCATAACCTGACAATCGAGCACTAGTTAAGTGCTGTGTCTTGGTCCTGTTTAACAAAGTGTCCACTACATGTGGAACCATTACAATCAGCGTATTATTCATCACCAAACCAGCAGACTGCCGAATAGAAACAGCTGCTGCCGCCGTGGCTCTCAAACAACTCGGCAACGCTCTAGCTACCGGATCCAAAGTTGACGAAAAATACGCACTTGGACGCTGCTTGTCCCCAAAAGATTGTGTCAGCACTGACAACGCACATCCTTCTTTCTCATGGACATACAGTGTAAAGGGCTTACTGTAGTCGGGGGTATCCAACACAGGAGCCGAACACAATGCATCACGCAATTCGGAAAAACTTTTCTGACAATCTTCAGACCACGGAAGGGGATTTGGTGTATCTTTACAGGTCAATGCTACCAAAGGTTTGGCCAGCAAAGAAAAATTCAGTATCCATTGTCTGCAATATATTGTGATACCCAAGAAAGCACGTACTTCTCTCTGTGTCCTTGGCACACTCAATTTTGCAATTGCCTGAATTCTTTCTGGGGTCAGTTTCCTTCCCTCCTTCGATAAGAGATGACCTAAGTAGGTCACTTCTTGTCGAAAATATTGCAATTTTGAAAGAGACACTTTGTGATGCAAATCAGACAAATTACGCAACAATGACAACGTGGCTTCTTTACAAATCTCCTCAGTATCTGCAGCTACCAACAAATCGTCAACGTACTGGAGAAGAGCAGCACCATCAGGTAAAGCAATCGTATCAAGTTGTGTTTTCAAAGCCTGCCTATATATTGACGGACTCTCACAATAGCCTTGGGGAGCGCGTTTGAACCGGAAGCTTCGTCCTCCTAAACAGAAGCCGAAAATATCCCTACTCTCCTTGGCAATCGGGATGCTGAAAAAGGCATTTTTCAGGTCAATCACCGAGAACCAAGTGGCGGAAGCTGGAATCATGGTCAGTAGGGCAGTGATATCAGGAACAACTGGAAACTGTGGCACAACTATCTTATTCACCTCTCTAAGATCAATCACAAACCTGTAAACGGGTGGCTGAGAAGGGTCAGTACGCTTCAAAACAGGCAGAACAGGGCTATTGCAAACGTTGCCTCTTGTTTCTTCAACTACATCTTTTTCAATCAGATCATAAATGATCGCTAGCAACGCCTTCTCACCTTCACTAGAGATCTTGTATTGGGGAATGCGTGGCATTTTAATATTTTCTTTTAACGTCACAACATATGGCGGTATTTCCAAAAGACCCACATCATTAGGGCCAGTAGCCCACAGAATATCAGGGAGGGACGACAATTCTGTCGGAAGTTTATCCTTTGACAAATACATCGAGGAGACCACCTTCTTACCCAGTGTAAGTTGTACTCCCGAAGGACAACAATACAATGTCGCATACAATCTTTTCAACAGATCCAATCCTAACAAGTTCTCACCACAACCTGTCGTCAGTATAAGGGGTGCTTCGAATTCACAAGGTCCAACAGAAAGAGACATAGGACTTGAAATCGGGTTTCTAACCGGGGCGCCAGAAAAACCTACTGAAACGTTCATTTCGCCAGACAAAGGTGTGCCAGGGAGTTTAGAGTGCATAATAGAACTCTTAGTAGCACCAGTATCCAACAGAAAAGGCTCTGACACACCTGATGTAATCACCTCAACATAAGGTTCACTCTGATCTACTGGAACTGAAACAACTCGCTCTCTTTGTCTATGGCTGTCCTAGCAATCATCACCTTCCATATTCTCACCTTCTGCATAATAGTCATCAGCATAGTACTGAGTCGTCCTACCAGACGCGTTATTCTGCTGAACAAAACTATTCATTGAATTTTGAGGCGGAAAGGGACTCGCGTTCTGGGGGAAATTTCCACGTCCTCTACCTCTAGGAGCTTGTGGAGCACCCCGACCTCTTGAGCTAGGAACACCATTCATACGTTGTAACAAAACAGGACAGTTACTTTTGAAATGACCCTCCTCTTTACAATATGCACCCTGATTAGGGCCTACAGGAAAACGTGGTTGAGAAAACTCGAACCTTTGCGAGCTTCTCTGAAATTGCTGAGGTTGTTGACAGTCACGCTGGCCACTACGAGGCGGATACGCCTGCTGTAAAAGAACCTTCGTCTTCAATTCTCTAGTTTTCTTGTCTGCTCTATCCTTCTCATCCTTATCTCTATTTTCATAATACTGTGCCGTAGCCAATATCTGTGCTGATGAGGAAACGGCCCAAGAACTCTCTGAATTTTTCAATTTCTTACACAGCTCGGGAAGCAAATTGTGCACAAATTTGTCAACAAACAACCGTTGACCACCTTCTGTACTCATATCATGACCACTGTGGTCGAAAAACATCTCTTCAAACCTAGTGAAGAAATCAGATACAGTTTCATCTTTCTTCTGCTTACACGCAGACAGTTTATCCCAATTCACACGCATCGCGGGCATTAAAGTCTTCATGTAAGTAACGATCTTACCAGGGAGTTCTGCAACTAAAGGCTCAGGTTTAGCACCACCAACTTGTCGGCCATCTGCAGCAGCAATATTAACCCAGGTATCACCTAACTCCTGCACATGATCCGTGTCACGAATCAATCCCCATAAAGGCTGTGGAACCACATTTCCAAACAACATGTCTATATCAGCTAGATTCATAACACATGAGTCTGCTGTCTGTGATAATTCCTTATAATACCCTGCAGGATTTTTACGGGGGTCAGGTAAGGTCTGCTTAAGAGCCAAAACTTCAGCACGTTTCCATGGAACATGTACCCAAACACACTGAAAATGTGCTGGCACAGCTGGGGGGTTATTTTTTGCACCAGCAGGTACTTCTTCCTTCCATACCGGAGGAACCTCTCTCATTGGATATTGTCGCGCTTTTCTCCTAGCAGAGGGATCAGGTTCAAACAACAACCGAGAGATAGCCTCACTCCTAAATAACAACAATGTCGCAACTGCTCTTTCAACATCGGAACCCACAATCGTGCCGTTCGCAAACTCGAACCGTACACGCACAACTCAGGTGGATTGGATTCCAAATCATTGTCCTCCAATTCTTCACAAAGAAAAGCACACATTTTCTCAAAAACATCTCTGCTTCGGTGCTTCCCATTGATGGAAGACATCCATAACAGACTCTAGCTCATATCTTGTGGGGTCAGTAACCCATTTATGCGCCAAATAATCCAATGTTTCCCGCTCCCTAGAGTCAGGCAGTTCACTACGCAACTGTTTGCGCGTTGACACAGGGGTCATACTTGCTGCTCCGAAGAGAGGATATAGAAGACTAGTAACAGTATCAGTCATTCTCTGGCGAACAGAGGGAGAAGTTGATGAAAGGACAGGAGGAAAAGCAGAGTGAGGCAAGGCAGACGCAGAGGCAGTATCAGAAGGAATACCGGGAATGGTAGTCGATATAGTAGGCAAAGTCGTAGGAAGTAATGGCGAAGCAGATGGCAAAGTCGGCGGCCCTTGAGCAGGCTGCACCAGAAGAATAGGAGCCAACTGAAGAGGAGTTGGCGGCTGTGGAAGAACCTGAGGCAAAACAACTGGAGGTTGCACAACTAAAGGTTGCGGAGGTGCTGTAGCACTCTGCGCATAGGGGGGTGTCAAACTCAATAAATGAGATATTAAAGGATCTCTTTCAAGTTCTTTTGCTGCATCTTGCTGGAGAGGCGGCAAAACTGTATAACATTTGTCAATCGCCATTTTACGTTGCCTGTGCAACTGCTCACTCGCTTGTTCTTCTTCGTTGTCTTTAAACTGTATAGCAGCTTGCATTATCGAAATATCCTTTTCTCTTTTATTCCTCTTTGCTAATTTAATTTCTTTCTGTTTGGCTTCCTTTCGCCATAGGCGGAAAGAGTCAAACATCGCCGGCCGGGCTTTCTTCTTAAAAAGTGTAACCTCTAGATTATCTAAAATCTCCGTGTCAAAACGACCATATTGGGGCCACTTTAGAACACCATCCTTCCTGGTATATCGGATCCATACTTCATTATATGTGATGGGACCTACGCCATGCTTCACATAAAGCTCATAGGTTGTAGGTCCAATCGGAGAAACCGGACACGAGTCCTCCAATCGGGAATCCCTATTACAACCAAGACAAAACAAATTTCCAAGTCTGCTAAGACCAGGCATCTTCGCTCTCTAGTCTAGCTTCAAACTTCAAGGGAATATCGAATACGATAGTCTCGTGAATACATGAGTCCCTCGGCTTTGGTACTTGCAAGTTCCAAATCAAAGATCCCAAGGGGATACCCAAACTAAGAACCAAACTAAGGACTGGGAGACGCTCCACTCATAGTTAACTGAGGTATCGATGACGTCACCAGAAGACTCATCTATCGTCTCGCTCTACAAATCATCAAAGGGTCCAAGACAGGGCGATAGTCAGGGCAGCAGTCCTTCGTAGCCGTCAGAAAGCGGGGAACCTCGCAGCAAAGACTTTCGGACCACGACGACATACAGGGGTCGATGAAGTGGTTGGCATTCCCCCAGAATTTCACACAAAGCTCCTCACGAACCTCTGGCTTGGAACGGTACCGCTGAAATCGCCCCACGTGGGGCGCCAAATGAAGTACTGGGTTTTTAAGAACCCAGCGGGTCCCAGGGGACACACCCAAAGACTTTGAGTTCTCCTGTCTCAGACTACAGAAACACAGAGTCTTCTTGGTGAAGTCAAAGATCGAATTTATTGGCTGCAGCCAGTAACAGGTATCCTAGAAGTACAACACGGTGTATATTCTCAGGAGACTGCTCAATCTTACAAAGCCAGTCAACCCTTTTTATATAAAATATTATGCTTCAGGCAAACATTCCTTATTTTACAGTTGACCATTCACATATTTTCACGACAAAGAAAAAGCATAATCATGATGACAAGCCCATATTTCAGTTTGTCCAGCCCACAATCAATTACCCGGCAAGGTCCAACACTTTTCATCAGATATCGGACGGACCCTAATAAAAACGGGCACCTCCTCATCGTAAAGCAGGCCATAAAGAAAGAACAGGGACAGGTGTGAGTAAGATTAGACATAGTTGTGTGCAATACAGGGTTTATGGCATGTTGTGGCTTGATCCCTAATCTCGATCGGCCACTGGGAAAGGAACTGGTCGAACAGGTTTGGCTTCGGGCAGTGGAGTCAGCTTGCCCAGGTCACATAGAAGTCAGCTGAAGGTGTACGTGTCCCAAAAGACTCGTTTAGGCTTTAAACATCGGCCTATGTGAGGGCAACCACAAAATGGCTGCCGTGCACAAACTGGAACCCGAGGGTTCAGAACGGAATCGCTGATTTCATGGTAATCTCGCCACTCAAATATGACGAAAATACTCGCACACCTTACACTGTATTTTTTAAAACAAATGTGTTTTAGCTAGTATGACATGACCTCACAGGGTCATGAGACTCAACTCATGACCCTGCGATGTCACTCACATGCTGAATTTTGTAAACAGATACACTGAGCATACTTGTGTGCAGTGTATCTGCTTATAGCATTTTTGCCATGTTTGTGGAGTAAAGCTTTCACTTTCAGCTCCTCTGTGAATGTGTAGTGTAGTTCCTATTATCCCAATAGGCTCTGCGCATTGGAATAATATCTTCAATAGTATAGACCTAGGGCAGAGGTTAACTAGGTCTTCTACTGACGATATTAGACTTAAAGTTTTGTGTTTGCCAGCTAGCTCAGAGTTCACTGGAAACTTTCTCGAATAGGCAAGGAGGGTCTGAACCTCCCTGGGTAGACAAGAAGGGATTTAGTTTCTGACAACCATAGAACATGACAACTTTGCTCTCCCCTAATCAAGAGTGTATCTCTAGAGTCGTGTGAAAACAAAAGACAACTTATTTTACTCAGTCAGTTCAGTGCATTCTTAGTTTCACCAGATTGTAGAGAAAAGGAAGAGACGGGCGTGTTCAATAAAAGATGTTATTTATTGATCAGTCTCTTTTCTCGTACAAGAGAAATGAATCGCTATTATTGCAATACTTATAGTTAAGTAAAGTGCATACAGTAAAGACAGAATTATAAAATAATACTGTAAAAGCATTGATATGGTTTCTGAGCCATATGATACTTTAAAATGGATAAAATAGATACATACATATATACATTTAACTAATCGTACTCAACGGGTGCTTCTAACCACGCCTACCACAGTGTACCTGACCTAAGCCTAATACGTGGGCGGGAGTAGATAAGTAGCAGTTTAAGTTAAGTTTGTTTTGCCATGGGACTGACTCAAGAATTATTCAGTTCTGTACCTGGGGTTATTCAGTTCTGTACCTGGGATCTAGAAGGTTGGAGGGCTGGTATCTCTTATCCCAGGTCTTGATATTCCAGCTGCCTGCGAGGGCGGCTTGGAAGCGCCGGAGCTGGATTTCTCGGCAGGAGAAAGGCAGCGTTTCCTTCTCAGCGCGTCAGAAAGGTGGGGCAGCGTCTGTGGGCTTCGCTCTCAGCTGGGCTCCTCGGCACGTCTCGCTGCTCCAATCTCGTCACCACCGCGTGTGTTTGCTTAAGGCAATGTCGGTAATATTTATACCTGAAAGGTGCCGAGATTGACATAAGGATGGACATAAATACGTCAATAAGGATGTCATACGAACGGGTTCGTTCGCACATTCTTTACTGAAGTTCTCGATGAAATCAAAACAATGGCTGCGGGGATTTTCCCAGGTCGCTGTAGGTTTGATTTGTTTTGAGAACTCCGTATGCCTATCAGGGGGCTGGAGGAATATCGCTTGCCTAATTAGATGGCATGCGTTATGACTTAATCAGATAACGCGCTTCTGTGCCGTGGTGTGGCTTGATCAGATAACGGGTTTCTGTGCCGTTAGATGGCTGCTAGTTAATTTATTAACCAAACCAGGGTCAGGAATAGGGGGATCGATACAGTACCCATAGGAAAACATCACACCCACTCCACGTAGACTATGTCCATATTTACAAATCTAGGCATAGTAAAAAACTAGTAGTGCATGTGTATACCGTACCACCCCAAAATACATTCATATGCATTCTGAAAACTGGAAACATGAAATATACGAAAGATAATTGTATGTACTATATGCACTCAAGCAGTATAATAATGCTAAATCTATAACGCATATTTTAAACTCAGCATGAATAAAATGCAAAAACTACACATGAAATGGCTCTTAATACAGAAGAAAAGTGCGAGACCATTTCATCACAACATAAAATTTGTATGAACATGCTAGAGGGTAGCTAATGTCTCTAGAGTACCTAAAATAGAAATTCAGTTCTTTAGGAATAGTTCCTACTTTAAGCAGAAGATAAGTGTCCCAAAAAATTGTAAATATTTTTGGATTGGGGAAAAAGGTTCCCGCTGTCTGAAAAACTGATGAGAAAAAATTCCCATATCGCTTTTAAAAAGTTGAAGGCCAAATTCAGGATGTAGGGAACTCCGTGTGCTAGCTTGCTCAAAGTCATTCCTTCTGCTCTGGTGAAAACATCATATCATTCAGACTGTTGAAAAAACTGTCAACAGCTTCTTGCGAAAGTTCCACTAACTCGGAAAAAGTTGCTACCATGCATTCATGAGCATGATTGCCTTCATTGATGTTTTGATCAGCATAGCTGACTGAAGGTCGTACCTGATCGATGCTGCTTTCATCTCGTACTTCACTACCCCTCAATCGCAGTGGTGAAGTCTCCACGAATGCCGTCATCAGATTTGGTAGCCGCTGGGGACAGCACAATGCATGAGCCGTTACCGGACCCAACAATGTATCTGCGTCCATTTGCACATCCGATTGTAGCGTCAGACAGGTGTCCAACACGCATTCTTCATCACATAGCAAGCACCTTAATACAGGCATAACACAGCGTTGCCACATCGGTCTAAATGAAAGAAACCAAGTCATGTTCAAGTCCCGAAGCCGTGCTAGTCCAAGGACTTGAGTTATGCGGTCCCGGTAGCCAATGGCTAGGATCGTTTCTTCCCTTGTCGCAGGTGTTTTGTCTGTGACATGGTTTGCCATAGCGAAGCAACAGGACCAAAAAAGGATGCCTGCCACTAGTCCCAAAAGGAGAGGAAGTCCGCCAAAAATGGAATGGACAAAGTCTGGAAAAATACCCAGGATGGCTTTGAATGGTGTTAAAACTCCTGAAAACACTGTCTTAAATACACTTGAGACACCACTGGTATCAGAAATATTTAAGATTTCGTTCAGTATTTCTGCGAAATGTATGGGGGAATTAGTTGATAACAATGAATGAATCTCTGCCGTTGTCCTTGCAACTTGGAGATCATACGTTTCTTTAGATGACGTTAGCCTGGTCGGCGTCTGTAGGAGCACTGTCTTCATTCTGCTTAAAGTATCAATTCGAATAGAAGCAATTTTCAAGTTGGGCCATAACCTTGCCTCCCTGTCTGGAGAATCGTTCAGGAACAATACTCGTTCACAGCACATGACCTTCCTAGTCACGGTTATGAGATAAGGTTTTCCGGGCAGCAAACTACAACATCTGCGATCTACTACTAGAATGCAACTCCCGTTCGAGAGCCTCCTAAAGAATGGTTCTATTTGTGTTGCAGGTGTGCCTAGCTGGTAACATGAAAGGTTATTAGAAGTCCCTTCACAGGCTCCATGCAAGCTAATACCCTGACACAGAAGTGTACCGCTTAGTGATCTTGCACAATTATTGCCACTAAGAAACACTTTCTGGCCTTTATTACTGACACATTCGTGTGTATAGGGCAAGTTCCATGTTGACTTAATGTACCCTTTACCCAACCTTTCATACTGGCCTGCCTGTATATATTTTTGGCAGTATTGAAACTGGAAAGTAGTTATCGGAATATTTATTATCCCATGTATTATCCATTCAATGACAGGTCGTTCTGACATTGTCAATGGTAATCTCTCAAGTTTTTCAATGCTCCGAATTGTATAGTCAGCACCCTTCTGTGCCAAACTGATTTGTTTATCAGTAAGGTTAAAGATATTAAATAATGACGTTGTGTTGATTAAACGCCAAGGCACATAGCCTGAACGCAGATTTTGTAACGTCCAGCCAAGCTGTACAATAGAACGCAATTGGGACTGACCGTGTTGTAACAACAGTAAGTCTTGCGATATTATATCGATTGCTGAAGACACAATGCTGTCCAGAGAATATATTCTGGAGGACAGAGTCATTAACCCATTGTCCACCACAGAAAGTGATTTTTCCAAATTAATACGGTCAATTTCCCGTATTTTCTCTGCTGTCTCAATTTGAGTTTCTTTCCAGGCTTCGTTGGCTCTCAAACAACTCGGCAACGCTCTAGCTACCGGATCCAAAGTTGACGAAAAATACGCACTTGGACGCTGCTTGTCCCCAAAAGATTGTGTCAGCACTGACAACGCACATCCTTCTTTCTCATGGACATACAGTGTAAAGGGCTTACTGTAGTCGGGGGTATCCAACACAGGAGCCGAACACAATGCATCACGCAATTCGGAAAAACTTTTCTGACAATCTTCAGACCACGGAAGGGGATTTGGTGTATCTTTACAGGTCAATGCTACCAAAGGTTTGGCCAGCAAAGAAAAATTCAGTATCCATTGTCTGCAATATATTGTGATACCCAAGAAAGCACGTACTTCTCTCTGTGTCCTTGGCACACTCAATTTTGCAATTGCCTGAATTCTTTCTGGGGTCAGTTTCCTTCCCTCCTTCGATAAGAGATGACCTAAGTAGGTCACTTCTTGTCGAAAATATTGCAATTTTGAAAGAGACACTTTGTGATGCAAATCAGACAAATTACGCAACAATGACAACGTGGCTTCTTTACAAATCTCCTCAGTATCTGCAGCTACCAACAAATCGTCAACGTACTGGAGAAGAGCAGCACCATCAGGTAAAGCAATCGTATCAAGTTGTGTTTTCAAAGCCTGCCTATATATTGACGGACTCTCACAATAGCCTTGGGGAGCGCGTTTGAACCGGAAGCTTCGTCCTCCTAAACAGAAGCCGAAAATATCCCTACTCTCCTTGGCAATCGGGATGCTGAAAAAGGCATTTTTCAGGTCAATCACCGAGAACCAAGTGGCGGAAGCTGGAATCATGGTCAGTAGGGCAGTGATATCAGGAACAACTGGAAACTGTGGCACAACTATCTTATTCACCTCTCTAAGATCAATCACAAACCTGTAAACGGGTGGCTGAGAAGGGTCAGTACGCTTCAAAACAGGCAGAACAGGGCTATTGCAAACGTTGCCTCTTGTTTCTTCAACTACATCTTTTTCAATCAGATCATAAATGATCGCTAGCAACGCCTTCTCACCTTCACTAGAGATCTTGTATTGGGGAATGCGTGGCATTTTAACATTTTCTTTTAACGTCACAACATATGGCGGTATTTCCAAAAGACCCACATCATTAGGGCCAGTAGCCCACAGAATATCAGGGAGGGACGACAATTCTGTCGGAAGTTTATCCTTTGACAAATACATCGAGGAGACCACCTTCTTACCCAGTGTAAGTTGTACTCCCGAAGGACAACAATACAATGTCGCATACAATCTTTTCAACAGATCCAATCCTAACAAGTTCTCACCACAACCTGTCGTCAGTATAAGGGGTGCTTCGAATTCACAAGGTCCAACAGAAAGAGACATAGGACTTGAAATCGGGTTTCTAACCGGGGCGCCAGAAAAACCTACTGAAACGTTCATTTCGCCAGACAAAGGTGTGCCAGGGAGTTTAGAGTGCATAATAGAACTCTTAGTAGCACCAGTATCCAACAGAAAAGGCTCTGACACACCTGATGTAATCACCTCAACATAAGGTTCACTCTGATCTACTGGAACTGAAACAACTCGCTCTCTTTGTCTATGGCTGTCCTAGCAATCATCACCTTCCATATTCTCACCTTCTGCATAATAGTCATCAGCATAGTACTGAGTCGTCCTACCAGACGCGTTATTCTGCTGAACAAAACTATTCATTGAATTTTGAGGCGGAAAGGGACTCGCGTTCTGGGGGAAATTTCCACGTCCTCTACCTCTAGGAGCTTGTGGAGCACCCCGACCTCTTGAGCTAGGAACACCATTCATACGTTGTAACAAAACAGGACAGTTACTTTTGAAATGACCCTCCTCTTTACAATATGCACCCTGATTAGGGCCTACAGGAAAACGTGGTTGAGAAAACTCGAACCTTTGCGAGCTTCTCTGAAATTGCTGAGGTTGTTGACAGTCACGCTGGCCACTACGAGGCGGATACGCCTGCTGTAAAAGAACCTTCGTCTTCAATTCTCTAGTTTTCTTGTCTGCTCTATCCTTCTCATCCTTATCTCTATTTTCATAATACTGTGCCGTAGCCAATATCTGTGCTGATGAGGAAACGGCCCAAGAACTCTCTGAATTTTTCAATTTCTTACACAGCTCGGGAAGCAAATTGTGCACAAATTTGTCAACAAACAACCGTTGACCACCTTCTGTACTCATATCATGACCACTGTGGTCGATAAACATCTCTTCAAACCTAGTGAAGAAATCAGATACAGTTTCATCTTTCTTCTGCTTACACGCAGACAGTTTATCCCAATTCACACGCATCGCGGGCATTAAAGTCTTCATGTAAGTAACGATCTTACCAGGGAGTTCTGCAACTAAAGGCTCAGGTTTAGCACCACCAACTTGTCGGCCATCTGCAGCAGCAATATTAACCCAGGTATCACCTAACTCCTGCACATGATCCGTGTCACGAATCAATCCCCATAAAGGCTGTGGAACCACATTTCCAAACAACATGTCTATATCAGCTAGATTCATAACACATGAGTCTGCTGTCTGTGATAATTCCTTATAATACCCTGCAGGATTTTTACGGGGGTCAGGTAAGGTCTGCTTAAGAGCCAAAACTTCAGCACGTTTCCATGGAACATGTACCCAAACACACTGAAAATGTGCTGGCACAGCTGGGGGGTTATTTTTTGCACCAGCAGGTACTTCTTCCTTCCATACCGGAGGAACCTCTCTCATTGGATATTGTCGCGCTTTTCTCCTAGCAGAGGGATCAGGTTCAAACAACAACCGAGAGATAGCCTCACTCCTAAATAACAACAATGTCGCAACTGCTCTTTCAACATCGGAACCCACAATCGTGCCGTTCGCAAACTCGAACCGTACACGCACAACTCAGGTGGATTGGATTCCAAATCATTGTCCTCCAATTCTTCACAAAGAAAAGCACACATTTTCTCAAAAACATCTCTGCTTCGGTGCTTCCCATTGATGGAAGACATCCATAACAGACTCTAGCTCATATCTTGTGGGGTCAGTAACCCATTTATGCGCCAAATAATCCAATGTTTCCCGCTCCCTAGAGTCAGGCAGTTCACTACGCAACTGTTTGCGCGTTGACACAGGGGTCATACTTGCTGCTCCGAAGAGAGGATATAGAAGACTAGTAACAGTATCAGTCATTCTCTGGCGAACAGAGGGAGAAGTTGATGAAAGGACAGGAGGAAAAGCAGAGTGAGGCAAGGCAGACGCAGAGGCAGTATCAGAAGGAATACCGGGAATGGTAGTCGATATAGTAGGCAAAGTCGTAGGAAGTAATGGCGAAGCAGATGGCAAAGTCGGCGGCCCTTGAGCAGGCTGCACCAGAAGAATAGGAGCCAACTGAAGAGGAGTTGGCGGCTGTGGAAGAACCTGAGGCAAAACAACTGGAGGTTGCACAACTAAAGGTTGCGGAGGTGCTGTAGCACTCTGCGCATAGGGGGGTGTCAAACTCAATAAATGAGATATTAAAGGATCTCTTTCAAGTTCTTTTGCTGCATCTTGCTGGAGAGGCGGCAAAACTGTATAACATTTGTCAATCGCCATTTTACGTTGCCTGTGCAACTGCTCACTCGCTTGTTCTTCTTCGTTGTCTTTAAACTGTATAGCAGCTTGCATTATCGAAATATCCTTTTCTCTTTTATTCCTCTTTGCTAATTTAATTTCTTTCTGTTTGGCTTCCTTTCGCCATAGGCGGAAAGAGTCAAACATCGCCGGCCGGGCTTTCTTCTTAAAAAGTGTAACCTCTAGATTATCTAAAATCTCCGTGTCAAAACGACCATATTGGGGCCACTTTAGAACACCATCCTTCCTGGTATATCGGATCCATACTTCATTATATGTGATGGGACCTACGCCATGCTTCACATAAAGCTCATAGGTTGTAGGTCCAATCGGAGAAACCGGACACGAGTCCTCCAATCGGGAATCCCTATTACAACCAAGACAAAACAAATTTCCAAGTCTGCTAAGACCAGGCATCTTCGCTCTCTAGTCTAGCTTCAAACTTCAAGGGAATATCGAATACGATAGTCTCGTGAATACATGAGTCCCTCGGCTTTGGTACTTGCAAGTTCCAAATCAAAGATCCCAAGGGGATACCCAAACTAAGAACCAAACTAAGGACTGGGAGACGCTCCACTCATAGTTAACTGAGGTATCGATGACGTCACCAGAAGACTCATCTATCGTCTCGCTCTACAAATCATCAAAGGGTCCAAGACAGGGCGATAGTCAGGGCAGCAGTCCTTCGTAGCCGTCAGAAAGCGGGGAACCTCGCAGCAAAGACTTTCGGACCACGACGACATACAGGGGTCGATGAAGTGGTTGGCATTCCCCCAGAATTTCACACAAAGCTCCTCACGAACCTCTGGCTTGGAACGGTACCGCTGAAATCGCCCCACGTGGGGCGCCAAATGAAGTACTGGGTTTTTAAGAACCCAGCGGGTCCCAGGGGACACACCCAAAGACTTTGAGTTCTCCTGTCTCAGACTACAGAAACACAGAGTCTTCTTGGTGAAGTCAAAGATCGAATTTATTGGCTGCAGCCAGTAACAGGTATCCTAGAAGTACAACACGGTGTATATTCTCAGGAGACTGCTCAATCTTACAAAGCCAGTCAACCCTTTTTATATAAAATATTATGCTTCAGGCAAACATTCCTTATTTTACAGTTGACCATTCACATATTTTCACGACAAAGAAAAAGCATAATCATGATGACAAGCCCATATTTCAGTTTGTCCAGCCCACAATCAATTACCCGGCAAGGTCCAACACTTTTCATCAGATATCGGACGGACCCTAATAAAAACGGGCACCTCCTCATCGTAAAGCAGGCCATAAAGAAAGAACAGGGACAGGTGTGAGTAAGATTAGACATAGTTGTGTGCAATACAGGGTTTATGGCATGTTGTGGCTTGATCCCTAATCTCGATCGGCCACTGGGAAAGGAACTGGTCGAACAGGTTTGGCTTCGGGCAGTGGAGTCAGCTTGCCCAGGTCACATAGAAGTCAGCTGAAGGTGTACGTGTCCCAAAAGACTCGTTTAGGCTTTAAACATCGGCCTATGTGAGGGCAACCACAAAATGGCTGCCGTGCACAAACTGGAACCCGAGGGTTCAGAACGGAATCGCTGATTTCATGGTAATCTCGCCACTCAAATATGACGAAAATACTCGCACACCTTACACTGTATTTTTTAAAACAAATGTGTTTTAGCTAGTATGACATGACCTCACAGGGTCATGAGACTCAACTCATGACCCTGCGATGTCACTCACATGCACAACCTGGGGTTATTCAGTTCTGTACCTGGGATCTAGAAGGTTGGAGGGCTGGTATCTCTTATCCCAGGTCTTGATATTCCAGCTGCCTGCGAGGGCGGCTTGGAAGCGCCGGAGCTGGATTTCTCGGCAGGAGAAAGGCAGCGTTTCCTTCTCAGCGCGTCAGAAAGGTGGGGCAGCGTCTGTGGGCTTCGCTCTCAGCTGGGCTCCTCGGCACGTCTCGCTGCTCCAATCTCGTCACCACCGCGTGTGTTTGCTTAAGGCAATGTCGGTAATATTTATACCTGAAAGGTGCCGAGATTGACATAAGGATGGACATAAATACGTCAATAAGGATGTCATACGAACGGGTTCGTTCGCACATTCTTTACTGAAGTTCTCGATGAAATCAAAACAATGGCTGCGGGGATTTTCCCAGGTCGCTGTAGGTTTGATTTGTTTTGAGAACTCCGTATGCCTATCAGGGGGCTGGAGGAATATCGCTTGCCTAATTAGATGGCATGCGTTATGACTTAATCAGATAACGCGCTTCTGTGCCGTGGTGTGGCTTGATCAGATAACGGGTTTCTGTGCCGTTAGATGGCTGCTAGTTAATTTATTAACCAAACCAGGGTCAGGAATAGGGGGATCGATACAGTACCCATAGGAAAACATCACACCCACTCCACGTAGACTATGTCCATATTTACAAATCTAGGCATAGTAAAAAACTAGTAGTGCATGTGTATACCGTACCACCCCAAAATACATTCATATGCATTCTGAAAACTGGAAACATGAAATATACGAAAGATAATTGTATGTACTATATGCACTCAAGCAGTATAATAATGCTAAATCTATAACGCATATTTTAAACTCAGCATGAATAAAATGCAAAAACTACACATGAAATGGCTCTTAATACAGAAGAAAAGTGCGAGACCATTTCATCACAACATAAAATTTGTATGAACATGCTAGAGGGTAGCTAATGTCTCTAGAGTACCTAAAATAGAAATTCAGTTCTTTAGGAATAGTTCCTACTTTAAGCAGAAGATAAGTGTCCCAAAAAATTGTAAATATTTTTGGATTGGGGAAAAAGGTTCCCGCTGTCTGAAAAACTGATGAGAAAAAATTCCCATATCGCTTTTAAAAAGTTGAAGGCCAAATTCAGGATGTAGGGAACTCCGTGTGCTAGCTTGCTCAAAGTCATTCCTTCTGCTCTGGTGAAAACATCATATCATTCAGACTGTTGAAAAAACTGTCAACAGCTTCTTGCGAAAGTTCCACTAACTCGGAAAAAGTTGCTACCATGCATTCATGAGCATGATTGCCTTCATTGATGTTTTGATCAGCATAGCTGACTGAAGGTCGTACCTGATCGATGCTGCTTTCATCTCGTACTTCACTACCCCTCAATCGCAGTGGTGAAGTCTCCACGAATGCCGTCATCAGATTTGGTAGCCGCTGGGGACAGCACAATGCATGAGCCGTTACCGGACCCAACAATGTATCTGCGTCCATTTGCACATCCGATTGTAGCGTCAGACAGGTGTCCAACACGCATTCTTCATCACATAGCAAGCACCTTAATACAGGCATAACACAGCGTTGCCACATCGGTCTAAATGAAAGAAACCAAGTCATGTTCAAGTCCCGAAGCCGTGCTAGTCCAAGGACTTGAGTTATGCGGTCCCGGTAGCCAATGGCTAGGATCGTTTCTTCCCTTGTCGCAGGTGTTTTGTCTGTGACATGGTTTGCCATAGCGAAGCAACAGGACCAAAAAAGGATGCCTGCCACTAGTCCCAAAAGGAGAGGAAGTCCGCCAAAAATGGAATGGACAAAGTCTGGAAAAATACCCAGGATGGCTTTGAATGGTGTTAAAACTCCTGAAAACACTGTCTTAAATACACTTGAGACACCACTGGTATCAGAAATATTTAAGATTTCGTTCAGTATTTCTGCGAAATGTATGGGGGAATTAGTTGATAACAATGAATGAATCTCTGCCGTTGTCCTTGCAACTTGGAGATCATACGTTTCTTTAGATGACGTTAGCCTGGTCGGCGTCTGTAGGAGCACTGTCTTCATTCTGCTTAAAGTATCAATTCGAATAGAAGCAATTTTCAAGTTGGGCCATAACCTTGCCTCCCTGTCTGGAGAATCGTTCAGGAACAATACTCGTTCACAGCACATGACCTTCCTAGTCACGGTTATGAGATAAGGTTTTCCGGGCAGCAAACTACAACATCTGCGATCTACTACTAGAATGCAACTCCCGTTCGAGAGCCTCCTAAAGAATGGTTCTATTTGTGTTGCAGGTGTGCCTAGCTGGTAACATGAAAGGTTATTAGAAGTCCCTTCACAGGCTCCATGCAAGCTAATACCCTGACACAGAAGTGTACCGCTTAGTGATCTTGCACAATTATTGCCACTAAGAAACACTTTCTGGCCTTTATTACTGACACATTCGTGTGTATAGGGCAAGTTCCATGTTGACTTAATGTACCCTTTACCCAACCTTTCATACTGGCCTGCCTGTATATATTTTTGGCAGTATTGAAACTGGAAAGTAGTTATCGGAATATTTATTATCCCATGTATTATCCATTCAATGACAGGTCGTTCTGACATTGTCAATGGTAATCTCTCAAGTTTTTCAATGCTCCGAATTGTATAGTCAGCACCCTTCTGTGCCAAACTGATTTGTTTATCAGTAAGGTTAAAGATATTAAATAATGACGTTGTGTTGATTAAACGCCAAGGCACATAGCCTGAACGCAGATTTTGTAACGTCCAGCCAAGCTGTACAATAGAACGCAATTGGGACTGACCGTGTTGTAACAACAGTAAGTCTTGCGATATTATATCGATTGCTGAAGACACAATGCTGTCCAGAGAATATATTCTGGAGGACAGAGTCATTAACCCATTGTCCACCACAGAAAGTGATTTTTCCAAATTAATACGGTCAATTTCCCGTATTTTCTCTGCTGACTCAATTTGAGTTTCTTTCCAGGCTTCGTTATAAGCTGCATATATAGAGGCCGCTATGAAACGTTTTTGACGCTGTTTGCGTGGTCCCATAATGAAATCACGCAAGTCAACACCTTCTGTAAGTAAAGGTAGGTGTTGCTTAATTTCTGCCAGTGTGGACGTTTGTAGCCATTGAAGGCAGAGCTTGCCCACGCTGTAGGTGGTTACTATCCCTGGATGTTGTCTTTGGGAATATCTAGGGTCTGGCCTGGTCAATGTGAGCCCCTGTATTTTGTTCAGGAATCTGTCTTGACAGTTATTTGTATCTGTGGGCCAGATCAACCATTTTTTCTATTCAGGATGTGTTCTGTTTTGGTTTAATATGTGGTTCACGTCTATCTCAACATCTATAGATGAATCTGAATATATCAATGTTGTGTTTGTAAGCATGGTCTTCATACCTGTCTTATTTGACAATTTGAAATAAAATGTTTCTGCTTGACTTGTGTTAAAACCTGAAAAGTATGAATATTTATCATAAAATGTTTTCGAGCTACCTTTTGGAGGAGTAGCACAATGTTCCGATTGGTTATAATTTAAAACATTTCCAGGTTGTGCAGATTTATGTAGATAATGGTTACCATAGTGGTTGTAGCAGAACATCTGATCATAATTAGACGAACCCTGTAAATAATGATGTTCTGTAAATTTAGCAGACATCACTAGGTCAGACATCATATCATTAATACTTTAAAAGTCCCAATCATCAGCAAATGTGCTTGGTTTTACAAAGTCACTCAATGACATCTTGAATTGGTGTGGATACTTCAGGATTTCAACCGGACCATAGATTTCATAATCAGTTTTGTCCCATGCTACACCGCCTGGTATAGGATTGGCTGTGAAGTTCACGGAAGAAAGTTCTCTTTTCTCGACGTGTGAAGATGTGTGTGGTTTAAGGACCAAGTTGATTTTCTGGCTTGCTGTGTCCATTGTTGCATATTTTCCCTCAATGAAATGTCCCAAGCATAGTACCATGATGAGCCACAGTATGAGGATAAATGCACCTAAGGCCACCCAAAATTCAATCCATGGAGAAATCAGATAGGTTTCTTTCAGTTGTTGAAAAAGTTCCTTAGCTTTATCTTTAAAACTTTTTGTTGATGGCTGTTTCTTAGATTCACTCAGTTCTTCAGATGAATCATCGAAGTTGATAAAGTAGCCGGATGCTGTTCTGTCAATTGTTCCAATTGCTTCTGGATTATTTTTTGTTCTAGAAGTTTCCTTTGTTTCATCAGCATAGTCATATGTTACTTCATTGTAGGTTGGTGTGTCTCTACTAAATGTTTTTATTTGGGTTTTTAGAGGTTTAAGTTCCATTGCTTTATTGCATAGTCCTTGTTGATGTTCTGTAGGCATTTCGAATGTGATGAGCCCCTTAGTTTGAACCTCTGGATTTGTAGCAAACATTGGTGTTCTACTACTTCTTGGGAGTCCACTTGGCCTACTGTTTGTTATCGGCCACATGATTGTGGTTTTACCAGGTCGATGGATACAACTCTGTTCTCCTTTTTACCAGCAAGGGGCGGTAGTACTACTGATCTTGTTCCGTTGATAGACAAGACAGGAACTGCTTTTCTGTAAGAAGGCCCAAATTCCTTCTTTACCGCGATCTTCTCTCTGACTAGATCCCCGACTTTCGGAATCCAGACAGGCCTTGCTGGGACAGGTGGTTTCTCTTCAGTGGTTGTTGGCTGCTGTTTCAACTTTATGTTACTCAGGTCTTTCCTTGTTTCATTTAAGTCCTGTAAAATAGCCAAACGATCTTTGATATCAAAGTATTTATCTTTAACCACTGAAGTCTGACTATCAAGATCTTGGATCATCATTCTAGTCCAGAACAATAGTTCGTACGGACTGAATCCTTTCAGAGAATTTCTTGGCAGGTTATTTAGACTACGTTGGACACTTATTAAATGTTTGACCCACCCAGCTCCCGAACCTAATACCTTTTCCATTATAGATAGCTTTATGCCTTGGTTTTTTCTTTACACCATCCCGTATCCCTCAGGAAGGAAGTGAGAAGAGTCCCGCTATGCAATGCTCATTTGGCCATGCTTCCCCATAAGCTTGAGGGCTAAAGGGAAAATATTAGTCGAAACGTAGCATGCTCCTAGCGTATATGCCATCATAGACTCGCAAATCTTTTTATAACAGTACAGACGTCAGCCGAGCGCTGGGGTCTACATTTATAAGTGAAAATTAGTCTTTTTATGTTAATATGACGCTTTTTCATGATGGGTACTTTCTTAATGTTGTTGTTTATGTGGAGTGAAATGCCATGGCAATAGTCCTCCTCGCTCGCCACTGCGATCTCTGTTACAGCCTGGGCAGTTTTTTGCAAAAATGTGATGATGCAGACTCATGCCTGGCCACCAGTACACTGATTGTAATTCTTCTAGGGAATCTTTTAGCTTGAGGTGTCTAAGACCCTCACCCATATGTGCGTCTGCGATTAACAAGCCTCTCCTGTCCATGTTTGGAATTACTCTGTCCCCCACTCCAGGGATTCGAGCAAAAGGAACGGAGTTTGCATCGATTATGTATGTATAGTTGAGTGGGTAATTGATCGGTAGCGCTGAGCAGTCGCCTTTTGATGACGTTCTTACCACCAGCACTGTTTCACCGTCAATGTATTTTACTGTACGCTTTTTTCTAGCTACGGAAGCCGATTTAGTTGCAACCGCTGTGGCTGTCTCAGCCAATGAATTCCCTGCAACGTGAACGCCATCACGCCGATGACTCACTGAATGTATCACGTGAGTTTTTGGTAGTTCTTTCTTTAAAAGAACTACTTGTTCCCAAAGCGCTTTCTGCTTTATTGTGGCACCTGTGTCATCTTTGTAACCATTTTTAATCCATTTCTGCAAATCGTTATTGTATGATTTGACGCAGTAATGCGAATCGCACACTATAAGTGTCGGGAATTCGCGATCGGCATTATCTAGCGCCATTTTTAACGCTATAATTTCCGTTTGTTGTTCTGAATTATTCTCCACTGAGTGTGTTTTTGTCAATAGAGGTCTTAGTTTACCTCCGCGCCACACTTCTTTTGTAACTTCACATGTGGCGTTATATGCTTGCTCTCCCCAAACTGAGGGTTGAGCATGTCCTTCTGTATATATTACACAGGCGTATTGTCGTAAGGGCAGAATGTCGATTGGCAGAGGATATTCTCTTTCATATTCTAGATATTTTATTTCCTTCAATTCTGGATCAAAATAGTATTTTACTTTGTCTGTAGCAATAGAATTTACCCATTGTATCCATTCTGTACTCAATGTCGTTGTCGGTAAATTACATGGGGTTGTTAATGCCTCAAAAGCTGATTCTGCTGCTCTTACTGTAATACGTCTACTGTTAGCTTGGTCTTTTTCTCTTGCTACAGCCGTTTGAACCGCAAGAACAATGTTTTCTTTAATGCTGAACGTTTTTTCAGCTTCTGTGTACAAGTGTGATTTGTATGCAATTGGTACCTTTTCTCCCTCATTAGAGGTCAGGTATGTGAATCCGCATCTTCCTGGGATGACTCGAATCACAAGGTTGCGTGTGTTATCACGTGTTTGTAATTTTGTTTTAACTAACATGTCTGTTTGTAAAGATCTCAAAATTTCTGTGTGTTTTTGAGTCCAGTTGATTCTTTTAAAATCTGGTTTTATTAGATCATAGAGAGGTTTAACTCTCTCTGCATAATTTATAATGTAAGTTCTTCCAAAATTTAGGAAACCTAGAATTGATTGCAAGTTTTTTATTGTTTTAGGTGCTTGGATTACAGCACATTTCTCTAGGAAATTGTCAGCCAGGCCTTCACTTGATAGTTCATATCCTAAAAACAGGACTGTTAGATGGGCAATTTTTGACTTTTTAAAATTGAATTTGTAACTCTCTGCTGCGAACCCAAGTATTATGGTGTTCACTCGCTTCAAGTGAGTATCCAAGTCATCATCTGTTAGATAGATGTCGTCGACATAAGATAATGCCTCGTCATCATATGTTTGCAGTAATTCTGTTACTCTCGCTGAGAATAATCCTGGGCTGTTCTTGAACCCCTGGGGCAAACAACAGAAATTTTTTTGCGCGCCATTTATTGAGAACGCCGTCAAATATCTGCTCTCTGGTGCTATATTTTGACAAAAGAATCCATTAGAGATGTCGAATGTTGTTTTGTATTTTTTGCGCACTATGTTATTCATTAGTGCAGCACTATGCGAGTTTTGTACCGCAAAGGTTTTGCAACATGAGTTAAGATGTCTGTAGTCCAAAACAAGACAATATGAATTGTCTGGTTTGGAGACAGGAAACAAAGGATTATTCATTTGTGAGGTGCAAGTTTCAATCACCCCCTGGTATTCAAGTTTATCTAGGATCTCTTTTACCTGTTTTTTAGCTTCTTGCTTAATTGGGTACTGCCTCTGTGCAGTAGGTTGTGATTTTAACTGGATTTTGTGAGGAGGAGAGTCCTCATCCCATCCCACATGATTTTTATATAAGGCAGGGGCTTGAGCTACTGCCCACTTTCTTGCAAGTGTATATTTTTTATGAATTGGAATATGATTTGAGAAGGCAGGCATAATTATTTCTTCGCCATGTGGGCACTCCCTTGACAAACTCTGGTGGCCAGTCACTTTCAGCTAGAAGGATGTCATAGCCCTTGGAGAGATTATCCCAAAATAGACCCCTTATTTTTCTAGTCTTATCCCCCTCTATACGCAATGTTATTTCATATATTTTATGAGGTTTGCTAACTCTGGTATCTGCAGTTTCCACTTGAATGTATTCATTCGTGTCCACTGTCTCCAGATGATTCATAAGGACTTTGCGAGCTATGCTCACTTCTGCTGCGCTGTCTAGCATTGTCTGAGCCCATTCTCCGTTTTTCAGCTGTGTCCTCAGTATTCTCTGCATGATTTATTACTTTAATACTGGCTACCTTCTTCTTTGGAAATTGTAATTTTTTATTTTGATGAGCAGGTTCCTTGTCTTTGGACTTGACGTGCTCTTCCCTGTGTTCTGATCGTCCTCTTCTTTCCGATTTCTGCGAGGAAGTCTGAAAAGATTGAGAGGGACGTGTATCAATATCTTGATATCTATCAGGTTTTTTTATATTATCCCTATTTCTAAGGTTGTATTTTTTCACAGAGTGCTCCCTTTGGGAAGACTTGCGTCCTTGGTCCGGAGATCTTTCTCTCCGCCGAGGAGACCTTCCTCTGGACTGGAATCTTTTTTCTTTAGGATTGGATTGTTTATTTCCATCCCAGCTCTTTTTTTGAGTGTTCAGATTATTTTTGATAAAAACCTTTTCAGGACTTTCAATTAGTTGGGGTTTCACTGGTATTCCACCCAAACTATCTCTTCCTAGTTCTTCATAGGATTTTTCTATAATTCTGGCAATTTCAGATGGTTGGTCTGCTATATTTGTCTCTTTTAACCTCTGGCGGATCGCCACATTTGCTGCTTCTCCCTTTATGTTGGCTAATAATATTGCCGAGACCTGCTTGAAGTCTTTCAGTAATTTCATACCGAGAGTTAAAGCGGGTTCTGGACCGTATTCATCTTGAATCTGTTTTAGCACATCTGGTATTACTGACATGGATGGTACACCATGTGTTTTTGTGTAAATGGAAGCAAAGACTGTTCCCCAAGTGTCACAGTCCTCCACATGTGGTGCGATTCCCATTGGAAGACAGATAGTCAGAATCCTGTGTTTCTCAACAGGGGTGGTATCTGGAAACACCGCCTCTATCTGAGTGATTTTCTGTGCTAGCCAGAAAGGAATTTGTTCCCGTTTTGCGGGTACTTTACCTAGACAGGACTGTATGTTCTGTGGTGTAATTTTATTTGTGTTCCCCTTATGAGGGGTCAGCTGTGGAATTTTAATTGCTGGTTGGACTGTTGAAGTCCGCATTACATACTGGACTAATTGTCTATGTATTTTTATTAATTGTTTTAGCTGTGCTAAAAGGTCTGCTGCAGGCATTTCTTCAATGTCTGGATGTGGTGTGTATCCGGCTAGGACCGGCCACTTTGCTCCTGGTCTACCTAGTGGACCGAGCCTGGTGATGTGATTATTATGTTTTAGGGCGCCATTAAACAAGAGCAGGTGCTCTTGGAATTTGAGTGGTATTTCCACCTCCTCGAAAGGAGTGTACTCATTAGGAGGTTCCTCTATTTTGTAATAGTGGAAGTCCTTTGTTACAGCGTTTGCTGCTGGAAAGTTTATCCATGAATAGAATACCTCTGTCTGCCGATATTCGTGTGCCTCAATTCCGAATATGACTGTACCACCTCTTGGTGTCAGCCCATTTTCTATAAGTTTTAAAGTTATAGATTTTCTTATGTTGACCGGGATGAGTATTATATCCGGGTCATTTTCCTGCAGAGTATTATCCGCAGCTAGTAGTTCAGCTGTTATTCTAGCTGTCTCCCTTTCTACCTCACTGTCTGACATTTTACTGTTAGAAAGGTTATTTTGTTTGTTTGCAGATCAGGTTTCCATGGAAACAAAGATTAGATGCACAATATTTTGGAACAGTGTATCCTTCAACGTTGAATAAACCAAGAACCATACATAGGAGTCTCCTCCTGCGAAGTTTGGCGGATATGACCTTTCACTCCAGACGTCTTTGGAGTATTATGGGAAAAAGGGGGCTCTGTGTGAAAAAGCACGACTGAGTTACTCTAATGTCTTGCGTTAGTTTTATCGCCTATCCAAACGGTTGGGCGCCATGTAGTGTAGTTCCTATTATCCCAATAGGCTCTGCGCATTGGAATAATATCTTCAATAGTATAGACCTAGGGCAGAGGTTAACTAGGTCTTCTACCGACGATATTAGACTTAAAGTTTTGTATTTGCCAGCTAGCTCAGAGTTCACTAGAAACTTTCTCGAATAGGCAAGGAGGGCCTGAACCTCCCTGGGTAGACAAGAAGGGATTTAGTTTCTGACAACCATAGAACATGACAACTTTGCTCTCCCCTAATCAAGAGTGTATCTCTAGAGTCGTGTGAAAACAAAAGACAACTTATTTTACTCAGTCAGTTCAGTGCATTCTTAGTTTCACCAGATTGTAGAGAAAAGGAAGAGACGGGCGTGTTCGATAAAAGATGTTATTTATTGATCAGTCTCTTTTCTCGTACAAGAGAAATGAATCGCTATTATTGCAATACTTATAGTTAAGTAAAGTGCATACAGTAAAGACAGAATTATAAAATAATACTGTAAAAGCATTGATTTGGTTTCTGAGCCATATGATACTTTAAAAGGGATAAAATAGATACATACATATATACATTTGACTAATCGTACTCAACTGGTGCTTCTAACCACGCCTACCCCAGTGTACCTGACCTAAGCCTAATACGTGGGCGGGAGTAGATAAGTAGCAGTTTAAGTTAAGTTTGTTTTGCCAAGGGACTGAATCAAGAATTCTCTGCAAGGGGTTATTCAGTTCTGTACCTGGGATCTAGAAGGTTGGAGGGCTGGAATCTCTTATCCCAGGTCTTGATATTCCAGCTGCCTGCGAGGGCGGCTTGGAAGCGCCAGAGCTGGATTTCTCGGCAGGAGAAAGGCAGCGTTTCCTTCTCAGCGTGTCAGAAAGGCGGGGCAGCGTCTGTGGGCTTCGCTCTCAGCTGGGCTCCTCGGCACGTCTCGCTGCTCCAATCTCGTCACCACCGCGTGTGTTTGCTTAAGGCAATGTCGGTAATATTTATACCTGAAAGGTGCCGAGATTGACGTAAGGATGGACATAAATACGTCAATAAGGATGTCATACGAACGGGTTCATTCGCACATTCTTTACTGAAGTTCTCGATGAAATCAAAACAATGGCTGCGGGGATTTTCCCAGGTCGCTGTAGGTTTGATTTGTTTTGAGAACTCCGTATGCCTATCAGGGGGCTGGAGGAATATCGTTTGCCTAATTAGATGGCATGCGTTATGACTTAATCAGATAACGCGCTTCTGTGCCATGGTGTGGCTTGATCAGATAACAGGTTTCTGTGCCGTTAGATGGCTGCTAGTTAATTTATTAACCAAACCAGGGTCAGGAATAGGGGGATCGATACAGTACCCATAGGAATACATCACAAATGTATGTGTGATTCTATTTAGCTTGAGCAACATCACAGTCTAGCAAATCAAACACACCATGTTTCTGTACAGCTTGCATTCTGAACATGTAATGTGCTTACAGAAAAGGAAGATCGGTAACATAAAATATTTAAGGACTCATTTACAAGCCCCTAGCACCACTGGTACGTCACTTTTTTCCATATTAAAAGTGATGCACTGGCGGCGCAAGAGGCTTGTAAATAAGCACTTTAGATTTTTAAACTTACATTGCTGGCCGTTTGGAGGCGCTGTCTGTCCTGCAGGTTGGTGAGATAAGGCCCGGGTTGGGGTGCTGCCTGTTGCTGGGGAGGTGTCCGATTTCCTGCCACAGGAGTTCACGTGACAACTGTCTTGTCTCTTAGTGAACTAACATCACTGTCACCAGATTGGGGGTAGGGGCAGAATGATCACAAGTTAATGTTTAAGCACTATCACTATAAACAAATGCTTCTCAGTGCGGTGCTATAATGTGACGTGATAATGTCAAAGCTTCCACATGTTACAGAAATACACTTTGACATTTTTAGGACCGTGCAAACTTCTACCTTTGCAGTGCTGTCAAATCGCACACGTCAGTGGTCCGACTAGTGCTGATATTCCCAACAGCACACAAAAATACATTGGGGCATATTATCAAGGGATTTATCTCCGCTTTTTTGGCTTTGAAAGCCAAGAAAGCGGAGATCAAATTATCTCCCTATCAGCAACAGGGTGCTAACAAGCAAATTCGCATGTTAGCAGCACCCTTTTTCTCTACGCTTCCCCTTGCATCTCTTATGAGATGCAAAGGGGGCATTCCAGAGAAAAATAATAGTAGAAATGTTGCTAAGCGACATTTCTCCTATTATCAAGGACATCGCTAACACTGTTAGTGATAAAAAAAGCAGCGCTAACCGTGGTTAGCGCTGCTTTTTTTACACCTGGTATTTTCCTGACTTAGCCATGATATCCTATGGAAGGTAGATGTCATGGCTAAGTTTGTGAGCCCCTATCATCAAGCTAACGCCAAACTTTGTGAGATTATCGTTGGTTTTGACGCAGCATGGGTCTAAAAGTGACTGAGTGAAATCTTGTAGATTTCACTCAGCCACTTTTAGGAGGCGTTCCTGCTCCGGAACGCCTCCCCCTGTGCAGGAACGCCTACATGTGGTGCAGGGCTTTACAACGTGATGCATCTCTGTAGGAGAGTAGGGTCTGCTTTCCTATGGTCACCCCACTTTTTGCTTTTTGCTTCACTGGTTTTCGACTTAGATGTGGCTCTGGGCCTGCTAATCAGACCCACAGCCCTGCTGTTCTCTCTCTAAATTCACACCATGTACTTTAGGCACATCACCAATTGGGAATTGGGTCACTCTTGTGAGTCCCTGTACAGTGTACCATAGGAACCAAGGGCATAGGTGCACCCAAGGCCTACCAGGGGCTGCAGCATATCTTTTGCCACCCCTGGCTGGCCATCCAAACTGACACAACTGGCTGATCACTCAGCTGGGGCAAGGTTGTGTAATCACCCCTTGCTTAGGTATAGTATTCCTATATCTACCCGTATATCTAGACACATATACACCTATAAGTCACTCCTATGGCAGGCCTTAACAATCCTGGAAGCAGAGTGCTTGGTTTTATGTGAGATGAGGCTCTAGCATGAGCTGAGCCTGTCTGCAGCTTTCGGAACCATGTCCTTATAGCTGTTCTAGGATATAGCCATACCATATACTCTTAAGTGCATTATGAACCTCGCGGTTAAATGCTAACTTTGGTTTGGCTTTATCAAAACATGTTGTGTAAGGTGTCATACGCTTTGGAATACTACCCCCTCGCCAGTTCTGGTGACGGGGGTAGCATTCCATCCTTCTAGAGGGAGAAGACATGTTGTTCCTACTAATCCCGGTTAAAGTTAACCAGAGCCTCAGCATCACAAAATGGATGCTGCTGCCACAGACACAAGTCTGATCTCCTGCTGCTGGGAGCCCTTCCCGTGAGGGAGGCTTGGACAATAGGTTTCCTGTCTTGGGAGGTGTGAGCACCACCCCAGATAGGCCATAGTGTATTGGGGCAGGGAGGGCTGAATGAAAAGAGACACTGCCTGGGGCACATAAGGTGTCCCATGCATAGTTCAGTTTAAACCGGTGCTGGGGTACTCCAGCCCCAGCTCTGGCACGAAACTGGACAAAGGCAAAGGGGTATAACCACCCCCTTCCTGGGTCCCACCCATAGGAGGGACCTAGCAGGTAATCCAGCCCCTAAATTTGGTATATAGGTAGGAGCTGAGTCCCAAGACTTTAGATTGCATCCTGACTGAAACTTGAAATGAAACTCTGGACCTTCGACATTCTACTCGACATAGAAGACTGAAGAATCTCCCTTGTGGTCAAGGAGTGACCACCCTGCACAAGCAGGTACCAGTAAGCGATCAACAGTTTGCTTTGTCGACGCTCCCGCCAGAGCCCGAGCACAGAGCCTGACAAGACCCAGACTTCCAGACTTCCAACAGCCCGATCCACAGTCACAGGAGAGCTGAGACCCGTGGAGGCGACGAGAGACGTGGGACTGGCCATCTTGGAAAGCCAGCGAATTGCTTTCTGTGCAACTTCAGAGGCACCCTCGAAGTTGTGCATTGGGGATTGAGAAGCCCCAGCCCCGAGCACCAACTGCACAGAAGATCAGCCCTCCACACTCCACGAGTTCTGCGCGGGGCCCTTCTGCATTGTCCTGCTCGACGCGTCTGTCTGGTCACTTGCCCGTAGGCTAGTGTCCTCTGTGACGATGAAACCTTAAATCTATACTGCTGGTCTGGTTGCTCCAGACTGGCCCTTGCTTCCCTGAAAAGGAGAAGCCCATCAGACCTTGCTGGTCTGATCAAGAAGCCATCTTCGACTCCTGCGTTGGTTGCCTTTGCCAAGGCGTGTTGACTCCAATCCGGACGCCGACACCGCTGACAGCGAGAGCTTTCGTGGGACAGTCCGTATCCAGCACCTGGCCATCGTCGACACCTCCTGGTCCACGTGGCTGCAGAAACAAGCTTCATGACATCACCTGATTGCTTCGCGACATCGCCTGGTTCCTTCCTGGTTCCATCCTGGTCACTGGCTAGTGACCCAGACTCTGTCCTCTCTGCTTTCAGGTACTCTTCATCCTCGATCCGCCCTTGGATCCAACCGGACACTTCTCTCCTGGTTGCCTGCAGCATCTTTCTCCAAGGCTCCATAGGAATCAGCGACGAAACCCGACACACTGACACCTATGTACCCGCTTCCTGTGGGTGAGGTAACGCGAGTATTTCGGTACTCCTGTGGGTATTGACTATCCTAGTGTCCTAGTTTCATGTAGCTTTTCCCTAGTCCATCCGGAAGTGTCCTAAAAGAACTAGTTTCCATTTTTTTTGTTCCCATTCTAACTCAATGGTAACTCGCATGCGTGTAAAGACACTGCACGCGCAACCCGTGGGCCTCCTGTTTCCTATCCTTTGGTAGTACAGCGTAGCCCCAGCAATCCGCCAGGCCCTAGGCCTTTCCTTTGTTCGTGACGTGGTTCTTATACCACTATTTTAGTATATCGTTCGAAGTGCCCCTAGGGCATTGCTCTATTTTGTGCCACTTATTGTATGTTTATTAAGTATCTTGTTATGTGCTTGTGCCTCTGACCTCATAAAGAGTTCAGAGGATTAATTTAGCAATAAATACATATATATTTTATATATATCCTGTGTGGTGTCCTTTCATTTGGTATTAAAGGGATTGCATATGGTAAAACAGCTGGCTTCACATGCCCTCTTGAGTTTAGCCTAAGACTGCTTTGTCCATGCTACCACTAGGATAGCTGGTCTATAAGGTTGACTTTACAACCATCACCATAAGGGTTGTTTGGACTGATACAGGGTGCCCACTAGAATAGTGGACATCACATATCAGGCCAACTTCTCACGATCTCCCAGATGCGTCACGTTGTAAGTACCCCGCACCATGGCACAGGACAAAAGTGACGCAACGGTGGCGTAAATGAGGGGCAAGGGGCTTGTAAATCTGCCCCTAGGTTTTTTTTATTTAAATGGGGCAGGATAAACTGTCTCTATGCTCATGGAACATGTGTGGTCTCAATGATGGTAAAAAAGGGCTTTGCTCTCCAAAATTGTTCACCTCATGCAAATTGAAGTTCTCTGTGTACAAGAGACACATATGCCCTGGGACAAACGGGACTACTTGAAAATCCCCGGTTGTGATGAAATTGGATGATCCCGACAGACGTCTATGAATAGAGGGGTGGCCATTTTCTTGAAACAGGGGGTTGGATTTTGTAGTAAAACTCGTCAGGATAGTGCAGGTAGATGGGTCATAGCTGAATTAGTGATTAATAATAGATCTCTAACTATCTGCATGATATATGGCTCAAATACAGATGATCCGGAAGTGTTAAATCATCTGAATTTAGAATTAACTGCTTGGCCACATCCTATCTGTGTTTGTGGAGATATAAATATCAATCTGTCTCGGGGTTTTAACTTAGTGGCGGCTCAAAAATATTCGGGTAGGAAACCCAGAGTCTTTATGGCTCTTCAAGCATTAACTCAAGAACAATGTTTGATTGACCTTTGGTATAGGCACAAGAAGGATCAAGATGGCTCCACATATTATTCTGCCCCCACACCAAAATAGTTTGTTTGGACTATTTTTTTTATGTCTGACCAGGTAGCAGATGCGGCCTCCATCTCTGCCCCCTCAAGAACTTTTTCTGACCACAATCCTCTGATCGTGAAATGTCCATTTTCTCGTAGGGCCAGTGTTCCTATGATCTGGACATTTGAAAGGAAATTATTGTCGGAACAGGAAGTGGCTAACTGAGTTTTTAAATATTAATTGGGGTACTGCTTCTAACGGTATAGTTTGGGACACGCTTAAGGCTGCAGTACGTGGGGAGACCAAGAGCTTTTCAGCCTTCCGATGGGAAACTATGCAGAAACAAATTAGGGGGCGTATCGAGGAGCTTAGGGTGGCAGAGGTGGAACTAACACGCACAATAAAGGAGGGCCTTGATATAGGTCAAAGTCAGCAATCTGTCGCCATAATTAAGTCCAAACTCCTGGAATTCTTCGGTCAGGACCTGGCTGCCATCGTACAATGATGTACGAATTTGGGGATGAATCCGGCAAAATCTTAGCCAAATGACTTCAGCAGAAAAGCTTGGTTAACTGTATTATTAGAATTCAAGATCACCGGGGTTATGTTTATGATACACAGGAGGGTGTCATGGGGGTTTTTCAGGAGTTTTATACTACGCTCTGTACGGAGGATAATTCTGGCTCCAATACTGAGCCTGAAGTCCGGAATTTCCTTCAGGACATTGACACCCTCCAAGTCACAATTCAGCAGAAGGAAGATCTTTTTGCCCCTATTGAGTGGGAGGAGGTTGAGCTGGCAATTAAATTGCTTGCTAATGGCAAGGCCGCTGGTCCTGACGCCATTCTGTTGGAGTTTTACAGAGTGTTCTATTCTGAGATTCGTCAGGATTCAGGGCAGCACGGGGGTACTACACCGGATTCGTGGCTTCAAACCACTATTGTCCTCTTTAAGAAGAAAGATAAGCCAGGGTTAAACCCCTCATCCTTTCGACCTATTTCCCTGATAAACACAGATAATAAAATATTTTCCAAAATTCTATCTATCAGACTGGCGCTGGTTATCACCCCATTGGTTTCTTTACGCCAGCATGGCTTCATCCCGGGTAGGGACACGGTTGACCATGTCCGGCGTGTTATCGCTCTCTTGGATTGGGCTCCAGTCACTGGCTCCCCCCTCGGAGTGATCCTGTTGGACGCCGAGAAGGAGTTCGACAGCGTCACCTGGGGATTCTTTTTTTTTTTTTTTTCAAAAAAGCTGTATTGGGTATATAGAACATTAGATACATCTCTTTGCCTACAACCATATACCGGCCGGCAATTCTGTTAGTGCAATATTCAAGTGTAAAAAACAACATAGGCAATGTATGCAAACACAGCAAGTCACCTACAACCACTTCGGGCCGGCCGCGTTTCATGAAATAAAAGTCCAATATATATCTGTGCAGGTTGGTAGGAAACATACATAAAAGTCACATTGATGCAGTCAATACCCGTTCAAAGTTCAGCGCCACACTATATACACCATACCATAACATAAAACATATGACCTCGTCAGTCTATATGGGGTCAGGTAGAAATAAAAAAACACCAGAGAGCATGCGCAGACGCATCCAATTCTCTCTCCTCGTTCCAGTCCCAGTACAGTGTTACCTATATCTATTCAGTAGTGTCAGAAGCACACGCGTGTACCTTCGGAGGATGTCGCCTCATAGTACTCCACATACAGGTCCTCATGAATGGTCATTCTCCTGGGGTCTCGTCAGTAAGTAGGACGCTAGTGGCGCCCATATGTCTCGAGGTCGGGACGCTTCAGGCATAAACTCGGCATACATGGCAGATTGTTCCTGGCAATAAACCATATCATTAAGCCAGTCCTTAAATTTGGGCGCTCTCCCCCTGCCCCACCTACAAGCTATCCGCCTCTTGGCCATCAAAAGTGCAAGGGCTGTGTATCTACGATGTGTCAGAGGTACATTTTGAACATAACCCAGTAATGCCAGCAGTGGTGTGGGTTCTATATGCGTGTTAATCATTTGATTCAAGGCCTCAAAGACAAGTCCCCAGTACTCGAGCATACCCGGACAATTCCAGGCCAAGTGCAAAAAGTCCACTTGGGGCACATAGCATCAATCACACCTATCAGAGTCGCGAAGACGGTGTCTATGCAGTCTAACCGGTGTGTGGTACAGCCTGTGTAATATTTATAGTGTATGATGCGGAGCATGCTGCTGGCCGATATTCGCTCAGTCTGTGAGCAGCAATGTTCCCACTAATCCTCCGTCAATTCAAACCCTAATTCTTCCCCCCATTGTGTACGGGAGGTCGAGATTCCATTTCTCGCTGCGTGTGAACTGTACTATATATTAAGGAAACTAAGCGCTTGGGTGCTGTTCGTTGTAGGAGCAACTGTAATGGTGCAAGTAGCTGAGGCTCAGTGGGAAAGTCAGGGTGCAAAGACCGGACCCCTTGCCTGAGTCTTATGTACAGGAAGGTATCTAATGGAGTGCGCTGTACACCCTGAAAAACATCCTCTGAATCCCGGAATTGACCATTTTCATATAGATCGCCCCAGTTTCTGAGTGACGTGCGTTCCTGAAATTTATGAAACAGTGTTTTCTGTAGGAGAGGCATGATTGGATGATATGTTAGCGGTAGTAACAGGGAGGGGAATAGAGCATAAGGGCCTTCAGGAGGTTCTCAATGCATCTCCATGACGTAATTGTGGCATATACAGTAATCTGTGTGCGTTCCCGGACATTCAGTGCTATGTACAAGGCCCCCTCTATCGGAGTTGGGTGCACAAGCCAGTGTTCGGCTGCTAATTGTGGCATATATTTGGGCTGGCGATCCAGAAATATAAATAATGGTCCTGAGCACTTATGTAATAGAGTTCAAAGTCGGGAATGCCAAATCCACCTGATGAATAAGGCCTGGTCAGAACATCCCACTTCAATCTAGCCTGTTCCCCCCCCCCCATACCAGTCTAATCATTTCTGTTCTGAGAGATTGGAAAAAATGACGGCCCGGATAGTACGGGATGTTTAGAAACAAATAATGCAATCGGGGCAATATCACCATTTTAATCAGCAACGCTCTACCTGCCACGGAGAGCGGGAGTGTTATCCATCGGTTCACATTGTACATTATTCGAGTCAGCGCCACCCCATAATTGAGTCTCATGAGTTCCTCTTTATTGCTAGTAATGCCGATACCCAAATATCGTAGCTCATCTTCACACCATTCCAAAGGGTAATCTAGTGGGAAGCGCACAACCGAGTCTGTTAACGGAAACAGGCAGGATTTCCCCCCAATTGATCTGGACCCCTGACAGATGTCCAAATACAATGAACTCACAAAGGAGTGTATTTAGGTTGGTTTGGGGGTCCCGCACATACAAAGTAATATCATCGGCATACATGGAAACCAAAATTTGTCTCATGTTGCATCGCAAAGCCATGTCATTATGGTGCTGTCGCAGCCTTGCTGCTAGTGGTTCGGTCGCCAAAGCAAAAAGCAATGGGGACAGAGGGCACCCCTGTCGAGTGCCCCTAGTAATCAAAAATCTTTGAGACATGTGTCCATTAATAATCACCTTGGCTCCCGGCTTATGATACAATAAGCGTATCCAAGAGAGGAATAGTGGCGGGAACCCCATCCGGAGCGTTATCCCAAAGATATAATTCCATTCAATAGAATCGAAAGCCTTAGTGGTGTCTAAAAAAATGGCTGCCAAGGGCAATTCTGGGGAGACATTATTCAGAATTGTAAAGAGAGTCCTTTAGAGCGGCCTAGTCACCGCGTGGCAGCGCGGGCTGCCATGATTTCTCAGGCCGGCGCCCAGTCACGCTCCGCTCCACAGGACCTCCCGGCCAAGTTCAGTCAGACCCTCATGGGCGCAGGAGACTGCCGATCCGCACCAGTTTTGGTACGGAGCAACCGGAGGGGCAGCTCTATCGAACAGATGGCATAATGTCCACAGAGGGGGTCAATAAACAGGATAACTGCAGGATAAAGGCTGCCGGGCGGCAAGAGCCTCACTTACGTGCGGCCATTTGCAACCGAGCCACCTAGCGCCCCGTCACCTGGGGATTCTTATGGGCAGTTCTCCGCTGGAAGAGCTTCAGTGCCATGTTTATTCAGGCTATCCAATCATTGTATATTTCCCCAGCGGCAACATTGCGTATCTCTGGTCTGGTGTCAGCGTCTTTTAACATCAGCAGTGGCACAAGGCAGGGGTGTCCCTGCTCACCCCTGCTCTTCGCTCTGTACATTGATCCCTTCCTTAGCAAGATCGAAGGCACTTTGGATATCTTGCCTGTCAGGGTCAATGCAACAGAGTACAAAACGCTAGCATACGCGGACGACATTGTAGTCCTAACTTGGGATGTCGCCACAGCCTTTTCTGCTTTAAAGATTCTAGCAGAACAGTTTGGCCGGCTATCAGGTTACAGGCTCAATGTCTCAAAAACACAGGTCTTTCAAACATCCGCTATGGGCCCCTCCCAAGCTCTTGTGGTCTCAGAAGCAATGTATTTAAGGGTCAAAATTACTGCTATAGTTGGCAATATCCCAGATCTAAATATTCTTCCGGTTATCGAATCGGTCAATTCTAAGTTGGGAAGATTAGACAACTTACATCTTTCTCTATATGGCCGATGCAATGTCCTTAAAATGCTGGTCCTCCCAAAGTTCTTGTATCTATTTAGGACTATCCCACTTGATTTCTCGCAACAAAGTCTGGCTAGGGCCGAAAGGATCTGTTATAGATTTCTCTGGGGATACCGCCGCCCACGCAGGGCAGCCAAGTGAATGTGCCTCTCTAGAGATTGTGGTGGTTGGTCGGTCCCGAATATCTTACTATATACTATTGGTCCGCCATGCTTCAACATTTTAGGCTGCCATTACTTGGTGACTGCGCTGAGGTCCCGATTTCTAGTAGACCCACTATTTGCGAATTGGGGTTGGGGGAGGCAGCCAAGGGGGTTTTGACGCGGATTCTGGCGCCGAGTTACTTTAAGAAAACAAGGTTCAAGGTTATTGGGGCCATGTTCTCAGTCTGGCGTGAAATTTGACGTAAATGGTCAATTTTAAACATTCATTTCTATAATCCCTTCACAGCTGCTCGACTCTTGCCTGCCATTTTTCAAAATCAGGTTACCTTTAGGTGGCAGTTATTGGGGTTGAAAGTCATTGGTGACCTAGGTACTGGCTGACAAATGGCCTCCTTCTCCTTTCTAACGGATAAGTTTCATCTCAATATTCATGACTTCTTCAAATATCTGCAGATCAGAAGTTTCATAGATAAAACTCAGCATCAAACCTCCAACTTTTTTAATAAGGTTATCTTATTGGAACTAATTCAAAGAAGGGATAGAATTGGGACAGTGTGTCATCATCTGTTATCTGATCTCCCTGATGATCTTGCATTATAGAACGCCAAGTGGGAGGGAACATTGGGTAAGACTGGTGTGGGTATAAGCCTGGCATTGGATTTAGCAAGCTATGCCCTAGTTTCTGGGAGTTTACGTACCCAAAGTTATATGGAACTATTCGATCTATATTACACACCTGCAAAAATTGCAAAATGGGGGAGTCACAAGGGTGACCGCTGTGTTAGATGTGGGCTTCAAGCAGCTAATGATTTACACCTGTTCTATTCTTGCCCAAAGCAGAGGGGGGGTTATCTGATGTTGAGTGCTTTATAAATTCTACGCTCAATATCCTGTTTAACATCTCTCCAGAGATGGTGATAATGGGGTGCGAGGGTACTTCTTCGGTCGAAAGAGTGAGACATGTCTCTGCTTTTTTGCTTATAACAATATCTTTGATCCGGCTGTGTATTACATCACAATGGCTTAGTCCCGAAGCCCCCACTTTCTTTAATCTGAGAGCCCGGATTCTGGCTCCTTATAATTTGGAGTCTTCAGTCTATCTGAGACGGGGCAGAAGGAGGCGGAAGTTGGGCCGTAAGATCTGAGCTCCGCTGAAGGAGTGGCTCAAGCAATGAAAAGAAAAGCACTGTCTTTTAGTTTAATTTATTCGTTGCTACACTCCCTCTTGAGCTGAGTTGTATAATGAACCTTTTAATGCCTTGGGCCTCATTTATGAGGCCATGCGTCACTTTTACGCCTCCGGTGCGTCACTTTTTGTGACACACCAGCAGCGTAAAAAATGTGCCTTGTTGCACCATATTTACAAAGTGACGCATCCAGGTAGATGCGTCACTTTGTAAACTCCTGCGCTACATTATACCTACGCCAGGTATAATGTATGCAGCGGGGCGTTCTGACGCAAGAAAGGGTCATAGAAGCGACGCAGTGAAATCTATAAGATTTCACTGCGCCACTTCTAGGACACAAATGCGTCAATTTCTTACGCCTGCCTCACAGCCGGCATAAGACTGATGCAGGCTCTTTCACATGGGGCTTGCCCCATGTGAAAGGGCACATTGCTGGAGTTGCGTCACTTTTGTGACACACTCCAGCAATGCGTCACTTTTGCGCCATACAGATACGACAGAAATACTGACGTATCTGTAACTTCTTGCGCCATGATGCGTCATACTGTAAATATGACGCAACATTGGTGTCGCAAGGAGGGCGGAGTGAAAAGTGACGCATCGCTGTTTTCACGCAGCGATGCGTCACTTTTCATAAATGAGGCCTCTTGCTTTTTGTTTTTTTCTCCACTGTATATGATTTGTCATGTATTGATATTTGCTTTTTCCTAATGTCTGTTCGGTGCCGCATTCTGTGTTAAGTATGACTGCCACAACTTTTTTCTTTTTTTTCTGTTTTCTTGTTAAGCATCAAAATAAAAAAGGTTTTTAAAAAAACTGTAAGCCAAAATTCAGCCTTCCAGTGATCTGTCCTGATTGATCACCGTTAAGTGGATTAGCCGGACTGCTTTGATGAAGTGATAAGTAGCCCCTGGGGTGAAAGAGCCATACTGGTAGAAGAGGGTTCTGCTGCATAGGAATGCCAGAGCAAGGAGGAGGAGTGTTAAACCATGATCTTCAAAAGAAGGAAGGGACAAGCAGAAAAAGCCAGTTTCATTTACACCCCTACTCTTTTAATCCAGTCAGATGGTAGGCTTACGGACGAAATGTGTGGATGCCTGGGGGAGGGAGTAAATGGAGCTTTCATCCTGGAGGTTAGTTTAGCCAGCTTTTGCCTCTCTGCTGAGACAAGACTTGAGCCATATTGAATTTTGGAGAAATAGTGCTTTCAGTGAGACCACAGTGCCACACCTTGGAGGAAATGGTAATGCTCTGGAGTTTTGCCATCCACCTCATTGGACAAGAGTGCCCTGCTGATTGACCCAGAGAACACTGAATCATTATCTGAAAGGGGGATTGCCAAGCTAAAAACTTGATTTGCACCATCAGGCCCTGCCTTCTGACTGACTGCGCCTGCTGCATTATCTGGAACTGCAGCCCTTTTAATATACTTTTTTTTAACGAGGAATAGAGGAAGGGGTCCCTGCAAGCTACAGGTAAACAGAGCTCACCTGCATCATTTCCACCAAGTCCCCACCTGGAGTGTATCCAGTGGACTTTTAAGGGTGTTGCATTGTGGGAATTGTGGCCCGACCTTTCAAATACCATCTCTTTGAAGTGGAGTTCCAGACCCTTCGATTGTGTTTTGGTCACTTTAGACCCTCAAGAGGAACTTCAGGAAGAAGTTCCAGAAGTTTGGGAAAATTTGCTGAACTTTTGTGAAAAAGTCCAGAGGGTGACCAGACTCTCACAGAAAGACAATCCGGTGAACTCTCGCCAAATCCGGCCTGCTGAAGGAGGCTGGAGGAGGCTGCCTCCAGAAAAGTTTTTAAGTGTGAAGGTAAAATCTTGACTGGGGCTACATCACTGTCGGCCTCAAACTTTGACTTTGTCCCGGTCAGAGGTGACTAAATGACCAGAAGTGGCACTATTGGTTTCTAAGCACTAGAAAGTGTTTAATCTTTAAAAATTCATATCCCTGGTTCCCTACAGAGGATTTTGTTTCGTTTTAGTGTCATTTTAAAAATAACTATATTTCCTATTTTATAAATTGGTGTTGGATTTTTTTATGTTGTGGCTGAATTATTTACTGACTTGGTGATTTTAAATGCTTTACATACCTTTCTCGGAAGATAAGCCTGCCTGCTCACAGCCAAGCTACCAAGGGTTGAGCATGGGATACATTTTCTGAGAGCTATTCTGAGCTCTAGACTGTGTTAGTGGCCTTTTTGCCAGTGGCAGATGCATATTTGCCACTAATAATAACCCACTTTCCAACAACGGCCAATAGCCCATTGCCTGAATGCCAGCCTTCCCAATCCGACTCCGCACCTGGTGCTGTGGAACATCCCGTACTGAACCATGCTGCTGGGGGTCCTGGTCTGCAAGCCATTACTGAGCCCTTCCCTCCTTGTACCTTAACAGCACCTAGAAGCTGTTGTGACAAGTCAATCAATCATTCAGAATTTATAAAGCGTGGCTAAGCACCTGATAGTCAAATGCTATAAAAGAAAAACATAAGAGAATGTCTTCTTGCCTCAGTGATGGCTATATCTTTGGCACAAAATCACAGCCATGTCTTTTTGCCACATCTTCAGGGTGATGTCTGGGTGGCAAGAAAGATCACAGCAGAGTCAGAAACAGACACGCCGCTCGAGCTTTCTCTGGCTCCCCCACCTCTACAGCAGAGTCAGAAATAGACATGTGGCTTGAGCTTTCTCTGGCTCGCCCACCTCTACGGCAGAGTCGGAACAGACACCTGGCTTGAACTTTCTCTGGCTCGCCCAACTCTACGGCAGAGTCAGAAACAGACACCTGGCTTGAGCTTTCTCTAGCTTGCCCACCTCTATGGCACAGTCAGAAACAGACATCTGGCTTGAGCTTTCTCTGGCTCGCCCACCTCTACGGCAGAGTCAGAAACAGACACGCGACTCAAGCTTTGTTTGGTCGCCCACCTCTATGGCAGAGACAGAAACAGACACCTGGCTCTAACCGTTCTCTGGATCGCCCACCTCTACGGCAGAGTCAGAAACAGACACGCGGTTTGAGCTTTCTCTGGTCGCCCACCTCTACAGCAGAGTCAGAAACAGACAGGTGGCTCGAGCTTTCTCTGGCGCCCACCTCTACGGCAGTGTCAGAAACTGACACCTGGCTCGAGCTTTGGCAGAGTCAGAAACAGACAGGTGGCTTGAGCTTTCTCTGGTCACCCACGACTACTGCAGAGTCAGAACAGACACCTGGCTTGAACTTTCTCTGGCTCGCCCACCTCTACGGCAGAGTCAGAAACAGACATCTGGCTTGAGCTTACTCTGGCTCGCCCACCTCTACAGCAGAGTCTGAAACAGACACCTGGCTCAAGCTTTCTCTGGCTCGCCCACCTCTACGGCAGAGTCAGAAACAGACACGCGGTTCGAGCTTTCTCTGGTCGCCCACCTTAACGGCAGAGTCAGAAACAGACACCTGGCTCGAGCTTTGGAAGAGTCAGAAACAGGTACGTGGCTCGCCTTTTCTCTGGTCATCCACCTCTATGGCAGAGTCAGAAACAGACACCTGGCTCGGCGTGCAATGGGAGATTGGAACTTGATTGCCCAGCCACAGCCACGTTCAACCGAGTAGGCCAAACATCCATCATTGACTATCTCATGGTGTATGCTAAGAATTGGGACAAGCTAAAGGAATTTAGGGTCGTACAAAGACACGATAGCGACCACAATGTCCTGGTCTTAACTCTTAAGCCGGGGTCCTTTGGTCTAACTAACCCTGAACTCAAACCCGCTGCGATGATGCCTCCCCTCATGTTGGCTAACAATAGAAGGAGGGTTAAATGGCCCCACCTAGCAGATTCGCCATCCCGCTAGCAAAAATTTACCAACTTGCAGTCCCACTCATAACCCAGATGGGTGACTCACCCTGCAGGTATCAGGCAGTGGAGACACACAGGCAGCTAGTCACGGCACTAGGGGACGTGTTCTACCCTGTAAGTGGAACTAAAAGGCGTGTCCCGAAATCTCACCCCTGGTTTGATGATGCATGCAAAAAACTAAAAAAGGAGCTACTTGCGGCAATCAAATCTAATGACAGAGTGAATATTAGGGCAACCAGACTGCTGTATAAAAAGGAGCTCACTAGGGGTAAGAGGGAGTGGGAAGAAGCCAGGTGGGAAGAACTGAGAGGCACCCTCCTGGCAAAAGATGCCAACCTATTCTGGGCAATAGTTAATTCTGGTGCGAAAGAGGGAGGGGAGGCTCTCCTACCAAACATAGCTCCGTTAGTTTAGGAGGCACACTTTGCTGCGCTTTACACTAGCCCTGAGACTGACACCAGTGAACATTTAAATGAGGTAGAGTATCGGTGCCAGATGATGCCTTCCGGATGCCCCGAGCCCCAGACCTCCCGCACGAGTACCGACTGTGGGGGGCCTCGGACTTGGGCTATCCGATAGGTCAGTGGGATGCCAGGGCGAGGGTGGACCCCGGAGACATAGAGAGTATCTCAGTTAAAGAGGTGGAATTGGCGATCATTAGGCAGCTACCTAACAAAGCCCCAGGCCTTGATAGATTACCTGGAGATCTTTTCCGCTCCCAGCAAAAAATCTGGGCGCCGTATTTGGCTGTCTTATTTAATGCGGTCCTTTGGGGAGCTAAGTTACCGGACACCTGGGTAGGGGCCGAGATTGTCCCAATTTTTAAGAAGGGCTGCCCTTTAGTGCCATCAAATTATCGACCGATTAGTCTCTTGGATACTTCGCAGAAGTTAATGGGCCAAGTCCTCCTGGATAGATTGCTGGGGTGGATGGAGGAGCATAAAGTATTGACTACCCTTCAGGCCGGCTTTAGAGCTGGAATCTCGACCCTGGACCAAATTTTTAGGCTGCAGGTCCTATTTTGGAAGACAGCAAGCGTAGAGGGTGGCAGCCTCTACCTTGTCTTCGTAGACCTGCGGGCCACTTTCGACCTCGTCCCCAGGGAGAGTTTATGGAGGGTCTTGAAAGAACTAGACCTCCCGCCCTATCTATTAGACGTCCTGAAGCGTTTCCATGCAGGGAACTACGCCCAGGTGAGATGTGGGAAGAACGGGGAACTATCAGCTCGCTTTCCCGTGACCAGAGGCGTACGCCAGGGCTGTGCCCTGGCTCCCACGCTCTTTAGTCTTTATATAAATGGCCTGGTGGGTGAATTGGACAATGTTAAGGACAGTGACGCTCCATGGTTGGCCACTGGTCGGGTGCCTGCTCTGATGTTCGCAGACGACACCTTGTTGTTGTCTCGAACATCATCAGGTATCCAGAGGGTTTTGGACGGTTTCGTATCATTCTGCGCTTCGAGGGGATTGGAAATTAATTTAGCAAAGACTAAACTTATGATTTTTCACCCCCCAAAGTACACACGCCCTAACCCTGTATTAAATGGTGTCCCGCTGGAAAGGGTGAGAACCTTTGTATACCTGGGCGTCACCCTGACTGAAGATTTTGGTTGGGGCCCACAGGTATCCAAATCTGCTCTGAGATTGTCACAGATCGTAGGGGGCATTGGCAAGTTCCAGAGAACAACCCTGTTTAAGCCACTTGCCCCAGCCCTTGAAATTTACGGGACACAAGCTAGGCCAGCTGTGACGTACGGTGCAGAAATCTGGGGCCATATGAGCACACCAAGCCTTCTTAAGGTGGAACAGGCATTTATGAGGAACTTGGTAGGCCTCCCCCAGAGCATCCTGCTCACACCCCTGAGACTAGACCTAGGTTTAGAGTCCATCTCAGAACTGCTAGCTGCTCGACCTCTCCTGTATTGGAGAAGGCTTTGGACAGTACCTGAGCTCGAGGATTATAGAGCTGAATTCACTGCAGTTTGGGGGCAGTTGAAGAACAAGAACATTCCATGGCTAGCCCACATTAAAACCCTTGTACATCAAATTGGTATGCCCCAATTATGAGAGACCCCGGAGGAGAGCTGCCCGGAAGTGAAGAGAATAGAGCCCTTGGCCTCCCTGAGACATTACAACCTAAGTCTGCTGTATAGCTCGACAACTTTGGGCAGATTGTCTACAGAATTTTTGCAGGTAAAACTCGTGTCCAAGAGGGAGGAGTTTTTGGACTTAATACAGCCTCCCCTTGCAAGGAAACTCTATACACAATTAAGACATGGATGCCTACCTATTGAGGCATTCACTTGTAAATGGGATGGACGAAAGGAGGGAACTTGCCCAGTCTGTAACAATATCAAAGAGGATATAGCCCACGTTTTATTCTTCTGCCCAGCTTATAGTATAATACGGGGTGTGCAGTCTAAATATCGAGTTTTTATTTTCGACTGGACATAATATCGACTCCAGAATATTGAGATGGCATTACTGTCGAGGTAAGTAATATCGATGTATTTTTTATTGATTTTCATGTATGTTAAAAAATATCGATTGAAAAAATATCGAGTAAGTAATATCGATAGTAAAAAATATCGTTATTTCTAGTAGTTTAAAAATATCGAAAGTCAAAATATCGGTTTTAAGAATATCGAAAGTTGTGTTATCGACAGTCATGATTAAATATATGTTATTTTTTTAGTTATTTATATTGAAAATAAATTTATAAAAAATTAATAAATATAAAAATTATTTCAAATAGTATAATAATTTCTAGGAGCGGGTAGTGGGTTTTTAGGGGAATAGGGTGGGAAGTAATTTAATTATAATTAATAATAATAATAAATATGTAAATGTATTAATTGGTAGTAATATTTAATTAATTGTTAATTAAATAATATTTTTTATTTATATAAAATTTAATTGCTAATTAATTTAATTTAATTGATTAATTGCTAATTATGCTAATTTAAATAATTTATGTCATGTAGCGGGTTGTGGGTTTTTAGGGGAATAGGGTGGGAAGTAATTTAATTATAATTAATTAAATATGTAAATTTATTAATTGGTAGTAATATTTAAATAATTGTTAATTAAATATTAGTTTTCAAATATATAAAATTTAATTGGTAATTAATTTAATTTAATTGATTAATTGCTAATTATGCTAATTTAAAGAATTTATGTCATGTAGCGGGTTGTGGGTTTATAGGGGAATAGGGTGGGAAGTAATTTAATTATAATTAATAAAATATGTAAATTTATGATTTGGTAGTACGATTTAATTAATTGTTAATTTAATAATATTTTTTAATTATATAAAAATTAATTTGTAAATAATTTAATTAAATTGATTAATTGGTAATTATGTTAATTTAAATAATTTATGTCATGTAGCGGGTTGTGGGTTTATAGGGGAATAGGGTGGGAAGTAATTTAATTATAATTCATTAAATATGTAAATGTATTAATTGTTAGTAATATTTAATGAATTGTTAATTAAAAAATATTTGTTGATTATTTAAAATTTCATTGGTAATTAATTTAATTTAATTGATTACTTGCTAATTATGTTAAATTAAATTTTTTATTTCCTGTAGCGGGTTGTGGGTTTATAGGGGAATAGAGTGGGAAGTAATTTAATAATGAAGAAGGAAATAATAATATTTATTAAAGGTATACAACGTTTACCACGCAACTTTTACAACGCAAATACCATTATAACGCATGTATTTACAACGAATGTTTTTACTACGCAGGTACTTTTACAATGCATACCATTACAACGTAAGTATTTGTAAGTATATAATTATATTTAAAATGTTATAGGTTTGGGTTTTTGGGTAAAGGGGTATTTTTAGGGTTCAGGGTCAGTTTTGGGTTTTTGGGTAAAGGGGTATTTTTAGGGTTCAGGGTCAGTTTTGGGTTTTTGGGTAAAGGGGTGTTTTTAGGGTTCAGGGTCAGTTTTCAGTTTTTGAGTAAAGGGGTATTTTTAGGGTTCAGGGTCAGTTTTCAGTTTTTGGGTAAAGGGGTATTTTTAGGGTTCAGGGTCAGTTTTCAGTTTTTGGGTAAAGGGGTATTTTTAGTGTTCAAGGTCAGTTTTCAGTTTTTGGGTAATGGGGTATTTTTAGGGTTCAGGGTCAGTTTTCAGTTTTTGGGTAAAGGGGTATTTTTAGGGTTCAGGGTCAGTTTTCAGTTTTTGGGTAAAGGGGTATTTTTAGGGTTCAGGGTCAGTTTTCAGTTTTTGGGTAAAGGGGTATTTTTAGGGTTCAGGGTCAGTTTTCAGTTTTTGGGTAATGGGGTATTTTTAGGGTTCAGGGTCAGTTTTCAGTTTTTGGATAAAGGGTTATTTTTAGGGTTCAGGGTCAGTTTTCAGTTTTTGGGTAAAGGGGTATTTTTAGGGTTCAGGTTCAGTTTTCAGTTTTTGGGTAAAGAGGTATTTTTAGGGTTCAGGGTAAGTTTTCAGTTTTTGGGTAAAGGGGTATTTTTAGGGTTCAGGGTCAGTTTGGGGTTTTTGGGTACAGGGGTACAGGGTAAAAATTATGTTTATACTTGGTGGAGTTGGAATAGTAATTTGTATGGGTTCAGTGTCCAGCACCTTCCCTGATGTTATACTTGGTGGAGTGGGAATAGTAATTAGTATGGGTTCAGTGTCCAGCACCTTCCATGAGTTTACAATTGGTGAAGTGGGAATTGTAATTTGTATGGTTTTAATGTGTAGTATGGTTTTGTGAGTTTATAATTGGTGCAGTGGAAATAAGAAAACATTTTTAATACAAATAATTATTATTGGTAGGATACTATAATAAAGTTTTAAAATTACATAGAAAATGTTTGTATTAATTATAATTATTGTTATTGTAGTAGTTAAAAGATACATACATTTTTAAATGTATTAACATTTAAAATGCATTTTTAAATAGAATATTTCAAATGTAATTAATATTCATATAGAATAATAAAGAAGGAAACATACACAGGGTTAAATGGAATAAATGAAAAACAGTTTATTAACATATAAAAAATAAATTGTAAGTAGAGATGTATTTTTTATTTCTATTGAAAATTGTAAGTAAACAGTTTTTATTATCCAACAAAATATATGAAGTGCATATATATGTTTTTAACAAATACATGATATTTAAATAATTATATGTTTATTCACAAATATTGTAATTTAATTAGTTAAAGAAACAAATTGGTAATATGTACTTTTCATTTAATAACAATTATTTTATTCACATAGACATTGAATATATTGTCATAGATAAATATGTATATTTGTTTTATAACAGTAACATTTTTGTTTTTTACAAAGTAATCATATTTTTTTTACAAATTAATATTATGAATATTTATAATATTAATTTTTACATAGATAAACACACAAATACATTTTTATATACATACATAATGTTTAAACCAATATGAGCTATTTTTATAAACAAATTATTTGTAACAAGGTTATATATTCACATTTGTTTAACATAGATTATTTTCAAAATGTATATATAAATAATAAAATATTATTTAAAGTAACAGATAACAGTTGAATAATTATTTGAAAGTAATGAATATTTAAGAAATAATTTTCTACAATTTAAATAATTATTTACACTTAATATAATACTCAGTGTATTTTTTTAAAGTGTTGGAATATAGAAATTAAAGAGGTTTTTGCTGTATACAGGGACTACTTTTTAACCGCGTAATGTTATTTAGGCTTATTTGGTGCTTCAACAGATCGCGGTTGGATGCTGCTTCGCGTTAGAGAGGGTAAGTTTGTTTTTATTGTATTTTAGAAGTTAATGAAGTTAGTGTTAGTGTATGTGTGGTGTGTTTAAGTTTATGTACATAGGGTTATTAAGAGAAGATTGTGTTTTCGGTGTTAGGTAGAGTGTACGATATTTCATTTTTACCGCGTTTTAGTTGTAGGTGTGTGACGTGAGCTAATATGTTTAAATGTTACAAAGATAATATGTTTGGTGTATAAATATGTCTTTTTATATATGTATGGGTGTTTTTGTGTGGGTGGGTATGTATTTTATTTTTTCCAGGTTATCGTCGCGTTTTACTGTTTTTGAGGAGGTCCTTCTTTTTCGATCAGAGTTATGTGACGAGTATTATATACTCTTATTTTTGCACACAAATATTTTGGTTTTCACGTTTTCCAGGAGCGTTTTTTTTTTAAAATTACTATTTTCGGGTTTTCAATGGTATATCGTGTGTATTACATTGGAGAGGAGTCGCTATGGATTTGCTTGTATTTTTGCATTTTTTTTGGGGCTTCCATGGATTGTATGGGTTTTTGCTATGGTGTCGTATGGATTGCTTGGAATTGGATTACGTTTGAAGGTGCAACAGAAAGGTCAGTATTTACAAAACTTTTTATGGGTGGGGAAACTTTTAATTTTTGCTTTAGTTACGTTGTATGTAACATTTTGTAAATACATTATCTAAATACATTTTATATATGTTAATATTATGTATTTGATAATTTAATTGCAAATTGTTACATGTAAAAATTAAGGAATTAAAAAAAAATGCTTAATGTAACGTGTATAGTTATGTTATGTTTTAAAGAATAGTTTTTGCAATCATTGATATATAGTCTAGTCCTTTGCTAGTTGGATAGAGGGTAACTTGACTTTGGAGTGTGTTATACATTTTTTTCCTTTCTTTGGTGAGTTTAGGTCCGATCAAAGTTACTGATTGCTCCATTCGGAGCTCCTGGTAACTCTGTTCTTTTTGTAAGGATTGTATTAATTTGTGATGGGTAGGTGTTCCTCGGCCTGTAGTTGCTTGGAAGGCATTGTGCCATCCTTCAACTGCATTGTTTGTTTTTGCTTCCTTATTTAGTGTGCTAAGGTAGACATTCCACCAAGCTATTTGGTATTTGGGTTGTCTTCTATGGCCTGATCTGTGTAGCCTTCCTACCCATGTGTCTTCGAAGTAGTCAAGCATAGGGCTTAGTCTTTCTTCGTTTCTTTTATAGTAGGGGCTGTCTATTAACAAGTTATAGTGCTCAGTTACATCTGTCAGTGGAACATAGGCTAGGGCGATGAGTTTTTTTATTTGATAAGCAAAAGTGCTATCAGTGGCGTATTGGATACTCAAAGTAGATTGTTGTAGATGTCGCCAGATACATTGGTTAAAATGGTAATAGCAACCTTGTATTGCTGTGTGTGGGTATGTTTTAAGGATGCTGTTTATCATTGCTTTTTCAAAGTCAATGATAATTTTTTGTGGAAAATAGTTGTTAGTATGTTGCTTGACTTCAGTTAGTATTTCTTGATAGGTAGCTTGCTGTTTGTTTGGTAGAAGGGCATAAAGGAATGGAATATTAGCATTTTGGAAATGACCATGGCTAGTGTATAATTGATAAAAAAGGTTTGGGGCATACAGAAAAAGTACCGTCCATCATCCAAGTTTGGCATTGGGTAAGTTTAGTCATGTTGTTTGCTGTGGCAAACAGTATAATTCTTTTATCTTTACTTTTGTTGTCATAGAGTATAAAATCATCTTTATTGTGAGTTACAGAGAGTTCAGGGGGAATTTGCACTTCTTCAAAAGTTTTTGGTGTGGGAGGAGTAGTGCATGTTGCTCTTTTTTGTCTAGCTATAGTCTTTTTTAGGGATTCGATAGATGGTAATTGGCTAGAAGCATGTTGGGGAAGTACACTTAAATGGTGTTTCAGAATAGCAGTTGTTGGTTGATCAGTACTAGTACTAGCTTCTTTAAGGGAATCTAGCATTTGTCTAATCTCTATTTCTGTTACATTGGGTGGGTGATTATGTTCCTTAGTATAAGTAACAGTAGTTTCCTGAGTTATAGCTCTACCATAACATTTGTTGGCATAATATTTCGTACACTTCCAAAAAACGTTCAAATCTTTTTGTTTCTCTTGAGTGTAGTCATATCCCATGTAACAAAGAAGCATTTTCCCTTTTTGTGAATAAATGAATTTAGCTCCTTCAGTCATGCTTGTATTGTAGTGCTAGGAGGTAATTAAAAGAGAATGTCATTACATTTTTGGATAAAATAATGTTGTATTCTAATAATACAGTTTAACACATTTCTGATTTACCTGTAAATCTTTTTATGATTTCAAGTAGTTCTTTTCAGGTGTTGATGTTCTTCAAACTGTTATTTTCTGTGTATATATTTATGTACCTGTGGAAGTTGAGAAAATGTGTACAAATATTTTATAACTATTTATGATATTTTGGTAGAGGTTTTTAGCTAGTTTCTATTTAGTTACCTATCTATTAAATGTCGAAGTTACATTTAAATTATATACTTACTTATTTATATTTAACTTTTGATGTCCAGGTGTTGTCTAGGTCTTCTGTATTTTCTTTTTGTCTGTAGGATAAATAGTAAAAAAAAAACATATATTTTAGGTGTTTGGCTTTTAAACATAGGTGTGAGGTTTGAGAGTTACATTTTCGATGGAAAATAATGTAGTAGTACTTACTTTATATAGGTGTAGCTGTCTTTATGTTGAAGTCAATACGTTTTCTTTCAGAAATCCTGCAGAGTTTCGTCTTCCTTTCGTTAGGAGATTTAGGCTGCATTTTTAGTTTGCTGTAATCTTGTTTATATAGTATTAGTCTAATAGTTTCTGAAGTAGGATTGGTTGTTTAAATTGATATATTTCAACAAAGAGAGAGGTAGGGAAATCAAGGACACTCTCTTAGTCCCCAGTTAAGTATTAAACAACAAGAAAAGAGAGGTCTGGTCAGTCATCAGGCTGCCAGGAATATGGAGCAAGGAGATAAGTGAGTTTTGTTTGTACACAGTCACTCCGATTGAGTAGGAAAGCCCTCACACACCGACCTGGTCAGTGTCATGCTTCATCATCGGGCCCCACCGAAGAGACCGAGTGCCTCTTCGGTGTGCTACGACGCCAGAAAGACTGCGGAGCTGGTCGTGTGGGGAGGACGTGATGTGAAAATTGGAAAATTAAAAGTGCCTAACAGGGTATCAAAAAAAAAAATTTTTAATGAGTGATCCCTAAGACACGTGTGGGTGGTTTTATGTGTCTGAATTTACGTGCCAAGGTTATTACGAGTTGGGATAAATTCAGCTAAATACCACGCATTTAAAATTAATCAGTCAACATGTTTCTGCCGTACTTGTGGTATGTATTCACCAAGGCATTCTTCAGGACTATACCCCGGCGGTATGGACACTCTAATAGTCCACCCTGACCTGGGGGCGTGAAAGTGAAAAAGAAAAAAGGGTGAAAAAGTGCTTAAAAATTAGAAGAGCTATTGCTCATTCCAAAAAAAACCCAAATTCAGGGGTGTGTCAGCACCTGTAAATGAAAATATACGAACAAACAGATACAGACAAACATACAATTAGTATATGCCAGAATACACTTATCATAGTGCTCCTAAGATGGTGACAAGCTTTTGTGTGCACACAATAAATGATATCTTATGCACCATCCAAGTAGCCCTTAGGGATATTGTATACGCTAGGAGGTGGAGTGCTAAAGGTGGGTTTTATTTAAAAGCTACTGTTGTAGCAGGGGAAGTAAAAACACGATGTGAATTCTCCATGAGCAGGGATCAATATGACCAAGTGGTCGGCGACCCCCCTAAGCTGATAAGTATGGAGAAAATCTCACTTTAAAATAGGGCGCTACTAGCACCATGGGTCTCGGGAGGAGGATTGGAGCGCGCCTGGCACATCCTAGGAAATGAGAGAGTTAAACGTCAGAATGACCCAAGCATACAGGTACTTAGCTTGTGGTGATCGCAAAAAGTCGTTCCGCCGGAGATGCAGACTCACGCCCTCAGCGTTCGCAATCCGCTTCTAAACCTGCAAGAAGCCTCTTAACCGGACCCCGACGATGGAGAGCGGGGCCGGTAAATGTGATTAAAAGCACTTTGTTGCTTGTTTGCGCGCCCGTTTCCTGGTTGGGCGTGTCTCGCCCAAAGTGAGGCTTGGAGCGCACACGCCTCTCTGGGCGCGGTGTGCTTCAGATAAGAGTGAGGCTTGGAGTCGCGAGCCTATCCTAGAGCAATACGTGAAAGGGAATTTAGGCACGCTGACGGTTGCTAAGGCGATCCTTTCTATTCAATGGTAATTCGAGTTTAGGTGAATGAATACCATATAATCATGAGTATTGGTGCTGCTATGATTGAGGGGACAGATGAGTGATATTCTAATAGAAATGCACACACAGTGTATTAGTTTCGAACATTAATGTTTTGTTGACGGACAAAGTTCCACTTTGATGTCTTTATGCTCAATGTGCACAGAATATGAAAAACGCGGCAATTATTTAGTATTTGGTATTTAGAAATGCACACACAGTAGATTAATTTCAAACATTAATGTTTTGTTGACGGACATAGTTCCACTTTGATGTCTTTGTGCTCAATGTGCACAGGATATTAAAAATGCGGCAATTAGTATTCGATGGTGTATTAGTTCAGATCACCCTATATATCTCGCTGGAAGACACAAGAGGCTAGTAGTAAGGGAGTTCACGATAGGACTGTGTTCCAGGGGATATCGTCGTTGAGGCCGTTGGTATTTGTCCCCAGACGGTATACCCAACGCTGTTCTTTTTCAAACAGTCTGTTTTGTACATTCCTTGTACCTTCGATAGCTTCAATCACAGTCCACCTCATATCGTTGGTGGTGTGATTTTTATCTAGGAAGTGGCGACTCAGTTTTGTTGTTACTTTTTTGCACCTTATGTTGCTGCGGTGCTCGCAGATCCGTTGTTTCACTTTTCTGGTGGTCATACCCACGTATCGGAGCTGGCAAGGACAGGTGATCAGGTAGATCACATTGTTCGAGTTGCAATTGGTATGTCCACGTTGGGTCCATACTTTCCCTTCTTCTAGAGCCAGTGTTTTGGTAGCTTGTGTTAAGTGGCACACACTGCAGTCCGAACACGGGTAGTGTCCGGTAATTTTAGGGAGACCCCATGTTGTTGTCACTGATGGTGTCATGGTTTGTGGTTTCTCTTTTGGGCGTGTGTGTACCAGGGCATCTCTCAAGCTGCGTCCCTTTTTGAAAGAGAACAGTGGTTTTTCCCAGTCCTTTTTAAAGGTTTTTACAATGTTCCAATGTTTGTTTACGCTCTTTTTCATGTTTGAGAGACTGCTGTATGTGGTGACACATGTAAGTGGGATCTGGTCTGGTTTGTTAGTCCTTTCTTCCAGAAGTGCCTCCCTTGGCTGATTTTTAGCTCTTTTAAATCCTTTGTTAAGGGTAGGTGTAGGATAGCCTCTACTTTTTAGTTTTTTCGTCAGGTTGGTTGATTGGTCTTTGAAGTCTCTGCCAGCAGACGCAACACAAAAAGTCTGTTGCGTCTGCTGGCAGAGATCACCTTCCCTGAAAACTCGATCACTCTGGTAACATTAGATGTGGAAAGCCTCTATACAAGCATTCCACAGGACGACACAATCAAGGTCCTCACTAAGGTACTGGATTCAACCAATTGGGAATTCCAGACCCCAAAAAAATTCATTATTGAGTGTGCCACTCTAGCACTGAAAGAGAATTTTTTCTCATTCAAAGACCAACTGTACCTACAATGCTCTGGGACATCCATGGGCAGTACTTTCGCGCCGAGCGTGGCAGGGTTGTATGTGGCAGACTTTGAAGCCAAACATATCTTACCACCCACTGCAACCTTTTTTTCGTCAATGTTACTGTGGAAACGCTACATTGACGACATTCTGCTTATCTGGAAAGGCAGTGATAATGATCTGGAAAATTTCCTCACATGGATCAACACTCTAGACCACAACTTAAGATTCACTAACACCAAAAGCAGAAGAGAAATTGTGTTCTTGGATGTGGCCATCTCAATCAGTGGAACGACACTCGCCACAAAAACCCACAATAAACCTACAGCAAAGAACAACCTCTTGGAATTTAACAGTTTCCATCCGCGTCCGCTAAAGGAAAACCTCCCTTATGGCCAATACCTTAGGCTACGAAGGAACTGCAGCACGACCACAGACTTCAAAGACCAATCAACCAACCTGACGAAAAAACTAAAAAGTAGAGGCTATCCTACACCTACCCTTAACAAAGGATTTAAAAGAGCTAAAAATCAGCCAAGGGAGGCACTTCTGGAAGAAAGGACTAACAAACCAGACCAGATCCCACTTACATGTGTCACCACATACAGCAGTCTCTCAAACATTATGAAAAAGAGCGTAAACAAACATTGGAACATTGTAAAAACCTTTAAAAAGGACTGGGAAAAACCACTGTTCTCTTTCAAAAAGGGACGCAGCTTGAGAGATGCCCTGGTACACACACGCCCAAAAGAGAAACCACAAACCATGACACCATCAGTGACAACAACATGGGGTCTCCCTAAAATTACCGGACACTACCCGTGTTCGGACTGCAGTGTGTGCCACTTAACACAAGCTACCAAAACACTGGCTCTAGAAGAAGGGAAAGTATGGACCCAACGTGGACATACCAATTGCAACTCGAACAATGTGATCTACCTGATCACCTGTCCTTGCCAGCTCCGATACGTGGGTATGACCACCAGAAAAGTGAAACAACGGATCTGCGAGCACCGCAGCAACATAAGGTGCAAAAAAGTAACAACAAAACTGAGTCGCCACTTCCTAGATAAAAATCACACCACCAACGATATGAGGTGGACTGTGATTGAAGCTATCGAAGGTACAAGGAATGTACAAAACAGACTGTTTGAAAAAGAACAGCGTTGGGTATACCGTCTGGGGACAAATACCAACGGCCTCAACGACGATATCCCCTGGAACACAGTCCTATCGTGAACTCCCTTACTACTAGCCTCTTGTGTCTTCCAGCGAGATATATAGGGTGATCTGAACTAATACACCATCGAATACTAATTGCCGCATTTTTAATATCCTGTGCACATTGAGCACAAAGACATCAAAGTGGAACTATGTCCGTCAACAAAACATTAATGTTTGAAATTAATCTACTGTGTGTGCATTTCTAAATACCAAATACTAAATAATTGCCGCGTTTTTCATATTCTGTGCACATTGAGCATAAAGACATCAAAGTGGAACTTTGTCCGTCAACAAAACATTAATGTTCGAAACTAATACACTGTGTGTGCATTTCTATTAGAATATCACTCATCTGTCCCCTCAATCATAGCAGCACCAATACTCATGATTATATGGTATTCATTCACCTAAACTCGAATTACCATTGAATAGAAAGGATCGCCTTAGCAACCGTCAGCGTGCCTAAATTCCCTTTCACGTATTGCTCTAGGATAGGCTCGCGACTCCAAGCCTCACTCTGATCTGAAGCACACCGCGCCCAGAGAGGCGTGTGCGCTCCAAGCCTCACTTTGGGCGAGACACGCCCAACCAGGAAACGGGCGCGCAAACAAGCAACAAAGTGCTTTTAATCACATTTACCGGCCCCGCTCTCCATCGTCGGGGTCCGGTTAAGAGGCTTCTTGCAGGTTTAGAAGTGGATTGCGAACGCTGAGGGCGTGAGTCTGCATCTCCGGCGGAACGACTTTTTGCGATCACCACAAGCTAAGTACCTGTATGCTTGGGTCATTCTGACGTTTAACTCTCTCATTTCCTAGGATGTGCCAGGCGCGCTCCAATCCTCCTCCCGAGACCCATGGTGCTAGTAGCGCCCTATTTTAAAGTGAGATTTTCTCCATACTTATCAGCTTAGGGGGGTCGCCTACCACTTGGTCATATTGATCCCTGCTCATGGAGAATTCACATCGTGTTTTTACTTCCCCTGCTACAACAGTAGCTTTTAAATAAAACCCACCTTTAGCACTCCACCTCCTAGCGTATACAATATCCCTAAGGGCTACTTGGATGGTGCATAAGATATCATTTATTGTGTGCACACAAAAGCTTGTCACCATCTTAGGAGCACTATGATAAGTGTATTGTGGCATATACTAATTGTATGTTTGTCTGTATCTGTTTGTTAGTATATTTTCATTTACAGGTGCTGACACACCCCTGAATTTGGTTTTTTTTTGGAATGAGCAATAGCTCTTCTAATTTTTAAGCACTTTTTCACCCTTTTTTCTTTTTCACTTTCACGCCCCCAGGTCAGGGTGGACTATTAGAGTGTCCATACCGCCGGGGTATAGTCCTGAAGAATGCCTTGGTGAATACATACCACAAGTACGGCAGAAACATGTTGACTGATTAATTTTAAATGCGTGGTATTTAGCTGAATTTATCCCAACTCGTAATAACCTTGGCACGTAAATTCAGACACATAAAACCACCCACACGTGTCTTAGGGATCACTCATTAAAAAAAAATTTTTTTGATACCCTGTTAGGCACTTTTAATTTTCCAATTTTCACATCACGTCCTCCCCACACGACCAGCTCCGCAGTCTTTCTGGCGTCGTAGCACATCGAAGAGGCACTCGGTCTCTTCGGTGGGGCCCGATGATGAAGCATGACACTGACCAGGTCGGTGTGTGAGGGCTTTCCTACTCAATCGGAGTGACTGTGTACAAACAAAACTCACTTATCTCCTTGCTCCATATTCCTGGCAGCCTGATGACTGACCAGACCTCTGTTTAAATTGATAGTCTGTTTTAATTCGTTGATTTGAATTTTTTAACCTGTTATGCTAATTGCTTTCCTTATATGGGTGGCGCCAATTAACGTTTATTTAATGTGTAAGGCCTTATTTTGTATAGGTAATGTTATCTTTATATTTTTAAAGTGGAGGAATATATATAATTTGCAGTAAGAAAGGTTTAGTTGTTCAAAACATTGTTTATGTATTATAAAATGTATGTTTGTATTTATTTTGTGTTATAAATGTTAGGAAAATATATAGTATGTTTTATAGCTTTTTAGAAACAATTAGTGAATAAATATGAATAGTATGACTAAATTTTAAGATAATACAGTGATTTATTCAAGGATGTAGTAATTTCGATATTTAAAAAAAACGATAAATTTGCTATCTATATTTTTGTATTCGATATTTTGTCAGTTTTTCATTTAAAGATGTGATAATCGATGTTTTAGAAATCGATAATGTTGTTAGTCGATATTGTTGTAGTTGTTGTTTTTTTTAGTCGATAATGTGGTTTCGATATTTTTGTGTTTTGTTGTTTAAGTATAGGCAATCGATAATTTTGTAGTCGATAATTTTTCATCGATATTTTGTACAGTCGATATTCGGTCTGTCGAGGTTATGTCAGTGATCCATAATACGGAGATGCTGGTTGGCACCGTTATGCAGAAGTCTTGGCCTAAGGAAATGTGTACAAGCTGTTAGAATTTTAAGATATGACACCTCCCCTCTTATTGTGTTTGCGGTTTCACGGTTTTTACATGGTATGTGGCGCAGAAGGCTCACTTTAATGAAATGCGATAAATGGTGATTAACTGTGATGTTTGCTACCTTACCTTTGATAACTTACTGTTTAATAATTTTTAAACCATGTATTCTTAATTATTTATCTATTTTATCTTGTGTATGTACATATTTTATCTGTGCTTTTATGGTCTATGACCGCAATAAAGTTATCAATGATGATGATGATGGCTATATCTTTGGCAAAAAATCACAGCCATGTCTTTTTGCCACATCTTCAGGGTGATGTCTGGGTGGCAAGAAAGATCACAGCAGAGTCAGAAACAGACACGCGGCTCGAGCTTTCTCTGGCTCCCCCACCTCTATAGAAGAGTCAGAAACAGACAGGTGGCTCGAGCTTTTCTGTCTCGCCCACCTCTATGGCAGAGTCAGAAATAGACATGTGGCTTGAGCTTTCTCTGGCTCGCCCACCTCTACGGCAGAGTCGGAGACAGACATGTGGCTTGAGCTTTCTCTGGTTCGTCCACCTCTACGGCAGAGTCAGAACAGACACCTGGCTTGAACTTTCTCTGGCTCGCCCAACTCTACGGCAGAGTCAGAAACAGACACCTGGCTTGAGCTTTCTCTAGCTTGCCCACCTCTATGGCACAGTCAGAAACAGACACCTGGCTCGAGCTTTCTCTGGTCGCCCACCTCTACGGCAAAGTCAGAAACAGACACCTGGCTCAAGCTTTCCCTGGCTCGCCCACCTCTTCTATCTCAGAGTCAGAAACAGACATCTAGCTTGAGCTTTCTCTGACTCGCCCACCTCTACAGCAGAGTCAGAAACAGACACGCGACTCAAGCTTCCTTTGGTCGCCCACCTCTATGGCAGGGACAGAAACAGACACCTGGCTCTAACCTTTCTCTGGATCGCCCACCTCTACGGCAGAGTCAGAAACAGACACGCGGTTTGAGCTTTCTCTGGTCGCCCACCTCTACAGCAGAGTCAGAAACAGACAGGTGGCTCGAGCTTTCTCTGGTCACCCACCTCTACGGCAGTGTCAGAAACTGACACCTGGCTCAAGGTTTGGCAGAGTCAGAAACAGACACGCGGCTTGAGCTTTCTCTGGTCGCCCATGACTACTGCAGAGTCAGAACAGACACCTGGCTTGAACTTTCTCTGGCTCGCCCACCTCTACGGCAAAGTCAGAAACAGACATCTGGCTTGAGCTTTCTCTGGCTCGCCCACCTCTACAGCAGAGTCTGAAACAGACACCTGGCTCAAGCTTTCTCTGGCTCGCCCACCTCTACGGCAGAGTCAGAAACAGACACACAGTTTGAGCTTTCTCTGGTCGCCCACCTTAACGGCAGAGTCAGAAACAGACACCTGGCTCGAGCTTTGGAAGAGTCAGAAACAGGTACATGGCTCGCCTTTTCTCTGGTCATCCACCTTTATGGCAGAGTTAGAAACAGACACCTGGCTCGAGCTTCCTCAGGTCGCCCACCTCTGCGGCAGAGTCAGAAACATACACCTGGCTCGAGCTTTCTCTGGCGCGCCCACCTCTACGGCAGAGTCAGAAACAGGCACGTGGCATGAGCTTCCTCAGGTCGCCCACCTCTACGGCAGAGTCAGAAACAAACACCTGGCTCAAGCTTTCTCTGGCTCGCCCACCTCTACAGCAGAGTCAGAAACAGACACGCGGCTCAAGCTTTCTCTGGTCACCCACCTCTACAGCAGAGTCAGAAACAGACACGCGGCTCAAGCTTTCACTGGTCGCCCACCTCTAAGACAAAGTCAGAAACGGACACGCAGCTCGCGCTTTCTCTGGTCGCCCACCTCTACGGCAGAGTCAGAAACAGGCACGCGGCATGAGCTTTCTCTGGTCGCCCACCTCTACGGCAGAGTCAGAAACAGACATGCGGCTCGAGCTTTCTCTGTTCGCCCACCTCTACGGCAGAGTCAAAAACTGACACGCGGCTCAAGCTTTCTCTGTTCACCCACCTCTACGGCAGAGTCAGAAACAGACACGCGGCTCAAGCTTTCTCTGGTCGCCCACCTCTACGGTCACTTGTGCGAAAGGCATTCTACAGAGTTGCAGGCAACACTGTTGCTGTGGTTTTAATTAACTTTTCATCCGTTTGAGTTTGTAACGTTTTTTTTTTAAATGTATTTGCGGAAATCTCCAGATTATGTAGTAGACAATGGATTATGTGGGTGTGGCCGCAAAATCGCATAATTCTAAGGGGTCGGCCACGGGCCATTTAAAAAAAAATTCTATATCTTGTTTCTATAAAGTAAGGGCCATGTTTAGTGAATAGTTTTGTCGTTATTGTTTCCATCTTGTAGGTATGTTGACAATCTCACAGTGTTTCTCTTTGAATGGCTTCCGGTGCCTTGTGTCCCCTCTTGTTGTCTATAGGTGGAGTTTTACGGGCAACAGTGAGTGAAGAAAGCCCTTGGCCCTGGGAGGGAACATAGGCCCGGGCAGGAAATGAAATGGGGCCCCTTAGTAAATAAGAAAGCTGACACATGCACAATTTGCACATTGGGACAGTTTTGAACTTGTAAAGACACGCATTAGAAGGGGTTTTATCATGTTTATACGACTGCATAGAAGATGCGGCTTGCTGCAGGCAATGTTTCTTTTAATTGCAGGGTAATCGAGAGTAAACTCTGCTCAGCAGACCAGGGCACTGTCCCTCAAACAGCCAAAAACCGGCCACGCACTGCCTGACTGCCCTCTAGGCCAGTGCGACCCTGGCGGGGGCGGGGAGGGCTGCAGAGCCCCCTCGGTGCCAGCCCAGGAGGGGGCAGAGAGGGCTGCAGAGCCCCCTCGGTGCCAGCCGGGGGTGGGGGGGCGAGGGGGCTGGTTGTTGTCGTGAGCGCCCACATGCGGGTTCATGGCGCTGGAATGTACATTTAGCTGGAAGAAGAGGCCGCGCCGGGGTCAGGGGCCTTCAAACAAGTTATTCTTTAAACATAACTTCCTCATTCTCCTTTCTGAGGAAAAACGTTTTCAGCCCAAAAAAGGCGGACCGGGGTGAAGCCTGCAGCCACCACCCCCTTCGGCCTCCTCCTGTTAAAGCCCTCCTGCTCCACCCTGGCCACCACTGCACTCCCAGCAGCTGCCAGCCTGCACCCCTCACTTCGAGCACTCACACTCACTGTCACTCAAGCGCCTCTCCGCGCCGCGCAGCGCTATCCTCCGCGCGCCGGCTCTCACACTCACTGTTAACTATAGCGCCTCTCCGCGCCGCGCAGCACTATCCACAGCGCACCCTCTCTACACTGCCGGTGCCCAAGAGCTGAGGCCGAGGAGGCGAAGACCCAGGGGCCAGAGGAGGCCAGAAGCCCTGCCCGCCGCACAAGGCGCTGCTCCGCACACGCACTGTGAGTGTACCTGTGTCTGACCAGAACAGACGCTGATTCCCAGGAATTGAACCCTCTCTGTCAGATCTGCAGAGTCTTTTTCTGGCCCGTGGAGGGGGGGGGGGGAGGGCTGAGTGACCCCCCGCCCCTGTCTGCTCTGTGGGACCCGAGAGGCACGCGGAGGGGTGGCAGGCGCATGGCACTCTTCCTGGCTTCTGTACTCAATGCGCCCCGGAGTCTGTCCCAGGCGTGAGACGCCCTCCCAGCCTGTACACTGTCCGCCCTGCACGAGGGAGAGGGAGGTCTCTGCCAGGAAAGGTGCAGAGACGGAATGTGTGTGTGTGCCTGGTGTGCAGACATACAGACAGTGTGTATGTGCGGCAGGAGTGTACCCCCTGTGTGTGCAGACACAGGGAAGGTGTGTGTGTGTGTGTGTGTGTGCCAGGTGTCTGAACACCCAGTGTGTGCAGACACAGGGAAGGTGTGTGTGTGTGTGTGTGTGTGTGTGTGTGCCAGGTGTCTGACCCCCCTGTGTGTGCAGACACAGGGAAGGTGTGTGTGTGTGTGTCAGGTGTCTGACCCCCCAGTGTGTGCAGACACAGGGAAGGTGTGTGTGTGTGTGTGTGCCAGGTGTCTAACCCCCCTGTGTGTGCAGACACAGGGAAGGTGTGTGTGTGTGCCAGGTGTCTGAACACCCAGTGTGTGCAGACACAGGGAAGGTGTGTGTGTGTGTGTGTGTGTGCCAGGTGTCTGACCCCCCTGTGTGTGCAGACACAGGGAAGGTGTGTGTGTGCCAGGTGTCTGACCCCCCTGTGTGTGCAGACACAGGGAAGGTGTGTGTGTGTGTGTGTGTGTCAGGTGTCTGACCCCCCAGTGTGTGCAGACACAGGGAAGGTGTGTGTGTGTGTGTGTGCCAGGTGTCTAACCCCCCTGTGTGTGCAGACACAGGGAAGGTGTGCGTGTGTGTGTGTCAGGTGTCTGACCCCCCAGTGTGTGCAGACACAAGGAAGGTGTGTGTGTGTGTGTGCCAGGTGTCTGACCCCCAGTGTGCGCATCCACAGGGAAGGTGTGTGTGCGTGTGTGTGTGTCAGGTGTCTGACCCCCCAGTGTGTGCAGACACAGGGAAGGTGTGCGTGTGTGTGTGTCAGGTGTCTGACCCACAGTGTGCGCAGACACAGGGAAGGTGTGTGTGTGTGCCAGGTGTCTGACCCCCAGTGTGCGCATCCACAGGGAAGGTGTGTGTGTGTGCCAGGTGTCTGACCCCCAGTGTCCGCAGACACAGGGAAGGTGTGTGTGTGTGCCAGGTGTCTGACCCCCAGTGTGCGCAGACACAGGGAAGGTGTGTGTGTGTGCCAGTTGTCTGACCCCCAGTGTGCGCAGACACAGGGAAGGTGTGTGTGTGTGCCAGGTGTCTGACCCCCAGTCTGTGCAGACACAGGGAAGGTGTGTGTGTGTGCCAGGTGTCTGACCCCCAGTGTGCGCAGACACAGGGAAGGTGTGTGTGTGTGCCAGGTGTCTGACCCCCAGTGTGTGCAGACACAGGGAAGGTGTGTGTGTGTGTCAGGTGTCTGACCCCCCAGTGTGTGCAGACACAGGGAAGGTGTGTGTGTGTGCCAGGTGTCTGACCCCCAGTGTGCGCAGACACAGGGAAGGTGTGTGTGTGTGCCAGGTGTCTGACCCCCAGTCTGTGCAGACACAGGGAAGGTGTGTGTGTGTGTCAGGTGTCTGACCCCCAGTGTGCGCAGACACAGGGAAGGTGTGTGTGTGTGTCAGGTGTCTGACCCCCAGTGTGCGCAGACACAGGGAAGGTGTGTGTGTGTGCCAGGTGTCTGACCCCCAGTGTGCGCAGACACAGGGAAGGTGTGTGTGTGTGCCAGGTGTCTGACCCCCAGTGTGCGCAGACACAGGGAAGGTGTGTGTGTGTGCCAGGTGTCTAACCCCCAGTGTGCGCAGACACAGGGAAGGTGTGTGTGTGTGCCAGGTGTCTGACCCCCAGTCTGTGCAGACACAGGGAAGGTGTGTGTGTGTGTCAGGTGTCTGACCCCCCAGTGTGTGCAGACACAGGGAAGGTGTGTGTGTGTGTGCCAGGTTTCTGATCACCCAGTGTGCGCAGACACAGGGAAGGTGTGTGTGTGTGTGCCAAGTGTCTAACCCCCCAGTGTGTGCAGACACAGGGAAGGTGTGTGTGTGTGTGTGTGCCAGGTGTCTGACCACCCAGTGTGCGCAGTCACAGGGAAGGTGTGTGTGTGTGTGCCAGGTGTCTGACCCCCCCCAGTGTGTGCAGACACAGGGAAGGTGTGTGTGTGTGTGTGCCAGGTGTCTGACCCCCAGTGTGCGCAGGCACAGGGAAGGTGTGTGTGTGTGTGTGCCAGGTGTCTGACCCCCAGTGTGTGCAGACACAGGGAAGGTGTGTGTGTGTGTGTGTCAGGTGTCTGACCCCCAGTGTGCGCAGACACAGGGAAGGTGTGTGTGTGTGCCAGGTGTCTGACCCCCACTGTGTGCAGACACAGGGAAGGTGTGTGTGTGTGTCAGGTGTCTGACCCCCCAGTGTGTGCAGACACAGGGAATGTGTGTGTGTGTGCCAGCTGTCTGACCCCCAGTGTGTGCAGACAGAGGGAAGGTGTGTGTGTGTGTGTGCCAAGTGTCTGACCCCCCAGTGTGCGCAGACACAGGGAAGGTGTATGTGTGTGTGTGTGTGTGTGCCAGGTGTCTGACCCCCAAGTGTGCGCAGACACAGGGAATGTGTGTGTGCGTGTGCCAGGTGTCTGATCCCCCAGTGTGCGCAGACACAGGGAAGGTGTGTGTGTGTGTGTGTGTGTGCCAGGTGTCTGACCCCCAGTGTGTGCAGACACATGGAAGGTGTGTGTGTGTGTCTGGTGTCTGACCCCCAGTGTGCGCAGACACAGGGAAGGTGTGTGTGTGTGCCAGGTGTCTGACCCCCAGTGTGTGCAGACAGAGGGAAGGTGTGTGTGTGTGCCAGGTGTCTGACCCCCAGTGTGTGCCGACACAGGGAAGGTGTGTGTGTGTGTCAGGTGTCTGACCCCCAGTGTGTGCAGACAGAGGGAAGGTGTGTGTGTGTCAGGTGTCTGACCCCCAGTGTGTGCAGACACAGGGAAGGTGTGTGTGTGTGTCAGGTGTCTGACCCCCAGTGTGCGCAGACACAGGGAAGGTGTGTGTGTGTGCCAGGTGTCTGACCCCCACTGTGTGCAGACACAGGGAAGGTGTGTGTGTGTCAGGTGTCTGACCCCCCAGTGTGTGCAGACACAGGGAATGTGTGTGTGTGTGCCAGCTGTCTGACCCCCAATGTGTGCAGACAGAGGGAAGGTGTGTGTGTGTGTGTGTGCCAAGTGTCTGACCCCCCAGTGTGCGCAGACACAGGGAAGGTGTATGTGTGTGTGTGTGTGTGTGTGTGTGCCAGGTGTCTGACCCCCAAGTGTGCGCAGACACAGGGAATGTGTGTGTGCGTGTGCCACGGTGTCTGATCCCCCAGTGTGCACAGACACAGGGAAGGTGTGTGTGTGTGTGTGTGTGCCAGGTGTCTGACCCCCAGTGTGTGCAGACACATGGAAGGTGTGTGTGTGTGTCAGGTGTCTGACCCCCAGTGTGCGCAGACACAGGGAAGGTGTGTGTGTGTGCCAGGTGTCTGACCCCCAGTGTGTGCAGACAGAGGGAAGGTGTGTGTGTGTGCCAGGTGTCTGACCCCCAGTGTGTGCCGACACAGGGAAGGTGTGTGTGTGTGTCAGGTGTCTGACCCCCAGTGTGTGCAGACAGAGGAAAGGTGTGTGTGTGTCAGGTGTCTGACCCCCCAGTGTGTGCAGACACAGGGAAGGTGTGTGTGTGTGGGTGTGTGTGTGTGCCAGGTGTCTGACCCCCCAGTGTGTGCAGACACAGGGAAGATGTGTGTATGTGCCAGGTGTCTGACCCCCAGTGTGTGCCGACAGAGGGAAGGTGTGTGTGTGTGTGCCAGGTGTCTGACCCCCCAGTGTGCGCAGACACAGGGAAGGTGTGTGTGTCTGCCAGATGTCTGACCCCCCAGTGTGCACAGACACAGGGAAGGTGTGTGTGTGTGTGTGTGCCAGGTGTCTGACCTCCCAGTGTGCGCAGACACAGGGAATGTGTGTGTGTGTGTGTGCCAGGTGTCTTACACCCCAGTGTGTGCAGACACAGGGAATGTGTGTGTGCCAGGTGTCTGACACCCCAGTGTGTGCAGACACAGGAAACGTGTGTGTGTGTGCCAGGTGTCTGACCCCCAGTGTGCGCAGACACAGGGAATGTGTGTGTGTGTGCCAGGTGTCTGACCCCCCAGTGTGCGCAGACACAGGGAAGGTGTGTGTGTGTGCCAGGTGTCTGACCCCCAGTGTGTGCAGACAGAGGAACGGTGTGTGTGTGTGTGCCAGGTGTCTGACCCCCCAGTGTGCGCAGACACAGGGAATGTGTGTGTGTGCCAGGTGTCTGACCCCCCAGTGTGTGCAGACACTGGGAAGGTGTGTGTGTGTGTGTGTGTGTCTGGCAGTTGTCTGACCCCCAGTGTGCGCAGGCACAGGGATGGTGTGTGTGTGTGTGTCAGGTGTCTGCCCCATCAGTGTGTGCAGACACAGGGAAGGTGTGTGTGTGTGTGTGTGTCTGCCAGGTGTCTGACCCCCCAGTGTGCGCAGACACAGGGAATGTGTGTGTGTGTGTGTGCCAGGTGTCTGACCCCCCAGTGTGTGCAGACACAGGGAAGGTGTGTGTGTGTGTGTGCCAGGTGTCTGACCCCCAGTGTGTGCAGACAGAGGGAAGGTGTGTGTGTGTGTGTGTGTGCCAGGTGTCTGACCCCCAGTGTGCGCAGACACAGGGAATGTGTGTGTGTGTGTCAGGTGTCTGACCCCCAGTGTGTGCAGACACAGGGAAGGGGTGTGTGTGTGTGCCAGGTGTCTGATCCCCCAGTGTGCGCAGGCACAGGGAAGGTGTGTGTGTGTGTGTGTGTGTGCCAGGTGTCTGCCCCCCCAGTGTGCGCAGACACAGGGAATGTGTGTGTGTGTGCCAGGTGTCTTACACCCCAGTGTGTGCAGACACAGGGAAGGTGTGTGTGTGTGTGTGTGTCTGCCAGGTGTCTGACCCCCCAGTGCGCGCAGACACAGGGAAGGTGTGTGTGTGTGCCAGGTGTCTGACCCCCAGTGTGTGCAGGCAGAGGGAAGGTGTGTGTGTGTGCCAGGTGTCTGACCCCCCAGTGCGTGCAGGTACAGGGAGGGTGTGTGTGTGTGCCAGGTGTCTGACCCCCCAGTGTGCGCAGACACAGGGAATGTGTGCGTGTGTGCCAGGTGTCTGACACCCCAGTGTGTGCAGACACAGGGAAGGTGTGTGTGTGTGTGTGCCAGGTGTCTGACCCCCAGTGTGCGCAGACACAGGGAATGTGTGTGTGTGTGTGTGCCAGGTGTCTTACACCCCAGTGTGTGCAGACACAGGGAAGGTGTGTGTGTGTGTGTGTGTGTCTGCCAGGTGTATGACCCCCCAGTGTGCGCAGACACAGGGAAGGTGTGTGTGTGTGTGTGTGTGTGCCAGGTGTCTGAACACCCAGTGTGCACAGACACAGGGATGGTGTGTGTCAGGTGTCTGACCCCCCAGTGCGTGCAGACACAGGGAAGGTGTGTGTGTGTGTGTGTGTGTGTGTGTGTGCCAGGTGTCTGAACCCCCAGTGTGCGCAGACACAGGGAAGGTGTGTGTGTCTGTGTGTGCCAGGTGTCTGACCCCCCAGTGTGCGCAGACACAGGGAAGGTGTGTGTATGTGTGTGTGTGTGCCAGGTGTCTGACCCCCCAGTGTGTGCAGGCACAGGGAAGGTGTGTGTGTGTGTGCCAGGTGTCTGACCCCCGAGTGTGCGCAGACACAGGGAATGTGTGTGTGTGTGCCAGGTGTCTGACCCCCCAGTTTGGGCAGACACCAGGAAGGTGTATGTTTGTGTCAGGTGTCTGAACCCCCAGTGTGTGCAGACACAGGGAAGGTGTGTGTGTGTGTGTGTGCCAGGTGTCTGACCCCCCAGTGTGTGCACACACAGGGAATGTGTGTGTGTGTGCCAGGTGTCTGACCCCCCAGTGTGTGCAGACACAGGGAAGGTGTGTGTGTGTGTGCCAGGTTTCTGATCACCCAGTGTGCGCAGACACAGGGAAGGTGTGTGTGTGTGTCAGGTGTTGTGCAGACACAGGGAAGGTGTGTGTGTGTGTGTGTGCCAGGTGTCTGACCCCCCAGTGTGTGCAGACACAGGGAATGTGTGTGTGTGTGCCAGGTGTCTAACCCCCCAGTGTGTGCAGACACAGGGAAAGTGTGTGTGTGTGTGTGTGTGTGCCAGGTGTCTGACCCCCCAGTGCGCGCAGACACAGGGAAGGTGTGTGTGTGTGTGTGCCAGGTGTCTGACCACCCAGTGTGCGCAGACACAGGGAAGGTGTGTGTGTGTGTGTGCCAGGTGTCTGACCACCCAGTGTGCGCAGACACAGGGAAGGTGTGTGTGTGTGTGCCAGGTGTCTACACACCCAGTGTGCGCAGACACAGGGAAGGTGTGTGTGTCTGTGTGTGCCAGGTGTCTGACCCCCAGTGTGGGCAGACACAGGGATGGTGTGTGTGTGTGTGTGCAGGTGTCTGACCCCCCAGTGTGTGCAGACACATGGAATGTGTGTGTGTGTGCCAGGTGTCTAACCCCCCAGTGTGTGCAGACACAGGGAAGGTGTGTGTGTGTGTGCCAGGTGTCCGACCCCCTGGTGCGCGCAGACACAGGGAAGGTGTCTGTGTGTGTGCCTGGTGTGTGACCACCCAGTATGCGCAGACACAGGGAAGAAGTGTGTGTGTGTGTGCGTGTGTGCGCCAGGTGTCTGACCACCCAGTGTGCGCAGACACAGGGAAGGTGTGTGTGTGTGTGTGCCAGGTGTCTGAACACCCAGTGTGCACAGACACAGGGAAGGTGTGTGTGTGTGCCAGGTGTCTGAACACCGAGTGTGCGCAGACACAGGGAAGGTGTGTGTGTCTGTGTGTGCCAGGTGTCTGACCCCCCAGTGTGCGCAGACACAGGGAAGGTGTGTGTGTGTGTGTGCCAGGTGTCTGACCCCCGAGTGTGTGCATACACAGGGAATGTGTGTGTGTGTGCCAGGTGTCTGACACCCCAGTGTGGGCAGACACCAGGAAGGTGTATGTTTGTGTCAGGTGTCTGACCCCCCTGTGTGTGCAGACACAGGGAAGATGTTTGTGTGTGTGTCAGGTGTCTGACCCCCCAGTGTGTGCAGACACAGGGAATGTGTGTGTGTGTGCCAGGTGTCTGATCCCCAGTGTGTGCAGACAGAGGGAAGGTGTGTGTGTGTGTGTGTGCCAGGTGTCTAACCCCCCAGTGTGTGCAGACACAGGGAAGGTGTGTGTGTGTTTGTGTGTGCCAGGTTTCTGACCACCCAGTGTGCGCAGACACAGGGAAGGTGTGTGTGTGTGTCAGGTGTCTGACCCCCAGTGTGTGAAGACAGAGGGAAGGTGTGTGTGTGTGTGTGTGCCAGGTGTCTGACCCCTCAGTGTGTGCAGACACAGGGAATGTGTGTGTGTGTGCTAGGTGTCTAACCCCCCAGTGTGTGCAGACACAGGGAAGGTGTGTGTGTGTGTGAGTGCCAGGTGTCTGACCCCCCAGTGCGCGCAGACACAGGGAAGGTGTGTGAGTGTGTGTGCCAGATGTCTGACCCCCAGTGTGTGCAGGCACATCGAAGGTGTGTGTGTGTGTGTGTGTGTGCCAGGTGTCTGATCCCCCAGTGTGCGCAGACACAGGGAAGGTGTGTGTGTGTGTCAGGTGTCTGACCCACCAGTGTGTGCAGACACAGGGAAGGTGTGTGTGTGTGTGCCAGGTGTCTTAACCCCCAGTTTGTGCAGACACAGGGAATGTGTGTGTGTGTGTGTGTGTGTGCCAGGTGTCTGATCCCCCAGTGCGCGCAGACACAGGGAAGGTTTGTGTGTGTGTGTGCAAGGTGTCTGACCACCCAGTGTGCGCAGACACAGGGAAGGTGTGTGTGTGTTTGTGTGTGTGTGTGTGCCAGGTGTCTGACCACCCAGTGTGCGCAGACACAGGGAAGGTGTGTGTGTCTGTGTCTGCCAGGTGTCTGACCCCCCAGTGTGTGCAGATACAGGGAAATTGTGTGTGTGTGTGTGTGTGTGCGCCAGGTGTCTGACCCCCCAGTGTGTGCAGGCACAGGGAAGGTGTGTGTGTGTGTGTGTGTGCCAGGTGTCTGACCCCCAAGTGTGCGCAGACACAGGGAATGTGTGTGTGTGTGCCAGGTGTCTGACCCCCAGTGTGTGCAGACACAGGGAAGGTGTATGTGTGTGTCAAGTGTCTGACCGCCAGTGTGTGCAGACACAGGGAAGGGGTGTGTGTGTGTGCCAGGTGTCTGACCCCCCAGTGTGTGCAGACACAGGGAATGTGTGTGTGTGTGCCAGGTGTCTGACACCCCCAGTGTGTGCAGACACAGGGAATGTGTGTGTGTGTGTGCCAGGTGTCGGACCCCCCAGTGTGTGCAGACACAGGGAAGGTGTGTGTGTGCCAGGTGTCTGACCACCCAGTGTGCGCAGACACAGGGAAGGTGTGTGTGTCTGTGTCTGCCAGGTGTCTGACCCCCCAGTGTGTGCAGACACAGGGAAGGTGTGTGTGTGCCAGGTGTCTGACCCCCCAGTGTGTGCAGACACAGGGAAGGTGTGTGTGTGTGTGCCAGGTTTCTGATCACCCAGTGTGCGCAGACACAGGGAAGGTGTGTGTGTGTGTCAGGTGTTGTGCAGACACAGGGAAGGTGTGTGTGTGTGTGTGTGCCAGGTGTCTGACCCCCCAGTGCGCGCAGACACAGGAAGGTGTGTGTGTGTGTGTGTGCCAGATGTCTGACCCCCAGTGTGTGCAGGCACATCGAAGGTGTGTGTGTGTGTGTGTGTGTGTGTGCCAGGTGTCTGACCCCCCAGTGTGCGCAGACACAGGGAAGGTGTGTGTGTGTGTCAGGTGTCTGACCCACCAGTGTGTGCAGACACAGGGAGGGTGTGTGTGTGTGTGCCAGGTGTCTTAACCCCCAGTTTGTGCAGACACAGGGAATGTGTGTGTGTGTGTGTGTGTGCCAGGTGTCTGACCCCCCAGTGCGCGCAGACACAGGGAAGGTTTGTGTGTGTGTGTGCAAGGTGTCTGACCACCCAGTGTGCGCAGACACAGGGAAGGTGTGTGTGTGTTTGTGTGTGTGTGTGTGCCAGGTGTCTGACCACCCAGTGTGCGCAGACACAGGGAAGGTGTGTGTGTCTGTGTCTGCCAGGTGTCTGACCCCCCAGTGTGTGCAGATACAGGGAAATCGTGTGTGTGTGTGTGTGTGTGTGCGCCAGGTGTCTGACCCCCCAGTGTGTGCAGGCACAGGGAAGGTGTGTGTGTGTGTGTGTGTGTGTGTGCCAGGTGTCTGACCCCCAAGTGTGCGCAGACACAGGGAATGTGTGTGTGTGTGCCAGGTGTCTGACCCCCAGTGTGCGCAGACACAGGGAAGGTGTATGTGTGTGTCAAGTGTCTGACCGCCAGTGTGTGCAGACACAGGGAAGGGGTGTGTGTGTGTGCCAGGTGTCTGACCCCCCAGTGTGTGCAGACACAGGGAATGTGTGTGTGTGTGCCAGGTGTCTGACACCCCCAGTGTGTGCAGACACAGGGAATGTGTGTGTGTGTGTGCCAGGTGTCGGACCCCCCAGTGTGTGCAGACACAGGGAAGGTGTGTGTGTGCCAGGTGTCTGACCACCCAGTGTGCGCAGACACAGGGAAGGTGTGTGTGTCTGTGTCTGCCAGGTGTCTGACCCCTCAGTGTGTGCAGACACAGGGAAGGTGTGTGTGTGCCAGGTGTCTGACCCCCCAGTGTGCGCAGACACAGGGAAGGTGTGTGTGTGTGTGTGTGTGTGCGCCAGGTGTCTGACCCCCCAGTGTGTGCAGGCACAGGGAAGGTGTGTGTGTGTGTGTGCCAGGTGTCTGACCCCCGAGTGTGCGCAGACACAGGGAATGTGTGTGTGTGTGTGCCAGGTGTCGGACCCCCAGTGTGCGCAGACACAGGGAAGGTGTGTGTGTGTGTCAGGTGTCTGACCCCCAGTGTGTGCAGACACAGGGAAGGGGTGTGTGTGTGTGCCAGGTGTCTGACCGCCCAGTGTGTGCAGACACAGGGAATGTGTGTGTGTGTGTGCCAGGTGTCTGACCCCCCAATGTGTGCAGACACAGGGAATGTATGTGTGTGTGCCAGGTGTCTGACCCCCCAGTGTGTGCAGACACAGGGAAGGTGTGTGTGTGTGTGTGTGTGCCAGGAGTCTGACCACCCAGTGTGCGCAGACACAGGGAAGGTGTGTGTGCCTGTGTTTGCCAGGTGTCTGCCCCCCAGTGTGTGCAGACACCGGGAAGGTGTGTGTGTGTGTGCCAGGTGTCTGAACACCCAGTGTGCGCAGACACAGGGAAGGTGTGTGTGTGTGCCGGGTGTCTAACCCCCCAGTGCGCGCAGACACAGGGAAGGTGTGTGTGTGTGTGTGTGCCAGGTGTCTGACACCCCCAGTGTGTGCAGACACAGGGAATGTGTGTGTGTGTGTGCCAGGTGTCGGACCCCCCAGTGTGTGCAGACACAGGGAAGGTGTGTGTGTGCCAGGTGTCTGACCACCCAGTGTGCGCAGACACAGGGAAGGTGTGTGTGTCTGTGTCTGCCAGGTGTCTGACCCCCCAGTGTGTGCAGACACAGGGAAGGTGTGTGTGTGCCAGGTGTCTGACCCCCCAGTGTGCGCAGACACAGGGAAGGTGTGTGTGTGTGTGTGTGTGTGTGCGCCAGGTGTCTGACCCCCCAGTGTGTGCAGGCACAGGGAAGGTGTGTGTGTGTGTGTGCCAGGTGTCTGACCCCCGAGTGTGCGCAGACACAGGGAATGTGTGTGTGTGTGTGCCAGGTGTCGGACCCCCAGTGTGCGCAGACACAGGGAAGGTGTGTGTGTGTGTCAGGTGTCTGACCCCCAGTGTGTGCAGACACAGGGAAGGGGTGTGTGTGTGTGCCAGGTGTCTGACCCCCCAGTGTGTGCAGACACAGGGAATGTGTGTGTGTGTGTGCCAGGTGTCTGACCCCCCAATGTGTGCAGACACAGGGAATGTGTGTGTGTGTGCCAGGTGTCTGACCCCCCCAGTGTGTGCAGACACAGGGAAGGTGTGTGTGTGTGTGTGCCAGGAGTCTGACCACCCAGTGTGCGCAGACACAGGGAAGGTGTGTGTGCCTGTGTCTGCCAGATGTCTGCCCCCCAGTGTGTGCAGACACCGGGAAGGTGTGTGTGTGTGTGCCAGGTGTCTGAACACCCAGTGTGCGCAGACACAGGGAAGGTGTGTGTGTGTGCCGGGTGTCTAACCCCCCAGTGCGCGCAGACACAGGGAAGGTGTGTGTGTGTGTGTGCCAGGTGTCTGACCACCCAGTGTGCGCAGACACAGGGAAGGTGTGTGTGTGCCAGGTGTCTGACCACCTAGTGTGCGCAGACACAGGGAAGGTGTGTGTGTCTGTGTCTGCCAGGTGTCTGACCCCCCAGTGTGCACAGACACAGGGAAGGTGTGTGTGTGCCAGGTGTCTGAACACCCAGTGTGCGCAGACACAGGGAAGGTGTGTGTGTCTGTGTGTGCCAGGTGTCTGACCCCCCAGTGTGCGCAGACACAGGGAAGGTGTGTGTGTGTGTGTGCCAGGTGTCTGACCCCCCAGTGTGCGCAGACACAGGGAATGTGTGTGTTTTTGCCAGGTGTCTGACCCCCCATTGTGCGCAGACACAGGGAAGGTGTGTGTGTGTGCGTCAGGTGTCTGACCACCCAGTGTGTGCAGACACAGGGAAGGTGTGTGTTTGTGTGTGCCAGGTTTCTGACCCCCAGTGTGTGCAGACACAGGGAAGGTGTGTGTGTGGGTGTGTGTGTGCCAGGTGTCTGACCCCCCAGTGCGCGCAGACACAGGGAAGGTGTGTGTGTGTGTGTGTGCCAGGTGTCTGACCACCCAGTGTGCGCAGACACAGGGAAGGTGTGTGTGTGTGCCAGGTGTCTGACCCCCCAGTGTGTGCAGACACAGGGAAGGTGTGTGTGTGCCAGGTGTCTGACCCCCCAGTGTGCGCAGACACAGGGAATGTGTGTGTGTGTGTGTGTGCCAGGTGTCTGACCACCCAGTGTGCGCAGACACAGGGAAGGTGTGTGTGTGTGCCAGGTGTCTGACCCCCCAGTGTGTGCAGACACAGGGAAGGTGTGTGTGTGCCAGGTGTCTGACCCCCCAGTGTGCGCAGACACAGGGAATGTGTGTGTGTGTGTGTGTGTGTGCCAGGTGTCTGACCCCCCCAGTGTGCGCAGAAACAGCGAATGTGTGTGCCAGGTGTGTGCCCCCCCCCCAGTGTGTACAGACACAGGAAGGGGATTTCTGTGCCAGCTGTGTTTCCTTTCCTCTATTGTGTACAGATACAGGGAAGGGATTTCTGTGCAAGGTGTGTTCCTTTTCCTCCAGTGTGTACAGAAACAGGGAGGGAATTTCTGTGCCAGGTGTGTTCCCTTTCCTGAGGTGTGTACAAACACAGGCTGGGGATTTCTGTGTCAGGTGTGTTCCCTTTCCTCCAGTGTGCGCCGACACAGGGAGGGAATTTCTGTGCCAGGTGTGTTCCCTTTCCTCCAGTGTGTGTAGACACAGGGAGGGGATTTCTGTGCCAGGTGTGTTCCCTTTCCTCCAGTGTGCGCAGACACAGGGAGGGGATTTCTGTGCCAGGTGTGTTCCCTTTCCTCCAGTGTGTGCAGACACAAGGAGGGGATTTCTGTGCCAGGTGTGTTCCCTTTCCTCCAGTGTGTACAGACACAGGGAGGAGATTTCTGTGCCAGGTGTGTTTCCTTTCCTCCCGTGTGTACAGACACAGGGAGGGGATTTCTGTGCCAGGTGTGTTTCCTTTCCTCCAGTGTGTACAGACACAGGGAGGGGATTTCTGTGCCAGGTGTGTTTCCTTTCCTCCAGTGTGTACAGACACAGGGAGGGGATTTCGGTGCCAGGTGTGTTCCCTTTCCTCCATTGTGTAAAGACACAGGGAAGGAATTTCTGTGCCAATGTGTGCCCCCCCTCCCAATGTGTGCAGAAATAAGGGAGGTGAGTGTGTTCCAGCTGTGCGAGCCTCCTGTATGTGCAGATGCAGGGAGAGGATTTCTGTGCCAACTATGTTTGTGAGCCTCCCAATGTTTGCAGACACAGGGGGTTATCTGTGCCACATGTACATTTGTGACCTCCCAATGTATGTAGGCATAGAGAGGGGATTTGTGTGCTAGGTGCCATCCTGCTCCTACTGTATGGAGGCTCAGGAATGGCATTTGTGTGCCAGGAGTGTATACCCATGTGTGCAGACACACAGTGTGTATGCCAGATGGGTGACCATCCAGGTGTGTGCAGGTACAGAGAAGGTATGTGTGTGTGTTGGAGGTATGTGATCCCACTCCAGACACAGGGAGGGGGTGTCTGTGCTAGTTGTTTGGCCACCCTGGGTGTGCAGACACAGAGAGCTGTGTATATCAAATTGTATGGCAATTGCATTTATATAGGGCTAACTAGCCCTGTTGAGGTATCAAAGTGCTTTTTCGGTGATACCAAAAAAGGATTAGTGGTAAATTAGTCTAGGGAAATATGAAATTAATTTGAGCGGTGGACATGTTAGTCTGTTATTTGTACTGAAAATGATAGTTGAGGGATGGAAGAGGGAAGGGTTTACATTTATTAAGCACTTGCTCCACTGATGAGGTTTGGAGCACTTTTTGGCGGATAGCACGCTACTCTGGAACCCGAAAAGGATTAGTGGTGAATTAGTGTAGGGACATGTGAAATTAATTTGTTTTGAGGGGTTGACATGTTAGTCTGTTATTTGGATTGAAAAGGAATAATAGAATGATAAAAGAGGGAAGGGTCTATTTTTTGGGGGGAGTTCTTAGCAGTAAGAGGGGGTTTGGATTGAGTAAGGGTGGGTGGAGGGGGAAGAGTCAGAGGGAAGTGTTTGGAAAGGCTGGTTTTGGAGATATAAATAGTAAAAGAGGTACGAGAAGATGCAAAGAGAAGTAGTGGAGGGAAGAGTCTAGAAAGGGTTATTTTAGGAATTATTGTAGTGGCATGGCGTTTGGGATGAATGAGAGAGTGGAGGAAGAGGATATATTGAGGGATGTATAGGGTGAGAAATAGGGTAGTGTATTGGAAAGAGTAGTAGAAAGAAGTTTAAGCTGAGTCAGAGTGGATGTAGTGGATTCATTGCAAGAGATATCGGGTGAGATATAGGGTGGTGCATTTGATATGCTGAATTAGAAGCAATGTAATAAATATAAAGATTACATACGTACATGGGACATTTATATATATAAAAAAGGTAATATATGTAGATTAAAGTTGCATTTAATATCCTCAGATTTTCCAGTGTTTCTGTGCTTTAAATTATTTTTATATTTTTTGGTTGTAATTTAATAGTGGAGGAATTGTAGATAAATAGTTATGATAAAAGATGTACTTATTTATGTAGTCACTTATATACATGGTAAACATAGAATAATGTAACTATAGTGTTACTAAAGTAATATGAACATTTGTTAAGCAGAACAAACACATATCTACATCGTTAAATGCATAATTATTATAGAGGTTTATACAAAGCAGTACACACATGTAGGTACACATCTATAGTCCAAATAAATGCTTACATACAGAAGGATATTCTGTATATTTATGTTTGAGTATAGTGGTTATGTGTTGTAGAGCCAACTCTTGAGTTCTTCTGAAGATAAGGTGGTTATCTGTGTATCTTATGTTTGGGTGTGAAGAGTTCCATAGTTTGGCTGGTTGAACAGAGAAGGATGTGCCACACATGTTTTTGCTCTTGTATGGTTGGATTTTGAGGCGAGGTGCCACTCTAGAGCAAAGGTTCCTTTGTTGAATATATTTTGTGAAACTGTTTGATCAGTGCTGGTTATGAGATGTTAAAAAGCATGGGTGAGATGATAGAGCCTTGAGGGACCCCTGCTTTTGTGAAGTACGGTTTGGAAGAGAAATGGGCGGTCAGGATGATATTAGTTCTGTTTTGGATGTAGGAAGTGATCCAGTCTAGAGCCGTATCTACTATGCCGGCTTCATAGAGTCTTTCTGTCAAGAGTGTCATGGTCAACTGTGTCGAGGCAGCCGAGAGGTCCAAGAGAAGTAGTGCAGCAACCCCGTTGGCAGCAAATGTGTCCTTCAGGTCATCCCAGATGGCATCAAGGGCAGATTATGTGCCTCTTCCTGGAAGGCATCCCATTTGGAAGTGTGAAAGTATGGCATTATCTTCAATGAACTGTGACATCAGAGCAAATGCTGCTCTTTCTATCAGTTTGCCCTGGTAAGGTCCACTTGTAATCTGTCTGTAGTTGTCAGGGTTCAGGGGGTACAGGTTTGTTTTCTTTAGTAATCGGTGTATGTCTGCCTTGCTTTAGTTTGTCTGGAAATATTCTCATAGATAGGGAATTGTTGATGATTCTTCTTACAGGTCTGGCAGCAGAGGTTATTCGAAGAATTTTCTTGAAGGTTTGCGGTGGACACAGGTCAGAAGTGCTGCCGGCAGGTCTGATTGCTTTGACCAGGTCCATAAATTCAATGTGTGAAATTTGTTGGAAGCAATAAAGGGATTGAATTAGCATATTCTTGGATTGTTGTTTTTGAAAAAGGTTGGTGCTGGTGGTTTGACACTGTTTTAAATATGAGTCCAATGTGTTTGCTTTGGCTGTGTAATGATTTGTCAGTTTGTCTGTTAAATCTTGAGTAATGGGTGTGAGCTTTTCTAGGCAAATTAGTTTACAAAATTCAGTGAGAATTTTGTAGAATTCTTTATTTACACATTTAGCATTTTGAATTCTGTCTGATATAGTATATTTTTAAATCTTTTTTGATACATGACTTGTATATTCTGTTAAGTTACTGTAGATGAAGTTTGTCTTGATTGGTGTTTGTTTTGAGCCAGGCACGTTGCAGCTTTCTAATGTGTTCTTTTATCCCGTTTAGCTCTGTATTTCTCCAAGGTACCTGTTTTCTTTTGGTCTGTTGTGTCGTTTTTAGTGGTATTAGGATATCCAAAGCTTTCTGTAGCCACTCATATAGTTTTTTGAACTGAAGTTATTGTGTTTAGATGTGTACTGGATGTTATCCTTGTTTCTAATTGTTCAGAACTGAGTTTGTTCCACAGTCAATAGGTGAATGCATGAAAGGTGGTTTTATTTATATGTATATATGGTTTAATATAAATAATATTGCAAAAATCACCTCAGAAGGTGCAGAAAGGTAATGTCTGTGCCAGGTGTGTGACCCCCAGTGTCTGATATACAGACACAGGGATAGGGTTTCTGTGCCACTTGTGTTAAATCCCCCCTTGAATGTGCAGACACAGGGAGTGGATTTCTATGCCAGGCATGTGACCCTCAGTATATGCAGACACAGGGAGGGTGTGTGTTTGTGTATGTCTCCCGGAGTATGTGCAGGCAAAGGGATCACATTTTGGTGCCAGGTGTGTGATCTTCGAACGTCTGCAGAGACAGGAAATGTTTGTGTTTGTGGCAGGTGTGTATTTACCCAGTGTGTCCAAACACAGACAAAGTATGTGTTTATCAAGTGTGTGACCCCCCTGTGTGCAGGCAAAGGGAGGGGATTTCTGTTCAGGTGTGTGACCCACCCACCCCCGAGTGTGTACAGACTAGGGAGGGGCATTTATACATACACTATGAGGAGTCAGTACTGGTCAGAAACAACAGGGGTGAGCGCATTGTCAGATATTGTGTTTGTTCACATTCTAATGATAATTATCAACATTATTGAACAAGTACTTACCGTCTGTAACACTCTTTTGGTTAGAGACTCTATCTAGCTGCACATTCCTTACCTTTTTAATATTATCCAGGCTTCAGGCTGGATCTAGAAACATTTCAGCATCCTTCTGTGTGCAAATAGATAGCTCCTTGCGGCTCCGCGATGGTGCCGCTCCGGAAATTATGTATGGAGCCTACATAGGCACTATACCCACGTGTTGATGTCAATTGCTGTTGAGACTGTTTGCGCCCCCAGACACTGAGCTTCAAAAGAAAATTGATGTGACCAGTGTGCAGATTCCTAGACTTGGGATCTTATTAATTGACAGTGGGCATCCTCAGAATGGTGGAGGATGGGAGAGTCAGTGAGATCTCTGTGGCTAGACAGAGTCTCTATCAAACAGAGTGTTACAAAGGTGAGTCACTTGTTCTTCTGGTAGAGAATTCTAGCTACAGATTTTTCTTCTTTTGAATAGACACCATAGCTGTACCTATTTGGAGGTGGGTCTGTGATGGCTTCAAACCAGAACATTCTGCACGACTGAGCTGGTAAAATGCCCCTCTTGGTACACCTGACTATCGAGGCAAATGTTTAGGAGAGAGACCCCATGCAATAACACTTCGGTAGCAGCTTTAACCCTGTTAGAATGAACATACAGTTCTTCTGGAGCCTGTATTCTATGCCAAAGCATAATAAATCCTAATGTAGAGCATTATGCAACAGAAGATTTGTCTCTCCTACACAGCCTTGCCTTTTTTCACTTCAGCGAAGCCATAAAGAGCTGATATGATTTATGTAGAAGCTCGGCAGTGTCTTGGGGTTCTAGCGAGGTAGTCTCCTTAGAGGAGTGAGGCAGAGTTTACAACGCAGGAAAGGTGATATTTTGAACAGCGTGGAATGGCGTTACTATTTTAGTGAACAAATAAGCCAGTGCCCACATAAAGACCATCGGACCCGGCCCGGGTAAGTTGCACCGATACCAGGAAGGCAGAAAGAAGTCTGGAGTTGGTAAAAGTTTCCTGGGAGGAGAAGCTCAGTGGGCTGGTGCCTTGCAGCTCGGGCGACCAACTGACATGGGTGCAAATTCCGGGCGGTGAGTGTAAAAATCTAAGCCATACATCCATCTATTTAAAATTTCTCTCATCCATCCATCCTTCCACTCACTCACTTATCCATCCATCCTTTCATTATCCATCCCTTCACCCTTTCATTCATACATTCACCCTTTCACTAATCTATCCACCCATCCCTTCACTTACTCACTCGCCCACCTTTTCATATTAATTTTGAGCTGCGTCTTTGTCTGTAGAGTTCTAGACAGAAGAGGCCCATCAAGAATTTCACCTTTGCTGTAGTTCCTAAAGCAAGGGGTGGGGCGGGGTAGGGTTCACTCTGCCCCTGTAAATAGGCAATCTGAAAAAGTGAAAGTCATGAGTCATTCATGATGCACTGTGCCAGGCCATGATGCTCAGCCGCAAGGGGACCGACACCCCGAAACGGTGTATCCTGAAACTTTAGAAGCCGGAAACCTGCCACCAGCTGCTTCTGGCAAAAAACATATGAGCAATGCTATAGGTCTCACATTTAAATTTGAAACCTATGGCAATGCAAACAAATGGCCGCATTGTCTGCGCTGCTTTAAAAAGTGAATGCACGCACAGCGCACTGAATGTAAAAAAAGCATGTTGTGCTTAAAGTAGAAGAAACTCAATAAATAAAATAGTACAAGTAATGTATAAAAACCAAGTAAAGGGGCCAGTAGCCATGGGAGGTGACAAATGTCTATATACCCGTACTAAGGAGGGACAAACAAGCCAATTTAGATATCAGAAAACAGCTTTTTATGAAGGAAAAAGACACAAGTCAATTAAAAATATGGGCAGGGAGAGGGCGAGTCTGCTCTCACATACTGAACTACCACAGATCATCCCCAGAGCAGTGCTTGCATGCTGGCTCAGGCTCGACCTAAAAACAAGAAGATAAAGGCATGTAAGCAGCATGCGCACTGCTGATCGCTCCCGAAGGCAATACTCAATGGTCGTTAACATGTAGGGAAAAGTGGGACATGCAACACCCATGGGCCATTACCACACTCGCATTATTTAGTGACACACAAATAAGCCAATTCAGAGCAAAAGAGGAGTCAGACTACACAAAGTAAGTACATCAGCTCGCCTGCAGAACAAGCGCTGTTTAGACTCGACCTAAAAACTCTTTTATTCCAAATTCCAAAAACCAAACTCAACAGTTTTGTTCTAAGGCAATTTAGAGGATTTTTACAATCGTAATTCACTTTACTGAAAGTGTATTTTCTAAACGCAAGTCCTTATCCACACCGTAAGCACCAAATGTTGGAAAATGGATTATTAGTAGGGGCAGATATGCATTTACCACTGGCAATAATGCCACTGACACGATATAGGGCTCAGAATAGGTCTTAGAAAATTATTCCCATACTCAACCCTTGGTAGCTTGGCTGCAAGCAGGAAGGCTTAACATCAAAGACAGGTATGCAAAAGCATTCAAAAACACCAATTCAGTAAATAATTAAGACACACACAATCAAAATCCCACACAATTCATATTTTAAATTACACCAACACGAAAATAATCCACTGTAGGGAACCAGAGATATGAATTTTTAAAGATTAGTCAATTTCTAGTGCTTAGAAACCAACACTTTTGGTCATTTTGCCACCTCTGACAGGGACACAGTCACATTTAGCAATTGTTCTGGAGGATCTCTCACCAGTCTTGTGCTGCTCCCTCCAGCAGGTTGGATCCTGTTAGAACTCTTTCCTGAAGTTCTTCTTGCGGGTCCAAAAGTATCCAACACACAATCCAAGGTTCTGGAATCTCCAAGAGGGTATTTGAAAGTGTGATACTTCAATTCCCACAATCCACTTGGACAAAATCCTTACAAATCAACTGGTACTACACCAGGCTGGGGATTCTTTGTGGGGCTGTCCAGGTGTGCTCTGTTAACCTGTAGCTCGCAGTGAGTCTGTTTTTAGTCCTTTGAAGCAGGTTTGATCCACAGCGCTGTCATTTCAGATGGTGAAAAATGTGCACTCTTCAGCGTGCAGGCCTGGTGAATGCACAATCATACTCTTCAGCGTAGACCCTTCTTATTCTCTTAAGTTTCAAGCAGCAGATCTGAGAGGCTCTGCCCCTCTCAGATACTTATTCCAAGTTCTCTGGGTCATGCAGGAAATCACTCCTGTCCAATGGGGTGTAGGGTACCACCCCAAGGTATGACCACTTCCTTCAGAGTGTGTAACTATTTTGTCCCAGAGTGCACCAATTTTCCATATTGGCAGAATTTTCAGCAGGGAGAGAAGAGCTATCCAAACACACCCTTCGGATGGCTAATCTCCATAGTCTTTCCCCCTTGCATGGGGAGAAGTGTGTGGAGAAGTGTGGCTCAATGGTTAGAGCAGGCAGACCTTCATGCAGAGGTCTGGCCAGGGACCAGGGTTCGATTCCCGCCTCTGCGGGTCTCTGGCTCATTAATTCCCCTGACCGGATATTCTCGCCTCAGTGCCTGTTCTGATCAGGGGTCCCACGCTGCAACTCTGGGCAATAGCTTGCTTAGTCTCCACAATGGCCCCCACAACGCGAGGGATGCCTGGTCTGCACCATGGGGGTGCCCAGGAGTGGACACTTCACAGGGAAAGCCAGGAAGGGTTCCCATGCGGTATTCGTACAAGCGCCGGGAAACCCACTGCGGGTAGCTGTGTGCTATACAAGTATAAAAACATTTACAACATTTGCATCTGCTCATTCCTCTCTTAAGCCTCACATCTGGCTGGGTTCAAAGTAGAGAGTTGTAAATGAAACTGATGTGTTTTGCTTTTCACCACTTTCCCTTGAAGAGCATTATTACTAGCCCTCCCCCTGGCTCTGGCATTCCTATGCACAGCAACCTCTCCTCCCCGAGAGGCGTCCTAACCCCAGGGGTCATTTATCACCGCTTCAAAGGAGCCTGGCTCACCCACTTATCTGTGAGCAATCAGGGCAGAACAATAGAGGGCTGAATTTTGTTTTATAGACAAGAAAGTATTATCACTTCTTGTCTAAAGATTTTAGAATACTTTCAACAATACCATATTGTTGGATTTATCATTACCATTCTACTCAGTCTTTTAATTATAGTTTCATGGCTTTTATTTCTTCAGTTATCAACTAATAACCTTTTCCAATGTTAACCTATGGGCTGGGGATCTTCAATGGAAAAATGAAGTGGACAATTTATTCAATACCAGGGCCTATAAAACAGGTTTTATAACAAACCTGCTTGTCCCTACATGACCCCCCTACCCCTGGAACACCTAGGGAATACTTTAGGGGTTCTGAATATATCAAAATATTGCAGATCCTCATTTCACAGTGCTCCTAGCACAAAAGACGATTTTGGGAAGCACTTTACTACAATGTGGGGAGTTAAATGTGCAATTTCACTAACCCAGGGCATATAAAAACCTTTTTATAAAGATTCCTCTTATAAGTTTCTGACCCCCACCCCTGGGGCACCGAGGAGAGACCCTGGGGGGTACCGTCCATGCCAATACATTGTAGGTTATCAATTTGTAAGTGCCCTAAACACCAAAGTCGAGTTTGGGCACAATGTGCATTTTAAAAGCAGTTCTGCATCACCAGGTTGATTTTAAACTGACCTTAGGCTTCAGCAGTGCACACATGCCAGTGCAGAAAAGGCTGCTGGCCTCTAAACTGCAATGCCCTATTCTATACTAGGGACTTTGTCTGGGATACGACCACCCCTCTACTTAGCTAAGAGGCATCGGTCTGTACAATAAACTGCTTGGAGTAGTACCGAGCCTTGAGAATAGGTGCTGAGCATATTGCCTCTTCCAGAGTGTCAAAAGCCTTTTGACAGCTAACTGCCCAGTTCACTTTCTTTGGCATCTTCTTGGAGGTACTTTCTGTGAGGGCGATCACAATGGGCCCATATCCCTTCACAAACCTCCAGTAATACCCAGTCAAGCCAAGGAATGCCCTGATTTGAGTCTGGGTTGTTGGAGCTTCACAGTCCAGAATTATCTGTCTCTTGGGTTGTAAGGGTTGCACTTAGCCTCCACCTACAAGGTAGCCCAAGTATGCAACCGTTCCCTGCCCTATCTGGCATTTGGATGCCATGATAGTTAAGCCTCCAGATTTCAGGGCCTGTAAAACCTTCTGCAGGTGGAGCAGACGATCGTGCGAGGAGGACGCTAAAGACATCCATATCATATAGATATGCTGCACTAAAGGTCTCCAACCCAGCAAGTACTTGATTCAACAACCCTTGGAAGGTGGCAGGGGCATTCTTTAAACCAAAGGGCATAAAAGTAAACTGATAATGCCAATCACGTTTGGTGAATGCTGTTTTTTCTTTGGCTCCTGGGGCCATGCCAATCTGCTAGTACCCTGCAGTGAAGTCAAAGGTGCTGAGAAATTGGGCTACCTCTAGCTTGCCTATCAGCTCATCAGCTCTGGGTATGGGGTGAGCATCTGTCTTAGTGGCAGCATTGAGTCCGCTATAATCCAAACAAAACCTCATCTCTTTTTTTCCACCCTAGGGGTAAGGTTTGGGGACTAAGACCGCCAGGCTGGCCCAGGGACTTTCAAAGGGATCAATAATGCCTAACTCCAGCATCTTGCTTACTTCGGTTTGGATGCTCTCCTTAATTTGGTCAGACTGCCAATAGATCTTTGTTTTGGCAGGCAAGCTGTCCCCAGTGTCCACATCATGGGTACACCAGTGTGTCTGCCCGGGGGTACGGAGAAGAGACCAGCAAACTGTGGTAGTAAATGCCTACAATCAGCCTGTTGTTTGAGAGTGAGGATGTTTGAGTACATGACTCCATCAACTGGCCCGTCTTTTGGACTGCAAGAGAGGATGTCAAGGAGAGGTTCAATCTCTGTCTTCCGATACTCATCAGTGACCAACTGCATGGACACCTCAGCCCAGTCACAAAATTGTTTTAGGCGGTTTACATGGATCACCCTCTTGGGGTGCCTGCTAGTGCCCAGATCTACCAAGTAGATGACCTCACTTTTCTTACCAAAGATATGGTAAGGGCCACTCCATCTGTCCTAGAGAGCCCTTGGTGCCACAGACTTCAAAACCCACACCTTTTGCCCTGGTTGGAACTTCACCCATGCAGCTTTTTGGTCACACCACAGCTTCTGGAACTGTTGACTGGTATCAAGATTGTTGGATGCCTTTTCCATGTACTCTGCCATCCTGGAGCAGAGGCCTAACACATAGTCTGCTACATCTTGCTTAGGTACGTGGAGAGTCTTCTCCCAACCTTCTTTTACTATGCCCAAACAGTAGTTCAAAGGGGGATAACCCGAATCCCTTCAATGGCACTTCTCTGTAAGTGAGAGAAAAGCATGGCAAGAGGACAACTCATCTCCGTTTGAGTTTTTCAGGGAGCCCCATGATCATGCCTTTCAATGTCTTATTAAATCTCTCAACAAGGCCACTGATTTGTGGGTGGTAAGGTGTCGTGAATTTGTAGTTCAATCCACACTCATCTCACATTTTTTCAGGTATGCAGACATACGTCTTGTTCTTTCCCAGATCTCCGGCTAGGGGGATGTCATTGACCACTGTAAGTAGAAACTTTCTGTACAGCTGAGGCACTAACACTCTCCTAGTGGCACCAGGTTTAGGGTCTCTGGCCTCCAGTTCGTCCGGTGGGAGTCACTGACATCTCCCTTTTCCTTGGCAGCAGCTTGCTGTTGCAGGCCTTGAAGAGTTGGACAGACCTGCTGTCCAAGGCACAGCTGCTCACTAGAGGGTCCCACTGGGCCCAGGAGTTCAACCTGGAAAGGCCCAAGTCCCATGGGCTCAGTTACCTCTTCAGGCGACAAGCCATCTCCCAGACCAGAGGCTTCCTGAGCTTTTTGATGGTTAAAATCTGGTCCCCCAATCCTCCTGCCTTTCCTCTTGGAAGGTTGGGCCATCCTTTCAGGTCCCAACACTTCTTGTTTACCCTGTGCGCGAGTTTGTGCTCTTGAATTCACATACACTATCTCAGTGATTTGCAGCATGGCTGCATGTATTTTTCACTCTACCTCAGCCCGTGCTGAGGTCTTCAGGTCATTTCAAAGCAGACAGGCAGCTAGATGCTTTGGAGAGACCACTACCTGTTGCTGGCCAGACCCCCACCCCCTCCAGTCTAATGTCACCATAGCCATGGAATGGGCTGTAGTGACTCTGTCAGCGTTGGTGACTGGATAGGTTTTTCCAGTCAGATATTGTCCTTGCAAAACCAGTGTATTCCTCTCCTTAGTGACAAACAGCTGTATCCCTCAGGGTTTCTATCTTAGTCCATTCAACAAGGGCGACTGCAAGTACTTTTTCAAGTTAGGGTCAGACAGCTAATCTGGCTAACTCGCCCTCCCCTTCAGAAACTAAAACAGCTTCAGTACGGACCCTGATTTGCTCTGGGCACACTGCTGATCCCAGCTGGAGTTTTACCACACCATTACTAACTGGCGGTGGACCCGGGGCATTCTTGTTGGGACAGACAGAATCTCCAGTTTAGTGTCCACCCATCTTACAGGTGCAACACCAGGCTTTAAAAGGATCAATATCTTTACCCTTACACCCACCAGTGGGCTGGGAAGACTTCCGGGACCCACTCTCTAGAACAGGTTTTTGGGGGCCCTTAGAAGACTCTTGGTTTTTGCCTTTGGGGGATCACCCCCTTTACCTTGGGTAGATTTTATTACCCCTTTCTTTTGGTCACCCCCAGTGGATGTTCTGGTTATCCTACTCTTGGCCCAGTGGTCTGCCTTCTTTCCCAGTACTTGAGTAGAAATTATACCTAGGTCCCAAGATACTGATCCAAAATGTTATTTGTGCAATTACTAAACATATGTTCTTTCATCAACAGATTATAAAGCTCCACATAGTCATGCATCTCACTTCCAGTTAACCAACTATCTAGTGTTTTTACTGAGTAGTCTATGAAGTCAACCCAGAACTGGCTCAGGGTTTTGTGAGTCTCCCGGAATCTAATCTGATACTCATCAGTTGTGAGTCCAAAGCCCATAATCAGGGTACCCTTCATGATGTCAAAGGACTCTACCCTGTCTGGTGTATCAGTCATTATTTCACTATTAGTGGAGAGCTTTTTAGAAGAGGTTTAAAAACATCTAACATACATTTTCCCTCATTATAGTAAGATGTTATTTAAAAGAAATGCTAATGGGACTTAGCTATGGCCCTAACAGACTTAAAAAATTGAAAAATAATTGTCAATTCAAAAATCTGAATCTAAACACAGTTCTAGGAGTTTCGCTGTGTGATCAGGTGTTGGCCGAGTAGTCAAACAAATGCAAAGCCGTAGACCCCCCGCTGATCAACCAATGTAAGATATCAGCTCTGTATATACTATACTTAATGAGATGTATGGAGTGCACAGAGTCCAGCGAGAGTACAAAGGTATGGCAGAGGGTGATGTAGATAATACCTTACTCTCAATTTAATGGTAGCTGGCCTGAGCAGTTAGGCTTATCAGAGGGTAGTGTGAATGCATTTGGTGTATATACTCATACAAGGCGGAAACACACACTCAATAACTAACACCGGGCTAATGGTTATAGAAAAATATTACCTTAGTTTACTTTTATTTCTATGAACCAAGTTGAAATCAGTTACAAGTAAGTACTTTTTATTTGCAATACTCTCAGATTACTGGCAATAGGTTTGTAAAGTATCAATCAATAATTTACATGTGCAAGAAACGGTTTTAAAGTCTTGGATATAATTCTGGGCTTGTCAATTAGAAACAGTAACACTGGGTATTTGAAATAGGTAGAAAGTTGGGCACAACAGTTAGAAGGCAATGCAATCATAAGGAAGGAAGAGCATTGTTATGCATCAGCAGATAAGTACACAACTTACTTTTCCAGTCGCCAGGGTTTTAGACTAGCCCTGGGCAAGGGTCAGTTTAAGTGAGGTTCTGCACCAGCAGCGGCACAGTGCAGGGTTGGCGAGTTCAGGGCTAGTCAATGGAGACTGGGGGCACCTGAAGTGGTATGGGTTGATTATCTATGCAGAGGCGGTCAGTACTGGCAATGATGGTTGCTCTCGGTGGTCGAAGTCGCGGTCAGAGGAGAGAAATGGAGGTGAATGGGATTCAGTGGGCTGCCTACCGGTTGGCGTCAGTGAGTTACTGTAGATCAAAGGGAGGCACTACCAGCCCAGCTGTCCCAGTCATGGGGATGGAGATGCACAGGTGATGGAGGAGTTTAATTGATGATGGGCCATCTCAGAGTGGCCACAATTGAGCAGGTGGGGCAGGAGGAGGCCAAGAGGTCCACTTGCAGGAGGGTACAGGCTCTTGGGAACATAGTTGTGAACAGCTGGGGTCATTGAGCCTTGGAAGTCCATCTATAGTGCTTTCTTTTGGCAGGGCAGAGTTGCATCGACACAAGTGTCTGTCCTCTTCCATTGCGGTCTTGCAATTCCTTTGCAGTAATGAGTGGTGTCGACTCAAGTGTCAGTACTCAGCTACCACGGTTTGTGTACCAGCGGGCGCCGGGGAGCTAGAGCCTGCAGCCTAAAGAGAGGTTCTTGGCGATTTTGTGAAGGCTGGATGGTCCCCAGGGGTTCTTGGAGACCTTGCAGGATCTCTGGAAGGACAGCAGATCCAGTTGTCGAACTGGTTACAGGTGGCAGTGTTCTGACCGAATTGTGTCTGTAACAGTACCGTTTCTGGTCAGGTAGTGGTATTCTTCCTTCTTCTTCTTTGGTCTGCCAAATCTGAGGAACAAGGTTCAGGCAAGCCCTTAAATACTACATTTAAGGGCATTATTGAGTTCGGGGCAGTAGCCAATGTCTAGTGTCCCCTATGGTGACTACACCCTATGGGTACCCCTCCCTTTGGGGAGAGTAGCACATCCCTGTTCCAATTGGGCCTCCTTTTCCAATTCAAGATGGAGAATTTTGAAGATAGTAGTTCACCTCAGCTCCTGGTGACCCTAGGTGTGCGCCAGGCTGAGGTGAACACTCCTAATCTGCTTACTAATTATTTCACCTGTCCGGCTGTCAAAAGTGGGGATTCAACAATAGCTGGAGCTGCCCAGATCAGCATAGCTCAAGGTAAGAGCCTTTGGGGCTCACCGCAAGTGTTGCTGTTCCTGCCAGGGGGAGACGTGAAGCACCTCTACCAAGAGCAGGTTTTGCTTCTGAACACCTAGAGCACAAAGACCATGAAGTCAGAAACCAGTCTGGTGGTGACTGGCGGGTACCAGTCAGCCAATACACTAAAACTTGATTGCTTTTTCAGGGGGCATCCCTAAGGTGCCCTCTGAGTGCATGTTATAATAAATCTAACACTGGCATCGGTGGGGGGTTATTATGTTGAGGAGGTTGGTACCGAACTTCCCAGTCTTCAGTAAAGCCATCATGGAGATTTGGAGTTCATAATGACAAACTCCCGGCTCATGTACTCAAAATGGCTTTACTACACTCACAATGTCTGTGACTGGCACATACACTCTAGGGGCATATTGTTCATGCAGCAATGCCCTCACCGGTGATATGGTGAACCCTGCCTTGAGGCTGTAGGGCCTGCTAAAGGGGTGATTTACCATGCCTCAGGCATCTTTGGAAGTGATTGCACACAGGGATGTGTGCCGTGTCAGCTCTTCAGTTTGGTCTGTACCAAAATACGAAGCCTGCAGTGGGAGTGTGTGCGTGTTAAGGTAATAGATCTCTGAGGGTGGCACAATACATGTTGCAGCATTCAGATGCCTTTTCCAGTCACAAGGCCCTTGGTACCAGGGGTACCTTTTACAAGGGGCTTACATGGGGGCCCAGAATGTGCCAATTGTGGAGTCAAAGGTACAGTTTTAGGAAAGAAAACAGGCCCTGAGAGCCTGATTGGCAGGGACCCAGGGCACACTCAGTCAAGTTTGCATCAGGTATCTGGTAAAAAATTAGGGGGTAACAATGCAAAAAGAGGCATTTTCCTATGCACAATAACACACAATTGATTCACACTGGCTTCATTAGAGTCATAATATTCAAAAAGAGTTTCCAGTTCTTCCATAAACATCTGGCGGTTCTGTCAGACTTCATGGAATTGTCTAGTAATAGTCAAGAGATTACAGGGAGTCCAGGGCATATGAATAGTGACCCTGCCTTCTTCTCCTGGGCCTGGATACAGTTGCATAGATAGGAGTGCAATAGATTGGAAATGGAAAGGTCACTAAAATCATTGCTGCCATCCCAGAGGATAGGGGCTCCTTTTAGGGTACACATTCGAGGTCTCCTCCAGGATCCTAGTCATTTGGGTCTAAATGTATGAATGGAGTGGTGCAGTGGAGGCACAACCTTTCATTTGTTTAATCATCTGCTTAATTTGGTATCCTTATATCTCCTGGGTGCTTTTAAGACCTCTCATCTGAGGTTTCCTCATGGAAATTGCACTGGCCACTTATGTTGCAGGAGCACCTCTGGTCTGGTAGTCCCTAATAGCCATTTCCTGGCTGCGTGTCTCTAGGCTGAGGTCTGCCTGGTGTTGGGAATCTGAGGTCTTCTGAACATGCATGTGCAGTGATAGACTGAGATCCTCCTCTAAGGTGAGCAGACCATTGCAAACATGCCATCAGACTGAGCCGGTACTCATCAAAAGCAAGAGCCTGGGGTCTTTGCTATATCATCACATGTAGCACCCCTGGGTTCTTGCTAAAGTGGAATCCCTTCCCCTACCCTGCCAGTGGCAGCTGGTGGACCATTAGTGAAAGATTGACAAACTGCAAGCATCTGGGTACAGAGAAGGTGACATGCTTGGGGTACAGTGGCATCCTTAATGGCATTGAGGTTGTTGTGAGTTAAAACAAGGTAGGACATATCCGTGTGAGAGACAGAGTACTGAAGAAACAAATGTTCCTAAACATCCCTCAGAGCTGAAGTTGGTGTTATCAGAAAATTTCACTGCAGAGTTACCACAGAAACAGAGGTTGTTAATGTTCCCTCAGCAGGTACACATTTGCTTTTACAAAAGGGAGAGGAATATATTCAAACATATTCTTCCATTGATAGTGTGTTCAGCCAAAGAACAACACATTTGTGGTATTTAAAGTTGAATACTATTAAATCTGTTTTTTGTTTATATATTTTCAGGAACAAGAACCACTTTGAAATGACCCTCAGAGAATCTTACAAAGCCTTGACTCAAGGTGTTGACACTTTGGACTTTACAGGAAGTTCTGTTCCATGTGACTTGCTCCTGATCGGGGATAAAGCCTTCCCTCTGATCGTGAGTACCTCTGGCCAAGTACTCGTCGCAGCTTCTCACTACGGGAAGGGTCGGATCGTAGCCATTGCTCATGAGGGATACCTCTATAGTCCAAAGTTCTCAAAGCTCCTGCTCAATGCTGTCCATTGGCTGAAACCCTCAGCAGATGCTCTGGTTGGTGTTCAGTCTACCTTTGACTCCCTGGTGAAGATGTTCTCTGATCATGGCATCAAGGTGCACTCCACTGGTGGGTTTCTGGAATCCTTTGGCGTGTATTGCATGGATGCTTATAATGCCAATCAGAAGAAACAGCTTATTGCATTCGTGAAGAACGGAGGTGGTCTCCTCATCGCAGGTCAAGCCTGGAATTGGTCCTACACACACGGCACAGAAAAAGTCTGCTTTGAATTTCCTGGAAACCAAGTGATCAATGTGTCCGGCATCTATTTCACATCCAACTATGGTGATACAGGAGTTTTTTCAATCTCAAAAGAAGTCCCGATTTGCCCATTGCTTGTCCGGTAAGTAAAAACAAGGTCAAAAATGAACTATGGTGATTAAAACTGAATCAGTGACAAAGTTACACTTTTCTACATACATCTAGTACCAACTCAGTATGTGGAAGGGAAACCCAAAACACATCCCTTCCCAAATACTGAATCATAATCCATTTCTAAACATATTTTAGGGATTTGGAAAACGTGTTACATACGAAAAAAGGTTTTTGCATTAAAAAAACTCTCTGATTTGGTGATTGGAAGGGTTTGCAAATGCTAAAACCCTTTGTACCTTTGTACAAAATAAAGAAATATAGGCACTCTGTATAGGCTGAAAAGTCTTGGTAAACTTGACTTGTGAATATTTAAAAGGGAAGGGGAAGCCTGACTTACACTCCTTTGAAAAGGTGAGTCTTCGGAAGAGCCTTGAAAGCGGACTCTGAGGAACTTCTGGAAATGAATTCCACAGAATGGGAGCCAGAGTTGAGAAGACTTTACCAGCAGCTTTCACTTTATGCAACAATAGCAAATGGTAACGGTTTGTAGGAGCGCACAGCAGAGTATAGGTATCAAGTCTATAACAATAGTAACTGTACGGTTGGTGCTCAGGAAGAGAGTAGAGATTGGTTACCACAACCTCTGAAGAGACCAAAGTCAATGTAAAGGTAATCCTCCGAGCACTCAGCAATCAATGTCTTTATCAGTAGTGATCATCAATCATCAATATCATCAAATCTTCAATCCAAATAGGTAAATTGTCTTGAAATGTTCTGAACAGTTCCAATTTATTCAAATGCGCAGCCAACACGTGTTTCGTCTGTCTGTAAGACAATGACTTCCTCAGGGCTGCAACCCAAAACAGTTACAATTAATTCTAAGTACAGTATCATATACGTTGTCAACATTTGCTTCCACAAGAAGCAGTCAAAATAAATAAAGGGGAAACACCCTCAAACCAAAGGCAAATTCACAGCTATATCAATGTGAATGATAAAGAAGAAACAATCGCCAAATTCGTGATTCTGTATTCATAAAAAATATATATATGCATTAACTATTTAAATTAATTCATTCTAATGAATGGTTTGTGTTCACCACATGATACATGGTTAGCCGGATATGGCATTGCATAATATCTATAAATGAGATAATACACTCACCCTTAACTCTGTGTAACCACACGTGATCCAATCAGAGACTGTCACAATTGATCCAATATTCCGCCTGCGTTAAGCAGTAATTTTCAATGTAGGTATAAATATATATCTCACCCTACAAAAAAGTCCATAGTAATAATATAACTCCTCAACTATGTATAAAAGTTGATAATGTCTCATACATCAGAAAGTCAGTAGGAACTCACCAAAAAGTGTATATTGGCGTTCTCTGTCAGAGCAGATCAGCAACTGACTAATTCAGTCCAGGTTCAAATAATCATATTCTCCTCAAACGTAGTGAAGTACGAACATTTCTACAAAAATGCATTAAATAAATAAGTCGCATATCTAGCTCATGTATTGATAGATACATGGCACCTTATATCCCTTAATTGGATCATGGCCTCACCTAATGTACGATGTCAAGCCAAATCTCAATATCCAAGGTTCTCAATTCAGATTCAAAAAGTAGTCATATTCTCCACACATGTTTATGGGGTAAGAGCACATCTATAGAAAATATAATAAATTGAATGAGTCTCCTATCGAATATCAGAAAAACCAGCTTACATAAATAGATTTGTATCTGGCACCTTATAGCCCGTTAAGTACTTATTCTCACCTAATGTACGTTGTCAATCCTTCTGTATATCTCTATATTCCTAGTTCTCAAACTCCAAAATTCAAAATCCATACGAGTACGTATCTGTAAGTCAAACCATACAATTATAAATATATCTGTTAATGCTATCTCTCATAATAGTCCCACCAGTCTAAGACTTACCCTTCAGTATCTCCCGACTCGCGTAGTTCGTGGCGTACTGCATGCGCGCCATCTTGTAATGGCTTAATATAGACAAGTTAACCTCGTGTAAAGCATCATTACTACGGGCGCCATCTTGTAGTGGTGTTTACTGCCCTATATAATATATCGACTTCTCGTTACCTGACTATACTCAGACCCTAATTGGGACATTTCACTAGTATAGTGATATATAATACTAATACGAAATTATCTTTGAGCCTTGGCGGCTAAATAAACTAATTGCGCCAACATATAAAGACTTCATGTAAGTAACCAAAAGCGCGTAAAACGCACCAGTGTTGCGGGCGCCATCTACGAATGGTGAGGTCCTTATGAAAAAAACACACAATCATTTGTCTACATTGCTTTGGCCAGGGCACCATATCCAATAAATCGAAGTAATCAAGTATATATTTACGTGCCATATTCTATCTATGAATTGTTATTTATGATGCATTTCAAATAAATGTGCTGGAAGTGCCAAATTCGATTAATTATATTCATATTCTCACAAATTCTCTAGCTGTTTGTCTGAATATCTAGAGCTATAATTGTAAAATTCCAGTCCAAATTATTAGTATATCTATATCCCAGTAGTATTCTAATGCACAAGTATTTATTGCAATGCGATAACCAAGCGGTCCACGTTACATGTGAGTTACACGAACCATAATGTCTCATATCAAAGTCACAAATTACCAACACAAGGTGAGAGGTAGCTGAAAGATAGGTGTCCTTAGCGCTATAAATTTTGATCAAATTTACAATAGAGCATCTCAACAGTACTATGTAATATAATGTACACATCGGATATTGAGTATGTCTTTGAGGCGACACAACAACAACATGACATGTCAAAGGACATGTTCCAGCTCTTCATTCATATTGTGAAATGTACATAATACTAAAATTAATTACCCAGGTAGAATTCAAATTCATGATCCACGTTAAGACCGCATTCTACAGCTTTCAATTTGATCAGCCATTGAACTTCACGTCTTCTCAACTGCAAAAGTCTGTTCCCACCACGTGGGTCTGCTTTAATGTGATCTATACCATGATATGTAAAACAATGCTGATCTTTATTTGCAAAATTCTGTACTAGATGGGATGCAATCGGATAGCGTGTATCACCATTTTTTAAAGCTCTAAAATGTTCTGCAATTCTGTCCCTAAGTCTTCTGATGGTGCTCCCTACATAAATCATCCCACAGAAGCACGATATCACATAAACCACAAATGTGGTGTCACAGTTCATAAACATCCCAATTGTATATGTACCAGAATTGTTATATTCAAAGGTTAACACCTTCTTTTTGGCCCATCTACAGGACACACATCGGCCACATTTATAAAACCCTTTGAAACTATTGAGCCAATCAGTTTTGTTCAATTTGTTGGGGTAGCTTGGGCTTAATAAATTCCTCAAAGTGATACCTCTCCTAAAGGTTAGGCTTGGTCTGTCAAACAAATGTGGTTTTAAATCATTATCCATTGTAAGAAGGTGCCAGTGTTTCTGCAAAATTGTGAATAGTTTAGAGCTGTCTACGCCATAATTCGTAATTAGTCTCACTTTCTGATCACCAATTTTACCATCCTTATTGTGTCTCTTCAGGGTGGATTCTCTTGTAATTTTTCTTGCTTTAGATACAGCTAATCTGATTGTCTCCTCATTGTAACCTCTGTTACGAAATCTATTTGACATGTCCAACAGATTGCTCTCAAAATCATTGTCATTCACACAGTTGCGACGAGCCCTAATAAATTCACCATAGGGTATGGTTCTTTTCTGACAACTAGGATGACTGCTCTGTGCATGAAGAATTGCATTGCAGCTCGTCGGTTTCCTAAACATCCTACTCTTAATTCTGTCACCCTCAACGAATAACTCAACGTCCAAGAAAGTTATGCTCTTTTTATCATAGGACGTAGTAAATTTCAAATTATATACATTGTCATTAAGGTATTCAAAGAAACCTTTCAGCAAGTCAACCGAGCCTGTCCATATCAACAGGCAGTCGTCAATGAAGCGTCCCCAATAATGTATATATTGGGTCCACTCACTTCCCGCTGGGCCCCAGATTCGCTCCGCCTCGAACCAACCCATAAACAGGTTGGCGAAAGACGGAGCGAATCGTGAACCCATCGCGGTCCCAAGGAGCTGTCTGAACCACTTTCCGTCAAACATAAACACATTATTGTCTAAGACTAATTCTGTCATTCGCAGTAGCATTTGAGTATGGTCATACATTTCAGCAGGTCGTTGGCTAAGAAAGTGGTCCAGAGCACGTATACCTAGACTATGATCAATGATAGTATATAATGATACCACGTCTAGTGTAACTAACAACATGCCATCATCCCAAATTATATCTTCAAGTAAGTTCAGAACATGCTTTGTGTCCTCAATAAAGGACGGAAGGTTGTATACATACTGTCTCAGAAAGCAGTCTATAAATTCAGATAATCTTTCAGTCGGACCACCTATGCCGGAGACAATCGGCCGCCCTGGCGGACTGTCCCGGCATTTGTGGACCTTCGGAAGAGTATACAGACAAGGTGCCTTGGGACTACTCAAAGTCAGGTAAAGGAATTCATCGTGATCCAAGAGTGCTAAGTCATACCATATCTTAATCTCCCCATTAATCTTGATGATGAGTTCTGGTAATGGATTGGTAGTAAGTTTTTCATAGTAAACAGTGTTGTTGAGCTGGGAGTAGACTTCATTGTTATAATCTAAAGTATTTAGTACCACAACATTACCACCTTTGTCGGCACTGCGTATAGTAATAGATTTGTTATTGATAAGTTCTTGTAATGCCTCTCTTTCACCAAAGGTCAGATTATGCTGAAACCCTCTCATACCCAATCTGCGAGATGTATCAATTTCTCTATCGATTTCAGTACTGACCATTTTGAAAAACACATCTATGGTATTACCTGGTATAAGTTGTGGAGTCCACTTGGACTTCGCTTTGAGTCCACTTCCCTCCCTCTGAAATCTGGTGATTTCTAAGTCTTCCATCAGTTTAAGCATGGTTACAGGGTCATCCTCCCTCTCAGTTAGTGATAAAAGAAGTTGAGTATCTTTCAGTTCTTGTATAGTCAGTTCACTGAGTACTTTATTAGAGGATTGTTTATCTTTCTCTGACACAGATGTAAAGAACTTCTTTAACTTCAGAGTTCTAGTAAATCTAAACAGATCTATTTTGGCCATACACCAATCCATACGAGTTGCAGGACAAAAACCCAAACCTTTTTTGAGTACAGATAACATGTTATCAGACAAATCATAAGAAGATAGATTGATCACCTCTATGTTACATGCTGTAGTATCATCATTTTCCATTATTGTTTCCAAGATCTGAGAGTTCTTATTCTTGCGCCCGGATCCCCTGCCGCCCCTGCTACCTCTCCTTGTCTTTTTACAGTGGACTCTCGATTCCTCAATTCTGAGTCCCGATTCCCTCTCCTCAATCTCTGTACTTCCTCTAAAAAATTATTCGTATTAACAGTCGAGGCTGTCTCAGGTGCATCTTCATTCTCACTACTCGATATTAAAGAGGATGCATCTGTATCACTCATTACGGGGGTGCTGCCACTCATGGTATTAGGAGAAACTTTCTTGATCAAATAGTCAAATCTTTTGGCGAATGTGTACACTCGCCCCATACTATAATCTTTCTCATCACGTTTAAGTTTGTGTGCCTTTCTTCTCTTGATGTCCATCTGAAGATCATTTAGTTTATCATCAAGGATAGTATAATTCTTGATGGTAAGTTCAGGTAAATTCATTTCCTTAATCTCGTCTTCTAATTTGTTGATTTCAATTAGTAATTTAGCTATCTTCCTGTCCGCATTATCGATCAAGATCTGTATTAGGTTGCGCGAACTGCTATTTAACTCCTTCTCCCATATATCATATAAATCGGGTTCTAAGTCCTCATAGGTTGGTATTATATTAGATCTCAGTCCCCGTGGGATCCTATTAAGAATCAAATATTGTTTACCAGCAGCTTTCACTTTATGCACTCTAGGAATGCATAACATGGTTTGGCTTACCGGACAAACCCCTTTAAGCAGCCAATGTTGTGCTTACCTGCCAAATCGAATTCTGCTTAGGAATATTCAGTGCATGTCGAACAGCCACATTCTGAACCCATTGTATTCTATTGATCAGCTCCTGCGGTGCCCCAAGGAAAAGGACATGGTTATAATTAGTGCATGGACAATGTCTTTTTTTTTCTTTCCTGTGACATAAAGCTGGAACTTGCAAAAAACACAGTTGATGGACAGAATGTAGAACAATGTCATACATTCACCCCAGTACAAGGATCTGGGCCTAAATCCATCGTTTTTTGCACTCCACACCACCCTGGGTTAGACACTGGCTATATGCAAATCAGCTCTGACCCTGTGCCTCATGGGAACAGTCCAGTCCAAACTACCAAGCCATGTCTTTCCCAGACCAGAATCAAGCATCCAAGGACCGGTTTCTGGCTATCAGCCTTCATCAGCCTGGATAGCTTGACTCCAGTGGTGTGGAGAGCCTGGGACTCACGTCTGAGCATACCCAGCCCACTCGGGTTGAAAATTGCAAAAAACACAGTTGATGGACAGAATGTAGAACAATGTCATACATTCACCCCAGTACAAGGATCTGGGCCTAAATCCATCGTTTTTTTGCACTCCACACCACCCTGGGTTAGACACTGGCTATATGCAAATCAGCTCTGACCCTGTGCCTCATGGGAACAGTCCAGTCCAAACTACCAAGCCATGTCTTTCCCAGACCAGAATCAAGCATCCAAGGACCGGTTTCTGGCTATCAGCCTTCATCAGCCTGGATAGCTTGACTCCAGTGGTGTGGAGAGCCTGGGACTCACGTCTGAGCATACCCAGCCCACTCGGGTTGAAAATTGCAAAAAACACAGTTGATGGACAGAATGTAGAACAATGTCATACATTCACCCCAGTACAAGGATCTGGGCCTAAATCCATCGTTTTTTTGCACTCCACACCACCCTGGGTTAGACACTGGCTATATGCAAATCAGCTCTGACCCTGTGCCTCATGGGAACAGTCCAGTCCAAACTACCAAGCCATGTCTTTCCCAGACCAGAATCAAGCATCCAAGGACCGGTTTCTGGCTATCAGCCTTCATCAGCCTGGATAGCTTGACTCCAGTGGTGTGGAGAGCCTGGGACTCACGTCTGAGCATACCCAGCCCACTCGGGTTGAAAATTGCAAAAAACACAGTTGATGGACAGAATGTAGAACAATGTCATACATTCACCCCAGTACAAGGATCTGGGCCTAAATCCATCGTTTTTTTGCACTCCACACCACCCTGGGTTAGACACTGGCTATATGCAAATCAGCTCTGACCCTGTGCCTCATGGGAACAGTCCAGTCCAAACTACCAAGCCATGTCTTTCCCAGACCAGAATCAAGCATCCAAGGACCGGTTTCTGGCTATCAGCCTTCATCAGCCTGGATAGCTTGACTCCAGTGGTGTGGAGAGCCTGGGACTCACGTCTGAGCATACCCAGCCCACTCGGGTTGAAAATTGCAAAAAACACAGTTGATGGACAGAATGTAGAACAATGTCATACATTCACCCCAGTACAAGGATCTGGGCCTAAATCCATCGTTTTTTTGCACTCCACACCACCCTGGGTTAGACACTGGCTATATGCAAATCAGCTCTGACCCTGTGCCTCATGGGAACAGTCCAGTCCGAACTACCAAGCCATGTCTTTCCCAGACCAGAATCAAGCATCCAAGGACCGGTTTCTGGCTATCAGCCTTCATCAGCCTGGATAGCTTGACTCCAGTGGTGTGGAGAGCCTGGGACTCACGTCTGAGCATACCCAGCCCACTCGGGTTGAAAATTGCAAAAAACACAGTTGATGGACAGAATGTAGAACAATGTCATACATTCACCCCAGTACAAGGATCTGGGCCTAAATCCATCGTTTTTTTGCACTCCACACCACCCTGGGTTAGACACTGGCTATATGCAAATCAGCTCTGACCCTGTGCCTCATGGGAACAGTCCAGTCCAAACTACCAAGCCATGTCTTTCCCAGACCAGAATCAAGCATCCAAGGACCGGTTTCTGGCTATCAGCCTTCATCAGCCTGGATAGCTTGACTCCAGTGGTGTGGAGAGCCTGGGACTCACGTCTGAGCATACCCAGCCCACTCGGGTTGAAAATTGCAAAAAACACAGTTGATGGACAGAATGTAGAACAATGTCATACATTCACCCCAGTACAAGGATCTGGGCCTAAATCCATCGTTTTTTTGCACTCCACACCACCCTGGGTTAGACACTGGCTATATGCAAATCAGCTCTGACCCTGTGCCTCATGGGAACAGTCCAGTCCAAACTACCAAGCCATGTCTTTCCCAGACCAGAATCAAGCATCCAAGGACCGGTTTCTGGCTATCAGCCTTCATCAGCCTGGATAGCTTGACTCCAGTGGTGTGGAGAGCCTGGGACTCACGTCTGAGCATACCCAGCCCACTCGGGTTGAAAATTGCAAAAAACACAGTTGATGGACAGAATGTAGAACAATGTCATACATTCACCCCAGTACAAGGATGACACTGGCTATATGCAAATCAGCTCTGACCCTGTGCCTCATGGGAACAGTCCAGTCCAAACTACCAAGCCATGTCTTTCCCAGACCAGAATCAAGCATCCAAGGACCGGTTTCTGGCTATCAGCCTTCATCAGCCTGGATAGCTTGACTCCAGTGGTGTGGAGAGCCTGGGACTCACGTCTGAGCATACCCAGCCCACTCGGGTTGAAAATTGCAAAAAACGCAGTTGATGGACAGAATGTAGAACAATGTCATACATTCACCCCAGTACAAGGATCTGGGCCTAAATCCATCGTTTTTTTGCACTCCACACCACCCTGGGTTAGACACTGGCTATATGCAAATCAGCTCTGACCCTGTGCCTCATGGGAACAGTCCAGTCCAAACTACCAAGCCATGTCTTTCCCAGACCAGAATCAAGCATCCAAGGACCGGTTTCTGGCTATCAGCCTTCATCAGCCTGGATAGCTTGACTCCAGTGGTGTGGAGAGCCTGGGACTCACGTCTGAGCATACCCAGCCCACTCGGGTTGAAAATTGCAAAAAACACAGTTGATGGACAGAATGTAGAACAATGTCATACATTCACCCCAGTACAAGGATCTGGGCCTAAATCCATCGTTTTTTTGCACTCCACACCACCCTGGGTTAGACACTGGCTATATGCAAATCAGCTCTGACCCTGTGCCTCATGGGAACAGTCCAGTCCAAACTACCAAGCCATGTCTTTCCCAGACCAGAATCAAGCATCCAAGGACCGGTTTCTGGCTATCAGCCTTCATCAGCCTGGATAGCTTGACTCCAGTGGTGTGGAGAGCCTGGGACTCACGTCTGAGCATACCCAGCCCACTCGGGTTGAAAATTGCAAAAAACACAGTTGATGGACAGAATGTAGAACAATGTCATACATTCACCCCAGTACAAGGATCTGGGCCTAAATCCATCGTTTTTTTGCACTCCACACCACCCTGGGTTAGACACTGGCTATATGCAAATCAGCTCTGACCCTGTGCCTCATGGGAACAGTCCAGTCCAAACTACCAAGCCATGTCTTTCCCAGACCAGAATCAAGCATCCAAGGACCGGTTTCTGGCTATCAGCCTTCATCAGCCTGGATAGCTTGACTCCAGTGGTGTGGAGAGCCTGGGACTCACGTCTGAGCATACCCAGCCCACTCGGGTTGAAAATTGCAAAAAACACAGTTGATGGACAGAATGTAGAACAATGTCATACATTCACCCCAGTACAAGGATCTGGGCCTAAATCCATCGTTTTTTTGCACTCCACACCACCCTGGGTTAGACACTGGCTATATGCAAATCAGCTCTGACCCTGTGCCTCATGGGAACAGTCCAGTCCAAACTACCAAGCCATGTCTTTCCCAGACCAGAATCAAGCATCCAAGGACCGGTTTCTGGCTATCAGCCTTCATCAGCCTGGATAGCTTGACTCCAGTGGTGTGGAGAGCCTGGGACTCACGTCTGAGCATACCCAGCCCACTCGGGTTGAAAATTGCAAAAAACACGGTTGATGGACAGAATGTAGAACAATGTCATACATTCACCCCAGTACAAGGATCTGGGCCTAAATCCATCGTTTTTTTGCACTCCACACCACCCTGGGTTAGACACTGGCTATATGCAAATCAGCTCTGACCCTGTGCCTCATGGGAACAGTCCAGTCCAAACTACCAAGCCATGTCTTTCCCAGACCAGAATCAAGCATCCAAGGACCGGTTTCTGGCTATCAGCCTTCATCAGCCTGGATAGCTTGACTCCAGTGGTGTGGAGAGCCTGGGACTCACGTCTGAGCATACCCAGCCCACTCGGGTTGAAAATTGCAAAAAACACAGTTGATGGACAGAATGTAGAACAATGTCATACATTCACCCCAGTACAAGGATCTGGGCCTAAATCCATCGTTTTTTTGCACTCCACACCACCCTGGGTTAGACACTGGCTATATGCAAATCAGCTCTGACCCTGTGCCTCATGGGAACAGTCCAGTCCAAACTACCAAGCCATGTCTTTCCCAGACCAGAATCAAGCATCCAAGGACCGGTTTCTGGCTATCAGCCTTCATCAGCCTGGATAGCTTGACTCCAGTGGTGTGGAGAGCCTGGGACTCACGTCTGAGCATACCCAGCCCACTCGGGTTGAAAATTGCAAAAAACACAGTTGATGGACAGAATGTAGAACAATGTCATACATTCACCCCAGTACAAGGATCTGGGCCTAAATCCATCGTTTTTTTGCACTCCACACCACCCTGGGTTAGACACTGGCTATATGCAAATCAGCTCTGACCCTGTGCCTCATGGGAACAGTCCAGTCCAAACTACCAAGCCATGTCTTTCCCAGACCAGAATCAAGCATCCAAGGACCGGTTTCTGGCTATCAGCCTTCATCAGCCTGGATAGCTTGACTCCAGTGGTGTGGAGAGCCTGGGACTCACGTCTGAGCATACCCAGCCCACTCGGGTTGAAAATTGCAAAAAACACAGTTGATGGACAGAATGTAGAACAATGTCATACATTCACCCCAGTACAAGGATCTGGGCCTAAATCCATCGTTTTTTTGCACTCCACACCACCCTGGGTTAGACACTGGCTATATGCAAATCAGCTCTGACCCTGTGCCTCATGGGAACAGTCCAGTCCAAACTACCAAGCCATGTCTTTCCCAGACCAGAATCAAGCATCCAAGGACCGGTTTCTGGCTATCAGCCTTCATCAGCCTGGATAGCTTGACTCCAGTGGTGTGGAGAGCCTGGGACTCACGTCTGAGCATACCCAGCCCACTCGGGTTGAAAATTGCAAAAAACACAGTTGATGGACAGAATGTAGAACAATGTCATACATTCACCCCAGTACAAGGATCTGGGCCTAAATCCATCGTTTTTTTGCACTCCACACCACCCTGGGTTAGACACTGGCTATATGCAAATCAGCTCTGACCCTGTGCCTCATGGGAACAGTCCAGTCCAAACTACCAAGCCATGTCTTTCCCAGACCAGAATCAAGCATCCAAGGACCGGTTTCTGGCTATCAGCCTTCATCAGCCTGGATAGCTTGACTCCAGTGGTGTGGAGAGCCTGGGACTCACGTCTGAGCATACCCAGCCCACTCGGGTTGAAAATTGCAAAAAACACAGTTGATGGACAGAATGTAGAACAATGTCATACATTCACCCCAGTACAAGGATCTGGGCCTAAATCCATCGTTTTTTTGCACTCCACACCACCCTGGGTTAGACACTGGCTATATGCAAATCAGCTCTGACCCTGTGCCTCATGGGAACAGTCCAGTCCAAACTACCAAGCCATGTCTTTCCCAGACCAGAATCAAGCATCCAAGGACCGGTTTCTGGCTATCAGCCTTCATCAGCCTGGATAGCTTGACTCCAGTGGTGTGGAGAGCCTGGGACTCACGTCTGAGCATACCCAGCCCACTCGGGTTGAAAATTGCAAAAAACACAGTTGATGGACAGAATGTAGAACAATGTCATACATTCACCCCAGTACAAGGATCTGGGCCTAAATCCATCGTTTTTTTGCACTCCACACCACCCTGGGTTAGACACTGGCTATATGCAAATCAGCTCTGACCCTGTGCCTCATGGGAACAGTCCAGTCCAAACTACCAAGCCATGTCTTTCCCAGACCAGAATCAAGCATCCAAGGACCGGTTTCTGGCTATCAGCCTTCATCAGCCTGGATAGCTTGACTCCAGTGGTGTGGAGAGCCTGGGACTCACGTCTGAGCATACCCAGCCCACTCGGGTTGAAAATTGCAAAAAACACAGTTGATGGACAGAATGTAGAACAATGTCATACATTCACCCCAGTACAAGGATCTGGGCCTAAATCCATCGTTTTTTTGCACTCCACACCACCCTGGGTTAGACACTGGCTATATGCAAATCAGCTCTGACCCTGTGCCTCATGGGAACAGTCCAGTCCAAACTACCAAGCCATGTCTTTCCCAGACCAGAATCAAGCATCCAAGGACCGGTTTCTGGCTATCAGCCTTCATCAGCCTGGATAGCTTGACTCCAGTGGTGTGGAGAGCCTGGGACTCACGTCTGAGCATACCCAGCCCACTCGGGTTGAAAATTGCAAAAAACACAGTTGATGGACAGAGTGCAAAAAAACGATGGATTTGGGCCCAGATCTTTTGACTGGGGGAGTGTGTGACATTGATCCACATTCAGTCCATCACTTGTTGTTTTTTGCAATTGCCGCCCTAAGTGCGCTGGGGATGCCCAGACGTGGGTCCCAGGCACTCCACACCACTTGGAGTCAAGCTAGCCGGGCTGAAGAGAGGTGTTACCTCGAAACCGGTCCGGTCCTCGGATGCTTGATTCCGGTCTGGGAAAGATATGGCTGTTGTAGTTCGGACTGGACTGTTCCCATGGGGCAACAGGGTCAGAGCTGATTTGCATAAAGCCATTATCTGACCCAGGGTGGTGTGGAGTGCAAAAAAACGATGGATTTGGGCCCAGATCTTTTGACTGGGGGAGTGTGTGACATTGATCCACATTCAGTCCATCACTTGTTGTTTTTTGCAATTGCCGCCCTAAGTGCGCTGGGGATGCCCAGACGTGGGTCCCAGGCACTCCACACCACTTGGAGTCAAGCTAGCCGGGCTGAAGAGAGGTGTTACCTCGAAACCGGTCCGGTCCTCGGATGCTTGATTCCGGTCTGGGAAAGATATGGCTGTTGTAGTTCGGACTGGACTGTTCCCATGGGGCAACAGGGTCAGAGCTGATTTGCATAAAGCCATTATCTGACCCAGGGTGGTGTGGAGTGCAAAAAAACGATGGATTTGGGCCCAGATCTTTTGACTGGGGGAGTGTGTGACATTGATCCACATTCAGTCCATCACTTGTTGTTTTTTGCAATTGCCGCCCTAAGTGCGCTGGGGATGCCCAGACGTGGGTCCCAGGCACTCCACACCACTTGGAGTCAAGCTAGCCGGGCTGAAGAGAGGTGTTACCTCGAAACCGGTCCGGTCCTCGGATGCTTGATTCCGGTCTGGGAAAGATATGGCTGTTGTAGTTCGGACTGGACTGTTCCCATGGGGCAACAGGGTCAGAGCTGATTTGCATAAAGCCATTATCTGACCCAGGGTGGTGTGGAGTGCAAAAAAACGATGGATTTGGGCCCAGATCTTTTGACTGGGGGAGTGTGTGACATTGATCCACATTCAGTCCATCACTTGTTGTTTTTTGCAATTGCCGCCCTAAGTGCGCTGGGGATGCCCAGACGTGGGTCCCAGGCACTCCACACCACTTGGAGTCAAGCTAGCCGGGCTGAAGAGAGGTGTTACCTCGAAACCGGTCCGGTCCTCGGATGCTTGATTCCGGTCTGGGAAAGATATGGCTGTTGTAGTTCGGACTGGACTGTTCCCATGGGGCAACAGGGTCAGAGCTGATTTGCATAAAGCCATTATCTGACCCAGGGTGGTGTGGAGTGCAAAAAAACGATGGATTTGGGCCCAGATCTTTTGACTGGGGGAGTGTGTGACATTGATCCACATTCAGTCCATCACTTGTTGTTTTTTGCAATTGCCGCCCTAAGTGCGCTGGGGATGCCCAGACGTGGGTCCCAGGCACTCCACACCACTTGGAGTCAAGCTAGCCGGGCTGAAGAGAGGTGTTACCTCGAAACCGGTCCGGTCCTCGGATGCTTGATTCCGGTCTGGGAAAGATATGGCTGTTGTAGTTCGGACTGGACTGTTCCCATGGGGCAACAGGGTCAGAGCTGATTTGCATAAAGCCATTATCTGACCCAGGGTGGTGTGGAGTGCAAAAAAACGATGGATTTGGGCCCAGATCTTTTGACTGGGGGAGTGTGTGACATTGATCCACATTCAGTCCATCACTTGTTGTTTTTTGCAATTGCCGCCCTAAGTGCGCTGGGGATGCCCAGACGTGGGTCCCAGGCACTCCACACCACTTGGAGTCAAGCTAGCCGGGCTGAAGAGAGGTGTTACCTCGAAACCGGTCCGGTCCTCGGATGCTTGATTCCGGTCTGGGAAAGATATGGCTGTTGTAGTTCGGACTGGACTGTTCCCATGGGGCAACAGGGTCAGAGCTGATTTGCATAAAGCCATTATCTGACCCAGGGTGGTGTGGAGTGCAAAAAAACGATGGATTTGGGCCCAGATCTTTTGACTGGGGGAGTGTGTGACATTGATCCACATTCAGTCCATCACTTGTTGTTTTTTGCAATTGCCGCCCTAAGTGCGCTGGGGATGCCCAGACGTGGGTCCCAGGCACTCCACACCACTTGGAGTCAAGCTAGCCGGGCTGAAGAGAGGTGTTACCTCGAAACCGGTCCGGTCCTCGGATGCTTGATTCCGGTCTGGGAAAGATATGGCTGTTGTAGTTCGGACTGGACTGTTCCCATGGGGCAACAGGGTCAGAGCTGATTTGCATAAAGCCATTATCTGACCCAGGGTGGTGTGGAGTGCAAAAAAACGATGGATTTGGGCCCAGATCTTTTGACTGGGGGAGTGTGTGACATTGATCCACATTCAGTCCATCACTTGTTGTTTTTTGCAATTGCCGCCCTAAGTGCGCTGGGGATGCCCAGACGTGGGTCCCAGGCACTCCACACCACTTGGAGTCAAGCTAGCCGGGCTGAAGAGAGGTGTTACCTCGAAACCGGTCCGGTCCTCGGATGCTTGATTCCGGTCTGGGAAAGATATGGCTGTTGTAGTTCGGACTGGACTGTTCCCATGGGGCAACAGGGTCAGAGCTGATTTGCATAAAGCCATTATCTGACCCAGGGTGGTGTGGAGTGCAAAAAAACGATGGATTTGGGCCCAGATCTTTTGACTGGGGGAGTGTGTGACATTGATCCACATTCAGTCCATCACTTGTTGTTTTTTGCAATTGCCGCCCTAAGTGCGCTGGGGATGCCCAGACGTGGGTCCCAGGCACTCCACACCACTTGGAGTCAAGCTAGCCGGGCTGAAGAGAGGTGTTACCTCGAAACCGGTCCGGTCCTCGGATGCTTGATTCCGGTCTGGGAAAGATATGGCTGTTGTAGTTCGGACTGGACTGTTCCCATGGGGCAACAGGGTCAGAGCTGATTTGCATAAAGCCATTATCTGACCCAGGGTGGTGTGGAGTGCAAAAAAACGATGGATTTGGGCCCAGATCTTTTGACTGGGGGAGTGTGTGACATTGATCCACATTCAGTCCATCACTTGTTGTTTTTTGCAATTGCCGCCCTAAGTGCGCTGGGGATGCCCAGACGTGGGTCCCAGGCACTCCACACCACTTGGAGTCAAGCTAGCCGGGCTGAAGAGAGGTGTTACCTCGAAACCGGTCTGGTCCTCGGATGCTTGATTCCGGTCTGGGAAAGATATGGCTGTTGTAGTTCGGACTGGACTGTTCCCATGGGGCAACAGGGTCAGAGCTGATTTGCATAAAGCCATTATCTGACCCAGGGTGGTGTGGAGTGCAAAAAAACGATGGATTTGGGCCCAGATCTTTTGACTGGGGGAGTGTGTGACATTGATCCACATTCAGTCCATCACTTGTTGTTTTTTGCAATTGCCGCCCTAAGTGCGCTGGGGATGCCCAGACGTGGGTCCCAGGCACTCCACACCACTTGGAGTCAAGCTAGCCGGGCTGAAGAGAGGTGTTACCTCGAAACCGGTCCGGTCCTCGGATGCTTGATTCCGGTCTGGGAAAGATATGGCTGTTGTAGTTCGGACTGGACTGTTCCCATGGGGCAACAGGGTCAGAGCTGATTTGCATGAAGCCATTATCTGACCCAGGGTGGTGTGGAGTGCAAAAAAACGATGGATTTGGGCCCAGATCTTTTGACTGAGGGAGTGTGTGACATTGATCCACATTCAGTCCATCACTTGTTGTTTTTTGCAATTGCCGCCCTAAGTGCGCTGGGGATGCCCAGACGTGGGTCCCAGGCACTCCACACCACTTGGAGTCAAGCTAGCCGGGCTGAAGAGAGGTGTTACCTCGAAACCGGTCCGGTCCTCGGATGCTTGATTCCGGTCTGGGAAAGATATGGCTGTTGTAGTTCGGACTGGACTGTTCCCATGGGGCAACAGGGTCAGAGCTGATTTGCATAAAGCCATTATCTGACCCAGGGTGGTGTGGAGTGCAAAAAAACGATGGATTTGGGCCCAGATCTTTTGACTGGGGGAGTGTGTGACATTGATCCACATTCAGTCCATCACTTGTTGTTTTTTGCAATTGCCGCCCTAAGTGCGCTGGGGATGCCCAGACGTGGGTCCCAGGCACTCCACACTACTTGGAGTCAAGCTAGCCGGGCTGAAGAGAGGTGTTACCTCGAAACCGGTCCGGTCCTCGGATGCTTGATTCCGGTCTGGGAAAGATATGGCTGTTGTAGTTCGGACTGGACTGTTCCCATGGGGCAACAGGGTCAGAGCTGATTTGCATAAAGCCATTATCTGACCCAGGGTGGTGTGGAGTGCAAAAAAACGATGGATTTGGGCTCAGATCTTTTGACTGGGGGAGTGTGTGACATTGATCCACATTCAGTCCATCACTTGTTGTTTTTTGCAATTGCCGCCCTAAGTGCGCTGGGGATGCCCAGACGTGGGTCCCAGGCACTCCACACCACTTGGAGTCAAGCTAGCCGGGCTGAAGAGAGGTGTTACCTCGAAACCGGTCCGGTCCTCGGATGCTTGATTCCGGTCTGGGAAAGATATGGCTGTTGTAGTTCGGACTGGACTGTTCCCATGGGGCAACAGGGTCAGAGCTGATTTGCATAAAGCCATTATCTGACCCAGGGTGGTGTGGAGTGCAAAAAAACGATGGATTTGGGCCCAGATCTTTTGACTGGGGGAGTGTGTGACATTGATCCACATTCAGTCCATCACTTGTTGTTTTTTGCAATTGCCGCCCTAAGTGCGCTGGGGATGCCCAGACGTGGGTCCCAGGCACTCCACACCACTTGGAGTCAAGCTAGCCGGGCTAAAGAGAGGTGTTACCTCGAAACCGGTCCGGTCCTCGGATGCTTGATTCCGGTCTGGGAAAGATATGGCTGTTGTAGTTCGGACTGGACTGTTCCCATGGGGCAACAGGGTCAGAGCTGATTTGCATAAAGCCATTATCTGACCCAGGGTGGTGTGGAGTGCAAAAAAACGATGGATTTGGGCCCAGATCTTTTGACTGGGGGAGTGTGTGACATTGATCCACATTCAGTCCATCACTTGTTGTTTTTTGCAATTGCCGCCCTAAGTGCGCTGGGGATGCCCAGACGTGGGTCCCAGGCACTCCACACCACTTGGAGTCAAGCTAGCCGGGCTGAAGAGAGGTGTTACCTCGAAACCGGTCCGGTCCTCGGATGCTTGATTCCGGTCTGGGAAAGATATGGCTGTTGTAGTTCGGACTGGACTGTTCCCATGGGGCAACAGGGTCAGAGCTGATTTGCATAAAGCCATTATCTGACCCAGGGTGGTGTGGAGTGCAAAAAAACGATGGATTTGGGCCCAGATCTTTTGACTGGGGGAGTGTGTGACATTGATCCACATTCAGTCCATCACTTGTTGTTTTTTGCAATTGCCGCCCTAAGTGCGCTGGGGATGCCCAGACGTGGGTCCCAGGCACTCCACACCACTTGGAGTCAAGCTAGCCGGGCTGAAGAGAGGTGTTACCTCGAAACCGGTCCGGTCCTCGGATGCTTGATTCCGGTCTGGGAAAGATATGGCTGTTGTAGTTCGGACTGGACTGTTCCCATGGGGCAACAGGGTCAGAGCTGATTTGCATAAAGCCATTATCTGACCCAGGGTGGTGTGGAGTGCAAAAAAACGATGGATTTGGGCCCAGATCTTTTGACTGGGGGAGTGTGTGACATTGATCCACATTCAGTCCATCACTTGTTGTTTTTTGCATAAAGCTGGAACTGGCATACTGGAGGGAGTTAGTTTTTGGGATAATTGGCACCCATGGTAAATTAGTGGTACTGGCATAAATTGGGTAAATCTTGGTATAAGGGACACCTGTGGATAAATGCTGGTGCTGAGATACTTGAGGAAACTCTTGGCAAAAAATTGATAGCACATTTGAGGTAATTCTTCCTCATAAGGGAGTACAAGCATGGCATATGAGTAAACCATGACAAAATGGTGGCCATTACATACTAGAGGTAATGTTTGACATAATGATCACACATGGTATATGCAAGGCATTAATAGCAAACTTCCAGCAAGAGCATATTGAATGAATTTTCAGCATATTATTATTATTATGATTATTACAAAAAGTTTATATAGCACCTGAATCAACCCGGAAGGGGTATCTCTGCTCTCGTAGACAGATGTGGGAGTACTGGCCCTATGAGAAGCGTCTAGAACAAACATTTTTTCAAGGACTTTCTAAACTGAAGATGGTCCGGACACTGCCTCAGTGTAATAGGGAGCAAGTTCCAGTGCCGGGGACCGAGATTTGAGAACGCTTTCCCCCCTGTCCTTGACTTGTTAATCCGGGGAACTTTGAGGAGGGATTTTGAGCTAGAGCTAAGGGGAGTATATTGGTTAGATTTCTCTGCGAAGTATTGCTGGGCCATTGCCATACACCACCTTATGAACGATGCAGCAAACTTTGAGTTTTATTAGTTTGAGCACCAGAAGCCAATGAAGCTGCTGCAGCAGCAGAATCGAAGGTGATCTGTAAGGGGCGTTCAATACCAGCTGTGCCACTGTATTTTGGACTACCTGTAAGCGGTCTAAAGAGGCCTCGTTAGCCGAGACTAGTAGAGCATTACAGTAGTCGAGTTGACTCAAAACTAGCATCTTAATTAGAGTCTTCTGTGTGTCGTCTGGAAGGAAAGGAAATACTCGTCTCAGCAGACTCAGCTCTTAAAAACAGGAGCTCACCATGTGGGCCATCTGCTCCTTCATGTTCAGGCTCTGCTCAATGCAAACCCCTAGATTTATTTACTGACGGCTTTGGGACGGGAGAGACACCCAGCTCCCTTGGCCACCACTCTGGTGTCCACACCAATGCGGCCTCTCCGAAGAGCATAATCTTCCCGGCATTTAATTGTCGAAAGTTTTTACACATTCACTGAGATATTGCTAGCATGCCGGAAGAGAAGGTGGTCTGGGCCATCACGGAGGATTTGTCAAAAGAGAAGGTAAGCTGGGTATCATCCACATATAATATTGGCATGAACTCATATGTCCTCAGGAGATCGGCCAAGGGCGCAAGATAGATATTAAATAGGGTGGGGCTTAGACGAGAGCCCTGAGGTATTTCCTTGGTAAACTTCTTAGTCGTAGATCTATAAGGTCCCAGGTTAACTGTCTGGAAACGATCAGAGAGGAAACTAGACATCCACCACAGGGCCTCTCCCTTTATCTCGGATTCCTCTAGTCTCCTGATCAAAATCTGGTGATCAACCGTGTTGATCTAATAACACCAGTAGAGCGGGTTGCCCTCTATCTAGTGCTAGCCTGATGTTGTCCGTGCTATGTTTAGGCCTAAAGCCTGATTGCTTCACATCCAGGCTGCCTGACGCTTCGACATGAGCTGACAGATGTTTCATAATATGCTTTTCCAAGATTTCGCTCAGGAGTGGTAGGAGGGATACTGGTCGCAAAATTCGAGAGATCGTTCATAGAGGCCTTGGTGTTTTTGCGGAGTGGGATGACCTGTGCTACCTTCCGTTCTGGTGGTAAGTGACCTTCATTTAACGATGCGTTCAGCAGGGAGCAAATGGGAGCAGACAGTTGTTTAGCGAGACAGGCAGTGCATAATGTGCATTAATTACAAATTGCCGAGCCTAGCACAATGGTGGCATTTTTTGATGCAAGAGGGCAAACAGAATATTTTGAACAAAAAACATTTGGATCACCTATTGGCGATCGTCAGGTTTAATTGGCCTGACATATCATAAATCAACTTTGAGTGCCCTTTCAGAGCCTTTAGACCTTTAGCAAATGTATGTGAAAACGTTGCTTCAAAATGCAATGTTTGACCTATTTTTTCAAAATGTTCTCAGGCGATAACCCCCATGTGACTTCGCTCATTCGCTACAATTCAGTGCAAGTCGTATGCCCCAGCTATTTCAAAGTTCACGGCAGGTCTCTATTGTAGATGGCGTCTAAAAAAGACATTTGTTTCACATCAATATTGTCATCAATATGGTGTTCTCTGGGTTAAGGTAATGTGACATCAATCCCTGGAGATTTGGGGTTATATGTCATAAGATGTCAGTTTCTGTGATGTCATTAAGGTCAAAGTGTATAGGATGTCCCTTCTGTCCAAAAGTTACATTTCTTTTTTTCTTAAAACCTTACTGAATTGCCACGATCTGAGCCTAATAGTTATAAAGATATGTTGTTCTGTGCCTCAGATTTGAATACCTGATCTAGAAAGGGTTTGAACATTGTAGCCACTCCTACAATAAAGAATGACAAATGGAAAACACCATCAGCCCCTTGGTTTTCAACTGAGCTTGCGACTTCTATAAGACACTATAAAGCATGCGACCAGTAATGGATGAAGGCATTTTTGGAGGAGGCTAAGAATATATATTAGAACATTGGAATGTTAGAAGCTCCATTGAAAACAATCGGCTTCGGCTTGGGCCTTTAGCGCTGCAGCGGGCCTTTAATAGCTGGTATAGCTCGCTACGGCAGGTTTATAAGGCTATATTAGTGAGAATAAAATACTTCTGAGAGACCCTGTAGGGTAGCAGAAAGAACATTTTTAACTGAGTGGATTTCAGCAGCTGCCGTTTTTAAAATTGCAAAAGATCTCTGTCTCCCTCCTTTTCATAAGAAGGTATGAATGGGTCAGAGAAAGTGGTGAATCCTTTTCAACCTCCTTTTACGAACAGATAAATAATATCACCCTTAAACTTGGGGGACACGAAGAAGCAGAGTATGAAGACCTTCTCCCTGATACAAAGGTCCACATTATCAAGCTTTTAACATTTGAAGACATCCTCTTGCTTACATATTGTTGAAGATGGTTTGCTCCAGTGATAAGGAGCTTATGTAAAGCTTCTCAGAAAACTGAAATATATCCTCAGAAATGGAAGGATGCTCAAATCCAGCCAATACTAAAGAAACCCTGTAGGGCCTCAGCAGTTGAGCAATTGATGGCCCATTTCTTGACTTCCCTTCTCAGTGAAAACTCTAGAAAAGAAAGTTGATAAACAACTTCAACTGTATATTGATCACATCCTGGATCAGACCCAAGCAGGCTTCCATCCCACCCATAGGTACAGCCCTGTTGACAGTACTTGATGATCTAAGAATGCTCTTGGATAAGGGGGACAACGCTGCTTTGGTGCTATTGGATCTCAGCGCTGCCTTCGATACAGAATCTCATACTATCTTGATACACAGAATACGGACAAAGGACAATCAGAGTGGGAGCACTTTACCTGCTTACCTTCTTCTATCGAGCCCAACCCAGACAATGAATATATAATCTTTTCTATTCACTCCACATAGACCTTTAAGATCAGGCAATGATCTGTTTCTTAAGCAGGGGTGGTTCCTCTGCTAAGGCGGACGAGGGTCACCCCACTGCTCTGTGATCAGTTGAAAAAGAAAAAATGAAATGATAATAACAAATGATATTATTATTTTATTTTTCGGTGATGGCCCAGCTGGTATGGGGTGGGGCTGGACATCATAGGAACAGGGAGAGGAATGCTTCACTCTCTTAAGTGGTACAAAAGGGGGTGGTGATGGACAGAGCATATGAACCAATCAAGAAACGTCACACATCCAATAAGTATAAGTAGTTATCAAGTTTTTAAAGAATAAAAAGAGTTCTAGCACTTACGGGAGTTATCTGGTTGCGCTTGACCGGGGCAAAGTCAACAGTTCAAGCTGACTACGATGAAGAGCAGGCCAGGGACATGAGTTGTGCAGGCCCGATGAACAATGTACCTAAAAGGACAGGATTGTGCATATTTATCAGATATTTTGCATTCCTCTCCTCTTTCTCTGTGCTGGCACTCAATTGGATGCCTTGCACCAATGCAGGCACCCCTGGACCATCCTGCAAGGGTGTCTGTGTTGTAGGGATGATTATTTTTGTTCAGGAAGGGGAACCTTTCTGCACAAAAACAATCAATGAAGGGGATTTCCTCATTCCATGTGTGCTGCAGAATGCAGCACACATAAAAAGAATAAATATGTAGAAATAATGTTATTTCTTCTTGTTGCGCCTCCCCTATGCCTCTCCTGGGAGTCGTAGGCTTTTGACGCATTCCTAGGTGTACAACTTTAAATCTGGGAATATGTCAAATGCCATGGGTGTTACATGGGAACACCCACCGTAACACCCATCACACACCTACCCCTTGTATTTTGAGGCAACGCATTACAGCAACTTGTGCACATAGGGTGGCTTTATGTGGCCTTATAGATATGGCTAAGCCCTGAATGTCAAAAATGATGTTCTGGCAGCTCACAGGACTTGTAAATGAGCCCCAGAGTCTCGCACAAAGAGGCTAAGAACGAGTTCTGAACCATCAAATTTGAGACTTAAACTAAGAAACCTTGTTCCCATTTAGAGCTTGTGTGATGAGTGCAGTTTTTATTCAGTTCAGTTCAGGCCCTTTGTCACCTTCCCTCAATGGTGGGCAACATCACTCTCTGTGGGGGATGCTCTATGCTATCTTACTAACCGCGCTCAGTGGCACTTAGCATATCTGTAGCATAGGCAGGCTCTGAGCCACCTGCACCTCATGGCAGGAACTTTGAGTATTGAAAAGTAGGACCTGTGCTACCTATGCCCAATGGCAGTTATTGTGCCACTATACAAGAGAAGCCCTGTGCCACCCCAGGCCAGTGGCAGACATGGTTGCCTTACGAAGAGCAGGCACTGTGCTACCTGTCATAAATGTCAACCTTTTGTGGCCGATTAATGGTGACATCAGGCATAACCTAGAAGAAGTGGACAAACTCTTGTTTACCACTTGTAATGGTTGGTGGCTTTCTGGGCAGGATGGAAGAACAGGAACTGGCTGCTAGTGTTCACATGCAGAGTGTGTGAATGGAAGGAAAAATAAAAGGATGTGTCTCATGACTTTCATAAGCAATATTGCCACACTGCTTCTGGCTTAAGTTCATAGAGGGTCTTGGTCTCATGGGTAAATTGAATAGCTGAGCAGAAGGGACAGACGGGCATATTTACAAGGGCATTGTGCCACAACACACATAGAAAGAACATAACACCATGAATGATTGTTCATGTGCAGGAAGGTGTCCCTTCCTGCTCATAAGCAATCATTAAATAATGATGATTTGCTGCTTCTATGTGTGCAGCCAACATAGATGTAAAAAATGCCATTATGGATTGTTTATGTGCAGGAAGGAACACCTAGCCTAGGAATTCTGAAATTCTATTTTAGAATTTATTTCATAAATAAAAGTTTGACGTCTTTCTTGAAAGATGTAGTTGAAGGCATCAATCTTATTTCAGGGTGGAGGCAGTTCCAAATTCTCGGGGCAATGCCAGCGAAAGCTCTATTGTACATTTTCTTCCTGGAGAATCTCTGTGGTTTCAGCAGTAAGGTGATGGGGCTTCTAGAGGATCATGAGCCTCCAGAAAGTTCAAGCTTCTTGGCGAGATAGCTTGGGGTATAGAAGTGCAGAGCTTTGTGAATCATGCATGCCATTTTCAGCTGAATTCTTGCTTCATCGGGGAGTCAGTTAAGGGATTTGAGGTCCAGAGAGATGTGATTGTTCCTTTTTCATCCTGTAAGGAGTGTTGCAGCAGAGTTAAGGGAGACCCTTGATGGGTCTGTTGTGGATCTGGGCAGGCCAGAGAAGGTTGCACTTCCATAAAAAAACTTGTAATCTCGTGGACGGGCAGCAGCGAGTAGTGGCGGTGCAGGTGCGTGATGGTGGTGCATGCCACTCCATTAACACCAAAACTCATAATGAGGCCCTTAATGTGTATTTAGTTTTTATATGTTTCTTACGCTTGTATATTTAATACTGGTTTATTTATTTTAGGGGAGTAGGTTGGAAAGAAAATAATCATATAAGAGAGTGCACACTCTCAGATTGTCTTGTTTTTTCCCCTTATTACTTGTTGTCCCTTAGTGCATGCTCTCAGATGATTGTTTTGTTGTTTACCCCAGTGCACTCTGTCAAATGATTGTCATGTAGCTTTCCCTAAGTGCATGTCCTCAGATGATTTTTCAGTTGTACTCCCTTAGTACTTGCTGTTTTCCATTAGTGCACTCTCTCGGATGATTGTCATGTTGTTTTCCCTTGGTTCACTCTCCAAAGTGATTGTCTTGTTTTCTCTTAGTGCTTGTTGTTTGTCCTTGCTGCATAATCTCAGATGATTGTCTTGTTTTCCAGACATGGAATTGACTTCATCCAAGATTTAAGAAGCCTTCTCGCTGGAGTTACAGATTTGAACATTGAAAATGGAGGAGTGCCTTCCCAGCTCTTGGTCCATGGGATACTGGCCTGCCCTGTTGGACTTGATGAGTCTCATCAGTCATTTCTGGCTGCCGCATACTATGGCAAAGGGAGAGTTGTTGTTGCAACACATGAGGGCCAACTGAACACACCTTACCTTAAACCATTTTTACTCAATGCTATCTCCTGGCTGGATGCAGGGAGGAAGGGGAAAATTGGCATTGACAACAGCTTGAAGGGACTCAATGATCTTCTCAATGAGAACAAGGTGCCAAGTGGAATTTCTGACCTGATCCCAAGTCTTAGTGTCTACTGCTGCCAGTCATACACTGATGATAAGGCACAGAAGATCCAGGAGTTTGTGGCTGAAGGAGGGGGCTTGCTCATTGGAGGCCAGGCCTGGTGGTGGGCCTCGCAGCATCCAAGCCAATATGCTGTAGCAGACTATCCCGGCAATAAAGTACTGAATACATTTGGAATCTGCATCCTGGGCAAATCCTTGAAGGCTGGTACTTACAAACCTATGAAGCCTGAAGATGTGACACAGGTGTACCACTTTCGTAGAGCTCTTTCCAGGTTCCTGCAAGATAACAGTGAAAAGAAGGATACAAAGCCATCTCCATCACATTGGCTCCAAAAACTGGGGCAAGATTGTGCTGAATTTGTGAAGATGTCCGCAGAAGGTTCTGCAGCGGTCTTCTCTATTCACCAAATGTTGAAGGATCTGCTGCGTCGCACTGGGATTCCAACAGTGAGTAAAGGCAAGCCGATTAAAAACAACTCAAATGAGTCAATTCTGATCCAGCTGGCGACATCTCTTTATGATCGATACCCCGATTATTCCGATGTCATCCTAACCATCGATGCAAAGAACCAAGGTATGGGCAAATTTGTTGTATCATTGTCATATAACTGACTTACTATTCTTGTATAACAAGATGGTTGTTTAGGATCTTTAATTTATAGGAAGCTAGATATTTATACTCACAAACTGGACATGGGGCCTTGGTCAGAGCTTGGCAGATGTGAATAAGCACCCAAAAATTGGTGGTGTATTTTCTTCTCATGAAATTCCATCTACCTTATTTAAAGTTTTTTGGAATTGAGGTTGGACATCTGTGCGCCACCTCTGCCACGTACCAACACCTCGGTTGATGGTATAACATGTGTCTTTTGATAAACAGACAGATTTACAGTACAATATCTGTCACTGTCACCATGCAGATAATTCTCCACACTGGTAATGAAGGGGAAAAATATACAAATAGCCCTTCTTTCCATACTTGCACTCCAACAATAACACAGGTAAAATGTCCCTGCAGCTGCAAAATGTAGGAATTTCCTTTGAAAATGCTGTCAACCAAATGGCTGCTGAAATTCAAATGTAAAGGAAGCTCACAGTAAAGTATTTTTTCTCATTTATCTTTTTAAATTTAAAGTAAAATTCAGTTATAGAAACATGTAAATTTTTCCTGCCAATAGTTTTCACTGTGCAGGAATAAAGACAGATGAGACACTTCGGTCAAACTCTAAATTAGGCCCTAATTGTTTTAATGGAAACACAAAACACGTATTATATGTATAATACCCATACATTCGGAATGTAGGGTATACAATAAATAAAATATGTGAGGAATGTAGTTTATTATATGGTGTGATTGCGAAACCTCTCCGTGTAACAAACTCACAAATCCATCTTGGGTCTAGTCAGGCTCATTTGTAAAATGTTTGCTCAACCCTGGGTAGCTGTGGCTTCGAGCAGGCAGGCGTTAACAAAGGAACATGTGCAAAGCATTTAGAAGTATCAAAACAATTGAATGAGAAAGAAACATGACACAAGAGAACTCATACACCAATTTATAAAATTATAGCTTATTTCAATTCGTTTTTACACACCAAAATCAACAAAATCCACCGGACGATTCCGGAAGTATAAATATTTAAGCACATTTTATATCCCAGTTTGTCATACAAATTACAAACAAGCAATGGCAATTAGAGCAGTTAGTGGTTACTATGAGAAATTTTGTAAACTTCTATAAAGTTGCTGTGGGGTACTCCGGCTCACTTTGGGCAACCTACTCCAGCAGAGAGCAAGTCACAGAGGCCAATAAGACTTGGTAGAACAGGAACCTTGCAGTCAAAGCAGTCTCCAATCCAGTTCCAGACTGAATGATCGAACTGCCATAGACTTCAATGGAGTGGTCCTGATGCAAGAGATACAGGATTATGAAGTTGTTGCAGGATGCTGAGGGTGTTGATCCCATGACAGAGCCTTCCTGGGGCTACTCCTCAATCAAGATAGGGAGAACCTGGCTCCAGGGACCAATATCCCTCAACTCAACACAAACTATTCAAAAACATGGTGGATCATTCTATCAGCTAATGTTAATCAACCAACCAAAATTATCTTGTTTATAGTAACAGCTATGTTCTCAGTCCTGTCTTTTATATAAACATTGCCATGTGGTCCCCATATGTGACAATTCAATTGCAATGTTTTATCTCATTGAATAATTCATAGTAACATCTATCTTACCCCAGTCAGTATATCATCATAAGGACAAATATATGTATCCTAATCTTTACCAGTTATTTAGAAGCATCATCTGTCACCCAAGTGGGTACACTTTGCCTATTGTAGAGTGCCAAAGATCTGGGTGCAAACATGTTATTAACCATTGGAAACAAAGATCATAAATATGATAACATTTATTTCTAGTGCAATTTTGCTGGTATGATGCTTGTCCTCCAGAAACTAGACAGTCCTAATACTCAGTGATCTATGGGTGGGTGCAGAAGCCTGAGTAGGTCTGTGAGTGTGTGTATAAATGTTTGAGTGGGTGTGTGATTGGGTGTGTGAATATCTGGCTGGGTCAGTGAGTGGGTGAATGAGTGTGAAGAGGTTTGTGATTGGATGTGTCAGTGTCAGAGTGGGTCTGTGAGTGGGTGTGAGAGTCTATGGCTGGGCCTGTGAGTGGGTGCATCAGTAATAACTTTACTACTGTTAAACTGAGAAAATCCTAATTTTAAGACTTTTGGTATTCACAGAAGGTATTTAAGAGTCCTAAAGTTAGGACTCCTAACTTCTGTGAATACCGAAATGAGTAAGTGCCTTCTGTGAATACCAAAATGTGTAAGTGCCTTCTGTGAATACCAATATGGCAGTAAGTTTATGATTTTGTCTTAAATTAGTTCTGTGAATCGAGTCCTGTGCAACAAAGTCCGGTCTCATGGGTCCAACTGCAAATACTCTTGCCAAACCTCGGGCATGTTGAAGCATCTACGGACCATCCATTTAACACGGTTATCAAGAGCGTTAATGGAAAAAAAAGAAGAGGGATAGCCCAACAGTTACTTTGGATGATGATCAGCCTAGTACATTACAGGTGTGACTCTCACTAGCCCTGTTCCATCCTGGGTCCCAGAATTAGCAGCAGTTGGGCAATTTTGCTTAAGATGCTGCACTATTCTCACAATGAGAGAAGAGTCCATCCCTACACGTGTGTGCATGTATGGCTAAGTGAGTGGGTACATGAGTGCCTAAATTTGTAAGTAAGAGTGTGTGTTAGTGGTTGCATAGGTGAGTAAGTGACAGTGAATAATGCAATAGAAGAGTGAGTTACTGTGTGAGTGGCTCTATAAGTGGGTGAGTGTGTGTGTGAGTGAATGTATCGGTTATTGACTGGCTGCATCAGTCCCAATATGAATGAGTGAGTGAAAAGGTGCATGAGTGTGTGCATGGGTGAGGGAGTGGTTCTTAAGTACCTATATGGGCTACTGAATCGGTGTCAGTGGTTTATGTGTAAGTGTGTGAATAACTGTTCAGGTGAGTGAGTGGCTGTGTGAGTGGGTGTATGTGTGAGTATGTTAAAGCGTGACTGGTATATGGATGAGTGAGATGTATATTAGTGACTTTATAGGTGAGTGAGAAGGTGTTCGGTGGTTGTATGGATGTGTAAATGGTAAGATGGTGTGTTCATAGTTGTATGAGTGAGTGACAGGCTGCATGAGTAAGTGTATGACTAAAGAATAGATGCATGTGTGAGTACCTACAAGGGCGAGTTGAAATGAAAAACCAGAGGTCATAAAAGTGGCAATGAATTGCATTGGAGTTTCCTAGGATCTCTACCTGGTGATAGAAACTGTCAGGAAGTTATATCTACTGTTTAGTTTACATGAACACACTCTGGATTGCTATGTCATATACATATGTCTGTAACTGTAGACCTATGTTGATACATCTAAACATATATCACTCCAAGCCCTGTTGTAAAATAAAAAGAATTCAAATATCAGTTAGATTCTGTTTTACAAAATTCAAGAAACATAATAGTATACATTACTCAAGCTGCAATGGTATATCACAATATAATAAACATATCATTTCCCATTTTACTTTTCCCAGCTTTCATACTTTTACACCATAAATGGTGTACTATCTGAAACTTCATTGAACAGTGGGATAAAAACAATTGTATGGATTGTAGGAAAAAAACTATCTACTCAGTACACCTTTGTAAATAAGTGACAGTATGCATAGCACTCAATATAATTTGTTAAACTGTTGTTTTACCTACACTAACTACAGTAATGTAGAGAAATGTATTTTCAAACCTTTCCCTTTGTTACTATACATAGTGCTCAACTACTCATAAATGTAATCCAAACTTGAGTTCTGGAAGTCCTTTTCAAAATATGAACCCAAGAAGGCCAAGTAATATGTAGAATGATGATTAGTCATGTAGATAAAATACATCAATTTACTTTTTATCCAGAAATACTTCATATAAGTTTGGTTGAAGACAGAAGAGGTACCAAATTTGAAAATTGAAAGGTGGTGTTGTTATCGATTGAAGACTGCTGTTATTCCATTCTCTGTATTATGTCATTGAGTACCGTTGAAGCCTGGTACTAGAGAATGTAGTATTCGCATACATGGTATATTAACTCCTTCCTATAATGCAAATGCACCGTTGAACATTGGACAACTTTTTGTAGACATCACCCCTAATAGGCCGAATGCTGTCTAAAAGATTGGCGATCCATATACAAGAAAGACCTTTTATTATTTTTCCCAAAAATACTCCTTAGAACTTTGGTTGAAGAAATAAGAGGTGTGAATTTCCTAGTTTGAAAAGTAATTTTCATTTCAATTTAAGGTTGCTGTCATTGTATTCCTTACATACACTTTCAGTCTTTAAATAAGCATTGTAGTGGCCAAACGTTATGTTAACTCCCTCATGAAAGATAGCAGCTAAAGTACTATAAGTTCTTCCTGAAATTGATACTTGTGTACCTGAAAAGTTTGACATTTTGGTTTCCAGTTTAGATCAATTGGCACTGCATCGTTGTAACATTAACATAAGATAATGCCCATACAACCACTCACACAGCCACTCACACACCCAGAAAACCACTCACAAACCCATTCACAGACCCATATGACAGACCTGTACAGCCACTCACACACCCACTCACACATCAATGCAGCCACTCATATACCCATTCACACACTGATACAGACAGTCACACATCCGCTCAGATGACATATGTTAGAAATAGTATCACTGATTAGTACAGAAAGAATAGTATTTTGACTTATGCAGTAGCTTAGTATATATATTTGACTCTCAGAAACATTTACTGAATACTTACACTTACTAGATGATATCATCAGTGATGTCATCATTGATGTAATTTGAGATGCCGTCAGTGTTGTCACTGACCATGTCATGAGTGATGTAATATGTGAGGTCATAAGCAGTGTATTGTGGGGCGTAAGTTATAGTTAAAAGTATCATTCAGCCTATAGCATACACTTTACAGATAGCATAGAATGTATTAACAATCGACCACAGAAATATGGGAAACACTCAGTGAATGCAGTGTTCAATATATATACAATTGCTGCCAGAAAGACAAAATAGTCAATGTCAGCAAAAAAACAAATGTCCTACTATGGACAGCTTTTATCTGTATCAATCCCTTGACACTCACCGAAACCTAGATTGAGAAAATGGAATTGATATAAACTGAAAAGTAGGTATTGTAAACAGTTATTTCTCAATGGAGAGAATTTACTGGGTATCATACTGTTTGCAGACAGTGAAACTCTCTATGCAGCAGTTGTCAAACAACACTATTGCCTAAAAATAACTACAAACTGAAGGTGCTAAAGAACATACTACCTGCACTGTTCACATTTTAGAGAAAACTTTACAGAAGCTCATCTATTAAAGCAAAACTAGCACACATGTATATCTTAGTTCCTTGTACAAACAATCTTTTCTGCGAAGTATAAATGCTCGTGCAGACTTATGTAGTACGTAGTATGTAGAATCTTTGCTCAGCTGAGAACGTTTTCTGCAGTACCAAAACACTTGTGTGGAACATAATGAACATAAGTCAGCTGTCACCTGCACACAGAGATACTCTTCAATACAAAGATGTATAACATGATCAGTACCTCTACATATCTATCATGCATTAGGAGCACATGTGTTGTTTAACCAGTGATAGCGATTAGCTGGACACAGGCTGTACACAATTAAGTAGAAAAGTAACATGACAACTACCCGCCACTATGTGAACTATTAAAGCACACCTATTGGTTAATGTCATCAGTGATGTCATAAATAAATGTCATAGATCATGTCATGAGTGATGTCATGTGTGAGGTCATAAGCAGTCCTTGGTGGGGGTGCAAGTTATAGTTAGTTATATTAATTATACCTACTGAATTTCAGTGTCTTTTTAGTTTAAAATGTTAACATTGTCAATGAGAAACTCTCCTAACTATAATGTTACTTTAGCCTTTGTTTTTTTCAATTCTTTTCTAAGGCTTTATTTAAGTGAATATATATATACATATATATATATATTCACTGAAAAAACCATAGGTTATAGACCATATATAGTTAGGAATTAGCATTTACAAAACCTTGAAAATTCACTGAAAAAACCATAGGTTATAGACCATATATAGTTAGGAATTAGCATTTACAAAACCTAAAAAATTCACTGAAAAAACCATAGGTTATAGACCATATATCGTTAGGAATTAGCATTTAAAAAACCTTATTTTACTCACACAAAACCATTGAAATTCCATATATAGTTAGTTGCACTAACTATATATCGCGCAACCGCAATCCACTGCTGATGATGTCACATATTACATCATTCATGACATGGTCAGTGACATCACTGATGACATCACTGATGACATCTCAAATGACATCACTGATGACATCACTGATGACAACATCCAGTGACTGTATGTTTCTGTAAAGTTAAAATGTGTCTTACATATTGAAGAATGAGTGGAAGTATAAGTGTCTGGACAAAGGATTTAGTAGGTGCATGACTGAATGTATGAGTGAGTGATTAAATGTGTCTCACTGAGTGCATGGGTTAGTGACTAAACTGTCTTAATTTGTGCATCATTATGTCTGTTGTTCTGTAAACTGCTGCATGTGTTGATCAGTAGCTATATGATTAACTATATGGGTTACTGATTGATTGTCCAAGTATTTGTATGGGAGACTGAGTGTGTGTGTGGCTGGCTGGGAGGTGTGTGACTCTGTGCAGATCAATGTGTACTTGCATCAATGATTGTATAAGAAGGTAAGTATGTGTTAGTATATGTTTGAAAATGTAAGGTGCTCTATGTTTAACTGTATAGACAAGAAAATGGAAGTGTCATTGATTCTTTACAGGACTGACTAGGTGTGTGAGTAACTCCATGGATGAGTGGCAGACTGTGAGTGTCTGTATAGGTGTATGAGTGCATATGATAGTGTTGTAAAGATGAGTGATTGTATGTATGAATGATTGTATGGGTGAATGAGTGAAGGTGTGTGTAGACGTAGGAATCAGTGAGTGCGTATGTAGTAACTAGTATTGGTGTGTCAATGGTTTCAAAAATTATACTCTGTATTTAACACTGGGTGAAACAGAGGTTATATTAAAATGTGAGGAGATGCATTGTATTGTCACATGAATGATATCATCAGTGATGTGGTCATTGATGTCAAATGAGATGTCATCAGTGATGTCATCAGTGATGTCATTTGAGATGTCATCAGTGATGTCACCAGTGATGTCACTGACCATGTCATGAATGATGTAATATGTGACATCATCAGCAGTGGATTGCGGGTGCGCGATATATAGTTAGTGCAACTAACTATATATGGAATTTCAATGGTTTTGTGTGAGTAAAATAAGGTTTTTTAAATGCTAATTCCTAACGATATATGGTCTATAACCTATGGTTTTTTCAGTGAATTTTCAAGGTTTTGTAAATGCTAAATCCTAACTATATATGGTCTATAACCTATGGTTTTTTCAGTGAATTTTCAAGGTTTTGTAAATGCTAATTCCTAACTATATATGGTCTATAACCTATGGTTTTTTCAGTGAATTTCAATGGTTTTTTAATAGCAAATATCATAAGCTGTCGAATGTCAAGTACGTGGTAAGTAAAAACATTTTCGTGTTTATGCACACTGATCTGCTTTGAATGCTGCCCCCCCCCTCATTTCTATTAGGAGTACTCTCTCTTTGCAGATAGTGAAAGGTAGTTAACGCAGGCCTTTGCCCCCGTTGTAATACGTCGTGCCTGCTTCTCTCTCCATTTGATTGATTGATATCCAAGCATTTACTGTTTTAGAATTGGTTCTCTTTGGTTCATTCTCTATTTACAAACAAACACAGAGTCGCAATACTCTGTTTAGTCTTTGCAGATAACGAAAAATCGTGTAAAAAAACAAAAGGAATCGAGCAAAATCAGTAGGCCACTAATGGGATCTCTTTTTGACCTCGCTAAAATAGAAACATTAGGAACAACCCCTCATGACAAATACGAAACTAGTGAAATGAACTGAACTCCACACCATAATGGCTGCAATACAGCTCGGCTCCGCCACCCACCCCGCCCAAAATAACGATAAAGAGCGGCTGCCATGATTGCTCGCGGAATGGCCACGACGGAGCTACGAAATGGTGGTGCTCTCATGCTAACCCCAGCTTCAGTCTGAAACATCCAGAAACACTGTAGACTACCAATTCGATCAGTTCCGGTAGCGCCCCAACGTAACCCGGTAGAGAAGAACTAGCCCTCCCCTCTTTGACTGATGGTTCTTGTTGCCTGTCCCTTCTCTTGTCATTTAACAGAACTATTTAGCCTGCTGAAAGGGGTTGTGTTCCGACCGCTGGTTGGTGGAGACAATTTGACTATATTCTGGACCTGCGTTGTCGCGTAATGGGTCATATGACGCGCCGCGTTAGCGCATCCGGAAGTCATCCGGGGCGCGACGCGCAGCGCGTAACGTAAGCATAACAGGTCATGTGACTTGTTAATAAAACTTTTCATTGGTTCATTTTACTTTTCTTATTCTAATGATGAAAGGCTTGGTCATATGACCTAAAAATTACGCTTTTTATTACTTCCGAACATTATTTTTTCTTAAATATATGTTATAATGTTCCAGGCTAATGTACTTTCCCGGAAAATTTACAACGGTCCTGCAAGTAAAATATATTCTTTTTTCGAGAAAAAGGGCGTTTCTTCGTCCCATGACGGAGCCGTTGAGCAAAAGAGGGTCGACCTGCTGTCTTAGTCGCCGATACGCCTGAATATGAGATTCTTATCGATCACTTTATGTTGCAGGAGTAGAAAACACAACAGCCCTTGACCATTTATCTTTACTGCGTTCCAGCGTATTATACCTTTTACCCTTCATGTAATTGGTCTGCTTTATTTCACTTGCCTTTTACTGATTCTAAAACAGTGACTATTATTAAAAACTTTACCAATGTATATACTACTACCATGTTTTCTTTTAAAAACCTTTATTGTGAAAATTTCATTATACAAATACGAGCCTATAACCACGTGGGCCGGCCACGGAGCAAACTGTAATCGTATATGATGAGTAGACATTTACACTGTAGAGGAACGTAACGGGCGGGCCATTAAGTTGCAAGAACTAAGGTGTCTAACAGTTGCGGAATCGGTGGACGTACATTTTATAATTAAAATACGACAGGGCCAGTTACAATAAAATTATCTAGATATACATTTGCGGGCAAGTACCATGGGTGACGTTAATTCGAACTTTCAATAGTACAGTAATCAATAACACATCAGAACTTAATATCAATAGAGATGTCGAAATATTCAATCTATTCTCGTCCCCGCCCGCCATGTGCTTCAAAACTGCATACGTATCTCGTGATATCAAGGTTGTGCAACCAGTACACAACAAGGAGTTACGAGTCCCATTTATTCCGGCGCCATTTTGGGCGAGGACGGGCAGGTCCAGGATATAGTCAAAATGTCTCTACCAACCATCGACTATGATGATGTTCATATGCTGTATTTATTAGAGTAACACTCATCTGTCCACATGAAATTAATTTGCCACAATCTAAACATGTCATTTTAATCTTTCCAAAGTTCTTCTAAATATTTGGGACCGTTTCCCTTGCCTCTGATGCTGTCAGTGCCACTTCTTTGATGAATGTACTGGCAGGTCGGGGGTTCTCCTCCAAATCTCTCTTTTATGCAGCACTATAATTAATTGGTGCCACCTCTCCATATGACGATGCATGGTATAGTTACCATAACTATATTTTTTTTCGGTTCCTCTGGAGAGTACATCGTGGCAGATGAAGCGTGTAACGTACCGGGCATTTACCTTTTTTTGCATGTAGAGGAAAGGAAAAAAAATTCGAGCGTCCGAGTTCTAAGGTGTCCCAGGGCCATTTTAGTGGACCAGGCCCAAATCCAAAGAACAGGCCGCCATTTTGAGAGTCCTGTTGCAGCCGCCTGTCGCTGTAGCATCAAGAGCGCCCGAAACTCAGCTAAATGGCAACTGAAACGGTAAAGGGGCGCCCCACTACAGCAGACGAGCCTCCACCTAGGAAGGCCCGTTCACACCGCCTCCCCCCCCCTCTTCGGGCACCCCACGCCGTTATTCGGAGCAGTATTGTAGAATGGCCACACCAGTGCGGCAACTGGCTAGACATCACCTCGGTGGTAACCGAATCTTAGCGCCTTGTGGTGTCTTCTATTCAGAAAATATTGTTGCGCTGCCTTTGGCCCCATTCGCACATCGGTCCGCTACTGACGCCACCTCACAGGCCAACGGGGCGCCCCACGCCTACTTTCAGCATTGTAGGATGGCCACACCAGTACGGCAACTTGCTAGACACCACCTCGGTGCCATCCGGATCTTGGCATCTCAGCGCCTTGTGGTGTCTTCTAGTCAGAAAATATTGTTGCGCTGCCTTTGACCCCATTCGCACATCGGTCCGCTACTGACGCCATCTCACAGGCTAATGGGGCGCCCCACGCCGACTTTCAGCATTGTAGGATGGCCACACCAGTACAGCAACTTGCTAGACACCACCTCGGTGCCATCCGGATCTCGGCATCTCAGCGCCTAGTGGTGTCTTCTATTCAGAAAATATTGTTGCGCTGCCTTTGGCCCCATTCGCACATCGGTCCGCTACTGACACCATCTCACAGGCCAACGGGGCGCCCCACGCCGACTTTTACCATTGTAGGATGGCCACACCAGTGCGGCAACTTGCTAGACACCATCTCGGTGCCATCCGGATCTTGGCATCTCAGCGCCTTGTGGTGTCTTCTATTCAGAAAATATTGTTGCGCTGCCTTTGGCCCCATTCGCACATCGGTCCGCTACTGACGCCATCTCACAGGCCAACGGGGCGCCCCACGCAGACTTTCAACATTGTAGGATGGCCACACCAGTGCGGCAACTTACTAGACACCACCTCGGTGCCATCCGGATCTTGGCGCGTTGTGCTGCCTTCGGCCTATTCGCACATCGGTCCACTACTGACGCGAACTCACAGGCCAACGGGGCGCCCCACGCCGACTTTCAGCATTGTAGGATGGCCACACCAGTGCTGCAACTTGCTGGACACCACCTCGGGCCATCCGGATCTTGGCGCGTTGTGTTGCCTTCGGCCTATTCGCACATCGGTCCGCTACTGACGCCGCCTCACGTGCCAACGGATTTTCTACGCTTTTTATACCCTATGCCGCATAACAGGTCATGTGACTTGTTTATAAAACTTTTCATTGGTTCATTTTACTTTTGGTTTCCTAATGATGGAAGGCTTGATCATATGACCTAAAAATAACACTTTTCAATGGATGAAAACTTTTTTTTTTTCCCAAACGATGAAAGCCCCACCTTGTTTCTGGATGTTTCAGACTGAAGCTGGCGTCAGCATGAAAGCACCACCATCTCGTGGCTCCGTCGTGGTCATTCCGCGAGCAATCATGGCAGCCGCTCCCCACCAGAAGCCTGCAGGAGTCGGGGGCCCCCAAAACTTTTGTTGAATCCTCAAGGCGGAGGGGACGCTTTCGAGAATGGGGTCCAAGACCTAGCAGACAAGCGTCCGATTTCCAAGGTGTCCCAGGGCCATTTCAGTGGACCAGGCCCAAAAAGGAAAGAGCCTGCCGCCATTTTGAGAGTCCTGTGACAGCCGCCTATCGCTGCACCGCAAGAGTGGGCGCAACTCAGCTGAATTGCGGCTTTTGACACAGTGGACCAAAAGCGGACGGAATGGCAACTGAAACGGTAAAGGGGCGCCCCACTACAGCAGACGAGACTCCACCTGGAGAGGCCCGTTCACGCCGCCTCCCCCCCACCCCCGGGGCGCCCCACGCCGTTATTCGGAGGGCGGCAACTTACTGGACATCACCTTGGTGCCATCGTTCTGCTGCCTTGGAACTATTCGCACAACAGACCGCTACTGATGACCCACCCCCCGCGACGCCCCACGCCGGATACCGAAATCAGTGCGGCACCCAGGCAACATCACCTGGGTGCCGTCCAGAAATCTGGACGTTGTGCTGCGTTGGGACTATTTGCACAACCGACCGCTACTTCCTTCTTTTTCCCTAAAAATGTTTAAATGTTTTTACTGTTTTTGTTTTGTTGTATATATTTATAAGTTATTAAAGTTTTATAATCCTACTACTTTGTTGGAGTGCTATATATTTTTTATGTGACACATAATTGTAAAAACTTTGATGTACAAAGAGTCATCCCTGGAATCTTCCGCTTCAGGCTCGGTCCCCTCCCCAATCACAATACAGGATGGTTTTCAGATAGTAGGAACGCGTGTGCTGTGACGGATCTCATCGAGTGTGGGCCTTGATCTACTATAACTCCTTTGAAGAGGGGTGATTCTTTACAGCTGGGGCCATAAACTACATCTGCAGGGCTAGCTGATAGCCTAGGACCGGCCTGGACAATCGGACACAGAGGAAAAGGAGTGTCAGAGGGTGCGGTAGTGAATAGGGCGAAAGGGAGGTGTCGGGCGGGCACAGGGTGTGATTCTCAGGGAAGAGCAGCGCAGATGGGGGGAGGTTTATTACCCATGCATAAGACAGAGAGCGGGGTGACCAGTGCCTGGGGGAGATGCTTGCGAGGGTGGGGAGCCATGCTAAGGATCGACAGCGTGCAGAGAGTGGGTCTGGTCAAGGCATCTAAAATGACTGCCGTGCACGACAAAAGTGTGGCATTTGAAAAAAGGCAAGATGGCGCAGACAATGTTTTTCAACACTTCCTGATTTCCTTCGAATCGAACGTTAACAGACGTTGGGGCATATTACCAAAGTTAAGCGATATTTATCCCTAACGATGCTTAGCAACTAATTTTTTACCGCTAAGCATCGTCAGAAATTATCGCAGATAAACCTTGCTATTATCAAGGTTTATCGCAAATGCGATAAAAAACGACCGCAATGCATTAATATCGCTGAAAAGTCAGCGATATTCATGCATTACCGAGCTAATGCTCTTAGCCATGTTATCCACCTCCCATTGGATAACATGGCTAAGAACTGCTCAGGGCAGGTGTTACTTTTTGGAGATATTCGCGCTTAGCGCGATAATCTCCAAAAGTTGGTAATAGGAGATAGCGATGTTAGCGACTGTTTCCAGTCGCTAACATCTTGGCATGCCCACTTTGCATGTCATTAGTGATAAATATCACTGACATGCAAAGTGGAGCCCAAGATGGTCGCTATCTCCTACTAGCGGTCGCTAACTGGTGTTAGCAACAGCTAGGTAATACAGAGATAATTTTATCTCCGCGAAGCGGAGCGCTGTTACAGATATATATCTTTTTTTGAACGTTAATTTCTCAAAATCCACTGAAGCACATATATTGAGACCTAGCAAAGGCACATCGGGCTACCAGTCCCTACAATTTTGCCAAGTTTCGTGCAAATCCATTCAGCCGTTCGATTATTATTATTTTTATTTTTTTTGCCCCGCGGGGCCCTTTTAAAACCTCCACATCAAACCTAAGAGGTCAAGGAGGATCTACTATGCCCCCTTATGGTCATTTGCCCCTTCGCTTTGGCCTCCTCTTGTCTCTCGATCCTACCGAGAGACAAGATGGCGGCCGCTACGGACTGTTTGCAATGTTTACAGACGCCGGAGAACCAATCAGCTTCGCAAAGCTCCGTAACGCGAAAAGTACGCGAAGCGGAGCGCTGTTACAGATATATATCTTTTTTTGAACGTTAATTTCTCAAAATCCACTGGAGCACATATATTGAGACCTAGCAAAGGCACATCGGGCTACCAGTCCCTACAATTTTGCCAAGTTTCGTGCAAATCCATTCAGCCGTTCGGGCTAAAAGTGAGGCCAACCCACCTATGGAAAACTCAATGTTAAAAACACGTTTTGGGACCCCCCTTTTTTCTCGCCCCCCCTTGACGAAACCCCCCCAAATTTTCAGGGGCTGCTCAGAAACAAAATGTTCAATTTTCCTGAAAATTTCAGCCAATTCCGTCCACAAACGCCAAAGTTATTAGACATAGAATTTTCAAAAATCCCATAGAGAAAAAATCCTAACTATATATACCTACTGGCGACCGCCAGTAGGTAATATATATATATATATATATATTCACTGAAAAAACCATAGGTTATAGACCATATATAGTTAGGAATTAGCATTTACAAAACCTTGAAAATTCACTGAAAAAACCATAGGTTATACACCATATATAGTTAGGAATTAGCATTTAAAAAACCTTATTTTGCTCACACAAAACCATTGAAATTCCATATATAGTTAGTTGCACTAACTATATATCGCGCACCCGCAATCCACTGCTGATGATGTCACATATTACATCATTCATGACATGGTCAGTGACATCACTGATGACATCACTGATGACATCTCAAATGACATCACTGATGACATCACTGATGACATCATCCAGTGACTGTGTGTTTCTGTAAAGTTTAAATATGTTTTACATATTGAAGAATGAGTAGATGTATAAGTGTCTGAATGAAGGATTTAGTAGGTGCGTGACTGCCTGTATGAGTGAGTGATTAAATGTGTCTCACTGAGTGCATGGGTTAGTGACTAAACTGTCTTAATTTGTGCATCATTATGTCTGTTGTTCTGTAAACTGCTGCATGTGTTGATCAGTGTCTATATGAGTAACTATATGGGTTATTGATTGATTGTCCAAGTATTTGTATGGGAGACTGAGTGTGTGTGTGGCTGGCTGGGAGATGTGTGACTCTGTGCAGATCAATGTGTACTTGTATCAATGATTGTATAAGAGAGTAAGTATGTGTTAGTATATGTTTGAAAATGTAAGGTACTCTATGTTTAACTGTATAGATTAGAAAATGGAAGTGTGATTGATTATTTACAGGACTGACTAGGTGTGTGAGTAACTCCATGGATGAGTGGCAGAGTGTGAGTGTCTGTATAGGTGTATGAGTGCATATGATAGTGTTGTAAAGATGAGTGATTGTATGTATGAATGATTGTATGGGTGAATGAGTGAATGTGTGTGTAGACGTAGGAATCAGTGAGTGCGTATGTAGTAACTAGTATTGGTGTGTCAATGGTTTCAAAAACTATACTCTGTATTTAACACTGGTTGTAACAGAGGTTATATTAAAATGTGAGGAGATGCATTGTATTGTCACATGAATGATATCATCAGTGATGTGGTCATTGATGTCAAATGAGATGTCATCATTGATGTCATCAGTGATGTCATTTGAGATGTCATCAGTGATGTCATCAGTGATGTCACTGACCATGTCATGAATGATGTAATATGTGACATCATCAGCAGTGGATTGCGGGTGCGCGATATATAGTTAGTGCAACTAACTATATATGGAATTTCAATAGTTTTGTGTGAGTAAAATCAGGTTTTTTAAATGCTAATTCCTAACTATATATGGTCTATAACCTATGGTTTTTTCAGTGAATTTTCAAGGTTTTGTAAATGCTAATTCCTAACTATATATGGTCTATAACCTATGGTTTTATCAAAAGCTTTAAAATGTCAAGTACGTGGTAGGTAAAAACATTTTCGTGTTTATGCACGCTGATGTGCTTTGAACGCTGCCCCCCCCCTCTTTTCTTTTAGGAGTATTCTCTCTTTGCAGATAGTGACGGGTAGGTAACGCAGGCCTTTGCCCCCGTTGTAATCCGTCGTGCCTGCTTCCCTCTCCATTTGATTGATTGTTATCCAAGCATTTACTGTTTTGGAATTGGTTCTCTTTGGTTCATTCTCTATTTACAAACAAGCACAGAGTCGCAATACTCTGTTTAGTCTTTGCAGATAGTGAAGGATAGGTAACGCAGGCTTTAGCCCCCGTTGTAATCCGTTGTGCCTATTTTTATCCCTCATTTGATTCATTGTTTGGCCGAACATTGATCGTTCAGAATTGGTTCTCTTTGGGTGATTCTCTATTCACAAATAAGCACAGAGTCGCAATACTCTGTTTAGTCTTTGCGGATAGTGAAGGATAGGTAGTGCAGACTTTTGTCCCCTTTGTAATCCGTCATGCCTATCTCTGCCCCGTTTGTTGGTAGTTGGTTCAGCCCGGACCGTTTATTAGAGGTAGATCATCCGACTCCACCGGAGGACACCCCTAATAAAAAGGACATATATATAAAATGCGGACTAGCCGCTGTATCGTGCAAGCAAACTATAACATAAAAATCGTTAGAAAAAACAAAAGGAATCAAGCAAAATCAGCAGGCCACTGATGGGATCTCTTTTTGACCTCGCTAAAATAGAAACATTAGGAACAACCCCCCATGAGAAATATCAAACTAGTGAGAGGAACCGAGCTCGACGCCATTATGGCTGCAAGACAGCTCGGCTCCGCCGCCCACCCCGCCCAAAATAACGACAAACCCTATGCAAATATTATAAATATATACAACACACCAGCAAAGTAACAGGGTAAAACGTTTTATTAAATAACTATTTACATGGCAGCCGGCTGCAACATCGATCCAAATGCATGACGCTGTTCCTGTCCCTCCTTCCTTAAAGTAGCAATGCTGGGCTACTTTGGGCTACTTTTTAGTAGGATGTGGGCTTTAGAAAGTCTACAAAGGCCATCAGCCGGCGAGGTAGCGGCCTAGGGGTGGAGGACCGTTGTGCAAATAGCCCGGGGGCGACACCACGCGCCAAGGCTCGTCCCCAATACACCCAGAGATGATGTCCAGCAAGTTGTGTGGGGGGATGCCTTGCTGATGCCGCCACCCCCCCCACCTTCTTGTTGCCTGATCCGGCCAGCTCAATCGATCGAGCATGAGACTCCTAAACCCAGGGTCGTAGGCCCGGCCATCTTAGTGATGTGTAATGCATGCCGCCGTTCCCGGGATTTCTCCCCGACTACTCTGCGGCCTACGAGATGGAGAGGCCGGGGCGTTGACTAGGCGGGGCCTCCGGCCGCAACCACAGCGCCAACGATCGCTGCTGATGGAGGGGAGCCTTGCCGGTGAGAGCCACTGATCTGAAGAACCGCTGCCTGCGGTGCCTCCCTGAGCCGCTTGACGGAGGCCCCCGAGGGGCGGTGTGGTGGCGCGGACTCGGAGGGGGCGCTTGGCTCCTGCCCCCTCCCCAAGTCTTGTTGCCCTGGTGTGGCCTGAGATCGCCCCCGACATAGGCGGCCGGCTCCCGGGGTCCGGCGGGACTTTTAACCTTTTGGTGACTCTTCCATTCTGGACCCTGTCCCACAATCCGTTTGACCTGGGGACACGTCCTGCGGTGCCCTCGCAATGCGGCCTGGTCCCTGAATGTGTGCGGGGGGACGGTGTTGATTGGATCAAGATGGCGGCTGGTGCCCTTCTTCATGGCTCACGTCCGGACCGGGCGACTGTTCCAGGCCCCCGAGGGGCGGTGTGGTGGCGCGGACTCGGATGGGGCGCTTGGCTCCTGCCCCCTCCCCAAGTCTTGTTGCCCTGGTGTGGCCTGAGATCGCCCCCGACATAGGCGGCCGGCTCCCGGGGTCCGGCGGGACTTTTAGCCTTTTGGTGACTCTTCCATTGTGGACCCTGTCCCACAATCCGTTTGACCTGGGGACACGTCCTGCGGTGCCCTCGCAATGCGGCCTGGTCCCTGAATGTGTGCAGGGGGACGGTGTTGATTGGATCAAGATGGCGGCTGGTGCCCTTCTTCATGGCTCACGTCCCGACCGGGCGACTGTTCCAGGCCCCCGAGGGGCGGTGTGGTGGCGCGGACTCGGAGGGGGCGCTTGGCTCCTGCCCCCTCCCCAAGCCTTGTTGCCCTGGTGTGGCCTGAGATCGCCCCCGACATAGGCGGCCGGCTCCCGGGGTCCGGCGGGACTTTTAGCCTTTTCGTGAATCTTCCATTCTGGACCTTGTCCCACAATCCGTTTGACCTGAAGACACGTCCTGCGGTGCACTCGCAATGCGGCCTGGTCCCTGAATGTGTGCGGGGGGACGGTATTGATTGGATCAAGATGGCGGCTTCACACAAAGCTGACTCAAGTGTTGCTGCTGATGCTATGCAGACAAAAACTGGTTTTCAGTTTGTACATTCTTCAGGATTTTTCCATCCAATGCTGGTTGAGAGTTTGTAGAACGATGGCTTCAGATTTTCAACATACTACTCTTCAACATTCTTCATAAATGTAAGAATGTGAGACTCACTAGGAGAACAGCCGTTTATCTTTCCTTTCAAAATGCTGCCAACAATATTTTCTGTATGGAAGACACCATCTTGTAGCATAAAGGGCTGCGTCAAGGGTGGTATTGCCCAGAATGTCTTGTTTTCAAGTGCTCGTAATGACGAAGCCAGGACTGTGGCAGAGCGTCCAAAATCTCAAAAAACACCACTGCCAACTCTTCAATAACTTCCATCACCCAGCACCGCAATTCCAAAGAAACAGCATAGCAAGCTTTCGTGGCCTTTAGAGTTTTCGGAAGCAGTTTCCCAAGACCATCACTGCAGCCATTGCAATCCAACAGAGGAACTTTTTCCAAGATCGGCATATTAACGGGGCTGCTGGTGTAATCGGGGCTCTTGCAGCCATTCAACTTAATTGAAGCTTTCACAATGACAGACCGCCCACTGAAGTTCGTGCCATGACATTTACTTATAACATTCTGCTGGGTCTTCGCCAAACTGAAGTCTACAAATGCAAAGCATTTCATTCCGCTTTGACATTTCTTGACATGTAGTTGGTTGAAGTCTTTAAAGAGGTCCACAATTTGCTCCTCAGTCACATCACTTGAAAGATTCCCCAAGCCAGGCAGGTCCCACACCACTTGAAAGGACCTGCCTGGCCTCGACCAAAATGGCGCCAGTATGGGAGCGACTTGCAACTCCTTATGACGTTCTAGTTACTTAGCCTTGACGTTATGGGGGATGTATGCGGTCTTTGTGCACATGGCGGGCGGGGAAGGGTACTGACTGGGCATACGGACAACCCTATTGATGTCGGTTTTTCATTATTGATTATTGTATTATTAAAGCTTCGAAGTAATGTTACCCATGATACTCGCCCTTGGTGTGCGTATGGACGATTTTATTGTAACTGATCCTGTATTACTTTCGAATAAAAAATCAACCTTCACTGATCCTGCAACCGTTTGTCACGTTTATTTTTTTCAATTAAATGGCTCGCTTGTTACATACTCGTATACCCCTGGCTTTTGTCACTTTCCTACGCGCGGTCTGTACTACCGCCCTCGGGCGATCTATGTAATGAACAGACTACCATTGCCGAGACACAAGGGAATGCATCTCAGAGAGATAAGTCAAGTACGTGGTAGATAAAAACATTTTCGTGTTTATGCACGCTGATGTGCTTTGAACGCTGCCCCCCCCCTCTTTTCTTTTTCTGCAGGTTACATTGGAATTTCAGCTAAAGTATGGAGAATACCTAAACCGCACCGTGTTCCACGCGAGGAAAAATAGGCTAGCTCTGTGAGACGGTACATTATATGTACGAGCTATCTCTGGGAGCGTGAAAGATTGCATGGTATGAATGTGCGCATGGGCCCTGATTTGTACGGTATGAATGCGTATGTGTGGCGCACGACTGGGTCAATAAAAGAATGCTTTTTGTATGACTGAGGCGTTGATCGAACGGTTAATGGAATGAGAAAAATAAGCCCGAACATGGTATCCGCATGTGAAGGACGAAAAAGAATATAGCACTTTCCTTACTTAGGAACGACTCTCTCTGGAGCTAGTGAATGGGAGAGTAGCCTACACCAGAAACTTGAAGGGTTATTTCAGTACGACGAACCCGACCCCAACCGATATTCCAAATGTACACCCAAAATAATGCGCACCAGTAAGTCAATTTATGTGCTGACTAAATAAGAGAAGTTAGCTCGGCTCTGCCGCCCACCCCGCCCAAAATAACGACAAACCCTATGCAAATATTATAAATATATACAACACACCAGCAAAGTAACAGGGTAAAACGTTTTATTAAATAACTATTTACATGGCAGCCTGCTGCAACATCGATCCAAATGCATGACCCTGTTCCTGTCGAGGTAGCATAGGTGGCGGCCTAGGGGTGGAGGACCGTTGTGCAAATAGCCCGGGGGTGACACCACGCGCCAAGGCCCGTCCCCACGGTCAGCTGCAGCAGGGCGACCCTTAGCGTTTCACTCCCCGCTGCACCATGACTGCCATTGGCGTTCCACTCAGTTGGATGGCCGGGGACCCGCACCAGTGGCCGGGGTGAAGAGCGGCTGTTGCTGCGGAACGCTCAAAATGGCGGCCGACTCCCCGGATTTGGGCCTGGTCCACTAGAACGACTCTGGACTACCCTGGAACTCGAATGCTTGCCTGCTCGGGCATGAGCCCCCACTCTTGAAGACGTCCTCTCAGTTTTAAAGGTTCTACGAGAGTCTTTGGCCCTCGACTCCCGCGGGCTTCCGATGGGGGCAACCGCCACTGTTGCTCGACTATCCCCCATGGATATACCGCTGCCACGGGTGTCCGCCGCCTTATCCACATCTGGTGCCGTGAGGGAGGCTGATTCAGTGCATCGGCGGAGAGAAACGCCTGCTGTCCCGCTCTCCGGAAGTGGCCACAACATTGTCACAGGATGGTAGTGCTCTCATGCTGACACCAGTTTTTGTCCGAATTACTAAGAGACACTGTAGACTGCCAACTTGATCAGCTCCGGTGGGACCTCAGCGTGACCCGGTAGGGAAGATTTTGCCTCCCTCGCCTTTGAGTCATGGTTCATGCTGCCTGTTCTTTCTGTTGGCGCTAACGAACTGTTTTGAACTGCCGAAAGGGATTCTGGTCCTGCCGCTACTTATTGGAGACATTGAACTATACTCTGGACCTGCCTGGCCTTGACCAAAATGGCGCCAGTATGGGAGCGACTTGCAGCTCCTTATGACGTTCTAGTTACTTAGCCTTGACGTTATGGGGGATGTATGCGGTCTTTGTGCACATGGCGGGCGGGGAAGGGTACTGACTGGGCCTACGGACAACCCTATTGATGTCGATTTTTCATTATTGATTATTGTATCAATAAAGCTTCGAAGTAATGTTACCCATGATACTCGCCCATGGTGTGCGTATGGACGATTTTATTGTAACTGATCCTGTTATACTTTCAATTATAAAATCAACCTTCACTGATCCTGCAACCGTTTGTCACGTTTATTTTTTTCAATTAAATGGCTCGCTTGTTACATACTCCTATACCCCTGGCTTTTGACCCTTTCCTACGCGCGGTCTGTACGACCGCCCTCGGGCGATCTATGTAATGAACAGACTACCATTCCCGAAACACAAGGGAATGCATCTCAGAGAGATTAGTCAAGTACGTGGTAGATAAAAACATTTTCGTGTTTATGCATGCTGATGTGCTTTGAATGCTGCCCCCCCTCATCATTTAGATTACCACCGCCCATTGCACAAAAGCGTCTCCACGCAAAAAAAACTTTTTTTTTTTGTTTTTTTTTGCCCCGCGGGGCCCTTTTAAAGCCTCCACATCAAACCTATGGGGTCAGGGAGGATCTACTATGCCCCCTTATGGTCATTTCCCCCTTTGTTTTGGCCTCCTCTTGTCTCTCGATCCTACCGAGAGACAAGATGGTGGCCGCTCCGGACTGTTTAGAATGTTGACAGACACCGGAGAGGCAATCAGCTTCGCTTCGCGAAGTTCCGTTACGCGTCAAGTACGCGAACCGGAGCGCTACCCGGAGCGCTGTTACAGATATATATATTTTTTTGAACGTTAATTTATCAAAATCCACTGGAGCACATATATTGAGACCTAGCAAAGGCACATCGGGCTAACAGTCCCTACAATTTTGCCAAGTTTCATGCAAATCCATTCAGCCGTTCGGGCTAAAAGTGAGGCCAACCGCCCTATGGAAATTAACATGGGAAAAACGCGTTTTGGGACCCCCCTTTTTTCTCGGCCCCCCCTTGACGAACCCCCCACCCCAAATTTTCAGGGGCTGCTCAGAAACAAAATGTTCCATTTTCCTGAACATTTCAGCCAATTCCGTCCACAAACGCCAAAGTTATTAGACATAGAATTTTCAAAAATCCCATAGAGAAAAAATCCTAACTATATATACCTACTGGCGACCGCTAGTAGGTAATATATATATATATATATATATATATAATTCCGCAAATTGCCCCAAGCATTGAGAAGGCACACTCCATGCTCTGCCATCCAGCCTAATTGTGCTGTTTGCATATTCAATCTCCGGCATTTGGTTACCTTTGCCGACGCGTTTCGGGGCTCAAGGCCCCTTCTTCCTGGGCATGAATAGGGTGATGTCATCAGTGATGTCATTTGAGATGTCATCAGTGATGTCATCAGTGATGTCACTGACCATGTCATGAATGATGTAATATGTGACATGATCAGCAGTGGATTGCGGGTGCGCGATATATAGTTAGTACTACTAACTATATATGGAATTTCAATGGTTTTGTGTGAGTAAAAAAAGGTTTTTTAAATGCTAATTCCTAACTATATATGGTCTATAACCTATGTTTTTTTCAGTGAATTTTCAAGGTTTTGTAAATGCTAATTCCTAACTATATATGGTCTATAACCTATGGTTTTTTCAGTGAATTTCAATGGTTTTTTAATAGCAAATATCATAAGCTGTCGAATGTCAAGTACGTGGTAAGAAAAAACATTTTCGTGTTTATGCACACTGATCTGCTTTGAATGCTGCCCCCCCCTCATTTCTATTAGGAGTACTCTCTCTTTGCAGATAGTGAAGGGTAGTTAACGCAGGCCTTTGCCCCCGTTGTAATCCGTCGTGGCTGCTTCTCTCTCCATTTGATTGATTGTTATCCAAGCATTTACTGTTTTAGAATTGGTTCTCTTTGGTTCATTCTCTATTTACAAACAAGCACAGAGTCACAATACTCTGTTTAGTCTTTGCAGATAGCGAAAAATTGTGTAAAAAAACAAAAGGAATCGAGCAAAATCAGTAGGCCACTAATGGGATCTCTTTTTGACCTCGCTAAAATAGAAACATTAGGAACAACCCCTCATGACAAATACGAAACTAGTGAGATGAACTGAACTCCACACCATGATGGCTGCAAGACAGCTCGGCTCCGCCACCCACCCCGCCCAAAATAACGATAAACTCTATGCAAATATATACAACACACCAGCAAAGTAACAGGGTAAAACATTTTATTAAACAACTATTTACATAACTATTTTAAACTTTTTGTTGCCCGATCCGGCTAGCTCAATCGATCGAGCATGAAACTCATGCACTCTGATGATTCAAAGTTTTGAAGAGTGCTTGTAACACTGTCTGAAGCCTATTTGCACTTGCTTCATCTTCACTATTCTAAAAGTAAGTGGGGGCTGTTTGAGTACGTTACTGCATTTGTAAACAATGTGATGCGGTGCCACCCTGAACCGCTTAACGGAGGCCCCCGAGGGACGGTGTGATGGCGCTGACTCGGAGGGGGTGCTTGGCTCCAGCCCCCTCCCCAAGTCGTGTTCTCCTGGTGTGGCCTGAGATCGCCCCCGACATAGGTGGCCGGCTCCCGGGATCAAGCGGAACTTTTTGCCTTTTGGTAACTCTTCCATTCTTGACCTTGTCCCACAATCCGTTTCATCTAAAGACACGCTGTAGTGGGGCGCCCCTTTACCATTTCAGTTGCCATTCCGCCCGCTTTTGCTACACTGTGCCTCTTCCGCTATTCAGCTGTTTACCGCCCGCTCTTTCGACTACAACGTCTCGCTCACCATGTAGTTGAGTTGCTCCCGCTCTTGCGGTGCAGCGATAGGCGGCTGCCACAGGACTCTCAAAATGGCGGCCGGCTCTTCAGATTTGGGTGTGGTCCACTAAAATGGCCCTGCGACACCTTGGAACTCGGACGCTTGTCTGCTAGAGCTTGGGCTCCATTCTCGAAAGCGTCCCCTCAGCCTTGAAGATTCTACAAAAGTCTTGGGGGCCCCGACTCCCGCAGGCTTCTGGTGGGGAGCGGCTAGCATGATTGCTCGTGGAATGGCCACGACGGAGCTACGAAATGGTGGTGCTCTCATGCTAACGCCAGCTTCAGTCTGAAACATCCAGAAACTCTGTAGACTACCAATTCGATCAGTTCCAGTAGCGCCCCAACGTGACCCGGTAGAGAAGAACTTGCCCTCCCCTCTTTGACTGATGGTTCTTGTTGCCTGTCCCCTCTGTTGTTATTTAACAGAACTATTTAGCCTGCTGAAAGGGGTTGTGTTCCGACCGCTGGTTGGTGGAGATATTTTGACTATATTCTGGACCTGCGTTGTCGCGTAATGCGTCATATGACGCGCCGCGTTAGCGCATCCGGAAGTGATCCGGGGCGCGGCGCGCAGCGCGTAACGTAAGCATAACAGATCATGTAACTTGTTAATAAAACTTTTCATTGGTTCATTTTACTTTTCTTATTCTAATGATGAAAGGCTTGGTCATATGACCTAAAAATTACGCTTTTTATTACTTTCGAACATTATTTTTTCTTAAACATATGTTATAATGTTCCAGGCTAATGTACTTTCCCGGAAAATTTACAACTGTCCTGCAAGTAAAATATATTCCTTTTTCGAGAAAAAGGGCGTTTCTTCGTCCCATGACGGAGCCGTTGAGCAAAAGAGGGTCGGCCTGCTGTCTTAGTCGCCGATACGCCAGAATATCAGATTCTTATCGATCACTTTATGTTGCAGGAGTAGAAAACACAACAACCCTTGACCATTTATCTTTACTGCGTTCCTGCGTATTATACCTTTTACCCTTCATGTAATTCGAATGCTTTATTTCACTTGCCTTTTACTGATTCTAAAACAGTGACTATTATTAAAAACTTTACCAATGTAAATACTACTACCATGTTTTCTTTTAAAAACCTTTATTGTGAAAATGTCAGTATACAAATACGGGCCTATAACCACGTGGGCCGGCCACGGAGCAAACTGTAATCGTATATGATGAGTAGACATTTACACTGTAGAGGAACGTAACGGGCGGGCCATTAGGTTGCAAGAACTAAGGTGTCTAACAGTTGCGGAATCGGTGGACGTACATGTTATAATTAAAATACGACAGGGCCAGTTACAATAAAATTATCTAGATATACATTTGCGGGCAAGTACCATGGGTGACGTTAATTCGAACTTTCAATAGTACAGTAATCAATAACACATCAGAACTTAATATCAATAGGGATGTCGAAATATTCAAACAATTCTCGTCCCCGCCCGCCATGTGCTTCAAAACTGCATACGTATCTCGTGATTTCAATGTTCTGCAACCAGTACACAACAAGGAGTTACGACTCCCATTTATTCTGGCGCCATTTTGGGCGAGGACGGGCAGGTCCAGGATATAGTCAAAATGTCTCTACCAACCATCGAGTATGATGATGTTCATATGCTGTATTTATTAGTGTAACACTCATCTGTCCACATGAAATTAATTTGCCACAATCTAAACATGTCATTTTAATCTTTCCAAAGTTCTTCTAAATATTTGGGACCGTTTCCCTTGCCTCTGATGCTGTCAGTGCCAGTTCTTTGATGAATGTACTGGCAGGTCGGGGGTTCTCCTCCAAATCTCTCTTTTATGCAGCACTATAATTAATCGGTGCCACCTCTCCATATGACGATGCATGGTATAGTTACCATAACTATATTTTTTTTCGGTTCCTCTGGAGAGTACATCGTGGCAGATGAAGCGTGTAACGTACCGGGAATTTACCTTTTTTGCATGTAGAGGAAAGGAAAAAAAATTCGAGCGTCCGAGTTCTAAGGTGTCCCAGGGCCATTTTAGTGGACCAGGCCCAAATCCAAAGGACAGGCCGCCATTTTGAGAGTCCTGTTGCAGCCGCCTGTCGCTGTAGCATCAAGAGCGGCCGAAACTCAGCTGAATGGCAACTGAAACGGTAAAGGGGCGCCCGACTACAGCAGACGAGCCTCCACCTGGGAAGGCCCGTTCACGCCGCCTCCCCCCCCCCCTTCGGGCACCCCACGCCGTTATTCGGAGCAGGATTGTAGGATGGCCACACCAATGCGGCAACTTGCTAGACACCACCTCGGTGCCAACCGAATCTCAGCGCCTTGTGGTGTCTTCTATTCAGAAAATATTGTTGTGCTGCCTTCGACCTATTCGCCGCAAGTGCGCACGCAACTCAGCTGCATAGCTTGCTAGACACCACCTCGGTGCCATCCGGATCTTGGCGCGTTGCGCTGCCTTTGGCCCCATTCGCACATCGGTCCGCTACTGACGCCACCTCACAGGCCAACGGGGCGCCCCACGCCCACTTTCAGCATTGTAGGATGGCCACACCAGTGCGGCAACTTGCTAGACACCACCTCGGTGCCATCCGGATCTTGGCGCGTTGTGCTGCCTTCGGCCTATTCGCACATCAGTCCGCTACTGACGCGAACTCACAGGCCAACGAGGCGCCCCACGCCGACTTTCAGCATTATAGGATGGCCACACCAGTGCGGCAACTTGCTAGACACCACCTCGGTGCCATCCGGATCTTGGCGCGTAGTGAAGCTGCAGCAGCTGCAAATAAGCTTCAGACAGTGTTACAACCGCTGCTCAGAACTCTCAACTATGACACCACCTCGGTGCCATCCGGATCTTGGCGCGTTGCGCTGCCTTTGGCCCCATTCGCACATCGGTCCGCTACTGACGCCACCTCACAGGCCAACGGGGCGCCCCACGCCCACTTTCAGCATTGTACGATGGCCACACCAGTGCGGCAACTTGCTAGACACCACCTCGGTGCCATCCGGATCTTGGCGCGTTGTGCTGCCTTCGGCCTATTCGCACATCGGTCCGCTACTGACGCTGCCTCACGTGCCAACGGATTTTCTACGCTTTTTATACCCTATGCCGCATAACAGGTCATGTGACTTGTTTATAAAACTTTTCATTGGTTCATTTTACTTTTGGTTTCCTAATGATGGAAGGCTTGATCATATGACCTAAAAATAACACTTTTCATTGGATGAAAACTTTCTTTTTTCCCAAACGATGAAAGCCCCACCTTGTTTCTGGATGTTTCAGACTGAAGCTGGCGTCAGCATGAAAGCACCACCATCTCGTGGCTCCGTCGTGGTCATTCCGCGAGCAATCATGGCAGCCTCTCCCCACCGGAAGCCTGCAGGAGTCGGGGGCCCCCAAGACTTTTGTACAATCCTCAAGGCTGAGGGAACGCTTTCGAGAATGGGGTCCAAGACCTAGCAGACTAGCGTCCGATTTCCAAGGTGTCCCAGGGCCATTTCAGTGGACCAGGCCCAAAAAGGAAAGAGCCTGCCGCCATTTTGAGAGTCCTGTGGCAGCCGCCTATCGCTGCACCGCAAGAGTGGGCGCAACTCAGCTGAATGGTGGATTTTGACACAGTGGACCAAAAGCGGACGGAATGGCAACTGAAACGGTAAAGGGGCGCCCCACTACAGCAGACGAGCCTCCACCTGGGGAGGCCCGTTCACGCCGCCTCACCCCCCCCCGGGGCGCCCCACGCCGTTATTCGGAGGGCGGCAACTTACTGGACATCACCTTGGTGCCATCGTTCTGCTGCCTTGGAACTATTCGCACAACAGACCGCTACTGATGACCCACCCCCCGCGACGCCCCACGCCGGATACCGAAATCAGTGCGGCACCCAGGCAACATCACCTGGGTGCCATCCAGAAATCTGGACGTTGTGCTGCGTTGGGACTATTCGCACAACCGACCGCTACTTCCTTCTTTTTCCCTAAAAATGTTTAAATGTTTTTACTGTTTTTGTTTTGTTGTATATATTTATAAGTTATTAAAGTTTTATAATCCTACTACTTTGTTGGAGTGCTATATATTTTTAATGTGACACATAATTGTAAAAACTTTGATGTACAAAGAGGCATCCCTGGAATCTTCCGCTTCAGGCTCGGTCCCCTCCCCAATCACAATACAGAATGGTTTTCAGATAGTAGGAACGCGTGTGGTGTGACGGATCTCATCGGGTGTGGGCCTTGATCTACTATAACTCCTTTGAAGAGGGGTGATTCTTTACAGCTGGGGCCATAAACTACATCTGCAGGGCTAGCTGATAGCCTGGGACCGGCCTGGACAATCGGACACAGAGGAAGAGGAGTGTCAGAGGGTGCGGTAGTGAATAGGGCGAAAGGGAGGTGTCGGACAGGCACAGGGTGTGATTCTCAGGGAAGAGCAGCGCAGATGGGGGGAGGTTTATTGCCCATGCGTAAGACAGAGAGCGGGGGTGACCAGTGCCTGGGGGAGATGCTTGCAAGGGTGGGGAGCCATGCTAAGGATCGACAGCGTGCAGAGAGTGGGTCTGGTCAAGGCATCTAAAATGGCTGCCGTGCACGACAAAAGCGTGGCATTTGAAAAAAGGCAAGATGGCGCAGACAATGTTTATCAACACTTCCTGATTTCCTTCGAATCGAACGTTAACAGACGTTATCTCTACCACACTACCGGTCCCCCTGGGCTTAAACGCCGAGATGGTAGGGACTGCATCCCGTGGAGATAGGCCGAGACGTCACTCAGCAGAAAAAAAAGAAAAAAAAAGTCTATAATCATACAATAAGTTAAAAGTCAATCATTCTTGTTTCCTTGTACTACACTCCCCAGGCCCGCGGGGCCCTTTTAAAACCTCCACATCAAACCTAGGGGGTCAAGGAGGATCTACTATGCCCCCTTATGGTCATTTGCCCCTTCGCTTTGGCCTCCTCTTGTCTCTCGATCCTACCGAGAGACAAGATGGCGGCCGCTACGGACTGTTTGGAATGTTTACAGACGCCGGAGAACCAATCAGCTTCGCTTCACAAAGCTCCGTAACGCGAAAAGTACGCGAAGCGGAGCACTGCCCGGTCCGCTGTCACAGATATATATCTTTTTTTGAACGTTAATTTCTCAAAATCCACTGGAGCACATATATTGAGACATAGCAAAGGCACATCGGGCTACCAGTACCTACAATTTTGCCAAGTTTCGTGCAAATCCATTCAGCCGTTCGATTATTTTTTTATTTTTATTTTTTGCCCCGTGGGGCCCTTTAAAAACCTCCACATCAAACCTAGGGGGTCAGGGAGGATCTACTATGCCCCCTTATGGTCATTTGCCCCTTCGCTTTGGCCTCCTCTTGTCTCTCGATCCTACCGAGAGACAAGATGGCGGCCGCTACGGACTGTTTGGAATGTTTACAGACGCCGGAGAACCAATCAGCTTCGCTTCACAAAGCTCCGTAACGCGAAAAGTACGCGAACCGGAGCGCTGCCCGGTCCGCTGTTACAGATATATATCTTTTTTTGAACGTTAATTTCTCAAAATCCACTGGAGCACATATATTGAGACCTAGCAAAGGCACATCGGACTACCAGTCCCTACAATTTTGCCAAGTTTCGTGCAAATCCATTCAGCCGTTCGGGCTAAAAGTGAGGCCAACCGCCCTATGGAAATTAACATTGGAAAAACGCGTTTTGGGACCCCCCTTTTTTCTCGGCCCCCCCCTTGACGAACCCCCCCCAAATTTCCAGGGGCTGCTCAGAATCAAAATGTTCCATTTTCCTGAAAATTTCTGCCAATTCCGTCCACAAACGCCAAAGTTATTAGACATAGAATTTTCAAAAATCCCATAGAGAAAAAATCCTAACTATATATACCTACTGGCGACCGCCAGTAGGTAATATATATATATATATATATATATATATATATATATACCTTTTCACAGTTTGCCCAAACAAGTGCACTCCTCACCGGGTTTCAAAAATAAAGCTCAGCATGGGAAAGGTCAGTATGTTCCCTCATTAATATTCAAATTGCCCAACGCGTTTCAAAATTGACTTCCTTGTTCACGGGCAGCAGCAGATTCTGAAATCACAAGAGACCGCAAAGCACTGTTAGTTAATCCGCTTTAATCCTGTTTCAAGTGAATATCACGTGTCACACAGTGCATGCTGGTAAATAAAGTCCCATTCCTTTAATCACACTGAATTGCTGCTCAATACCATTCAAATTTCATAAATACCCTTGATACGGTAGAAGAAACACATTGTCTTAGCCATGCCAAATAAGAGCGTCCACAGAGTCTGCATGGATTCACACTCCCAAAGCCACAGAACCGCCCTGTATGTTTGGCGGCGGTGCACTCAGCGGCCGGACCAGCCGCATCTATTCCTTTTCACAGTTTGCCCAAACAAGTGCACTCCTCACCGGGTTTCAAAAATAAAGCTCAGCATGGGAAAGGTCAGTATGTTCCCTCATTAATATTCAAATTGCCCAACGCGTTTCAAAATTGACTTCCTTTTTCACGGGCAGCAGCAGATTCTGAAATCACAAGAGACCGCAAAGCACTGTTAGTTAATCCGCTTTAATCCTGTTTCAAGTGAATATCACGTGTTACACAGTGCATGCTGGTAAATAAAGTCCCATTCCTTTAATCACACTGAATTGCTGCTCAATACCATTCAAATTTCATAAATACCCTTTGATACGGTAGAAGAAACACAGTGTCTTAGCCATGGCAAATAAGAGCGTCCACGGAGTCTTCATGGCTTCACACTCCCAAAGCCACAGAACCGCCCTGTATGTTTGGCGGCGGTGCACTCAGCGGCCGGACCAGCCGCATCTATTCCTTTTCACAGTTTGCCCAAACAAGTGCACTCCTCACCGGGTTTCAAAAATAAAGCTCAGCATGGGAAAGGTCAGTATGTTCCCTCATTAATATTCAAATTGCCCAACGCGTTTCAAAATTGACTTCCTTGTTCACGGGCAGCAGCAGATTCTGAAATCACAAGAGACCGCAAAGCACTGTTAGTTAATCTGCTTTAATCCTGTTTCAAGTGAATATCACGTGTCACACATTGCATGCTGGTGAATAAAGTCCCATTCCTTTAATCACACTGAATTGCTGCTCAATACCATTCAAATTTCATAAATACCCTTGATACGGTAGAAGAAACACAGTGTCTTAGCCATGCCAAATAATAGCATCCACGGAGTCTGCATGGCTTCATACTCCCAAAGCCACAGAACCGCCCTGTATGTTTGGCGGCGGTGCACTCAGCGGCCGGACCAGCCGCATCTATTCCTTTTCACAGTTTGCCCAAACAAGTGCACTCCTCACCGGGTTTCAAAAATAAAGCTCAGCATGGGAAAGGTCAGTATGTTCCCTCATTAATATTCAAATTGCCCAACGCGTTTCAAAATTGACTTCCTTGTTCACGGGCAGCAGCAGATTCTGAAATCACAAGAGACCGCAAAGCACTGTTAGTTAATCTGCTTTAATCCTGTTTCAAGTGAATATCACGTGTCACACATTGCATGCTGGTGAATAAAGTCCCATTCCTTTAATCACACTGAATTGCTGCTCAATACCATTCAAATTTCATAAATACCCTTGATACGGTAGAAGAAACACAGTGTCTTAGCCATGCCAAATAATAGCATCCACGGAGTCTGCATGGCTTCATACTCCCAAAGCCACAGAACCGCCCTGTATGTTTGGCGGAGGTGCACTCAGCGGCCGGACCAATCGCATCTATTCCTTTTCACAGTTTGCCCAAACAAGTGCACTCCTCACCGGGTTTCAAAAATAAAGCTCAGCATGGGAAAGGTCAGTATGTTCCCTCATTAATTTTCAAATTGCCCAACGCGTTTCAAAATTGACTTCCTTGTTCACGGGCAGCATTCAGATATATAAATATATATAAATATATATATATATATAAATATATATATACATAATACCTACTGGCGGTCGCCAGTAGGTTGTTATAGTTAGGACCTAGCAACCATAGGAAATCCGCAACATTCTATTGGGAATAACTTTGGCGCCGGTTGAGGAATTTGCGTGTAATTTTCCAAAATTTTGGCCAGCTCTGCTCCCCTCCTTCCCTGTAAATTTCGGGGGGATTCGTGAAGTGGGGGCCGAGAAAAAAGGGGGGACCCAAAACATGATTTCCCCATGTTAATTTCCATAGGACGTTCTGGCACGGAAACAGCCCGAACCGCTGAACGGAATTACGCCAAACTTTGCAAAATTGCAGGGACTGGTACGCAGAAGTGCCTTTGCTATATTTGGTGAAAATTGCTCCAGTGGTTTTTTCGAAAATGAACTTCAAAAACACATATATATCTATAGGCGCACTCCGAGCGCTCTCCGGTACGCGTACCGGGGAGCGCACCCGGCGCGCTACGGGAGTGCGCGAGCGGAAAGCTGATTGGCTGTCGGATGTCTGTCAACATTCTAAACAGTCTGGAGAGTCCACCATCTTGTGTCTCGGTAGAACCGAGACACAAGAGGTGAAAATAAAAAGGGGGAAATAAATAAAAGGGGGCAGGGTAGACACCCCCTCACCCCCTAGGCTTTCTGAGGGGGGCATAGAAGGACCCTGAAGGGCAAAAAAACTTTTTTATTTTTTTTTATTTTCGTGGGGTAAGCGCTGGGTGCGTTCCCATGTGCACTTCCCGGTACGCGCACCCTTAGCGCACCAAGGGGAAAAACAGTGTAAAAATGTTAAAAATAATTTAGAGTGCTTAGAGGTAGGGTAACTCTGAAAAGAGCTGTTGTGTTATGTGGGTGTTTTTTGTACCTACAATTAGGTACCGATGCAGAGTATAAAATTTAAGAGAAAGACTCTGTTCCCCTCATCTGAGAAATGTACACCATGTCCTCTGTAGATATCTTGCATGTTGTAATGCAAGTAATTGTGGTACATGGAACTCATACCATAGTCTCTCAGGAAAGTAGGAACAGATCCTTATGGGACCGCCTGAAAAGGCCTAGGAGGTGAGGGGTAGTCTACTTTGCCCCCTTTTCTTGTCTGAACTGTTATATTTCTCTCTCTTCTGTAACTACACAAAATGGCAGCGATAGGGTGCATCAGTGACAGACAGTGAGAGAAAGGAGGCTGGAGATGAAGAAGAGATGTCAAATACACATTGGAGATAATATAGTGGGAGAAGGGAAGTAAATATGAGTAAACTTACTATGTAACATACAAATGTTGCACTCTATACTATAAGTGTCATTTTATACTACAATCACTTCGCCACTACCTCATAAATTAGAAATAAAAATGATTAATGTCTCAAACAATTTTAAATTTCTAAATATAAATTTATTCTTCTGAATTTTCATAATTTCAAAGAACTAGTAACATGTCCTCATCAGGAATTTCGTCTTCAATCGTATCATCAGGAATCTTCTCATGAAAAGTCTGCAATGATGATTCTTGTAATTCTATGGTCTCCAAACTTTTGATAAATTCGTTATCAAGAGATTGATCAAAAAAATCATTCAAGTCATCTCCTCCTTGTGAAAATAGTTCATTATTGGTGCTGTCAATTTCAAAAAATGTAGTGGATAATTCAAAGGAAATTTCCACGGTCTCATCATTGTGATCCATTTTATTTTGAAATTTCTTGCTGTAAATTGCAGAAAAAAATAATCACTTTCATTTTTCGTTTTCAGTAATACATAATATAAAACTAACTTTATCAAGTATTTAGTTCTTTAAAATTAATTGGGTAGTGTATAGTATCAGGCAGGAACTAGAAATATAAAGCACTGCATGTGATGAAGCCTATCTTAATGCATAACTATTACAGAAGGACTGTAAATAACTAATAGAAAACATTTTTCAAATGATCTTAAAGTGTACAACATAGTGCTCCTTACAAATTAACAACTCACCTTTTTGAAAGTAGGAGAAGAGTTAGTACTGTGTAAATCAAACTCCACAAATTCAGCACCCAAAATTCCTCACAACTGTACCTCAGACAGTAGTATCACAAAATGTTTTCCTCTCATTTTAGATATATACATAACCAATCAAACTTCATCACACACAAATACAAAACCTAAGTACCATTTTGATTGGTTCTAAATGTCAACACTTTCAAATGTGTTTTCCCCATGCAATTTTCCATAGGACATTTAGACACGGCTACAGCCTGAATGGCTGAACGGAATTCCACCAAATTTGGAAAAATGGTAGGGACTGGTAGGTAGTAGGGCCTTTTCTATATTTGTTTAAAATTGGTCCAGTGGTTTTTATGAAAAGCAACTTCAAAAACACATATATATCACTAAGCGCGCTTCGAGCGCTTACCGGTACGCGTACCGGGGAGCGCACCCAGCGCGCCACGGGAGTGAGCGAGCGGAAAGCTGATTGGCTGTTGGATGTCTGTCAACATTCTAAACAGTCCGAAGAGTCTGCCATTTTGTGTCACAGTAGAACCGAGACACAAGAGGTGAAACTAAAAAGGGGGAAATGAATAAAAGGGGGCAGGGTAGACACCCCCTGACCCCTAGGTTTTCTGAGGGGGGCCTAGAAGGACCCTGAAGGGCAAAAAAAGTTTTTTATTTTTTATTTTCACGGGGTAAGCGCTGGGTGCGTTCCCATGTGCGCTTCCAGGTACGCGCACCCTGAGCGCACCACGGGGAAAAACATTGTAGAAAATTAAAGTAAAAAAATTTAGAGTGCTTAGAGGTAGGGTAGCTCTGAAAAGAGCTGTTGTGTCATGTGGGTGTTTTTTGTACCTACAAGTAGGTACCAATGCAGAGTCTCAAATTCAAGAGGAAGACTCTATTCCCTCCATCTGTAAAATGTACACCATCTCTCCTATAGATGCCTTGCATGTTGTAACGCAAGTCGTTGTGGTATATGGAACCCATACCATAGTCTCTGAGGAAAGCAGAAACAGTTTTATTCACATGTTTCCTTGCTTTCTCAATCTGTAGACAAAATTGGTTGGAATAGTTTTATTTTTGCCTTTGGCATATATTAGAAAATACCAATGCAGTTTTTGGAAAAAGAGACATCAATTGCCCAAACATGCCCTTTAAAAGCATTTCCAGACCTACCCCAGTCAAAGGGCCCAGGTCATTTCCACCACAGTGCACAATTATGAGGTCAGGCTGTGGTAGATGCATAAAGGGTTTTATTAATGGTATCAATTGGTGACTTCCTAATCCTCTCTGTCCAATCCACACAATGTCCACATTTGGTAAATCAAGGTTGTAAATACCTCTGTTACTTGCAAAGTTTTCACTCCAGTAGACAAAGCTATGTCCCACAAACCAGACTTTTGGCATCTTGAAGGTAGATGTGCTTCTAATCAGATGAGTTGTGGAAATGAAATGGCAGTTTGAAAGTAGGAATTATGAAAAAAAGTGGTTGAGATTCTGTGGTAAATAAATAATTAATTACCGGTACTATTTTTGAATACAGTGAATAAAACAGATAGCTCAATAAATAAGAGACAGGATTCGAGGTATCGAAGTCTACAGGCTTTAATCAGGCATAAGGGACAGGAACAGGAACGGGATAGCCTGCACGGGAATAGACTGATGGCAGCTGCCGGGAAAATGGGAATCGGGGGATTGGCAACTTTCAGTAACAGTACACAGTATATATATACTTAAACAATTACATTACATTCAATACAGTAGGCGTAGCAGTAGGCGTAACTCGTAGCAGTCGCGAAAGATAAGGACAAAAATGGGTGTAACAAGAAGGCGTGTACAGGGCGTATACATAGACATGTGATGTAAACGTCACAGAAGTGTCATAAACGAGGCAGAAACATGGAGGGGGCTACCTGAGCAGCTGGGACATTTAACCTAGTGGTGCGCGCAAACGGGCAATGACGTGTTACCAGGAAGAACTGGGGGCTATGACTTCTGCGCTAGAAGAGGAGACTAAAGTCTGTAGTGTCAGAGCGACATGTACCTATATCATATCTGGTATCTGGTGTTTGGGGTACATGTTGATAGAATCCAAAAGTTATCAGGGCAAAGGCTACTAGACACTAAGACTGGTGCGTGCATAATTCTATATGTATTGCGTGTGCTAGGAATATTCTATGAATATTAATACAGTATTTCTCTTATATGGAGACAGGAAGGCTAGACCATGACTGAAACTGTTGATGCGATTCAGTAGCTTAGGAATGCAGAGAAGGAGGACTGGACTGATAACTAGAAGCATAACATACTCTTGGCAGACTGGCAGGCAGAGCCAGGCCGGGCCGGGCACTGCGAGGCAGGAAGTAAGTGAAGGGTCAGGGATGCAGGTGGGGGCTGTATCGCTCCTCTGAGAGGGTTCAGGAGACTGGAGCTTGAATCAGATGTCCGGGCCCTTTTGAGGCCTAGAAACGGGGACAATTCAATGAATTAACGTGCACACTGTAAAATGTGGCAACATAGGCCTAATACTCGTTGCTTTCACGAGAATTGGAAACTGGCATACTAGAGATGGACACAACTGTAATTGCATCTTTAATCGGTCACAGGGGGATACATGCATATCGATCATGCACATATAGCATAATATGGGGAACACATAGGCACATATAACATGGCAAAATTTACTTTTCCACATTCCCTCCTTGTGCCCTACGTTTCCATCGGGAAACATCAATATTCATGATACCATCTATCATTTCATATAGCATCATTTGCTCGTCTCGAATTGTCTTGGAACGGGATTTAGGACTAGGAATACAAGAGGTAGCATACATGCCGCAAATCGCAGGGCCACATTGTATACAGAGGCAGCAACTGAATACGATCATTACTGCAATACCCAGGAATGACAATACTTTCCATTCCCAGGCAGATATGATACTCCAGAGCCAACCGGACCATGTCCAGGTGCCTGGATTCTGGTGTAACTGATGGGCAATTTTATGAAGTCTGGTTATAGCTGAATAAACAGACGGCGCGTTATTAGGAATGAAAATGCAGCAACTAGATCCGATGACTCTACAAGCTCCTCCTCTATCGGCTAGTATGACGTCAAGAACGAGACGATTTTGGAGCACAACAAAACGCATAGCAGATTGTTCTTCAGTTAAATTACCTAGAGCGGAAGTAGTCTCATTCACTACTGCTTCAAGGGTTCTGGTTAACCTACGTATTAACTTACTATTCTGGATAGGTCCTATAAAGAAAAAGAAACCTTTATTGAAGTCTGTATACTGTTCTAGAGTAGTTTCAGTTTGATCGACAATTGGGGGCTCGATCTCCCTTCTATGTCTGACGTGTACTAGATGTGTGTTTCTGTGATAATCGGATGGGGCTAGAAAAACTGGTGGCAGTAGGAAGGCAATGTAACATGTTCCATCCCAATCGAGGGGCAGACGAACATATGCGGTCTGACCACAAATAAAATAAGAATGACGTGAGGCTTTGAAAATAGATTTCCCACTGTCACTATACTCGACAATAGTAGAACAATCACTATGTCCTACATGTGCGGAACCATTCTTTCTGATACATAATTCGCCTTTGACTGGTAGTACTGAAATAGCAGGCAAATCTGGAGTAGTATCGGACTGAACATTCAGGACCATGAAATTCGAAGAATAATTACCTAAATCATATACTTCATTTTCTAGATCTAACCCTGTTCTATGGGAAAGACCTTGCTTGTCTGGGAAACATGTTCGATTCAGAAAGGACATATCATTCGAGGATGACGTTAACGTGGACCATGCTCCACACGAACCATTATGTGAAAACGGATAAGGAAAGAGTGGCAGAACTCCCTTCGGCGTCTGGAAAGGGGGGAGTCGACCACACACCCAACAATTAGTGGCATTGCTGGTCTGATGTGAATAGTGTAACATTCGGATGAATGTATTGTTACGCATAGCAAGACGATAGGATAGCTCGTGAGGAGGCAGATCACTAAATGTGTGCTCTACTGTAGCATTGGAAAACATATGTACATGTGAAATTGGAAAACATAAATGTAAAGCATAACTTGTGCAGGTAATCATAAGACTCAAAAATAACAAGAAAAATAGAACGATGATACATCTTTTAGAGTTTTGACTAACTCTCTCACTATGTGGGTCTGTCTCATACATGTCAGGAACCTGTCTAACCGTTTCACCCGAGAGGGACTTAGACAATTAAACTGGCTGACTTATTTTACTAGACCGGAGTTTCGTTTTATACTCCTGCTGCGGAGTTTTCTCTAACAGGGGAAGTTTGAGTTCAGAGTCTGTTTTTTTGCAGTCCTTAGGAATAAGGCAGTCCTTAATAAATGTCTTTTGTCGTAATCCATGGAACTTCTTGATATGACTGGTGTGGACCCATCCCTTCCGGCCCTCTAGTTTGACCGCGGTCCTTGTTGTCAACAACACCATGTGAGGCTCCTTCCAACGGGGCTCCAGCGGACTTGAACGATCAAAATTGCGCACCAGGACATGGTCTCCCGGAACGACTTCATGCGGTTTCACCTCAGTGTTGTCTGGAAATGCAGCGGCAACCTGTGAACGACAAGAGTGTAGGGCAGACATCAAGGAAGCTAGGTAATCTGTCAGCATATTACTGGAAACATCTGTAATACTACAGGGTCTAGGTGTACCCCACATGTTTGGAGGGCGGCCGAATACGACCTCATACGGGGACAGGCCTGATCTGGAATGTGCAACCATTCTCATGTAGAATAGAGCAACTGGCAGGGCAACTAACCAATCTACACCTTTTTCTCTACATACTTTAGCAATGCGGATTTTCAAAGTCTGATTATGTCTCTCTACGAGACCGGCTGCTTCAGGATGGCGCACACAATGGAACTTCCACTGGTACCCTAACAGAAGGGAAACATGTTTCATGAGCTCGGATGAGAATGGCTGGCCGTTATCTGAATACACGACCCTAGGTAATCCATAGCGGGGAAAGAACTCACGAACCAACTGTCTGGCAGTGGTCGCAGCTGTGTAATCTGGAACTGGATATGCTTCTGTCCACCTGGACAAAGCGCATACAACTACGAGGACATACTTGAAACCTCGACATCGCTCCATCTGAATATAATCCATCTGGAGGACTTCAAAAGGGTGGTCAGGAGGTTGGAATCCACCTTGTTCCACCGGGACACTTTTACCTGGATTGAACTGACAACATATCATACAGGTACGGACTTTCTGTTTGGCTGCAGCTCGTAAATGCTTGTTGAACCAAAGGTTCTGAATACTGTCTAACATAGCTTTTTCTCCTAGATGTGCTGGACTATGTGCGGTATTAATAATGACTTGAACCATAGAGTCGGGGAGAAACCATGTGGCTTTTCCCTTCGTCAACCATCCTTGATCTGTCTGGACCCCTCCTTGTTCGGACCATTTCTTGATTTCTTCAGGAGTAGCATGTAACTGTATGTCTATGACATCTTGTGTAGGGTCCTTAACAGTCATACAAGTAGTCTGATCTGGAGTGAGTGTCTGTGTCGTGTTAACTGGAATGTCTGGAGTCTGAGCTGTAAGCTTGGCTGTTCGATCTGCTAGATCGTTACCTTGGGAAATGATGTGAGTGACTTTCGTATGTGCCTTGCACTTCATGATAGCAATAGCTGTCGGTAAATGTATTGCATCTAACAGAGCTTGAATGAGAAGACCATCCTGGATCTTGGTTCCATGAGAAGTCATAAAACCTCGTTCTTGCCAGAGCACTCCAAAGTCGTGTACGACTCCGAATGCATAACGTGAATCTGTGTATATGTTTACTTTCTGGTTCTTGGCACGTATGCAGGCCTGGGTCAGAGCGACTAGCTCTGCTGCTTGAGCAGACAGGGTGTCAATACGACGTGTTTCTATAACTTCGGTGTCAGTAGTCACTGCATACGCGGCTACTAGTTCTCCTGTACTTGTTCTCATACATGAACCATCCACATAAAGTGTCAGGTCGGGATCAGGTAATGCAATATCTGTCAGATCTTGTCTTGGCTTTGTCATAGTGTTAACAACTTCCACACAGTCATGTGTGGCAGGATTGGAAGTGACTGACGGTAACAGTGTAGCAGGATTTAGAATGTTGCAGCGTCTCATTTCTATGTGTGGCTGGAACAGTGTCAGTTCATAACCTGTTAAACGTGCAATTGTCAAGTGCTGAGTCTGTGTTCGGTTTAAAAGAACTTCCACGGAGTGTGGAACTTGTACTGTCAGGGAGTGTCCTAACACTATGGAATCACTTTGTCTGATCGCTAGAGCTGTGGCTGCAACTGACTTGAGGCACGCAGGCAGAGCCTGGGCCACTGGATCTAATGTGCTTGAGAAATAAGCACAGGGCTTGTATTGTCCTGCTTGGTCTTGTGTGAGAACAGATAATGCAGTACCATCACGTTCTGTGACAAAAAGTGTAAAAGGCTTACTGTAGTTCGGTGTTGCTAGAACAGGTGCTTGGCATAAGGCTTTCTTTAACTCATTAAAACCAAATGTATGTTCCTGGGTCCAAGGGAGGACAGTCGATACGGCTGCCTCCTGTGTCGTTAACTGTATCAGTGGCTGGGCTAGAAATGCATACTGAGGAATCCATTGTCTGCAGTAAGAAGTGAGGCCGATAAAAGCTCGTACCTCCTTCTGTGTCTTGGGCTGTGGAAGACTCGCTATTAACTGGATACGGTCAGGTGTCAACTGCCTACCCCACTTGGACAGCAAGTGTCCCAAGTATACCACTTGCTGGACACAGAATTGTAATTTGGAAGGGGACACCTTGTGCCCCTGCTCGGCCAGAAAATACAGAACTGTAAGTGACGCACGCTCGCAGTCACGTTCAGAACGGGCTGTGATCAGTAGATCATCGACATACTGGAGCAGGGCAGTGTCAGTTGGCATGTGAATATTGTCTAGTTGTCTCTTAAGTGCTTGACTGTAAATACTAGGACTTTCTGTAAAACCTTGAGGAGCTCGTGTGAATTTATAGCTTCTTCCATTTAAACAAAAACCGAAAAGGTACTGGCTGTCTGGGTGAATGGGGACACTGAAAAATGCGTTCTTGAGATCGATAACTGTGAAGAACGTAGCTTCAGAATCAATGGCTGTCAAAAGTGACGAAATATCTGGGACTACTGGATACTGAGATATGATACATTTATTAAGCTCTCGGAGATCAATCACTAATCGATATACTGGAGGTGCATTTGGATCAGTACGTTTCAGGACTGGAATGATAGGAGAATTACATACATTGGAGTCAGTTTCTACAACCACTCCTTGAGCAATAAGTTCGTCAATAATTTTGGATAAGGCTGCTACAGCCTCAGGTGGCAATTTGTACTGTCTGATTCGTGGCAAAACTACACCTTGCTTCAGAGTCACACGATGGGGTGTGATATGCATGCATCCTACATCAGTTGGACCTTGCGCCCATAAATGCTGTGGTACATTCAACAATCTTGGATCAAAATCACGTAATACATAATGACCTTTGAAGTCTCTCAAAAACAAGCGGACCCCTTCTGGGGAACAGCAAATAACTGCTCCTAATTCTTTCAATGTCTTAATGCCTAACAAATTTTCTGGACATGATTTCGTAAGTAACAAATCAGTAGTTCGGGACAATGGACCGACTTCTAGAGTAACTGGTTTCGAAATTTCATTAACAATAGGTTTTCCTGAAAATCCAAGGGAAACATTTTTAGAGCCTGAGAGCGGAGCCCCTGGAACCTCGACATGACTGATGGTAGTCCTACTTGCCCCTGTATCAATCAGAAACTTTCTGTCTTTCCCTAATACTTGACTGTGTACATAGGGACCCTCTTGATCTACAGGTATCTCGATGAGAGGCAAGCCTACCTCCCTCTCTAGGCTGTTTCATGAATACGGCTGATAATCTGGATACTCTGTCTGGGCATACTGGTACATCTGCTGTGTAACATGCTGTGTTGCAGCGATAGGCTGCGGTGCTGTAACTGTCTGTTGTGCATTCTGTGGTGACTGAGAAGTCTGTGAAACTTGTTCTTGTCTGGGCGGACGTGGTCTTTCTTTAGTTTTACCAGTAGCTATGTTGTGTTTCAGAACTGCACACTCGTTTATAAAATGACCTGGCTCTTTACAGTGATTGCATGTCCCTTTAACGGGAGCTGCAGGATGACTGGCTTGATTCGGACCCCTCTTCTGACTGTCTGGTGGAACAGATTGTGCAACTAATACTTTCATTTTCGTGTCTTTCATACGTCTCCTTTCGTGTTCTTGCTCTTCCCTGATTCTGTTCTGGTGGTACTGGAGCATTTGTAACATTTGTGACGGAGTATTAGCTTGCCAGGTACTTTCGACTTTCAAAACTCGATTTTTAACTTGTGGACTTGAATTCTCGACTAGTTTGGTAACAAAAAGATGAGGGAACGATTCACTACTTGTTTTCAGACCACTGTTAATAATAAAAAAAAATTCTAATCTAGAATAAAAATCACTAGTGTCTTCATCTTGTTTCTGTTTACAAGCTGAGATTGCATCCCAATCCTCCTTTTTCGTGGCTAGTAATCTTGGCAAAACTTGTATCAATAACTCGGGCAAATCTTTACATTTATCCCCAAGACCGGTACCTGGTACTCGTAAACCATCTTCAGCTTCTAGAGCTGTCCAATCAATCTTTTTCTCTCCCACCTCCCATTCTTTTTCCTTGAGTTTTTCATATACCCCTGCGGGCAACAGAACCTTTAACATTTTAATGATATCAGGATACGTGTATTCTCCCATACGGAGCATGTCTTTTAATTCACGGTGGAACCCTGCTGGATCTTTATCGTGACAGGGAATTAACTTTTTCATCTCTAAGAGTTCCATTTTTGTGATAGGGGTGTATACAAATACTCGTTCTAGATCACCACCCGCTCCTCTAACTGGGTGTACTTCTCGTAACGGATGCTGTCTATCTATGTAAAATGATTTACTTTCTGGAGGTGAGACGTGAACAAAATGCGGATTTAGAAACGTTCTATATTTGTGGCGCTGTTCTAGAATGACACTAATTAAATCAGTACCTAGACCTCTCCATCTATACTGGAGTAACTCATTCAAAACATCATGTAACGGACCTGGATCAGAATGCTGTCCCTCATACAGTGTAATGAGGTGCTGAATCATATACATACCCACCAGTCGCTGCTCGGCTGGGGGCAGTTTCAGAAACATTTGTGCCACTATTTCGTCTGGAAAAGTGGTAGAATCAGTTGTCCATCGGACTGCTGATCGGGCTAATTCTTGTTCATGCATTGTACCAAGTTCACTATAACCGATTCGTGATTTCAGAATGTGATCGGTAGCTTGGAATACTTGCTCAAGAGAACTCTGTTCTGGTGCTGGAGGAGGAAAAACTTTCTTGTGATCTAGGCGTGAATGTCGGTCGGGAAGTCTAGTTCTACCTACATACGCTATTCTGGAGGGATTCTCGTCGTCTACCTCTTCAGTAGGAGAGTCGTCTTCTTTCTCGGTTACTTGTGCTGCTTCCCGTTTCTCGTGTAACTTTATTATTTCCCTACGAATTTTCTTGTACATACTCTCTATACAGTTCTGTGTCTTGTGTCTTCCCTCGGTTATATGGTCACTCCACCTGGTCAAGACTTTCATTTCTTCTTGATCTTTATCCGGATAATCTTGTTCTCTTATTAAACAATTAATTAAAAACTTTAAAAGCATGAGCTGAATCTCGACTTTTCTTTGAATCATGGCGTCGCAAACACTTTCTGGATCCACTCCTGTACGGATAAAACGATATATTCTGTCTAGATATTCTTTCATATTGGGCAGGGTGTCCAAATATTCGGTCACCCGTCTTAAACGTAATGAATATATGACCATATTACCATCGCCTGAAACTGGATCATAACGACATTCGGTAAGTGCTCGCTTGATATCTGTAAATGTTTGAATTTTTGGCGTACGCTGTAACGCTCGTTCATGTAGCTCAAGCAGCGTCATACATCTGTGTTGAGGCGGGGTACCAGGAGGACTTCCCCCCGTGGCTCCTAAACTAGAATCGTCGGTGTGTACTGTACGTGCTGGGAGAGTGACTGATGTAGCGGGTACATGTACTGTGGGCTGGACCGGGGGTGCCGTAACAGATGCTGCAACGGGTGCCCCGGTGGCTGGAGGAACAGGAATTACATTATTTACGGGAGCAGGCGGGACAGGATTTGCATATTCCGGGACTGTATCGTCCAAATAGGACGAGAGAAAAATATCAGCTGCGGTCGGTTTGTGACGTAGCTTAATCGGAACTAATGGCGGTGGAAAATTACATGGTGCTTCCGGGGTTGCTTTTGGCAAGCCCTCGGCAAGAAGAGGATACATACCCTTAATAAGGGCATTTCTCTGTCTGTCTGACTGTTCTGCTTTAACTCGTTCACCTACTTCGATTAATTCCCTTTCTTGGGCTCTTTCTGAGGATTCCCTACTTAATTCTGTTTTTCTGATTTCTTTTTCGGTTCTTTTGTGAGATTCTTTGCGCCATAACTCGATGGCATCTTTCTGGGACTGTCTGGCTTTCTTTTTCTATAATGCTTCTTCTACTTGCATGATGCACTCGGCATCCCATGTACCTGATATGGGCCATCTATATTTCTCTTCTAACTCCTTGGTATAATCCACCCATAAGTCTAGATATAATATGGCACTTAAGCCATGCTTATGATACATAAAATGACCTGGACTGTCCCTAAGCGGGACAGGAACTGCTTCCTCGAGCAACCCTTTTCTGGTTTTTAACTGACGTAACTTGGAAAATAGAGGCATTCTCTAGACTGGAATCCAAACACAATACAATACACGATAAACACAATAATGACTGGAAAAACAAATCACTCATACCACGACATTGAAAACACATTAAACGACATTTAAAATAACAGTTCGGACAGAATATTACCTGGTATACTGAGAACAGAACACATGAATTTCTCGAGAACGAAACTTACTAGAATGACTAGATGTACTGCTAAACAGTACGAAACTTACCGGTCCCATAAAGAGACACGTCGGACCCGCGTCCACCTAGGTGAACACTTCGGACTGGATCTGCGTACCCAAACCCACGGACCAGAGACAAATTAATTGACCCTGTCTAGATACTACCCCAGCAACGGTACTCACCGGGCAGCAAGAACGGAAGGCCTCGGACTGGACTGGACTGCTACGACGACGGACTACGAACTTCGGACTTCAGTTACAGGTGGGCCTCCGGATACCGTGGGCCTGAGGGATACATGAAGCAGAAATATCTGCACGTGCACGGTATGGTTCCGTCACGGCTGCAGAGGATCAGGGGGCCTGCGTGGCTTCGCCGGCGCGTGGGGAAAGGGCAAGTCCCTGTTCGGGCGCCTTTATGTGGTAAATAAATAATTAATTACCGGTACTATTTTTGAATACAGGGAATAAAACAGATAGCTCAATAAATAAGAGACAGGATTCGGGGTATCGAAGTCTACAGGCTTTAATCAGGCATAAGGGACAGGAACAGGAACGGGATAGCCTGCACGGGAATAGACTGATGGCAGCTGCCGGGAAAATGGGAATCGGGGGATTGGCAACTTTCAGTAACAGTACACAGTATATATATACTTAAACAATTACATTACATTCAATACAGTAGGCGTAGCAGTAGGCGTAACTCGTAGCAGTCGCGAAAGATAAGGACAAAAATGGGTGTAACAAGAAGGCGTGTACAGGGCGTATACATAGACATGTGATGTAAACGTCACAGAAGTGTCATAAACGAGGCAGAAACATGGAGGGGGCTACCTGAGCAGCTGGGACCTTTAACCTAGTGGTGCGCGCAAACGGGCAATGACGTGTTACCAGGAAGAACTGGGGGCTATGACTTCTGCGCTAGAAGAGGAGACTAAAGTCTGTAGTGTCAGAGCGACATGTACCTATATCATATCTGGTATCTGGTGTTTGGAGTACATGTTGATAGAATCCAAAAGTTATCAGGGCAAAGGCTACTAGACACTAAGACTGGTGCGTGCATAATTCTATATGTATTGCGTGTGCTAGGAATATTCTATGAATATTAATACAGTATTTCTCTTACATGGAGACAGGAAGGCTAGACCATGACTGAAACTGTTGATGCGATTCAGTAGCTTAGGAATGCAGAGAAGGAGGGCTGGACTGATAACTAGAAGCATAACATACTCTTGGCAGACTGGCAGGCAGAGCCAGGCCGGGCCGGGCACTGCGAGGCAGGAAGTAAGTGAAGGGTCAGGGATGCAGGTGGGGGCTGTATCGCTCCTCTGAGAGGGTTCAGGAGACTGGAGCTTGAATCAGATGTCCGGGCCCTTTTGAGGCCTAGAAACGGGGACAATTCAATGAATTAACGTGCACACTGTAAAATGTGGCAACATAGGCCTAATACTCGTTACTTTCACGAGAATTGGAAACTGGCATACTAGAGATGGACACAACTGTAATTGCGTCTTTAATCGGTCACAGGGGGATACATGCATATCGATCATGCACATATAGCATAATATGGGGAACACGTAGGCACATATAACATGGCAAAATTTACTTTTCCACAATTCAGTGCACTTGAAAAACAAGAAATGATTGGTGCTTTCTTAAAATCATGATTGCACAGCTTAGAGCCTATTTCTGAAGTAAGTGGCCTAACAGACATGCTGCCTAAGATTCCCTACTAGTACATATGCTAAAGACTAACTGACTTTAAGAAAACATGTATTTCCACTCAGAAGAGGTGTTAGCTGATGAAGTTTTAGGGAGATGTCCTAAGGCTCCAGTGTATACTTGGAATTGTAGTAGTATTTGCAGTGTGCGACATGATTCAATTTATTTGTTTCACAGTTTCTTACGGACATATACTAAGAAAAGTGTAAAACAAAAAATGAAAATTTTGCTAGAGTTAGATCCTTGTAGAGTGAGAGAAAAAACAGGTTTGCAAGGGCATTCACTGGCTTGTCTTTCAAGAAAAGTATGTCAGAGTGTTTTTCACCATTTTAGGATGTTAGCAGTGCATCATAATAAAGTGAGGAAATTAGTGAGAAGGTTGTATTATGCAAAAAGTCCAGCACTTAAACTAAAACAGTTAAACAGTGTTCTTTTGCATGGAACTGAATTAGATGTGAAGAACATTTGTGAAGAAATTGAGTTTTGTTACTTTGGTGAAAAAGAGGACAGTGCAGAAATGGATACAGTAATAGAACGTAATGTAGAAGAGAAGGTAGAGATTTCAAGTACAGAAAAATTTGACCATGAAATTACAAAGTTTAAAGTCAATTCAAGTGAAAGGCCTAATTTTACTTGTGTGTGTTGTCGACGAACTCATTATAAGCATCAGACTAGGTTAGTTGATTTATATGTAAAAAGCGAAAAGGTAAATAATAATGAGTGGAAGGATTTTGCAACTTATTTGTTGGTAGAAAATTGTTTTGATTTGGGTTCTGATCAACGTAATTGTAAATATTGCTATAATAAATTAAATGAAAACAGAATGCCTGTTCGGCTATTCATAATAATCTGGTGTTGGTAGACATTCCTTCTGAATTAAATACCTATGAGTCTATTCTGATTCAATGTGTGCATCCTTTTCAGGCTATTGTTCGCATGGAGCCTAAGACAGGGAAATTGCCTCCTTCAGATTTACAAAGAGGATTAAAGGGAAGAGTTGTTTATTTGCCTCTAGATTTTAAGAAAAATATTGATACAATTGTTGTAGAAAAAGTAGAAGAGGAACCTCTGGTTATTCAAGTTAATGGTGTTCCGACAAAGAGTCAGAAAATCTGCCAAGAATTAGTGGATGTTAGGAAAGTCAAAAAGGCAACGTTGTATTTGGTAAAAAACAATCACTACTACAAAAATGTATATGTTGGAGAAGAAGAAACAACTGTAGAAGAGGACAGTGATTTCTCAGCTGGGCAAATTGAAAAAGTTGATGTCTCTAGAAGTGAATACATTTATGAACATTATAGTGTTCATCCATTGCATTCCAAAGAAGTAATGGGGAATGCTATTGACTTTTTTCAAATGAAAGAAGACAAAAGGAAGTCCCATTAGTGTATGGGAAGAAAGTTTGGAACATCGTTGTTTTCCACAGTTATTTCCAACAGGTCAAGGTGGACGATATGACGACCGACCTGTTCAAATTCCTGCATCTGAATACCGGACATCCAGAATATATGCAGAAGATCCAAGGTTTCGTCAATGCATTCCATATTTGTTCCATCTACTGTTTGAGAGTGACTTGTCTGTACTTTCTTATGCAGTGAACCATATACTGAAAAGTGGAGTACATCTGCAAAATGTTTCGGCAAGGGACTTTATGGATAAAGTGAATCTGCAAGACAGTGTTTTGGAATCTCACCTAATTAATCTCATGGCATGTCAGCATGGTACTAATGAGTATTGGTACCGTCGTCATGGGGAATTAAAATGTATGCTAAGAAACTTAGGAACTCCTACATGGTATGTTTGGGAAGACTTACTTGAATTTCTACGAGATGGAAATAAAAACATTGAAAATATTGAATACAAGACACCTGGAGAACTGTGCTCTTTGGATCCAGTTAATGTATGCAGATATTTCAATCATAGGTTTGAAGCTATGATGTCTTTTATTACAAACAAACAAAATCCTCCGCTTGGAGAGGTTTTGGATTTCTTTTGGAGAAAGGAGTATCAAGCAAGAGGTGCTCCTCACATACATATGCTGCTATGGATTAAAGATGCACCAAAATTTGGAACAGATTCAGATGAGAAAGTGATGAGTTTCATTGAACAGTATTCTACATGTGCTGTTCTGAAAAGTACAGAAGAAAACAATTTAAGACATCAAGTTTTACGCTTTCAAACCCATCGTTGTGGAAAATACTGTTGTCGAAAATACAAATCCAAGGACAAGTTCTACACAAAATGTCGTTTTGCATTTCTACGTCCAGTAACATCGAAAGGAAGAGTGAATAATTTTATGTCTTCTCTGCGCCATACTGTGACAAGAAAATCACCTAACAATACATACAACCTAAGAAGAAATGATGAGTCCAAATATATAAATGACTACAACCCAGTCATTTTGTCCATGTGGAATGCTAACATGGATATTCAATATGTTGCTGACAACTCTATTGCTGTGGCTCGATATGTGACGTCTTACATCACAAAATCAGAAAAGACAGAACTGAAGGAAATGTGGGAGGAGATTTCACATGAAAAGAGTCTAAGCAAGAAATTATACAGTTACAGTCTGAAGATGTTGTTGCATCGAGAAATTGGAGCATATGAATGTTCTGATCGGTTATCATCAGCAAGTCTATATGCCAAATCTAGAACCATCATTTGGGTGAGTCTATGTCTTGCTGCAACATGAAACCGAGTTTTGAAATCTGTACAAGAAATAGAGTATTTGGCGGAGAAAGAACCAGACAGTACAGATATTTTGAAGACAAACATGTTGGATACATACTATCCAAATAGAAGTAGTCATCTTGAGAACGTTTGTCTCTATGAAGTTCTGCAAACCTATACTTTTAAGAGGAACGTCACAGAAGATATCAATAAAAGTATATATGCTGTAATTGGATCTGAAGGCTGTCTGGTGAAACAAAGAAAAGGCCATTTGATTAATCATCGAAAACTGAGTTGTGAATCTCTAGACAAAAGAGAATTTTATTACTTAGCTCTTTTGCAACTCTTTAAGCATTGGCGTACGGAACAGGAACTACTTGGAGATTTTCTTACTTATGAAGATTCGTTCAATGCAACCAAGGATACCATAGAATGTCCTGTTTTTCCAAATTATCTGCAAATGTTGAACGAGGAAATACAGCAAGAAGCTACAATTGCAGCAGAAATTGCTAGAGACAGTTCTCAAGACAGTCAGAGTTCTGATTCATTGAGTCAGGATCCACTAGGAGGACCAATTATACAAAATGAAGCTGCCACTGCCATGGATGAAGTTGAAAGAGACATGAAACAAGTTCAGGAGGATGTAATTAACTTAGAAGAGTTGGAAAAAGAACTAAACGTTGAGCAGAGACAAATATATGACGAAGTCACAGAACAGATTGAGCATGGTTTATCTCATGAGAAAAAAGAGTGCTCATGTACATCATTTATACCTGTCCGACTCTACGTGAGTGGAGAAGCAGGAACTGGAAAAAGTTTTCTGATTAAAGCAATTGCAATTTATCTGCAGAAAAGAACGGAGTCATCCATGTCTTGTGTTGTTACCGCTCCAACTGGGTTGGCAGCACATAAAATTAAAGGGATTACTTTACATCGTTTATTGATGCTGCCTGTAGAGCATGATAATAAGTTACAATACCACAAGCTATCTGGAGAAGCTTCTTGTGAAGTTTCCCGAGTCTTGAAGAAAATGAAACTTCTTATCATTGATGAAGTAAGTATGGTATCAAATGTAATGCTTGCTTTTGTGCATTTAAGAATGCAAGAAATTCTTAAAACAGAGTATGATGTGTTATTTGGAGGCATACACATCATTGTTTTTGGAGATCTACTGCAACTAACTCCAGTGAAAGGACAACCAGTGTTTAAAATGCTTACACATGAAGATACAAGGAAGTGCCTAGGAAGCATTGGAAATGTTAACATATGGTTACATTTCAAATATGCAGAACTGCTACAAAATATGCGACAGGCAAAGGATGAAGATTATAAAAAGATTCTACAAGATGTAAGAATTGGAAAAGTAAGCGAGCATGGGAAAGCAGCTTTACATGCACGATTAATTTCAAATTTGTTTCCAAAAGAAAACATTCTCCCAGAGAATATTTTTAAGAAAATTCCAGAAAACAAATCTGTCATATGCTTGATGCCAACTCTGCAAGAATGTTCAATCTTCAACAACAAAATGTTAAAGTTGGAAAATCAAGAGATTGTGAAACTGGAAGCTATTGATAAAATAAAACATGAAGGAGCAACTATTATCTTGTCAGAAAAATTGAAATCAAAATTGGATTCTTTAGAGAAGACAATATCTAAAACTCCTGGTTTAGAAAAGACTCTTTATGCATCTTTAAATTGTCGTATAATTTTACGACGTAATTTACATGTGGAAAGAGGTTTAGTAATTGGAGCAATGGGTCATGTTGTTGATTTTGTGAATTACCGAAATAGAGATGGAATTGAATTTATAAAAATTAAATTTGATGGTATTGAAGAAGTACAACAAATCAGTCAGTGTTCTGCCCAATTTTTGCTTGTGAAAGATTTATATGTCCGCAGAAAACAGTTTCCTGTTTCTTTGGCATATGCGGTGACTATTCATAAATCTCAAGGTTTAAGTGTAGATAGTGCTTGGTGAATATTGGAAGTTCCGTGTTCAAGGAGGGTATGGCATATGGTGCTTTATCTCGAGTTAGAACTTTATCTGGATTGTACTTGATTGATTTTGATGAGACAAAGATTAATGCAGATCTAAATTGTGTAAAAGAATATAATAGGTTAAGAAGAGAGTATGCTCCAAATTTACCTCAATATCCTCTATTTGAAAAGTGTGTGGTAAGCCGAAAAAGAAGAAATAAGAAAAATTGTAGTGAATTTGTAGCAAAAAGAAAAAAAGTAGATGAACCAGTAATTGTAAGCAGAAACAAAAAGGATTCAGTTAAAGATGTTGTTGGATTTCAGTTTGAAAACAGTTCTGGTGTCAACTGCTATGCTAATGTAGTGGTTAACGTTGTTTTTTTTCTGCAAACTGTACAAGAACAGATTGCTGAAAATCGTGATCAAACATTTTGTTGTTTGTTGAATTCTGTGTTTGAGAATGGTAACAGTGATAGAACAAAAATACAAAGTGTTTCTGAAATTCGAAATGTTTTAGACATATGTTCTGGTGTAAATCAATTTTCACAGAATATTCAGCAAGATTGTCAGGAATTTCTAATGTATATGCTTGTTGTATTGCAAGATGAAGGTGTAGATGTAGAAAATCTTTTTAGCCTTTCTTATAAATGGCAGCATGACTGCGACAATTGCTCCTTTTCAAGTACTACTACAATACACACTGAAAGATTTATATATTTGACTTTACCAGACTGCAAATCAGTGTCATTTAATAATCTAGTTAGACAAGCAAATCAAAACATGGTCTGTACTCAATGTAAATCTGCAATGCTATCAACATTATTTATACAAAGATATGGACAGTATGTAATTTTAATGTTCCAACGGTGTAGACCTGATGGAACTAAATTGACAACTTTAATTCAAAATGTTGTGGCTTCTCAATTATCAATTTCAAGAAGAACCTTTGCAACTGCAGCAATTATTTACCATGATGGTCCTTCAACAACATCAGGACATTACACAGCTTATTTAAAATGTCAAAAAGGCTGGAAACACTGTAATGATACTCAATTGACTTTCAAACAACGTTTGCCTTCTGACTTACAAAATTCTTACCTAGTGTTCTTACAACCGAAATTTTAGGGAAGGTAATTGGCCTATGAAGATTGCAGCAGTTAATAAAACTTAGTTTGCTGTTCAAAAATACTTTCCGAGTGAGAGTGATCAAGCTAATAAAAAACATGTACTTTTCATAGAGGTAGTATAAGTATATCACGTAGTGTGTGCTGTGAGTATTATAGAAAATATTAATAAAAAGTAAACTAGAGGTGGAAATAATACAATTTTTTCATAATGTAAAAGATGGAGCTTTTCTTTCAGAAACTCTGGTAAATGAGAGATTAAGAATACTCTTGAGTAATTTCCAAAGAAAAGGACTTTCCATATACTATTTGGCCTCGTGGAAAAGTACGTGGATCAAAAGTGAGTTAAGATATGTTTTCTCTAAATTTTATATTATTTATTGTAACGTTGTATGGGTTTTTTAAACACAATCATTTTGATTGTTTTTTTTTTGCCCGCTATTATATGACGAGTAGTATTGAAGTCACTGTTTTAAGTGAAATTCAATATATTCTGAGAACAGCAAAAATAAACCATATAACATGTTGTACAAATTATTTTGTATTTTGTATTATCAAATATATATTATTCTCCCCTTGTCTTATGCTCACTCACCTTTTTTCCACCCTCTATCACTCCTCTTAACTCACTCTAACTGGCCTTCTCTCACTCTCCCTCACCTCCCTTCCCTTATTCCACTTTCCTCACTTATCCTCATTCTCCATTCCTTCACTGCCCTTTCCCTCTCTCCAATCCACCACTTTCCAGCTGTCAGTCACTCTACTTTACTCCCCTTCCCCTTCTTTCCTATCTTTGCTCCCTCAATAATTCCCCTTATCTCACTTACCTTACTCCACTTCACTCACTCCTTCTGTCACTCCCTCTGTCCTCTCACATCCTCACTCCCCTTCCCTCACTCCCACTCTCTTAGCCTCTCTCTCTCGGTCCTCTCACTCTCTCACTCCTCTTCCATCACGCTCACTCCCTATAACTCACCCACACTGCCTTACTTATCTTTCTTTGCTCTCTCACTTACTCCCTTTCTGTCACTCTTTCCTTCACTACCTCTATGTCCTCACTCCTTCACTTCCCTTGTCTCATGCTCACTTGCTTTTATCATCCCTCTATCTTCTCTCTTTTCTCAACCTCACTGCCCTTCACTCACCCTCCCTCACCCTTGTTCCCTTTCTCCGGTTCCCTCAGTTATCCTCATTCATCATCCTTAACTCCCCTTCCTCTTTCTCTCCTCACCTTTTCCAAGGCCCTTTGCTTCACTTCTCTTCCCCTTCTTTCCTTCCTTTGCTCCCTCAGTCATTCTCCTTACCTTACTTACCTTACTGCCCTTTACTCACTCTTTCTCTCACTCCCTCTGTTCTCTCATATTATCACTTGTCTTCCCTCACACCCTCTCTGTTACCCTCAATCCCATTGTCCCCTCACTGTCTTACAACCCTACATTCACCCTCACTCACCTTCCATCCCTCATTGTCATGAATCCACCGTCACTTACTCCTGCTTCCCTGTCACTCACTCCCCTTTCTTTACTCCCCTTTCTTCCTTTAGTTTTCCTAATGCACATTCCTTTAGTATCTTACTCACTGTCACTTCATTTCTCTCTCCTGCTCTTTTTCTCTGTCACTGAATGTATCCATGTCATTATCCTTTTAGTAATTTGCTCTCCCTCTAATTCTTTTTCACTCTCTCTGACCTTCACCATTCCTTTGTTTTCCTTTCTGAGTCCTTCACGCCTACTTTATCTCTTACTACCCTTTTATGACTTTTAATCTCCTGCTTTGTCTCTTGTATTGTAAAATCTATATTGTAAATATTATAACTTACTTTTTTTTTCTCTTTCACAGATATTAAATTTACTGAAAATATGTAATTAAGTTTACATTACTTATAAGGTAAGTTTGATGTACACAATATACTTTCTCAACACTCTTTTCCCTAAGCTCATTACGCTTCTCTCACCCACCCACACCACCGTTCCCTTACTGCGCTTCCCTCACTTATTCTCAATCTCCACGTTTACTCCCCTTTTCCTCACTCCCCTCCCACACTCACCTCCTTTCAGACCTTCTCCTTTACTTTCCTTCCTCTCTCTTCCCTTCCTTCAGTCCTTCACTCTTTTCCCTCCCCTTACTCCCCTTACTCCACTTCACTAACTCCTTCTCTTACTCCCTCTGTCCTCTTACTTCTACACTCCCCTTCCTTCATTCTCTCTCTGTTAGCCTCATTCTCTCTCTGTTAGCCTCATTCTCTCCGTCCCCTTAGTCTGTCACTCCTCTTCTGTCATGCTCACTCCCTATAACTCAGCCATACTCCCACACTCACCTTCTTTCAGACCTTCCCCTTTACTTTCCTTCCTCTCTCTTCCCGTCCTTCAGTCCATCACTCTTTTCCCTCCCCTTACTCTCCTTACTCCACTTCACTAACTCCTTCTCTTACTCCCTTTGTCCTCTTACTTCTACACTCCCCTTCCCTCATTCTCTCTCTGTTAGCCTCATTCTCTCCGTCCCCTTAGTCTCTCACTCCTCTTCCGTCACGCTCACTCCCTATAACTCAGCCATACTCCCACACTTACCTTCTTTCAGACCTTCTCCTTCACTTTCCTTCCTCTCTCTTCCCTTCCTTCGCTCCTTCACTCTTTTCCCTCCCCTTACTCTCCTTACTCCACTTCACTAACTGCTTCTCTTACTCCCTCTGTCCTCTTACGTCTACACTCCCCTTCCCTCATTCTCTCTCTGTTAGCCTCATTCTCTCTCTATTAGCCTCATTCTCTCCGTCCCCTTAGTCTGTCACTCCTCTTCTGTCATGCTCACTCGCTATAACTCAGCCATACTCCCATACTCACCTTCTTTCAGACCTTCTCCTTTACTTTCCTTCCTCTCTCTTCCCTTCCTTCGCTCCTTCACTCTTTTCTCTCCCCTTACTCTCCTTACTCCACTTCACTAACTCCTTCTCTTACTCCCTCTGTCCTCTTACTTCTACACTCCCCTTCCCTCATTCTCTCTCTGTTAGCCTCATTCTCTCCGTCCCCTTAGTCTCTCACTCCTCTTCGGTCACGCTCACTCCCTATAACTCAGCCATACTCCCACACTCACCTTATTTCAGACCTTCTCCTTTACTTTCCTTCCTCTCTCTTCCCTTCTTTCGCTCCTTCACTCTTTTCCCTTCCCTTACTCCACTTACTACAACACCACTAACTCCTTTTCTTACTCCCTTTGTCCTCTTACTTCTACACTTCCCCTCCCTCATTCTCTCTCTGTTAGCCTCACTCTCTCTGTCCCCTTAGTCTCTCACTCCTCTTCTGTCACGCTCACTCCCTATAACTCAGCCATACTCCCACACTCACCTTCTTTCAGACCTTCTCATTTACTTTCCTTCCTCTCTCTTCCCTTCCCTCACTCCTTTACTCTTTTCCCTCCCCTTACTCTCCTTACTCCACTTCACTAACTCCTTCTCTTACTCCCTCTGTCCTCTTACTTCTACACTCCCCTTCCCTCATTCTCTCTCTGTTAGCCTCATTCTCTCCGTCCCCTTAGTCTCTCACTCCTCTTCTGTCACGCTCATTCCCTATAACTCAGTCATACTCCAACACTCACATTCTTTCAGATCTTCTCCTTTACTTTCCTTCCTCTCTCTTCCCTTCCTTCACTCCTTCACTCTTTTCCCTTCTGTTACTCTCCTTACTCCACTTCAGTAACTCCTTCTCTCAATCCCTCTGTCCTTTAACTTACTCACTCCCCTTACCTCACTCTCTCTCTGTTACCCCCATTCTCTCCGTCCTCTTAGTCTCTCACTCCTCTTCTGTTAAGCTTACTCCCTATAACTCAGTCACACTCCCTCACTTATCTTTCTTTGCTCCCTCACTCAGTCCTCTTCTCTCACTCTTTCCTTCACTCCCTCTGTCTCCTCACACCCTCACTCCCCTTGTCTCACGCTCACTTGCCTTTATCTACTCTCTATCACCACTCTTTCCTCAACCTCACTGCTCTTCTCTTACCCTTCCTCACCCCCGTTCCCTTACTCCGTTTTCTTCACTTATCCTCATTCCCCTTGTTCACTCCCCTTCTCCCACTCACCTCCCACACTCACCTTCTTTCAATCCTCCTACTTCATTTCCCTTCCCCTCTTTTCCCTTTCTTTGCTCCCTCACTCATTTCCCTTTCCTCTCTCACTGCACTCCACTTCACTCACTCCTTTTGAATTTGTAAAGAATACAGCTCTTTTTGGAGAATTTGAGGTAGTTCTAAAAAGTACTGTTTTTTTTCTTCGTTTTTCGTTTTTTTTTTACTTTTTCTGAACGTTTTTACATTTTCTTGTTTTTTTTCTGAACAAAAACAAAAATAGGGAATTGCAAACTGCTCAACAGGAGCAAAAAAAAGGGGAAAAATTAGGGCTGGGGAGGACAGATGTGTTCTTCCCTTTTTCGTACAAATAGCAGAATACTCTGCTCTCCGTAGCAAAGCAGTTCGTCACACTGCTTACATTTAATTGCAATGTCCGTAAAAACAGGTTGAATGTTTGGAATTAATTCAACTGGTCTTTCTCTCACGGATGTTGTTGCTCCTCCGGTAGAAGTTGAGGCGACATCTCTGGGGGGATTACGTGCCAGGTCCCTGACACTCTCCCGGGCATAGTTCTGGGGGTGCCTCCTTTAAACATGCCGAATCATCGTGGAGTTGCCAAAACTATATTTTCTGCTAGGATCACCCCGTGAAAGAACAGTTTGGCAAATTTTGCACTCCCCCTTTGGAGCATTTACCTTTTTATGTCCTTCAGAAATGGTAAAAAATGTCCATATGAAGTGCTCCTTCACTTTGGGCTGAGGAGACTCCTCTTGAAGAAACTCATCTGAGTCCTCACTGCTGCTGGGTGGTCTTGCAGCCATTTTTTGCAAAGAATGGAAGAGTACAAGAAAATAGGTGTTGCTCTCTCCAAAGTGAAAGAGGTAGTGAAGGAAATGGGTGGGGTTTTCATTAGTTGTAAAAAAAAAACTGTTAACAACTAATGAAAAGTGTTATTTTAAGGTCACATGACTTGACGCGCTTACGCTGCGCGCACCGGAGCGCTTCCGGGGGCGCTTTCGCGGCACGAACGTAGGCGCTTCTGGGGGCGCTTACGCGGCGTGCCTGAATGACGTTTTGCTAGCTTTTCGGAAATGCGTTTAAAGTTAAGATACGGGTATTTAAAATGAAAAATACTACTTTTATAAGTATGCCGCTGAATGTCTTGCATTATTTTTGAACTTTAAATACAGACTTTTTTTTCCCGGACTCGGGAATAGCGCTCTCGCTACGCTCTCGGGTGAGCTTACCGGTGCGCGCATCCTGAGCGCTCCGAGACAAAATGATAAAAAAAAAAAAAAAACATGAAAAATACATTGAAAAATTCATTCTAGAAAAAATTAATAATAATATTAATAATTAATAGTTATGAAAAACAGCTGCTAAAAAATCTTAATAATTCACTTTAAAAATCGCAGGTTACAAACTCATTATAGCAAGGAATTTGCTTTAAAAAAACGTTGAAATTCACTGAAAAAACCATAGGTTTCACAATCGTTATAGTTAGGAATTAGCATTTAAAAAACCTTTGAAATTCACTGAAAAAACCATAGGTTTCACACTCGTTATAGTTAGGAATTAGCATTTAAAAAACCTTTGAAATTCACTAAAAAAACCTAGGTTTCACACCAGTTACAGTGAGCGGAACATTTTTGTAAGAACTGGAACCACCAGTTCTCCGTGGGGTAGCTTGGCTCGAGCAGGAAGGCGGCCGGGGGCTTACGTGTAAAGCAGCTACTCAACACACGCATCCAATGAGACATGAAGTGGGCGCAATAATGGAGACCACACCATTAGTTGTGTTTGAAAATCAAGATCTTTTATGTAGGCTTTAGATAAAACAAATAATGCATTAGCAAATCATCAGCATTACTTTAAAATACCACATTAAAACATTTCATGAACGCCTTTCAAAATACATTTCCTATAAAAGGGTAAAACATTTCATTAAGTACTTTCAGTACAGCAGAAAACTCCAAATACACAGCCTGTCACGTTAAACTATTCAGCAGGCTGGAAGGCAGTTTCATAAACCATGGATTAACCTGTAGGAAGCAATCATAAACAGTCCCCCTTGTAACTATCAACAGTTCAATACCAGAACTCAGGTCATCAAAATAGTACTGAAATGAATCAACAAGTATCAGAGTTCGGCTCCATCAGGAACTGTAGAAGCCCACCCCTGCAAGAAATTTAGTACGGTGAAAAAGATCACCATTCCATTAGCAGGCTTGGAAACATTTGAACAGGCATGAGCTGTATGGGCAGCATAAGGCTTCCACCAGGCACCAACAGTCAAGAGGGGGTGAAAAGATCTTATCCCCTGGGTCGGCAACAGTTATTGTAGTATAGCCTGCTCTTCATGCATCCACAGTTACTGGGCCCGAGTCCCCTAGACTCTCAGTTAGGGCCTCCCAGTCTTTCAAAGCTCATGCGGGGCCAACGGGGCCCAGTCACCACTGTTCCCGGGGGAGGGGCGAACTCGGGGCCAAAACCGGCCTTCCGCCCTCCTCCCCAGGGTTACCTGTTGTCTTCGGCTCCTTCGGAAGCCCTTGCGATGGTTCGCTGCGGGAGGGGAAGGGCTTCGGCCCTGTGGCAGGCCGAGCAGACGAAGGGGACACTCGCCATCACAGGGGAGGGCTCTCTCGACCCACGGAGCCCTCCGGTAGTGGTCACATGCCCCAGGGGGGGTGGTAGGCTGTGGGGGGAGACCCGCGCCACACTTGCGCTTTTCCCAGGTCTCCATCCAGCCCCCAGGGCAGTCCCGGCTCCTTCTCGGGGATGATGAGGGCCCGGGACCAATCCGGTGGCGTTCTCGGGGGGGGGGCAGGAGAGTCAGCAGCCAATTGCGGTGCGGCCAGGGATCAGGCCGGGCCGCGGGACCAATGGCAGTGCAGGAAAGGCGGGGGCGCGGCCAATGACGAGGCCCGGCGCCCCCGTCATGTGGTGGAGGTAGTGATGGCTTCACGGCCTGGCAGGCCCAGCGCCCCCTGACAGGAATCCCGGCGCGGCCTCCCCAAGGCTCCGGGGGCCGCCGCGGGGGAGCTGCACACACTCGGGCCGGGCACGGCCCTCAGGGAACACGGCAGCAGCCCTCTCCTGGCACCGAGGGCTGCCGAGGGCAGACAGCAGCGCCTCAAGGCTAGCGCTTACCACGGGTTGTGGGGTTGAGTACTTCAGGGAGCACTGCGTAGGCGCAGCAGCGCTCCGGGGCACAGTGCTTCACAGTCGATGGGGGCAACAGCGCTGCAGGTGATTCACGATGTGGGGGGCCCCCCTCCCCCGGCGGTTATAACAGGGAAGGCAGTCTCTGACCCAGCGCTGGTTAGGGGGGAGCAGGCTATAGCGTTTCTCCCTCAGTTCAGCAGGGACTGCACACAGTTCAGTCAGGGGGAGACAGGTAGGGCCATAGGGGCCCAGATGAAGGCGGGGAGTGCGCAGGGCAGCACAGTCCAGTACCTGGTTGATCCCCCAGCAGTCTCTGCTCACAGGAAAGTATTCTTCTTGGCGCTTGGATGGTTCTGCACCCTTAGATGTTTGTTTCTTTAAGTGGAGGGGGGGTTTTGTGTTGAAGGCTTGATGAGTTTTTCCTCAGTCACTGCCGATGGACCCTGGGGTTCCCTACCGCTGGGCCAGATCAGGGGGCTAGTCTAGGACACCTCACCCAGCTTAAGAGGCAGCACCTAAATGCTGTCACTCCCAGTAGCATAGGTTCCTAACTAGGCCCTCCCGCCTAAAACTCCTGCGTGGGTTCCCCAGGTCAGTGATGCCCCAACTGACTAGAAACAGTTCCCTCCCTTGCTTAAGTATGCCCAGGTCAGGTGACCACTCTCTAAGGCGGCAAAAATCAGCTCCGCCTTTCTTCTGGAAGGTTCCAGGAGCTTCCCCACTCTACCTATGGACAGGGGATGGGTGGCTGGCATTGCAACATTGTATGGGGATCCAGCCTGCTCCTGGCAACTAGGGTGCTAGACTAAAAAGACGACGCTGCAGTAGCAGGGGCCAGTGGCAGCCATGTTTGAAGTAGAGAGCACTTGCACCCTAACATGGATTAGCCATGAAAAGGTGCCCGAAGACCTAAGGGCCAACAAAAATATCGTGGGAACAATGAGGCAAGGGCAAAAAAAACACAGGGAAAGACCACCCTAGGGCTGACAGGTCTAACATGCGTCCCCCCCAGCTGAAAGTGGGGAGAGCTACCCAACCTCTAGGGAGTTCTCGTCACTAAGGCGGAAAAACCGGGAGAGACCGTCAGCATTGGCGTGGTCAACTCCGGGCCGATGTTCCACCCTAAAGTCCATCCCCTGTAGGGAAATGGACCACCTTAGCAACTTGGGATTTTCGTCTCTCATTTGCATGAGGCAGCGAAGGGGTCGGTGGTCGGTTTGAACCAGGAAGTGAGAGCCAAAAAGGTATGGCCTCAACTTCTTCAAAGCCCAGACCACAGCGAAGGCTTCTCGCTCGATGGTACTCCATCGCTGTTCCCGAGGGAGGAGTCTTCTAGAGATGAAGGCCACAGGTTGGTCTTGGCCATCATCATTGAGTTGCGACAGCACAGCGCCTACACCATGCTCTGAGGCATCTGTCTGCACGATGAATTCTTTTTGGAAGTCCGGAGTGGCCATCACCGGAGCGGTGCACATCGCGCGCTTCAGTGTTTCAAATGCCTCCTGGCAAGCAGCCGTCAAGATCATCTTGCGTGGCTGCTTTTTGGACGTCAACTCTGTCAAGGGGGCCACGATGGTGCCATATCCCTTGACGAATCTGCGGTAATAGCCAGTGAGTCCGAGGAAAGCTCGGACCTCCGTCTGAGTTTTGGGGGGCTCCCAGGCCATGATGGTCTCAATTTTGGCCTGGAGGGGTTGCACCTTACCCCCGCCCACCAGGTGTCCCAGGTACACGACAGATCCCTGTCCAATCTGGCACTTGCTAGCCTTGATGGTGAGGCCAGCACGTTGCAACGCCCGCAGCACCTCCTGGAGATGCTGCAGATGGTCCTCCCAGGTGCTACTGAAGACAGCTATGTCATCCAGGTACGCCGCTGAGAAGGACTCCAGGCCAAATAGCACCTGGTTCACCAACCGCTGGAAGGTGGCCGCAGCATTCTTGAGCCCTAAGGGCATCACTCGAAATTGGAAGTGGCCCTCGTGGGCGGAGAATGCTGTTTTCTCCTTCGCTCCATCGGCCATGGCAATCTGCCAGTACCCCGATGTCAAGTCGATGGTGCCGAGGTACTTGGCGGCTCCCAGCCGGTCGATCAGCTCGTCTGACCGTGGTATCGGGTGAGCATCTGCCTTGGTGACAGAATTCAACCCCCGATAGTCCACGCAGAACCGAAGTTCTGGTGTGGTGCCCGGTGGAGCTGCTTTCGGCACCAGCACAACCGGACTAGCCCACGGGCTGCTGGAGGGTTCGATCACTCCCAGCTCCAGCATTTTGGTCACCTCACCCTGGATGCTGTTCTTTACTTTATTGGACAGCCGGTAAGACTTGGTTTTCACTGGCGGACTGTCCCCTGTGTCCACATCATGGGTACACAGATGTGTAATTCAATGCGTGAGGGAGAACAACGAGGCGTGCTGTGCCAAAACCTGGCGGCAGTCCCTCTGTTGTTCTGGGGTCAAGGATGGGGAGAGGACAACTCCCTCCACTGAACCATCCTTCTCCTGAGCCGCTAGAAGGTCAGGAAGAGGCTCACTTTCCTCCTCCTCGCTCCCATCCATCACCATGAGGAGAGCAAGCTCCGATCGCTCATGATGAGGCTTCAGGCGGTTGACGTGGAGCACCCGGTGGGGCTGTCGGGGGGTCTTCAAGTCCACAACGTAGGTGGTCTGGCCTCTACGCTTCACAATCTCTTACGGACCAGTCCACCGGTCCTGGAGGGCACTAAGCTCCCCAGGCTCCATGACCCACACTTTCTGTCCAGCGTACAACTCTACCGCCCGAGCGTTGCGGTCATACCACTCCTTCATGACGGCTTGGCTGGCCTCTAAGTTGTCTGAGGCTTCCTTCCACAGCTTGGCCATCTGGCTGCGGAATGCCAGCATGTAGCTGACAACATCACAGGGAAGCTTCTTCGAAGTCTTCTCCCACCCCTCTTTGACCAGGCTGAGGGGTCGCCTAACGGGAAGGCCATAGAGCAATTCGAAGGGGCTGAACCCAACTCCCTTCTGGGGTACCTCGCGGTACGAGAACAGCAAGCAAGGGAGGAGGATGTCCCATTTCCGCCTCAAGTCTTCTGTCAGGCTCCGGATCATCCCCTTCAAGGTCTTGTTGAAGCGCTCTACGAGCCCGTTAGTCTGGGGGTGGTAAGGAGTGGAGAACCGATAGGTCACTCCGCACTCCTTCCACATGGCCTGCATGTAGGCCGACATGAAATTTGTGCCCCTGTCCGACACCACGACCTTGGGGAATCCCACTCGAGTAATATCCCCATTAGGGCCCGCGCCACCACAGGTGCAGTAACGGTCCTCAGAGGGATGGCCTCCGGGTACCGAGTGGCGTGGTCCACCACCACCAGAATGAACTGATGTCCCGCAGAGGTCGGAGGGTCCAACGGCCCAACGATGTCAATACCGACCCTCTCGAAAGGGGTCCCGAACACCGGGAGTGGTTCCAATGGGGCCTTCAATTTGGCCCCAGTCTTGCCACTGGCGTGGCATGTCTTGCAGGTCTTGCAATAGGTGTCAGAGGCAACTCTCATCCTAGGCAAATAAAAGTGTGGGACAAGCCTCGCAAAGGTCTTGTCCTGGCCCAGGTGTCCGGCTAAGGGTATCTCATGCACCAGTTCCATCAAAAAGGCCCAGTAGCACCGGGGGACCACTAAGGCCCTCGAAGATCCATGCACCGGAACCCTTGGCTCACTGTACAGGAGGCCATCCTCCCAATACACGTGATAGCTGCCAGTCTCTTGGTTAACTGCTTGGGCTTCGGCCTGTCGCCGCATGCCTTCAAGCGTGGGGCACTCCTTCTGCTCCCGACAGAATTCCTCCCGGGTAGGACCTCCTTCCACATGCCACTCGGCAAGGGTCGGCAAGTCCCCCACGGGAACGACATCCACCTCCACGGACTCCGGGGATACCTCCGCAGGTATGCAGACAAAATATCGATATTTAAATATCGATATACTATTATATCGAAGTTTAAATATCGATGGGACAAAATATAGAAGGTAAGTAATATCGATAAATTAAATATCGATATTAGTAATATCGAAATATTAAATATCGATGTCAGTAATATCGATGTTAATAATTTCGATGTTACTAATATCGATTTGTAAATTATTTTTGTGTATATTATTATGTATTTATTATGTATTTAATTTATTTGTATGTAATTTAATTACATTTTGTATTTTAGTACTGTAGCGGACTGTGGGTTTATAGGGGAATAGGGTGGGAAGTAATTTAATTATGTTAAATTAATTATTAATTAGTAGGAATTATAAATTAATATTTATTAATTGGTAATTATTTTTAATTAATTGTTAATTAATTTTAATTAATTGATTAATTGATAAATATGTTCTGTAGTGGGTTGTGGGTTTATAGGGGAATAGGGTGGTAAGTAATTTAATTATGTTACATTCATTATTAATTATTAGGAATTATACATTAATATTTATTAATTGGTAATTACTTTTAAATAATTGCTAAATATTTTTAATTAATTGATTAATTGATAATAATGTTTTGTAGTGGGTTGTGGGTTCATAGGGGAATAGGGTGGGAAGTAATTTAAATGTAATTAAGTAATAATGTTCTTTAATTAATAGTTTGGTTAATTATCTTATTGTTAATTAATTATTAATTGTTCATTAAATATTATGAAATGGTATTTTTAATAATTTTTTAAATTACATATATTTTGTTCACATGTTTTTAATAATTATGTATTGGTATTTGTAAATGGTTTATATTTATTTAATAGTTCATATTTTTATTATTTAAAATAAAACACTTATTTATAAGTGTGTTGTTTTTACCCCTAGGCTATCCAACATTTTCCCTAATGTTGCGCTCTCTGGAGTTGGAATAGTAATTGTTACCCCTACGCTATCCAACTCTTTCCCTACTGTTGCACTCTCTGGAGTGGGAATAGTAATTGTTACCCCTACGCTATCCAACGCTTTCCCTACTGTTGCACTCTCTGGAGTGGGAATAGTAATTTTTACCCCTACGCTATCCAACACTTTCCCTACTGTTGCGCTCTCTGGAGTTGGAATAGTAATTGTTACCCCTACGCTATCCAACTCTTTCCCTACTGTTGCACTCTCTGGAGTGGGAATAGTAATTGTTACCCCTACGCTATCCAACTCTTTCCCTACTGTTGCACTCTCTGGAGTGGGAATAGTAATTTTTACCTCTACGCTATCCAACATTTTCCCTACTGTTGCACTCTCTGGAGTGGGAATAGTAATTTTTACAACTACGCTATCCAACACTTTCCCTACTGTTGCACTCTCTGGAGTGGGAATAGTAATTTTTACCTCTACGCTATCCAACACTTTCCCTACTGTTGCGTTGTCTGCAGTTGGAATAGTAATTTTTACCCCTACGCTATCCAACACTTTCCCTACTGTTGCACTATCTGGAGTGGGAATAGTAATTTTTACCCCTACTCTATCCAACACTTTCCCTACTGTTGCGCTCTCTGGAGTGGGAATAGTAATTTTTATCTCTACGCTATCCAACACTTTCCCTACTGTTGCGTTCTCTGGAGTGGGAATAGTAATTTGTACCTCGACGCTATCCAACACTTTCCCTACTGTTGCACTCTCTGGAGTGGAAATAGTAATTTTAACCCTCCCTACTGTTGCGCTCTCTGGAGTGGGAATAGTAATTTTTACCTCTACGCTATCCAACACTTTCCCTACTGTTGCACCCTCTGGAGTGGGAATAGTAAATTTTACCCCTACGCTATCCAACTTTTCCCCTACTGTTGCACCCACTGGAGTGGGAATAGTAATTTTTGCCCCTACGCTATCCAAGGCTTTCCCTACTGTTGCACTCACTGGAGTGGGAATAGTAATTTTTACCCCTACGCTATCCAACTCTTTCCCTACTGTTGCACTCACTGGAGTCGGAATAGTAATTTTAACCCCTACGCTATCCAATGCTATCCCTACTGTTGCACTGTCTGGAGTGGGAATAGTAATTTTTACCTCTACGCTATCCAACACTTTCCCTACTGTTGCGCTCTTTGGAGTTGGAATAGTAATTTTTACCCCTACGCTATCCAACACTTTCCCTACTGTTGCACTCTTTGGAGTGGACATAGTAATTTTTACCCGTACGCTATCCAAAATTTACTTAATTTTTTAATTAGTTTTACATTATTAATAATTGTTATTTATATTATTAATTTATGTATATAAATGTATTTGTAATTTATTATATTTTAATTTATTTATAAGTTATTAAAATAAATATTTTAGAGTTAAAATTAATTAAGTATATACTATGTATTATATTTTTATTATTATTAGTTTTTATTACATCATGTATTAATTTTAAATATTATAATATATTTTTAACTATGTTTATTATATTTATAGGTATTATTTTGTTAATATTACATTTTATTTACATTTTAAAAAAATGATATTTTCTAAAAAACGATATTTTTGACATCGACATATTATTTTCGATATTTTTGTACTTACCTTTTTAGAGATAGGATCCTGATATTATTGTCCTCGATATTTTTGTTGCGATATTTTTGTCCCTCGATATTTTTGTGGTCGATATTATGTCATAGATTCACCTCCGCAGGCTCCCCATCCATCACACGGCGTGTGTCCTCCACGACACTCTCCTCTGGACCGGCATTGGGTTGGGCCCTTGTTTCAGGCTCCAACCCGGGTTGAGCTTCTTGCCGGGCAGCCATGGACCGCGTGACTACGCAAGTCCACCCTGGTAATCCCAGCATCTCAGTGTGGGCCTTAAACTCCACTTCCTTCCAGGCGATATGTTCGAGGTCATTACTGAGCAGACAGTCCACAGGCAAGGCAGGGCTGATCGCAACTCTCAACGGGCCTGACACTCCTCCCCACTCAAAGGGAACTTGAGCCACGGGATAGTAGCTCATTCTGCCGTCAACCAACAGGGCCGGATGGTACACATCAGGAACAACCTGCTCAGGGGACACCAGCCGCCTCACTACGGTGGTCCTGCTGGCACCTGTGTCCCTCAGAGCGTCCACCTCCTCCCCATTGACCTTCACCCTCTGCTGGTACTTAGCAGTATTCAATGGTAAGGGCGTCACTGGGACCATCTCTCTATCCCCAAGTGAAACCAGGGTCAGGCCTGTCCACTCCCCTTCCCTATCTAGGGGCAGCTCCAACCCAAGCGCTGCACTAGCCACCCCGGGACTCTTGCCACCAATGGGGGCTGGGGGTCGTTTGCGACACTGGGCATCTCCCTTGTAGTGTCCGACCTCTCCGCACTCATAGCACCGGATCACCTTTGGCTGCTGACTCTTGTCAGGGTAAGTGGGTTTTGGGGAACGGTTCTGAGGTGGGGTACCTACTCCTTTCCCAAACTGTCTAGTTTGTGGGCCTCGTGAGAACTCCTGTCTTTTATCTCCACCCTCTTTCTTCTGAGGGGCGCCCTGTCCGCCTATCGGGCCATCTCCCCCGGGGCCCTTGTGTGACACCAGGGTGCTGACCCAAGTATCCGCCTCTTCCGCAAGCTCACGGGGATCAGTAAGCTTGCGGTCCACCAGATGTTGGCGCAACTCCGGAAAACACTTATCCAAGAGGTGCTCTCTCAAAAAAAGGTTAAACAGACCCTCAAAATCACGCACCTCGCTGCCACGCACCCAACCATCCAGAGCCTTTCGGGCATACTCAAGAAAATCCACCCAATTCTGCGTGGACAGCTTATGGCTGCCACAAAACCTCTGGCGATACCTTTCAGGGTTGAGGCCAAAATGCTTGATAAGCGCCTCCTTCATGGGGGAATACCTAAACTGGTCTGCCTTATCCAAATACAGGAGTGAGTCCCTGACATCAGGAGGTATATACCGGTACAAACCACCTCCCCAATGTTTCTCAGGCACCCCATGGGCAGTCAAGGCCACTTCATACACCTCCAACCACCTGGCAATGTCATCCCCCTTGGTGTAGCTCGCTATCACCTCCTTAGGTAACCAGCATCTGGGCTCCTGATGAGCTCCTGGTAAGCTGCCACCATTAGGACTTCCTGGCATACTCAACTGCAATGCTTGCAGCTCCATTTCCTTAAGCTGAAGCTCGTTCTCCAGCTTCCTTTCCTCCATAGCTAGTCTTTCTCTCTCTAAAGCAAGATTCTTATCTTCTCTTTCTCTCTCCCTCTCGTGCTCTAACTGGGCAAGCTGCCACCTCAATCGCCTCTCCTCCCTCCTGTCCTCGTACTCCTGCGGTGACACACTCTCTCTAGATACACTGCTCCCTGCCCCGGAACGTCTTCCTGGCAATATATTGTCTGACATGTCAATGTTGAGCAGGCCTGGGTCTTCGTGAGTGTCCGCCTCCCTCTGTGTGACCTGTTCCCCATCCTCTTCTTCCTCTGGGTGGGCCCTTACCCATGCCCTCAAGGCGGTACGGAGCTCTTCTTTTACAGCTCTCGTCCCCACAGGCACCCCCATCCCCTGACAAAACTCCCTTAACTGCACTGCCGTGTACCTATCAAGGTCAGCCAGCTGGAACTCCATTCTGTCAGGTGGCGACCCAGATAACCTGAAAGAAAGATTCTAGGACGTGGGCAACAATGCTGGTTCAACACAGGTTCCTACACACTTTGCAGACTTAGACAGTGGTGGGCAATTGAGTTAGCTTGTAGCACGATAGGTGTCCAATTAATTGCAGCGCACTCTGTCCCACTGGAGGGTGTTAGGTAGCTACAGGTCCTGGATCCCACCGCTTGCCACCAATGTAAGAACTGGAACCACCAGTTCTCCGTAGGGTAGCTTGGCTCGAGCAGGAAGGCGGCCAGGGGCTTACGTGTAAAGCAGCTACTCAACACCCGCATCCAATGAGACATGAAGTGGGCGCAATAATGGAGACCACACCATTAGTTGTGTTTGAAAATCAAGATCTTTTATGTAGGCTTTAGATTAAGCAAATAATGCATTAGCAAATCATCAGAATTACTTTAAAATACCACATTAAAACATTTCATGAACGCCTTTCAAAATGCATTTCCTATGAAAGGGTAAAACATTTCATTAAGTACTTTCAGTACAGCAGAAAACTCCAAATGCACAGCCTGTCACGTTAAACTATTCAGCAGGCTGGAAGGCAGTTTCATAAACCATGGGTTAACCTGTAGGAATATAATTAAACAAAGAGAGAGTAAGGGATCAATTCGCAAAGGCGAACGGAGTGTACTCCTGGTCCCCTAGGTCCAAAGTTTACATAAACATAAGAGGAGTACCATCAGAAAATGTTTAAAGAAAACAGTCTGAGTGGGATGACTACAGAAAGAAGAGAGTCCTTCTTTTGTTTAAAAACCCCTCACTCACCAACCTAGTTGGTGACATGCTTCATCATCGGGGTCCACCCTGATAGCCGAGTGCCATCAGGGTGTGCTGCGACACCTGAATTACAGTGGAGCGGGTATTCATGTGTGAGAAGTGAAAAAAAGTGCTAAAAATTGTCCTGGTATACTTGTGTGAAAAGAATTTTTATTTGCAAGTTACTGGACAATATTAAAATCAAGTGTGTGGATACAAAAAAGGTATATTATGACCATGTGTATCACTATGTGTAGGGTCTACATGTTTCAACCCGTAGTATGGGAGTACCGGGTTTTCATCAGGACCAAAAAGAAGGAAGGTGGGTGGTCAGGACACACTAACGACCTGCCAGTCCTAAGTTCCTTGAGGCAACTGACAAAAATCTGTCGTAGTCAGAATCTTCACACACAGGTGGGGGTGAGAAAAGCAAAAAGACCTGTGGAGGAAAAGAAAGGGGGTAACGATTATACATGTTACAAGCCTGTAACGTCGTGCCGTGCTGATTCTCACTTGTCTGCTTGCTTACTGTACATCCCATTCAGAAGATATTACAAACGGTAGTAGTGTGTAAGACTGCACATCATTTGATTCCTAATGATGGTGCCCACACTTATTGTGAAATATAAAAAGCCTGCCTGAGGCTAGAACACGCATACTGTATCAATATTGGCGTGCTCTGTGATCAATAAGCCGTTATTTCAACAGTCGACAGCACCCATCGCTTTAGTTGTGCGTGGCTCGGCTCCTCAATGCAAATTTAGCGTGAATCAATAACGGCGTGAAACATTACTCATTTATACATACATTCACATCCGACAAACATAAATCAACCACACAAATTGGGACCACATTGTGAATAGGGCTTACTCCAACTATGGGTCTTTTGGGCTTCACGGGGTAGAGGGAAGGGAAAAACCACGTGAAATAACGTATTCTGTTGAGGAAAGAAAGATCGTATTATAACGGGGCTCGCGGGTGATCAAACGATCCATGTGCGGGCTAAGAAAAAGGGGGGAGGATAACTTACAGTTACCGCGTGGTAAAATTGCCGAGTACCTACTCGCCTCTCCGTGTTTCCCCGCTAAGGCTGTAATGCGCCCGGTAGCGTTTAGTAGGGACGGGCTGGTTTCCAGGGAGGGCGTGGTTGTACGCAAGCGTGATGACGCTGTGCGGCATACAGGGAAATAGAGAAAAGACTAAGCGTGGCGTTGCCAGGCAACTCTGTACTCAGTGGATACAGAGGAGAAGGAGGAAATGATAGCGAGCAAAAGTCTGCCAGTATAAACCTGATCGATAACAACAAAGATAAGTTAAAAATAAAAACGACAGGGCAGTTAATTATCTCACTAGGCATCAACTTATTCCGAATGAAAAATAAACGGACTGCTGCAGGAAAAAAGGGTGTTAGTTATCAAACTAAATAGCAGCATTAACGTTGTGCCATAAACTGGATGCGATGGTAGAGGGGAGGGTGCTCCGATTGTAGCACAAGTTGGTAACCCAATGTTCTTCCAAGTATATTTGCTAATACTAGCTATTAATAGGGGCACGTGGGGACAAGACATGGGGCCAGGACAGGAGGTGCCCTGGTTAATCACAGGTGAAGGGCAGAACGTAGTTATGAGTTCAGATTGTGCACATCAACACTGTGCAGCAGTTTACATAAAAATGGATTATTACATGACACTGGCCCACGGAATGTTTATCGTTCAATCCTGTGACATGGGTGGATAGCCAGTATATCCATCTTTGTTCTTTCTCAAATAGACGTTTCTGCAAGTTTGGACCAGGAGTGATTTGCTCAATCACTGTCCATTTCATGTCGTTGGGCGTATGGTTGTTTTCAAGAAAATGATCTGTGAGTCTCGTTGCGTTCTTTCTGCAGTGAATGGTGCTGCGGTGCTCACAGATTCTCTGTTTGACCTTTCTTGTCGTCATTCCCACATAACGTTTGTTGCAGGTGCATTCTATCAGATATACAACATTACAACTATTGCAATTTGTGTGGGATTGTTGTCTCCATACTTTGCCGATCTCAATATTCAAAGTTTTGGTGTCACTAGTTAGGTGGCACACGCTACAATTGCCACAGCGAAAGTGTCCTGTGACATCAGGTAGACCCCAGATTTTTGTTAGTGAGTTGCTGTTAGTTTGTTGTTTGGTTTTTGGTCTTGTGTTTACTAAGCTGTCTCTCAGGCTGGGTGATTTTTTGTAGGAGAATAAAGGTTTATCCCAGCAGAGATTGCCGGTTCGGAGAATAGACCAATGTTTATTGATGCTTTTAGACACCTTGTTAGAGATGGCATTAAAAGTGTTTACACAGGTGAGTGGAATTTCCTCTCCTCTTGGTGGTTTCTTCTCAAGAAGGGCTTCCCTTGGCTGGTTTCTGGCACGCTTCTGGCATTTGTTTATGATTTTTGTTGGATATCCTCGGACCTGTAGTTTTTCTGTTAGGTCAGATGCTTGTTTCTTATAGTCATTGAGTTTGCTGCAGTTGCGCCTAAGCCTCAAAAATTGTCCATATGGAAGATTTTCCCTGAGAGGACGCGGGTGAAAGCTCTCAAACTTGAGGAGATTATTCTTGGCGGTGGGTTTATAGTGCGTTCTGGTTTCTAGTCGTTCATTCTCCTTCGTGATAATTACATCAAGGAACACTATTTCTTTGTCGTTAAAGCAGTGGGTGAATTTCAGATTTCGATCGCATGTATTGATCCAGGTGGTGAACTCGATCAACTGGTCAACTGGTCCTTGCCAAATGGCAGGGACATCGTCAATATAGCGTTTCCAAAATTTCAAATTGCTTCTGAAAGGATTGTCATCATTTAGAATGTACTTGAGTTCGAAATTATGGACATAGAGTCCAGCTACGCTGGGAGCAAAGACACTTCCCATAGACGTGCCCCCCATCTGGAGGTAGAGGGACCCTTCAAATTCAACAAAGTTACGTTTTAATGCTAGTCTCACACACTCAACGATGAAGGCTCTCGGTGTGTTGAATGTCCAGTTCATGTCCCCTAAGGTTTTCTCCAGGACTGATAGTGTGTCATCTTGGGGTATGCTCGTGTAGAGGCTCTCTATGTCGAAACTCAACAGGATCGTGTTCTCATCCACGTTGAACTCCTGGAGTAGACTCAGTAGGCTTTTTGTGTCCTGTAGGTAGGTTGATGTGGATTGCACAATAGTTTTGAGAAAGAAGTCACAGAACCTGGATAGTGGTTCCAATAAAGAGCCAATGCCTTTACTGTACATCCCATTCAGAAGATATTACAAACGGTAGTAGTGTGTAAGACTGCACATCATTTGATTCCTAATGATGGTGCCCACACTTATTGTGAAATATAAAAAGACTGCCTTATATTTTATATTTCACAATAAGTGTGGGCAATTGTGAATTGGCTAACTTTTTTAGGAAGCTTAGACTCAAGGTTTACTTTGAGAAGCAAGGAACCAATACTAACACTGAGAATCCGAATGAGAGTGGACTTAAGAAGAAATCGTCCTTTATGCCACCTGTACATGCAGTCCCAGTGGAGATTATCACCTTTGAACAGGCAGTCTACAACGATGTAGAAAGAATGAGTCATGCATCACTGTTCCAGAATTTGAGCCGAGCAGAAAGCACTGCATTAAATGACCTCCGCACCTGCGACAATATCATAATCAAACCCGCCGACAAGGGGGGCGGTCTAGTGGCGGTCTAGTGGTAATGGACATGAGTGCATATCGGGAAGAATGCCAACGACTACTGAGTGACACCAGAAACTACCAGATCCTAGAATCGGATCCTACTAGTGCTCTCCAATCTGAAATCAAGGAACTAGTGGAATCTGCTGAAACGATGGGAAAGATTTCTAAACAAGAGGCTGATTACCTGTGTGATACTGAATGCAAAATACCGTACTTTTACACCCTACCCAAAATGCATAAGGGGAGACTACCACCACCGGGACGCCCCATTGTTTCAGGCATTGGCTCTTTATTGGAACCACTATCCAGGTTCTGTGACTTCTTTCTCAAAACTATTGTGCAATCCACATCAACCTAACTACAGAACACAAAAAGCCTACTGAGTCTACTCCAGGAGTTCAACGTGGATGAGAACACGATTCTGTTGAGTTTCGACATAGAGAGCCTCTACACGAGCATACCCCAAGATGACACACTATCAGTCCTGGTGAAAACCTTAGGGGACATGAACTGGACATTCAACACACCGAGAGCCTTCATCGTTGAGTGTGCGAGACTAGCATTAAAACGTAACTTTTTTGAATTCGAAGGGTCCCTCTACCTCCAGACGGGGGGCACGTCTATGGGAAGTGTCTTTGCTCCCAGCGTAGCTGGGCTCTATGTCCATAATTTCAAACTCAAGTACATTCTAAATGATGACAATCCTTTCAGAAGCAATTTGAAATTTTGGAAACGCTATATTGACGATGTCCTTGCCATTTGGCAAGGACCAGTTGACCAGTTGATCGAGTTCACCACCTGGATCAATACATGCGATCGAAATCTGAAATTCACCCACTGCTTTAACGACAAAGAAATAGTGTTCCTTGATGTAATTATCACGAAGGAGAATGAACGACTAGAAACCAGAACGCACTATAAACCCACCGCCAAGAATAATCTCCTCAAGTTTGAGAGCTTTCACCCGCGTCCTCTCAGGGAAAATCTTCCATATGGACAATTTTTGAGGCTTAGGCGCAACTGCAGCAAACTCAATGACTATAAGAAACAAGCATCTGACCTAACAGAAAAACTACAGGTCCGAGGATATCCAACAAAAATCATAAACAAATGCCAGAAACGTGCCAGAAACCAACCAAGGGAAGCCCTTCTTGAGAAGAAACCACCAAGAGGAGAGGAAATTCCACTCACCTGTGTAAACACTTTTAATGCCATCTCTAACCAGGTGTCTAAAAGCATCAATAAACATTGGTCTATTCTCCGAACCGGCAATCTCTGCTGGGATAAACCTTTATTCTCCTACAAAAAATCACCCAGCCTGAGAGACAGCTTAGTAAACACAAGACCAAAAACCAAACAACAAACTAACAGCAACTCACTAACAAAAATCTGGGGTCTACCTGATGTCACAGGACACTTTTGCTGTAGCAATTGCAGCGTGTGCCACCTAACTAGTGACACCAAAACTTTGAACATTGAGATCGGCAAAGTATGGAGACAACAATCCCACACAAATTGCAATAGTTGTAACGTTGTATATCTGATAGAATGCACCTGCAACAAACGTTACGTGGGAATGACGACAAGAAAGGTCAAACAGAGAATTTGTGAGCACCACAGCACCATTCTCTGCAGAAAGAACGCAACGAGACTCACAGATCATTTTCTTGAAAACAACCATACGCCCAACGACATGAAATGGACAGTGATTGAGCAAATCACTCCTGGTCCAAACTTGCAGAAACGTCTATTTGAGAAAGAACAAAGATGGATATACAGGCTATCCATCCATGTCACAGGATTGAACGATAACATTCCGTGGGCCAGTGTCATGTAATAATCCATTTTTATATAAACTGCTGCACAGTGTTGATGTGCACAATCTGAACTCATAACTACGTTCTGCCCTTTTAATTAATTAATTAATTGTGGGTTTCTTAAGCGCTAGAATCGACTCCCGAAGGAGTATCTCTGCGCTGTAGACCGCTGGGGAACCCGTCCTGGCTTTCCCTGTGAGATGGTCCCTACTGGGTATCTCCAAGGTGAAACCAGGCATCCCTGGCGTATGTGGGAGGCCGTTGTGGAGATGAGGCAAGCTAATGCCCAGAGTTGCAGAGTGTGATCCCTGGTTAGAGTAGGCACCCGAAGCAAGAATTATCGAGTCCGCTGACCCTGGTCCTCGACCCTGCCACGTCGGGAATAGAACCCTGGTCCCGGGTTGTCCTCTGCTTCCGGGTCTGCCGCCTCTAACCAGTGAGCCACACCACTCCACCTTCACCTATGATTAACCAGGGCACCTCCTGTCCTGGCCCCATGTCCTGTCCCCACGTGCCCCTATTAATAGCTAGTATTAGCAAATATACTTAGAAGAACATTGGGTTACCAACTTGTGCTACAATCAGAGCACCCTCCCCTCTACCATCGCATCCAGTTTATGGCACAACGTTAATGCTGCTATTTAGTTTGATAACTAACACCCTTTTTTTCCTGCAGCAGTCCGTTTATTTTTCATTCGGAATAAGTTGATGCCTAGTGAGATAATTAACTGCCTTGTCGTTTTTATTTTTAACTTATCTTTGTTGTTATCGATCAGGTTTATACTGGCAGACTTTTGCTCGCTATCATTTCCTCCTTCTCCTCTGTATCCACTGAGTACAGAGTTGCCTGGCAACACCACGCTTAGTCTTTTCTCTATTTCCCTGTATGCCGCACAGCTTCATCACGCTTGCGTACAACCACGCCCTCCCTGGAAACCAGCCCGTCCCTACTAAACGCTACCGGGCGCATTACAGCCTTAGCGGGAAAACACGGAGAGGCGAGTAGGTACTCGGCAATTGTACCACGCGGTCACTGTAAGTTATCCTCCCCCTTTTTCTTAGCCCGCACATGGATCGTTTGACCACCCGCGAGCTCCGTTATAATACGATCTTTCTTCCCTCAACAGAATACGTTATTTCACGTGGTTTTTCCCTTCCCTCTACCCCGTGAAGCCCAAAAGACCCATAGTTAGTGTAAGCCCTATTCACAATGTGGTCTCAATTTGTGTGGTTGATGTATGTTTGTCGGATGTGAATGTATGTATAAATGAGTAATGTTTCACGCCGTTATTGATTTACGCTAAATTTGCATTGAGCAGCCGAGCCACGCACAACTAAAACGATGGGTGCTGTCGACTGTTGAAATAACGGCTTATTGATCACAGAGCACGACGATATTGATACAGTATGAGTGTCTAGCCTCAGGCAGGCTTTTTATATTTCACAATAAGTGTCGGCACCATCATTAGGAATCAAATGATGTGCAGTCTTACACACTACTACCGTTTGTAATATCTTCTGAATGGGATGTACAGTAAGCAAGCAGACACGTGAGAATCAGCACGGCACGACGTTACAGGCTTGTAACATGTATATTCGTGACCCCCTTTATTTTCCTCCCCAGGTCTTTTTGGTTTTCTCACCCCCACCTGGGTGTGACGATTCTGACTACGACAGATTTTTGTCAGTAGCCTCAAGGAACTTAGGACTGGCAGGTCGTTAGTGTGTCCTGACCACCCACCTTCCTTCTTTTTAGTCCTGATGAAAACCCGGTACTCCCATACTACGGGTTGAAACATGTGGACCCTACACATAGTGATACACATGGTCATAATATACCTTTTTTGTATCCACACACTTGATTTTAATATTGTCCAGTAACTTGCAAATAAAAATTCTTTTCACACAAGTATACCAGGACAATTTTTAACACTTTTTTTCACTTCTCACACACGAATACCCGCTCCACTGTAATTCAGGTGTCGCAGCACACCCTGATGGCACAAAAGAAGGACTCTCTTCTTTCTGTAGTCATCCCACTCAGACTGTTTTCTTTAAACATTTTCTGATGGTACTCCTCTTATGTTTATATTAACCTGTAGGAAGCAATCATAAACAGTCCCCCTTGTAATTATCAACAGTTCAATACCAGAACTCAGGTCATCAAAATAGTACAGAAATGAATCAACAAGTATCAGAGTTCGGCCCCATCAGGAACTGTAGAAGCCCACCCCTGCAAGAAATTTAGTACAATGAAAAAGATCACAATTCCATTAGCAGGCTTGAAAACATTTGAACAGGCATGAGCTGTATTGGCAGCATGAGGCTTCCACCAGGCACCAACAGTCAAGGGGGGGTGAAAAGATCTTGTCCCCTGGGCCGGCAACAGTTAATGTAGTATAGCCTGCTCTTCAGGCATCCACAGTTACTGGGCCCAAGTCACCTAGACTCTCAGTTAGGGCCTCCCAGTCTTTCAAAGCTCATGCGGGGCCAACGGGGCCCAGTCACCACTGTTCCCGGGGGAGGGGCGAACTCGGGCCAAAACCGGCCTTCCGCCCTCCTCCCCAGGGTTACCTGTTGTCTTTGGCTCCTTCGGGAGCCCTTGCGATGGTTCGCTGCGGGAGAGGGAGGGCTTCGGCCCTCTGGCAGGCCGAGCAGATGAAGGGGACACTCGCCGTCACAGGGGACGGCTCCCTCGACCCACGGAGCCCTCCTGTAGTGGTCACAAGCCCCAGGGGGGGGTGGTAGGCTGTGGGGGAGACCCGCGCCACACTCGTGCTCTTCCCAGGTCTCCCTCCGGCCCCCAGGGCAGTCCCAGCTCCTTTTCGGGGATGATGAGGGCCCGGGACCAATCCGGTGGCGTTCTCGGGGGGCGGGAGAGTCAGCAGCCAATCGCGGCACGGCCAGGGACCAGGCCGGGCCGTGGGACCAATGGCATTGCAGGAAAGGCGGGGGTGCGGCCAATGACGAGGCCCGGTGCCCCCCGTCACGTGGTGGAGGTAGTGACGGCTTTACGGCCTGACAGGCCCAGGGCCGCCTGACAGGAATCCCGGCGCGGCCTCCCCAAGGCTCCGGGGGCCGCCGCGGGGGAGCTGCACACACTCGGGCCGGGCGCGGCCCTCAGGGAACACGGCGGCAGCCCTCTCCTGGCACCGAGGGCTGCCGAGGGCAGACAGCAGCGCCTCAAGGCTAGCGCTTACCACGGGTTGTGGGGGTGAGTACTTTAGGGAGCACTGCGTAGGCGCAGCAGCGCTCCGGGGCACAGTGCTTCACAGTCGATGGGGGCAACAGCGCTGCAGGTGATTCACGATGTGGGGGGCCCCCCTCCCCCGGCGGTTCTGACAGGGAAGGCAGTCTCTGACCCAGCGCTGGTTAGGGGGGAGCAGGCTATAGCGTTTCTCCCTCAGTTCAGCAGGGACTGCACACAGTTCAGTCAGGGGGAGACAGGTAGGGTCAGAGGGGCCCAGATGAAGGTGGGGAGTGCGCAGGGCAGCACAGTCCAGTACCTGGTCGATCCCCCAGCAGTCTCTGCTCACAGAAAAGTATTCTTCCTGGCGCTTGGATGGTTCTGCGCCCTTAGATGTTTGTTTCTTGAAGTGGGGGGGGGGGTTTGAGTTGAAGGCTTGATGAGTTTTTCCTCAGTCACTGCAGATGGACCCTGGGGTTCCCTACCGCTGGGCCAGATCAGGGGGCTAGTCTAGGACACCTCACCCAGCTTAAGAGGCAGCACCTAAATCCTGTCACTCCCAGTAGCAGAGGTTCCTAACTAGGCCCTCCCGCCTAAAACTCCTGCATGGGTTCCCCAGGTCAATGATGCCCCAACTGACTAGAAAAAGTTCCCTCCCTTGCTTAAGTATGCCCAGGTCAGGTGACCACTCTCTAAGGTGGCAAAAATCAGCTCCGCCTTTCTTCTGGAAGGTTCCAGGAGCTTCCCCACTCTACCTATGGACAGGGGATGGGTGGCTGGCATTGCAACATTGTATGGGGATCCAGCCTGCTCCTGGCAACTAGGGTGCTAGACTAAAAAGACCACTGTGCAGTAGCAGGGGCCAGTGGCAGCCATGTTTGAAGTAGAGAGCACCTGCACCCTAACATGGATTAGCCATGAAAAGGTGCCCGAAGACCTAAGGGCCAACAAAAAGATAATGGGAAAAATGAGGCAAGGGCAAAAAAAACACAGGGAAAGACCACCCTAGGGCTGACAGGTCTAACAATTTAACTCATACAAAACCATTGAAATTCCCACGTTATAGTTAGTTGGACTCACTATAACTCGCGCGCCCGCAATCCACTGCTGATGATGTCACATATTACATCATTCATGACATGTTCAGTGACATCACTGATGACATCACTGATGACATCTCAAATGACATCACGGATGACATCACTGATGACATCTCAAATGACATCACTGATGACATCACTGATGACATCATCCATGTGATAATACGATGCACCTGCTCACACTCTAATCTAACCTTTGATACACCAAGTGTTAAATACAAACTACCATTCATGAAATTATTGACACACCAATACCAGTAACTACATATGCACTCACTGACTCCTAGGTCTACACACACATCCACTCATTCACACATACAATCACTCATACATACAGACACTCATCAATACAACACTATCATATGCACTATACTCAAAAAGACAACGGTGAGGGCAAAACGCACTGTAGCACAGAAAACAACCAAATTTATAAATGAAATTCACAGAATTGTCTTTTCTTGGTATGCTGTCCGCTCAATACCCCAAATTGATCCACCGTCCAAAGATCCCAAAAATGTCCAATGTAACTCCAATGATTCGAGGGAGCGGATCCCACTTAATATAAATATCACAGGGTCAAAGATCATTGATTCCCAAATTTTTCACTTTATTCAAGTATCAGTCACAAAATGACGACAGCTTCCAAAGTTAATTTTAATATTCCAAGTAAATCCAGACTAATCAAAACAACAGACAGCCGACGCGTTTCGTCCGATAACGGACATCATCAGGGCTGTTGAAAAATAAATTTAAAAAAAGAAAAATACATTACATCATTGTGACCACAAATCACATATTTACAATAATTACAATTTTCCATAACAACTCACATCAGTTAGCAATGTATTCAACTCCACCTGCCTACTTAACAATCTAACTTTTATCAAAAATGCATTAAAATATACGTCAAAAGTACATTCACCGAACTCACAGTGTTTATAAAGTTATAATTCGCCTAACATTTCAAAAGCTATTTCCAGATACAGTTTTCTTCCCCAGTGTACATCAAACGAAAGTTATAAAACGCCTACCTGTCAATAGTTATTTACAGTGCACTGTACATGCACTCATACACCTACAAGACACTCACACACTGCCACTCATCCATGGAGTTACTCACACACCTAATCAGTCATGCAAAGAATCAATCACACTCCCATTTCCTCATCTATACAGTTATACAGACAACACCTCAAATATACAGACATATACTAACACATACTTACTCTCTTATACCATTCACCGATACAAGTACACATTGATCCATACAGCCACTCACACAATAACAGGCTCTCATGTATAGTCATTTATATATGCCAACTCTCACATGCACTGTGTTTTACATATCTACTTGGAAATGTAGCACAGAGATATCCATTAAGTCACCAAAACACCCATGCACACAGTCAACCGCCCATACAGGTGTTTCCACATGCACTCTTGAACCCATACACCAGGTGAATCATCTGCTTACACGTCTATACACCAAGTAACACACCTCCCAGTCACCCACACACACACTCAGCCTCACATACAAATACTTGGGCAACCAATCAATAACCCATATAGCCACTCATATAACTACTGATCAACACATTCAGCAGCTTACACAACAACAGACATACTGATGCACACATTCAGACAGTTTAGTCACTAACCAATGCATTCAGTAAGACACATTTAATCACTCACTCATACAGTCAGTCATGCACCTACTAAATACTTCATCCAGACACTTATACATCCACTCATTCTTCAATATGTAAAATATATTTAAACTTTACAGAAACACCCAGTCACTGGATGATGTCATCAGTGATGTCATTCGAGATGTCATCAGTGATGTCATTTGAGATGTCATCAGTGATGTCATCAGTGATGTCACTGACCATGTCATGAATGATGTAATATGTGACATCATCAGCAGTGGTTTGCGGGCGCGCGAGTTATAGTGAGTCCAATTAACTATAACGTGGGAATTTCAATGGTTTTGTATGAGTAAAATGTTCAGCTAACTATAACTGGTGTGAAACCTATGGTTTTTTCAGTGAATATATATATATATTACCTACAGGCGGTCGCCAGTAGGTAGTTATAGTTAGGACCTAGTTTCTATAGGAAATCTGCAACATTCTATGTGGAATCACTTTGGCGCCCGTCGACAAATCTCTGTGTTATTCTCTAAGAAGATGGCCCGCTCCTTTCCTGAAAGTTTCGGGTTGATTCGTGTAGCGGGGGCCGAGAAAAAAAGGGGGTCCCATCACGTGTTTTCCCCATGCAATTTTCCATAGGGACATTTAAGTGATGCTACAGCCCGATCTGCAGAACGGAATTACACCATATTTGGCAAAAAGGCAGAGTTTGGTTCACAGTTTATGCTTTTTGTTAAATGGTGTAAATCCGTTCAGTAGTTCCTGAGAAAATCAAAAGTAAAATCATAGATATATCTATAGACAAAGTACCGTACGCGTATCCTCGCGAGCACGAGCTTTATGCTAATTGGCTGTCAACACTCCAAACCAGGAAGTGTGGGCAGCCATCTTGTTCCTCGGTAGAACCGAGGCACAAGAAAACAGAAAAAGAAACGCGAAAAACGCGAAAAGGGGGCAGGGTAGAAACACCCTGACCCCCTAGGCCTGCTCAGGGGGTCCCACAAGAACCCCCAAGGCCCAAAAAAATAAAAAATAAAATGTAAAAAATCACGGGATATGTGTACCCCGTGAAAAAAAAACCCGGTCTACTTTTTTTCTAATTAGCCCCCGGGGGGCCAAATCCCGGGGCTTTATAAAAAAAAGTGTGGGGGGGCCCAATCCCCCCCCACACTGCCCCGGGGACCGCATCCCCTTGGCAAAGTAAGTATAATAGTGGGAGCACAAGGCCCCCCGCAGCCCTGGGGACCGCCACCCCCCCATGACTTCTTTTTAAAAAAAAACCTGTGTGGGGGGCTCAAGCCCTCCCACACGACCTGGGGACCGCCACCTCCCTGGGCAACTACATTTTGAAATTGGGGGGTCCGTGACACCACCCCGGGGCTTTTAACTGTTGGGAGGGGGGCCACGTGGCCCCCCCTCCTGGAGCCTTGTGGTGGCCCTGGGGAACGCCACCCCCCAGGGCCGGCTCCTGCAGTGTCCAGGGGTGCGTGCCCCCGGGACCTGCTGTTTGCTTTGGTAGGACGGGCGCCACCATAGCAAACTGCTTTGGTTTTTGGAAGAGAGAGCAGGAAACCTGCTCTCTCTTCCAAAATCCAAAGCTGATTGCTTTTCTACATGGGGAGCAGCATGTTAGCTATCCCAACAGGTACCTTCAGTAAGTGCCACGGAGCTGCGTTGCAGTGTTGTAAAAAGGGGGCGTGGCCTCTGAACACCTCTCTGCAGCTCCCTGGCGCATACTGGAAGTACCAGGGAAGAGGCATTAATTCTCCAACTTAAAATTCACCACAGGGCGTGTTTGCACACATGTCACTTCAGGCCCCGCCCCCTTCCTTCACTATTCAGCAAAATATTCCTCTAAAATCAGCCAAACTACGAATTCCGGTTTACTCACCTGTTATCAGTAGAGACCTCAGTGCTGCATCTTTCAGCCCACTATTGATCCTGAAAAGTAATCCAACCATACTTACTGTAACTTGAATTTCCTTCCATAGGATATCATTGCCTGTTATATAAAATATATATATTAAAAAAATATAAAATCAAAAAATATATATTACAATTTCAATATTTTTAAAAACATTTTTTTCAATTTATATTAAATAATATGTAATGTAATTTAAAAAATAAAATATCTAAAAATCAATACAATGTAGTAAATCAGTATAAAAAAATATAACAATTAATACATTTAAAAATGATCATTTACAAAACCTTTGAAATTCACTGAAAAAAACATAGGTTTCAGCCACGTTATAGTTAGGAATTAGCATTTAAAAAACCTTAGAAATTCACTGAAAAAACATAGGTTTCACACATGTTATAGTTAGCTGGACATTTCACTCATACAAAACCATTGAAATTTTCCCCGTTATAGTTAGTTCAGCTAACTATAACTCGTGCGCCCACAATGCACTGCTGATGACGTCACATATTACATCACTCATGACATGGTCAGACATCACTGATGACATCTCAAATGACATCACTGATGACATCATCCTTGTGAAAGAGTGGCAGACCTCCTCTCACCCTAATATAACCTTTGATACACACATTCAAAAATGGAAACTAACATTTATAAAAAAATGGAGATACCAATACCAGTTACAACAACCTATTCAGTAATTCCAACATCTACATACACATCCACTCATTCACCAACAGTTCTATATAGTCACTCATACATGTACTCACTCATCATATGTACTCATACACTTATACATCCTGTTACACACTGATACTCATCCATAGAGTTACTCACACACAAACTCAGACATGCAAATATACAGCTATACAAACACCACTACACTTACTTCTACAGAAACATACACATACTTACTCTCTTAAACAATCACTTATAGAAACCCATACTTATTTATACAGGAACTCTTGCAATCTCTCACTCTCAGATATATACATCAATACTCACATATACTAGTTTAAAACATATGTAGTTACTCATAAAGATACTATTGAGACAGTTATTCACTCACTAACACACCCATACATCCACTCATCCACCCATACAGTACTGCATACATGCTGTGTTCAAAACACATACAAACAGTGAGTCAGTCATTCATGCATCTGTACGCTAAGTAATACCCCCCACCAAACCATACCGACACTCATACTGATACTCAAAAAACCAACTAATAACCCATATAGACACTCATTTAGCGACTCACCAACCCATGCAGCCACTTATACACAAAGTGAGACACTGATACAGATATTTACAGATTTAAACATTACTCGATAATACATGTATTCACTAAGATACACTTAATAGGTCAGTTATACAATCAATTTTACAAAAAAACATCCATTTAGACACTTATTTACCCATTTATCCTTCCATCGACCTTTAGATATACCTATATAAAAATATTTATTTTTTAAAAAGACACACATTCACTGGATGATGTCATCAGTGATGTCATCAGTGATGTTATGAGTGATGCCACTGACTATGCCATGAGTGATGTAATATGTGACGTCAACAGCAGTGCATTGCGGGCGCGCAAGTTATAGTTAGCTGTACTAACTATAACGGGGAAATTTCAATGGTTTTGTATGAGTGAAATGTCCAGATAACTATAACATGTGTGAAACCTATGGTTTTTGCAGTGAATATATATATATATATATATATATATATACATATATATATATTACCTACTGGCGGTCGCCAGTAGGTATATATAGTTAGGATTTTTTCTCTATGGGTTTTTTGAAAATTCTATGTCTAATAACTTTGGCGTTTGTGGACGGAATCGGCTGAAATTTTCAGGAAAATGGCACATTTTGTTTCTGAGCAGCCCTTAAAAATTTGGGGGGGGTTCGTCCAGTGGGGGCCGAGAAAAAAGGGGGGTCCCAAAACGTGTTTTTAACATTGAGTTTTCCATAGGGCGGTTGGCCTCACTTTTAGCCCGAACGGCTGAATGGATTTGCACGAAACTTGGCAAAATTGTAGGGACTGGTAGCCCGATGTGCCTTTTGTAGGTCTCAATATATGTGCTCCAGTGGATTTTGAGAAATTAACGTTTAAAAAAAGATATATATCTGTAACAGCGGACCGGTTAGCGCTCTGGTTCGCGGACTTTTCGCGCAACGGAGCTTTGTGAAGCGAAGCTGATTGGTTCTCCGGCGTCTGTCAACATTCCAAACAGTCCGTAGCGGCCGCCATCTTGTCTCTCGGTAGGATCGAGAGACAAGAGGAGGTCAAAACAAAGGGGGAAATAACTATAAGGGGGCATAGTAGATCCTCGCTGACCCCCTAGGTTTGATGTGGAGGTTTTAAAAGGGCCCCGCGGGGCAAAAAAAAAAATAAAAATAATAATTGAACGGCTGAATGGATTTGCACGAAACTTGGCAAAATATTAGGGACTGGTAGCCCGATGTGCCTTTGCTAGGTCTCAATATATGTGCTCCAGTGGATTTTGAGAAATTAACGTTCAAAAAAAGATATATATCTGTAACAGCGCTCCGCTTCGCGTAACGGAGGTTTGCGAAGCTGATTGGTCATTCTGTCACTGGGCTATAGTTGGGCTACATCTGGCTGATATTTGGGCTACATTTGTTTTTTTGTGTGTCTGGCGGCCATCTTTGGGCTACATTGGGCTACATTGGGCTTCATTGGGCTACATTCGGCTAATTAGCAAATAGCTCATCGCAAACTAGGAATGGTAAAGAATCGCTATTTATTCCTTAAAGTTCGCTATTTAGGAAATGCAAATAACTTTTATGATACATATGGCGGTTCATCTCTAACAAGATAAGAAGCATAGGGATAGATTTATGATGACTGGCGCATCACCAGGGATGTGTTAGTCATTCTGTGCCGCTGTTCCGTCACCTATGGTGTGCTGCATTTACAATGCGGCGCATCATGGGGCAAAAACAGCACAGATGCGTGATGTATCTGTGCCGTAAAGGTGGCGCATTGCTGGAGTTGTATCGCAAGTGTGATGAAGCTCCAGCAAGGGTCGGGGGTGCCCCTGTCGCAGGGTTTCTGTTCTCACACAGAACTGTGGACAGAGGATTGGAACCTCGGCGAATTAGGGTGTCCCAAAACTCACGTTAGTAATCAAAAACTATTTAGCAAGCTAGGTACAGTGTCACATTGGATATAACAAACTCTCAATGTTTAGACAATCCAGAATATGAACTTATAGTACCTCAGGATACGTGGAACTCATGAACAGTCGGTCGTTATATATTTCTTAGAAACCAGAACATGGAGTTAAGAAGAACACATGTGTATTTGAAATGTTTATTTACTAATGCCGTCTTCTCAGGCGTAGTACCTTAGATAATAAAAGTACACATATTATCAGTAGCAAAATTACCAGCATAGTTACTAGTACATAAAAAGTGAATGGTGATAGTATGTTAACATGCTGTAAATGAATAAGAGTTAGCAACACTTATAAGCAGCCGCGGGCCGTGGAGGGAGTTACGGTGAGGCAGGGAGGCGGGGAGGGGGAGAAGCAGGGTGGAGAATACAAGTACACATATTATCAGTAGCAAAATTACCAGCATAGTTACTAGTACATAAAAAGCGAATGGTGACAGTATGTTAACATGCTGTAAATGAATAAGAGTTAGCAACACTTATAAGCAGCCGCGGGCCGTGGAGGGAGTTACGGTGGGGCAGGGAGGCGGGGAGGGGGAGGGGCAAGGTAGAGAGGGCTCCACCCTGCTTCTCCCCCTCCCCGCCTCCCTGCCCCATCGTAACTCCCTCCACGGCCCGCGGCTGCTTATATCTCACCCTCCCTAATACACATATTATATTATTTGCTAAGAAGGTCTCTTTGTGTTGGTTTAGGGCGTGTCCATACTTTAGTGTCTTAGATTTGAAGGAATCACATCAGCATACACCAGCTCTCTCTTCATGTGAACCGCATCAACTGTTGTGTATGTGTGTTCGGCAAAGCAATATAAAACCCGCCTCATGCCCAGAATTGGCAGAAGTTGCACTTATGTTATGAGTATGAAGTCGTGGAGATCAGACCTCATAACAATTCTGTATCGTGTTGTTCTTGAAACTTTAGCACTCGCTGTACAGATATAGTTTAACAAGTAAAGCAGATAGTAGACCAATAACATATTATTCTCATGTAAACCACGATGAACTACTAGGTGGAAAGCTAAAGCAACAACTAAGTGTCGTGTGCAGAAGTTGCAAAAAAGGAAAAATGGCGTTTAAACCGGTAATGAGCCCATGCTAACTTAACACGGTGTAAAGATATCCAGGACCTAGATGACACCTCCTCATGATCCGGAAACGAACTGAATAAGATAATAGAAGTGCCATCTCATGAGAGCAGATTGCAAGTTTATATGTGGACGGTCCGCAAGGTAAAGCATTAAAAACTAGGAAAATTCAATGCTAAAGAAAAATAAAACAGCCAAGTACTTTATCGAGTCTTAAGCCAATAGGCAAGGTAAATAATAAAAACTTGACAAATAAGTCAATGAATTGTCAATGAAATGCTAGTACTCAGCATATCAAACATGAAAAAGGTCTATGACATAACTGTGTATGCAAAATAAGCTGCAACAGCCTCCAATAGGAAGTCACCGTCTTCATCCGAAAACAGTTCAGCCATCCAATTTAAAAGCGGAAAAGAACATACGTGCTCTCCCAGCACCGGATCCTCTATCACCATCAGAGGACAGCTCGGTGGGTTTTCAAGAAAGCTGTGTTCCAAGAAAGACTGTGCTGCCGCCAGTAAATTCCAGGGACCAAGTAGTCCATGCATCAATGCCACAGCCATAATCCTTTCGCCAGGACAAATCAACTCGTGAGTAATGATAGGAGTCATCAGCTGATTAAAGTCGACGTCAGGAGAAACCGGTCCGCAGAGACACAAATCAATGGCCCAATCGAAATCACAGGTCAGGCAGTGAAATACAGGCTGGACACAGGTGAAGTAGGAGAACCGAAAAGATAATCCATATGCCGTGCTTAATATCGCCAACGGCATTGTGCCATAATATTCTAGCATGCGATTGCGGAACAGTGTCAGCAGCTGCAGGGTCGGAGGTTGCATAGGAGGGACATCCATATTTAAAAATGTAAAAAAGCACAAGAGCGTCCGCTGGTAATGCAAGTAAAAATGCAATCCACGAACCAGAGTGGAGAAAATGGAATGAAAGGGAGCAGGGATGACTCCAAAGATTTTCTCAAATGAAGTCACGAGACCACTGGTAACAACTTTAAAAAAGTGTGCCAGGGATTTTGTGGAGGATGCGTTAAAGATAGTCGGAAACATGTTGCTGAAATTGAAAGGCAAACCTGTGTACGGGTGTTCGCTATGTGAAGTACGAAAGTTTCACGGGCCGAACTCAAGGCCACCTCTCTCTGAGACAAAAGAGCTCTTATTCTTGTCATGCCGTTGAAACGTGTCCCAAGGTTGGTATTTGTGGCCAGATTGAAAACTCCCTATGTTCATGTGTGGGAGGAAATAGAACATTTCTGCAGCAAATAACCCGTTCACTTACTGTTACGATAAAAGGAATACTTTTTAATTAACTCAGAACAATCTTCATTATTGAGCATCAAATAACTACCATTTTCCAACAACTTGAACGTGGGGATGATAGCAGGAACTGGCGTGCCTTGCAACACGCAAGCCATATTTGGTCGGTGTTTGTTGCATGAATCGTGTAACTGTATGTGCCTACACATTAGTGAATGATCTGGCGTCTCAGTGCATTCCTCTCCATTCAGATAAACTTCTTGATCATCTTTGAAACATCTGTATGTGTATGGAAGCGACCAGACCTCATGAACAAAAGCACTACCTAAAGGTTCATAAAGACCTATTGGTATATATTTCATACAATTTGAAAACTTATATAAAGCAAAAGGCAGCGTTATTAAACCGTGGATAAGGCATGTTGCCAAAAAACCCGCAATCCTCTGCTGATGATGTCACTGAGCATGTCATGAATGATGTAATATGTGACATCATCAGTAGTGGATTATGGGTAATAGTATCTCTAGTTTACTCCCCTATAGCTGTCTTTCTTTTAACATAAGTGTGTGTTTCCTTCCCTTATACTTACTGTTTTTGGTTCGCTTCCAGTTCGCGTACCAGCGAGCGAACTAGGAAGCGAACTAAGAGAAATAGAGGTTGGCACAGTTCCAAATATTGTACCAATTTTTTAATAACGGGGAGGTAGTTCTGAAAAGAACTTTTTTTTTTATTTTTCTGAACATTTTTTTACTGTTTTTGAATTTTTCGGAACAGTTTTATATTTTTTGGGGTTTTTCTTGGAGGGGGCAATGAAAACGATTCATTGTAAAGGGCTCAACAGGAGCAACAAAACAAAAAAAAGAAGTATTTATTATTTTGGGCGTTTCGGACAAACTTGCATATGATAGTCAATAGCTCTGTTGATCAGAGTGATGCTTCTTTCTCCGTAGGAAATGAATCCATCGCAAAATACGCAGGTGTGTTTTACTTCACCAAATCTCATTTGTATATTTGGCACCATCTCCCTGCCCTCTGGTCCCGTTACTTCCGGTACAACAGATCTTCTGGCCATAATAGGGAGATTATCTAGGTCGTTCCGAAACTGTGCAGCACTGTAGTTGTTAGGATGCCACCTAGTCATATGGCGATGCATTGTGTAGTTTCCGAAACTGTATTTTTTGTCGGTCCCTCTGGACAGTCTATCTTGACATATAAGGCAAGTTACGTATCTTGCATTTACTTTTTTCTGACCTTTGGGAATTTTAAAAAATTGCCAAATGAAGTTTTCTTTCCGGTGAGACGTCTTGGGCTGCTCAGGCAAAAACTGCCTCTCTTCGTGCTCGTCCTCCTGTTCCTCTTCTTCTTCTTCTTGTTGAATTACAACTTGAGCAGGTGGTCCACTCTTCCTTGGATGTGGTGGAGGTGGTGGGGAAGCACCAGCTGAAGCTACTAAAGAAGCCATTGCTCAGTGATCACAAAGGGTCTTTCTCTCACAATGATGAAAGTCAGAGTGAGGAAAGAAGGAGGGATTTTCATCATTTGGGAAAAACAAGAGTTCTCAACCAATCAAAAGTGTTCATTTTAGATTATATGACCTAGTCTTACATCATTAGGAAACCAAAAGTGAAATGAACCAATGAAAAGTGTTATTACCAAGTCACATGACTTGCTGTGTTTACGTTAAGCGCTTTGCAGGGCCTCCCGGTTTGCTTCCAGAAACCTGCGCTTTGGCACTCGCTTCGCGTACCAGTTCGCTAACGTAGCACGTCATATGACGTATCACGCGACAACGTGGAACGTCATGCGGACGGGAGGCGTCACGATGTTGTTTTCTAACGCGGCACTTGCGGTAAAGAAACGTTTACCGGCTCGCGGTCTATTTCGCGGCATCAAGGTCAGCTAACGGGAAGCTTCCCGATTCGCGAAGCGGGAACGAAGAAAAAAAAATATTTTAAAAAAAAATTATTCATAAACATATAAAATATATTTTTGGATTTAAAGAAGAATACATTTTACAGCTACAGATATTAGCTGTTAAAAAACCAATGAAATTCACAGAAAAAACCATAGGTTATAGACCATATATAGTTAGGAATTAGCATTTACAAAACCTTGAAAATTCACTGAAAAAACCATAGGTTATAGACCATATATAGTTAGGAAATAGCATTTAGAAAACCTTATTTTACTCACACAAAACCATTGAAATTCCATATATAGTTAGTTGCACTAACTATATATCGCGCACCTGCAATCCACTGCTGATGATGTCACATATTACATCATTCATGACATGGTCAGTGACATCACTGATGACATCACTGATGACATCTCAAATGACATCACTGATGACATCACTGATGACAACATCCAGTGACTGTATGCTTCTGTAAAGTTAAAATATGTCTTACATATTGAAGAATGAGTGGATGTATAAGTGTCTGGATGAAGGATTTAGTAGGTGCATGACTGACTGTATAAGTGAGTGATTAAATGTGTCTCACTGAGTGCATGGGTTAGTGACAAAACTGTTTTAAATTGTGCATCATTGTGTCTGTTGTTTTGTAATCTGATGCATGTGTTGATCATTAGCTATATGACTAACTATATGGGTTATTGATTAGTTGCCCAAGTATTTGTATGGGAGACTGAGTGTGTGTGTGGGTGTCTGGGAGGTGTATGACTCTGTGCATAGATGTGTGAGCAGTTGATTCACTAGATGTATGGGTTCAAAAGTGCATGTGGAAACATCTGTATGGGCGGTTGACTGTGTGCATGAGTGTATTGGTGAGTGAATGGATATCTCAGTGCTACATGTCAAAGTAAGTACATATGTAAAACACAGTACATGTGATAGTTGACATATATAAATAACTGTGCATAAGAGCCAGTGAATGTGTGAGTGGCTGTATGGATTATTGTGAACTTGTATCAGGGATTGTATAACAGAGTAAATATGTGTTATTATATGTTCCAATAAGTAAGGTGTGTATAACTATATAGTTGAGGAAATCGAGGTGTGATTGATTCTTTGCAAGACTGACTAGGTGTGTGAGTAACTCCATGGATGAGTGACAGTCTGTGAGTGTCTGTTTACACTGAGTGTATCTAAGGTTATATTAGAGTCTGAAGAGGTTCATTGTATCATCACATGAATGATGTCATCAGTGATGTGATCAGTAATGTCAAATGAGATGTCATCAGTGATGTCATCAGTGATGTCATTTGAGATGTCATCAGTGATGTCATCAGTGATGTCACTGACCATGTCATGAATGATGTAATATGTGACATCATCAGCAGTGGATTGCAGGTGCGCGATATATAGTTAGTGCAACTAACTATATATGGAATTTCAATGGTTTTGTGTGAGTAAAATAAGGTTTTCTAAATGCTATTTCCTAACTATATATGGTCTATAACCTATGGTTTTTTCAGTGAATATATATATATATATATCGATCCAGCCTATCTCCGATGTGCTAGCCGCACAGAAAGGCACGCAGACAGCAAATTGAGCACTTCGAGGCAAGTTGGTATGAAGTTGCTGTATTTTATTTTACAACATGTGGGTAAAAGAATGTCATCAGATGCGTTTCGGGCACGTCCGTGTCCTTGCTCACTGATGTATTATATATATATATAAAACCAGTACCTCCTACTCATCGGAAAAAGCACAGCACACTCCGGAGTTCAAGGGCAAGGGTTTTATTAAAATATTATGCACGTGGTGCTAGCAGTCCCCTTGAAACGCTAAGGCAGACGCGGTTCAAGCCTTCCAAATGGCTCTCATCAGTGCCTGTTCCTGGGTCTCCGCGCTCTCTTTGCTGGTTGAAACAAGGTGCATGTGAGTGGAAACTTGCTCCTTAATGATGTCATCATGCTCCTCCTCCAAAGGGCGATGTCTTGACCACACGCGCTTTCAGCCTGCCAAGCAATGCATGCTGGTAGATGCAGTCCATAAGGGTGCTTGTGCAGTGACAGAGCCTCTCCTCACATCAGGTGATGTCTCCAGTTGCTGGACATGGGCTGTACTCCAGCTCGAGTGCCCAGCAGGATGACCAATATATATACATATATATATATATGTGTGTGTGTGTGTGTGTTGCAAGTTGAAGTAAGGCAAAAAGTAATGTTTGCGCTCGGAAATTCACCAGTATAGTTTATTAAGTAAACTATAACGTACACATGCTACATCACTCATGACATGTTAAATGACGTACTTGATGGCATCACTAATAATGTCTTGTAGGATGTTGGGCTATTAGGATGTGAGTCCTTCTCAAGTAATAAGTACCCTTTTTACTAGGGATGGAATGGCTACCCTGAGGCATCCTAGCACTGTAGACAGACGCGCATGGGTGAGAGGTAGGGGCCTAGTCAGAGTTGGTAAACAGCAGGGTTTTTAGCTTTTTATGCAAGGTCAGTAGATTAGGTTCAGATCGAAAGGGGAGGGGAAGGGAGTTCCAGAGTTTGGCTGAATTGTAGGAGAATGATTAGCCCCCACATCTGGCGCTCTTGATCCTGGGTAATGTCACAAGGAAGGGGGAGGCTGATCTGAGCTTTCTATCAGGGTGGTAGGGGGTGATCAGGGGGTGATTGATGGTGGCACCTGTTTTCCAGAAGGCTCGGTGGGCGATACACATGCTTTTGAATTTAATTCTTTCCCTCACTGGCAGCCAGTGCAGATTCTTAAGTCTGGATCTGACAGGAAGACGGCGGGGGATCTGCAGGAGGGTTCATGATGCACAGTTCTGTGTGACCTGGAGCTTGTTTAGGGTGGCTTGGGAGGCTCCTAAATAGAGGACATTCCCAAAATCTAGGCGAGACAGAATGAGGCCCTGGAGCATGATCTGCCTGGCCTTAAAGGGTAGTAAAGGGAGGATTTTCCGGATAAGCCTAAGTATGCCAAAACAGGTAGTGGAGAGTTTAGTTGCTTGGTGATTAAAATTAAAAGACTTATCCAGCCAAATGCCCAGGCTCTTAATTGTGTCCTTGGGTACGGGGGAGGGTCCAAGACATGAAGGCCACAAGGAGTCAATAGCGGGGCTGGGGGGGTTACCTAAGAGCATCAGCTCGGTCTTGTCCCCATTTAATTTGAGACAGGACGTTGTCATCCATGTGGTCACCGATTCTAAACAGACACTCAGATTGTTGGGCTCGGTGTGAGGTTGATTTAGGGCCACCTCTAGCTGAGTATCATCCGCGTAAGTGACGATTTTTATCCCAAAGGGGCGGACAATCTCAGCTAGGGGGTACATGTAAATATTAAAAAGCGTAGGGCTCAGAGAGGAGCCCTGCGGCACACCGTAGCCCAGAGGTCTGCTGGGGGAGGTGATTTCGCCCTCAAAGACTTGGAAGGAGCGATCAGACAAGAAGGACTCGAACCATGTGAGTGCTTTCTTTGAGACTCTGAGATTTGTAAGTCTGTGTAGTAAGGTGTTATGATTTACGGTGTCGAAGGCGGCGCTTAGGTCAAGGAGGATAATAGCTGCGGTGCCTCCTTGATCCATGATCTTCCTTGCCTCCTCTGTCACAGCAACGAGGGCAGTCTCAGCCCCATGCATGGGTCGTAATCCTGTCTGGGAGGGGTCAAGCAGGTGGTTGCTCCCTAAGAACTCAGTCAAAATCTTATTGACATGTTTTTCAGCAATCTTGCTTAGCCAGGGTAGTAGGGAGATTGGTCGGTAGTTCCCTGGGTTGTTTGGGTCTACGTTAGGCTTTTTGAGGAGAGCTTTGACCATAGCTCATTTACAGGCGGGTGGGACGGTCCCAGTGGCCAGAGAGGCATTGATCAGATCGAGAATGGTGAGTAGGATGTGTGAGATTGCTGTCACCAGAGTGCGCGGTGGAGCAGGGTCGTTGGTGGAGCCGGATTTCACCTGGTGCATAATTGTTTGTAGTGCGAAGGAGTCGATAGGGGTAGACTTTCGAGTGTTGCAGGGGGGTGGGGTCCTAGCTCCGGAGGTTTGATGGGTGGAGTGGGGACCTGGGTGTTGGGAAAGGAGGAGTAGATGGTTTGTATCTTATTGTAAAAGAACTCTGCTAGGTCATTACAACGGGGTTGGGCGTTGAGGGGATCTGGAGGTTTTTCTGGGAGTTTAATAAGAGTTTTTGCAACTTGATAGATTTCCTTGAGCCTGGAAGCGGGTGCTTTGATCTTTTCTTTTCGAAGAAGGCCGCTTGGACGGTTTTGATTTCATTTTTATAGGTTTTTTTTGCAGCTCTGTATGTGGATTTACTTAAGGGTGAGTAGTCCAGGCACCATTTCCTCTCCAGTTTTTTGCATTGCCGTTTTTTCTCGAAGGTCCGTTTTAGTTCTGCTCTTGGGTATGGTGCATTTTATGGGAAGTACAAGATCTAGTGAGTTTGTGATCCAGCTGTTATAATTTTCATTGGCTAGGATAGGGTCAGAATTGCATGTTGGTAAGGATGTTCTAAGAGTTGCTGCCCAATCCGCTTGGGGAGTTTGACCAGTTGCGTTCCCTCCGAGTGACTGCAGTGGAAGACGGGTGGGTGAGAGGGGTAGTCCAGGAAATTGGGATTAGGAAGTGATCTGTCCAGCGAAGGGGGAGGAGTTTCCTACTAGGAGGTCTGCACAGTTACTGAAGATGGGATCAAGAAGGTGGCCCTTAGAGTGGGTTGGTGCCAGCACTAGTTGCTGAAGTTGTAACGCGGCAAGACTGGAGGTTATTTCTAGGGAAGAGTGGTGATTGATGGGAACATCAATATGGACAATGATTTCAATTGTAAACATTGCATTGTTCCATTGTTCATCATCAACTTCATACATTTAGCATTTTAACACCTTAGGAGCTTCGTAAATATACCTCCCCAGTGCTGCGCTGTCCATTATCCAGTGCTGAATGGACGTCCAACGGTCGCACGCAGCACTGGGGAGGTAGTGCCCGTGACGACCGTTGGCCGACGGCAGCACTTAAAGGGTTAAATTCAAATAATTTATCTGAGCCCTTCCATTTACTTTAGTCAGACTGGTACAGCAGTGATTGGACCAACCACAAAAAAACCTGTCATCCTTAGCTCATGTACAAAGCACAGGCTCACGAAGCTTTGAAATAATAAGAAGCCTCTTGTCGGGTCATGGATATGTGTCCAGAGGAGACTTAGGGAGCATTTTTAATAAAAGCATTCGGTGTGGCTGAGGCTTTCTTGCAGCTCCCCATCATCCACTGAAACATTAGTGATGCCCCTGCCCCTCCGTGAGGTACCACAGCAAGAGTGCATCCCAATTTAAACCTGTGCATGGGCCATTAAACTGCACTGCTTCTAGGAGGGTAAAACACTAATGAAGCTTCAATCATATGACAACCGCTCAGAGATTGAGGCCCCTCATAAAGGCAAATGTGGTGCTGACATATCTTTAGTCAATTCAATTCAATTCAATATGAAATGAAATATCTTTAGTCTTTTTTATGAGGGAGTCACAAATGCTTTACTGTGTCTATTTCCAGTCAAAGCAAATGTTATATGTAGATTGGAGACAATTTCTCTAAATTGACTGTGAAGCCTAACTGGAATACAATCAAACTGTTGTTGTCTATGATGTTCTGGCTTTGATGAAACACATTTGGAACATTCCTTTTTACACTCCAGTCATCCGTGTAGCAGCCTCCCCAGCCTCGTGGCATGTAAAGGATCATGCAGCACACAGAGCTTGTTATTGCACGCCTTTATTCCTCAGCGTGTAACTTTTAACTGAACATTCTACATCAAGAATTCTATCAACCACACCCAAGCACTTACATCACTGTTCTATAGAGTCCATCCAGAACCAAAAGAGTCCCGCTATCTCTAACTCACAAGACACTACGTTCCTGACATAGGTACACACACACATGCTCCCTACCTTTAGGAGCTCTTTTACTACTGTTAGACACTTTATAAACCAGAAGTACCTGTCTGTAATGTGTGCCACTTAGCACACATTTTAGGTTCTCTTGGTGCCTTGGATTTATTAGGATGTGGAAATATGCATATTGTAACTACATTGTCATTTTTTCATCATTTGGGTGACATCCTGAAGCATTGTCATCTTGAAGTTTAATGTCTTGACCTATTATTCAATGGTAATAAGGTGAGAATTTGTCTTAAAGTGTTTTGCTTTGTAAGTATTCCAAAATTAACCCAGTATCACTGATTGAGGAATGTTTTTGCTGTATTCCTGGTGAGGCAGATAATCCCTCCAACAGCAGAGGAATGTGATTCTTGTTCATGTTACTTTTTGGTTCTGATGTTCTGGGGTTTGGATATGAAATCCGTACAGGCTCCTTAGCTGAGGATTGCCATCTGGTCTCAGGCATTCCGCAGCAAGGTTGGTGCAGTCTGGAAAGGTATCATGTGCTTCTTAGTTTCTGTGGCAGAGTCTTTCGGATCTGTCACATAACTTCTTCTCTCATATGAAATGTCTGCCTCTGGGGATGCTGTTGCCATGTCAAACTTGAATAACGCTGTCCATACTGAGGCTGTTGTTCCACATACAGTCTAGTAGTGTGCTGCATCCAAACGCATAGACCACATGGTAGAAGGCTTGCAGTGTGAGTTCCTTGCAAACGAAATCACAGATTGTTAGCACAAGACAATGAGGAACAATAACAGCCAATAACACGACAGCTGCACCAGGGAATGCAGCTGGTACAGCCACAGCCTAGTAACATCAGGGGTAGCAGGGACTATGCTTGACTGGCTAAAGAATTTCCTCAGCCATAGGAGGCAAGTCACGGTGCTGGGAGAGTATTGCTCTGAAGAAAAAGCAATGCCAACAGGGGTGCCTCAGGGTTCAAGTTTGAGCCCTGTACTGTTCAATTTGTACATGACCCCCCTGATCGAGCTGATTACATCTTTCCACATCAGCACCATATCGTATGCTGATGATACTCAGCTAATCCTTGTAGTAGATGGCGAAACGGTGAAGGCAGAGGAAAATCTTAGAGATTGCCTCGCCGCCACCTTCGATTGGATAAGGAAAAATCATCTCAAATGTAACACGGGAAAAAACGAAATTCTACCGTTCGGGCCCCAAAACCCTTTTTTCCCCAGAATATGGTGGCCGCTAGACGCGGAGATCCCCCAAAACACTATCGATACGGCCCGCAACCTGGGGATTAGGTTTGATGAAGCATTATCATTTAAGCAACTAGCAGGGGCTGTGGCAGGGTCTTGATTCAGTATCATCAGAGGACTCAGAAAATTCTTTGATTTTCTTCCACTGGCAGCCAGGAAGACGGTGGCGGTAGCACTCATAACATCTCGTCTGGACTACTGTAACAGCCTATATGCAGGATTAAATAGATCAGTCCTGCATAGACTGCAGTTGGTCCAGAACGCTGCCGCCCGTCTGGTCCTGAACTGGCCAAGGAGGTCATCTGCCTCGGCTGCGCTTAGGACCTTGCACTGGCTGCCTATCCACAAACGTGTACTGTTCAAAATCTTGGTCATCACTTTCAGAGCATACCACCAGCAAGGACCCAAGTATTTCCTAACCCGGTTCAGGCGTTATGTACCGTCTCGTTCCCCTCAGGTCCTCTAACATGAACCTGCTGCTGATTCCCAAGTTCAGGTTATCCACGAAGGGAGGAAAATCTCTCGGAGTACTGGGTGCCAGGGGCTTGGAATAAGCTTCCACCCAAATTGCGACAAATCCCTTTGAGAACCAATTTAGAAAGGCCCTGAAGACTTGGATCTTCAACCTCCCGGATACAGCATGTATGACTCTGGTATAAACATAAGGATACATGCGAAGATGAGACTGATGTGTGAGTAGTTTTTTCGGCCTATTTCCATCCTAGGTTACGTGCTACAGCACCAAGATGCTCCTTGGAGTGATAGCTGCGCTCTATAAAAGCATACTTACATTACATTACATTACAAATGCCAAACTAACCACCATTATGCCAGGGCTACCCTCAAAGATGCCCACAGTATCCCAGCAATTACCACCATTGTGCCAGAGTCAACAATATATAACAGATATTTTGTAAAATGTTATGTATTACTCTTCCTACATTTCCCACGCATTACCCAAATTTCACTCCTCCTGCTCCTGGCTCTTAGATCCTACCAAATGACAAACCATGGTTGTGTAATTGACCGCAAAGAGCATATAATACAGCCTGTAACAATCCATTTTGCACATGGTGCTCACATCTCCATCAGTAATCCACACACAAATGTTGCCCACTCTTTCTTACTGGATCTGGGCGTGAACAACAGTTCATTTTGATGAACAAATGCTGAATATACAATCTTCAATCCGTGTGTGGTATTATACTTTTTATCGCAATCGTTCTTTAACCATGTCTCAATTCTTGCAGGATCCACAGCTTGGAGAAGCACAGGACTTTACCTCTACCCTCTGCAGAATGCAACCATTGTATTCCCACCAGCTGCCATTGAAGCAGACCTGCAGGTAAGACACTAATTATAATAGAAATAAATGTCCTTAAAGTTTTAGCTGTTCCATTATGTCTATCAAGAATATATTCTGTCATTAATTTGGCCAAGATAAATGATGAACAATAAGGAGTTTGGTGACCAACCCAAAACACTTCTGTGAGCATATTGCAGTAATCTCCCAATATCTCTAAGTCACCAGTTCAATCAAAATCCCCTATGGCTTTAAATTATCTACCACGCCCTCCACAGCTTTTCCTGGTGAAATCGACATCTCAATTTTCAAAATGGGCAACATCCTCCTTCAAGCTGCAGAATCCCACCTCACCACCTTCGAACACCACTTCAACACCTTGAGCCTCCAACTTTACAAATCCACTCCTAGCCTTCTCTCTTCCCAACCACACAACGCCCTTCTGTTCTCTCCATTATATCCTACCCCTGTCCCCCCATACCTTCCCTTCAGATAACACCATCCCCCAATCAATAACCTCTCTCCTTCCCTGCCCTGACACCTCTACAGCTAATGCCACCCCTCAATGGCTGAACTCCATATATACGCTCCCCCTTCTCTCTTCCTGATCTCCACCTACACACTCCCGCTCCCAACCCCACACGCACTCTACCGTCCTCTCCATTTCTACCCCTAATACCTATATTTCTAACCCCTTCCCTTTCTACCTTCCCCCCAAACTGAACCACTTCATCTCTACCCTGAATCCCCTATCATACCACCTCTGACCCCATCATCTCCTTCTCCGAAGCCACCTTCTTACTATCAGAAATACACATCGCTCCCTAACCCTGATGTTCTCTGCAATCACTTCACCCTTCCTTTGCCTCAAACCTCTTTCGCTGAGGTCTTGAATCCCCTGCCCCCTTCACATATCCCCTCATGCCCTAGGACCATTGCACTCCTCCTACCCCCCACTGACCTCTCACTCCCTACAAATGGTGGACCTCCTTCTACAGCTAATACTGAATGCCCCCTATCCTTCTCCACCCCTCCAACCATATCCCCCTCACTCTAATAACCCAGTCTCTACCCAACATAGAACGAGATTTCTCCACATTGACGAGAGATCTCACTCATCTCAGAATAGATTTTAATGCTCACAGCTCTAGAACCCTCCTTTTTCGGGTTAACTCCCCTTACCCAGGTAAAAAGAACCGTGGAGAACTACTCCTCTCCGTAGCAATATGCATAGACCTCTCCGCACCTCCTGCCATCTCTCCCCATCCGACCTTACTGACCTATGCAACTCCAACCTTTCCAGCTCATCAATCAATAATCCTCCACCACACTACTCGAACATTCCCGTTATACAGGGGACAAACAGAATCTCCCTCTCTCAGGTCTCACCCAGACCCCCTCCTCAACTCACCACCATCCACTCTTGCCCACCCCCCAAATGCAACCCTAACCCAAAATGCATGCTTGTGAATTGTCGATCCGCTCTCCGGCATGCCATCGAAATTTCCGAAACTATCCTTACCGAATCCATTGACATTGCGTTCCTCACGGAAACCTAGCTTAATGACCATTCTACTAGCAAACTTGACCTACTCTCCCCTCCACGATATTCTTTCCTTAGGAAAGACCGACATGACAGAATAGGTGGTGCTTTAGCCATCATCTTGAAAGAAGAAATTCATCTCTTCCTTGTTAAGAAATTCGAACACTCCACCATTGAATACCTTCAAGCAGAACTTAAACAAGGTTCACGCCCTATTCACCTACATATTATCTACCACCCTCCTGGAGATCCTCATCCCTTCGTGGATGAATTATCCAACATTCCGACGCAAGCCTCAATATCCAACTCTAAATCTCTTCCTTGGTGACCTTAACCTCCATTGGAACGATACCAATGATCCGACAATCACCCTGTTCTCCAATCTTCTTGAGATCAATGACCTCAAAAAACTATGTCAATCCCCCTACCCACACCAAAAGAGCCACCCTGGACGCTATCATTACCAATAAAGATCTGGTCTTCTTATCCAATATTGTCCCCATCGAGGGGTCTGACCACCACCTCATACTATTCACCATACTTACCTCAATACCACCCCGCCACTAAAATCATTAAACCTAAGAAATGGACCAGAAATCTAAATCTCATTCCCCCTGATGTACACGAGTCCAAACTGCATGCTCAACTTCTCCTCATCCCTCCCTCACAAAACGCAAATGAGCTTACTGAACACTTTAATAAAGCAGTAACCGATACCTTAGACCAATTGACCCAGCTGAAACTAAAACATCAAAGAAATATCCCTTCCAAATCATGGTTTAACTCAGAGCTAAACACCAATTGATGTACACTGACTGAAAGAACATGGAGACAGCATCCCTCTCCCTCACATCTGGCTCTCCTCACATTAGCTAGATCGACATACAAAAAACAAATTTTTAATGAAAAGGCATCCTTTTTCAGAACTCAACTTGACCGGGCCAAGAACAGACCCAGAGAACTGTTCAACGTTCTTCGTAATCAAACTTCCTCCGCACCTCCAGTTCCAATGGCCTCGACGACCAGATGTGAATAAATCGCCCACTTCTTCTCTGAAAAAATCACGAAGATAGATCAATCCTTCCTTTCAACTACTCTCCCAACCACCCCCATCTCACTCCTGACTACTCCTCAAAAACTCACTCCGCAACCACCATACCCCCTGATCCCACTTAGAACCTACATACTACTTTTCCTCTCCCTTACCTTTCTGCACACACTCTCTCTACATCACCTCCGCTTAACCTCTCCCTGCACTTACCCATAACCACACCTCCTAAAATCAATCTACCTATCCCGCCACTAAAATACAATGCTTCCTGGCACAATTTCCAGCCTGTAATGGAGCATGCAGTTTTTAACATCATTGCCAAACTTAAACCGTCCTCCCACACCAAAGACCCCCCCTCCCTTCCAACCTTGTCCAGGACCTAAAACACATCATTACCCCATCCTGGACCTCTATCATCAACACCTCCCTTCCCACTGGTTGCGTCCCTACCTCCCTTCAACTGGGACAAATCACTCCCATTCTCAAAAACCCCATGGCCCACCCCAATGACCTTAACATTCTCTGCCCCATCTCTAACCTCCCCTTCTCTCCAAAGCCCTCACAAATTTGTCCTGCTCCAATTATATAAACACATTGTAAATTTCAACATACTACACCCTCTACAATCAGATTTCAGGAAAGGTTACAGCACCGAAATAGCCATGCTTAATGAAAAGAAAAGAGCAACTCATGCACACCCTCCAGTGTTCCTATATCTCACAAGCAATTTTCAGTTTGAGAGATTTGTATCTGACCAAAAAATAGAGATCTATTCCTTAAACAATTTGGCCACTTAGTGAAGCTCGTTCCAAATTCCAAGTTCATGCGAGATAAACTGAGACCACTATACGCAGTTTCTTCAAATTGACTCCTTTTATTTCCTTGTTGCTGTTACATCCATCATAAATGGTTGCCACTTATGCCAGCACGTGTTTCGTCTCCACTGTGACTTTATCAAGGCTGTAACACAAGATTATAAAAAACGTATATAAAAACAGTTCAATCAGTTGTCTCTGCTGATTTCCAACAGGCTACCCCACATTTTTAAATATCCACAGACATATGTCTTGTAGTACTTATAAAACATTTCTAATCATAAACATAATAAACCAGAAACTGCAAGAATCCAAGTTTGGACAAAAATCTCTCCTTTGTATGATACCTGCTGGTATCCACAGGCTTCATCATTATCCATGTTCTTATAACAGTTTTACATAATCTATCAAGCATGGCTCATATCAGTATCTTTGAATGAAAGTAAAAAGATCCAAGAACCGAAAGAAAGAGCTGAAAAGTCTTATTATTGAAGATTGAAACTAGAGATGGAGTCACCCAGTGTTTATAGGATGATCACCCGAAGTTCACCTGAGGACCTCGAAAGAAACAACTAGCTCAAAAACCTGACACCCACCGATTGGCAAAACGCTCAGTAGGTGTTCATCAAGCACCAGAGATTTCTTGTACTTCTGGTGGTGTGAGATCCACAGCTGTGTATATAAAGAACACTAATTAGACACTGGTATCCTTTGTAACACCACTCACTGTTAACATCTAAACAAAGAAAGTCCATCTACAATTCGTTAAACCAGAGTGGTTGACTCTCTGCCTAGCATGCGACACATTAGTGAAATGCTTCATCAGTTGCAGTTCATACACAGGAAAAATTATCTCACCTGTTATTTTCAAGACTGTTCTTCAAAGTCTTCCAGAGCACCAGCAATCAGTGCCCTCAATAAAAATCCTGCGATCGAAAAGTAAGTGCAAATAATCATGAAGCAAAGCAGGAAAGGTCCAAAATATACACCACCCCATAATAGAGTTGTAGATGCTGTATATAAGGTCTGCTACACATCCATGTACCTACTAACATGTTGTTGAGCACATATTCCTTATAAAATATGTGTGCTTTCTCCTACAGAGGGTGTCAACAACCGATTAATAGTTTGTGGTGCACCTCGAATATAAGAACGCTGTAAAACTTGTACTGATCAACATGAGACAGCTTTCCCTTTTGTTGATGACATCGACCACTCCCTCGACAATGGCAAAACCTGCCTACTGATCCTCCTAGATCTCTCTGCTGTGTTCGATACAGCCAACCACTCTGCCCTACTTAATGTTCTCAGAGATCGATTCGGCTTCAAATGCACGACACATAAATGGTTTGTCTCATACCTCCAACACCGATCACAGCGAATCAAACTTCACTACTGCTTATCTAACCCTACTGTGATCTCCCTAGGAGTCTCCCAAGGTTCCATTCTCTTTCCCTTTCTCTTCAACCTCTTCATGGAACATCTCACTCTCAACCCATGCTGACATCTTACACCTTAACAACCCCCTCACTAAGATTCAATCCTGGTTCCAATTAAATCATCTCAAACTTGACCCCAAAAAACTGAAATCATTCTCTTCTCCTCTAAAAACATCCATTTCCCCATTCAAACCTGGATCTCCGACCTCAATACCCTCAACTGCTCCCTAGCCTTATCAACCCTGTAAAATTCCTTGGTATCTCCATTGGTGATAGCCTAACTCTCAATGTTCACATCAGGCTAAAGGGGGGCCTTCACGCTCCATCATCTAAAGAAAATGAAGCCCTTTATCCCTATTGATGACTTTAAATTTGTTGTCCAATCTCTTGTCCTTTCGCGTATTGATTACTGAAACGCCATCCTCACCGGAATCTCCAAGGTCCACCTTGCTCCAATCAAAGCTGTGCTGAAACTTGCAGCTAGGCTCATCAGCGACTGAAAGCGCATCGACCACATCTCCCCTGCCCTCAAAACCCTTAAATGGCTCCCCATTGAAGGCAGGTCCGCTTACAAAACTGCTTGCATTACACACAAAGTCCTCCATCAAAATACTTCGCAATACCTGGCCAATAAAATCTGCATAGCAGGCAGCACAGACCCATGAAAAGCATCAGCAGTATCCTCCTAGTCCCACCCCTGCTAAAAAATAAATCTACTCTGTCCCGCTCCTTTTCCGGCAATGCCCCTAACATCCGGAATGCCCTCCCAACAGACCTGTGATGTAACCCTTCCTACCCCAGCTTCAAAAAAGACCTCAAATGTACCTCCTCAATAGTAGCACCCTGAACTCGCCCCTTACACTTCTCTGGTCCCACCGTCTCTCCTACCCCCCCTCCTCACCCATTAGACTCTACTGGCTCAACTTCCCCCCCTTACCCACTTCTCTCATCCTCGCCCACTATTACCCCTCCTACCAAATTTCCCCCCCTTTGCTTCCTCCCTGTCTCACTTCTAACTGCTTACCCTTTGCTGCCCTTCATGCCTTTCCCCTTCCCATAATATCTTACGAAATCTGATCTCCCACATCCTTGTTTTACTTATGTATATAGCACCCTCCCTCCTCACCTGTGTATTTGATTTGGTAAACAGACAAAATATCGACTACAAAATATCGAATGGACAAAATATCGACTTCAAAATATAGGATGGAAAAAATATCGAATGGACAGAATATAGTCATCAAAAATATTGTTTTTAAGGTAAGTAATGTAATTTTGAATTAAAAAAATATAGATAGTCAAAATATCGAAGTATATAATATAGGTTATTAAAATTATCGAATTTTTAATAATATCGAATTTTTATAGTGTTTTCTATGTTATTATATGTGTGAAAAATGTGTATTTATGTTATAATTTATTTTAATTAATGAATTTTATGTTATTTAATTTTTGCATAATTTAATTCTGTAGCGGGTTGTGGGTTTATGAGGGAATAGGGTGGGAAGTAATTTAATTATAATTATTACATATGTAAATTTATTTATTGGTATTGATTTTGAATTAATTGTTAATTAATTTTTATTTGGTAATTAATTACATTTTAATTGGCAATTTATTTTATTTAATTGATTAATAGATAATTATGTTAATTTTACTAATTTATTTTCTGTAGCGGGTTGTAGTTTTATAGGGGAATAGGGTGGGAAGTAATTTAATTAAAATTAATTAAATATGTAAATTTATTTATTGGTATTTATTAAGAATTAATTGTTAATTCATTTTTATTTGGTAATTAATTACATTTTAATTGTCAATTAATTTTATTTAATTGATTAATTGATAATTATGTTAATTTTACTAATTTATTTTCTGTAGCGGGTTGTGGGTCTATAGGGGAATAGGGTGGGAAGTAATTTAATTATAATTAATTAAATAATTTAATTTATGTGTTGGTATTTATTTTGAATTAATTGTTAATTAATTTTAAATTGCTAATTCATTATTTGTTAATTTGTAATGAATTTTTATTAATAGGTAACTAATTGTAATAATTAATTTTAATCAGAATTTTTAATTGATTAATTATTATATTATATTAAATTGGTAATTGCTTTTAATTAATTTTTTTAGATTTAATATAGATATATTTTTTAATAATATATGAAGTATTTACTTTCCCTACTGTTCACTCACTGGAGTGGGAATAGTAATTTTTACCCCTACGCTATCCAACGCTTTCCCTACTGTTGCACTCTCTGGAGTGGGAATAGTAATGTTTACCCCTACGCTATCCAACGCTTTCCCTACTGTTGCACTCACTGGAGTGGGAATAGTAATTTTTAACCCTACGCTATCCAACGCTTTCCCTACTGTTGCACTCTCTGGAGTGGCAATAGTAATATTTACCCCTACGCTATCCAGCGCTTTCCCTACTGTTGCACTCTCTGGAGTGGGAATAGTAATTTTTACCCCTACGCTATCCAACGCCTTCCCTACTTTTGCACTCACTGGAGTGGGAATAGTAATTTTTACCCCTATGCTATCCAATGCTTTCCCTACTGTTGCACTCTCTGGAGTGGGAATAGTAATGTTTACCCCTACGCTATCCAACGCTTTCCCTACTGTTGCACTCACTGGAGTGGGAATAGTAATTTTTACCCCTACGCTATCCAACGCTTTCCTACTGTTGCACTCACTGGAGTGGGAATAGTAATTTTTACCCATACGCTATCCAACGCTTTCCCTACTGTTGCACTCTCTGGAGTGGGAATAGTAATTATTACCCCTACGCTATCCAACGCTTTCCCTACTGTTACACTCACTGGAGTGGAAATAGTAATTTTTACACCTACGCTATCCAACGATTTCCCTACTGTTGCACTCTCTGGAGTGGGAATAGTAATTTTTACACTCCCGCTATCCTATCGTAATAATATTGCATATTTTTTAATAATATTATGTTAATATATATATATATATATATATATATATATATATATATATATATATATATATATATATGTTTTAACAAATAAAATTGAATTCTTTTTTATAACTTAGATTAATTATTTAATAATTGGAATGTTATTTAAATATTATTGAGTATATTTTAGTTATTTATTTTTAATAATGTTTTTATTTTACATTTATATATATTTTTAAACGATATTTTGGAGTCGATATTTTTGTACTTACCTGTTTGTAGATAGGAAGTCGATATTTTGACTGTCGATATTTTGGCATCGATATATATATATTTTTTTTATATATATTTTTATTGAAGAAAAGCAGGAGTAAACGTTACACAAGTCTGGTGTCATACTCAATTACATTACAATATTCGGTAGGCGTGTGAGGAAATGCAGAGAAAGCAGTACATGGAAGTAAAATATACCAACAGAATGCGTTATATGAACAGGAGAGTCAATACGGTCAATCAATTCGATAAACTACAGTCTGCAGTACCCTTCCACCCGCGACTCAGGATAGTTAGGACCAGAGTAGACACCAAGATGAGTGAGAGAACACGATTCAGGATATACGAAACACCTCCCGCAAAGAGGGAAAAGAAAAGAAAAAGAGGCCATAGAACTAAACAAAGACAAAATAACAAACCCCCCCCAAATCCCCCACCCTGCACCCCTGCAATGGCTACAGCCTTACCCCACTAGCAGCGTGCCTGTCGCCCCAGAAACGTGCCCTAAAAGAACGGAGAAGGAAAGTGGAGGAGGAGAAGACAAACAGGCCCCTGGTCTCCCGTACCCCCGGCCAGAAGCAAACCACCCCCGATCATAAACAGGACAATATTAAGCAACAGTTACCAACATCGGGGGAGTTTAAAAGGATCGCCAGACTCCCACATTAGTACAAACTACAAATCCCGCGTCGAATGAAACCCTTTCGTAACACCCAGGCAATCAAATCAACCTTGGCCACGTCGACTTTTCGTACGAACCCTCTCCGCTCGGACCGCCATATCAATAGTAAAGGTGAAATGTTTAACAAAGTCATAGTCAATTTGGCCGGAAAGAAGCCAAGACATCTGCGCTGGAAGACCACAAGTCAAATGGCAATTGTCCGCAAAAGAAAGGTCCAAGGAGAGGGGTTGCAACAATAAGGAGGGAAAGGAGAGTGAATCACTCCCATGGTCTCTGACAAACTTGGTAAAGCGTACAGGAACTTCTCTGTCCATCTCGGGCGGTGTCGGCATTAATCGTAATGAGCGTGTGGTAGTCCCGGGCTCACTATCCGTTGCGTGGGAATAGGCTAAAAACGCCAGATCTGGCTGCGGCACGGGGTCCTCAATCACGGGCATGGTCTGTTCCGCAGGTAACAAAACTTGTTGGAGACAAATTGAAGGGCCGGTGTCCGGTATAAGACTGATAGAGTCAGCTTTATCGATCAGTTTCTGGATGATGGCGGTTACCCTCGAGTGGAACACCCCAATGGTGGCCATTACGGTCAGCAACGACGGCTCAGTCTCCACCCGCTCCCTCCCCACTGGCAAAACAACCGAGCAGGTATTGAACCCCGGAGGTCGACTACTCCGAGGTAATAGGCATAGGTGGTGCCGTGGGAGACAGTGGGCGCTCTCAATGTCGCAATATCAACACCGTTGCCTCCTGCGAGGGCCCGAGCCCGTCGACCCAGGGCGGGCAGCAAAGCCTCCGGGCAGCGGACCCCCGACCACGGCAACCGGTGCAACACGCCGTTATACTTCGGATTCAACCAATCATCAAATCGCCATTCAAAACAGGCAGGATATACTCCCCTTCAGGGGACCGGACACGGCCCAAGTCTCGCGGCCGATGTTGTTCACTTCCAACCCGGATGGATTCGAAATTGAAGCCCCGGCTTTCCGCACTGGGTTAGGCCGAGAATGACACACGGCATATCTTTATTATCCGAAAAGATGGAAATCTCGGGATTGCATCTCCAGACTCAGGAAGTCTTCAGCCACGTGGGAGCCCGGTGCAAATTCAGGATATTTGTCAGGATTGACGAGTGGCTGGCAGAGGTCGGCGGAGCCGGGAGCTTATGCGGCCATCTTGGTTGCGAGCGTGGCTCCTTCCGGTATCGATATTTTTAGTAGTCTATATTTTGTCCCGATATTATGTCAGTGATCCATTTGATTTATGTAAACTCAAGCTGTTCCTAATTTGTTGACATGTTGGTTCTATATGCTATTGACTGTTTTATACAGTGACGGCCCTCTTCCCATGTAAAGTGCTCTGATACCTCTGAGTCCAGCCAGCGCTATATAAAACCTCTAAAATAAATAAAGAAATTAATTAAGAACAGAGCCCAAGATTCAAATTTCTGCATGAAGATCAGCCGAGCTTCCATAATGTGTGCCCTACTTGGTTTATCCCACTGTAGTCCATTCATATTCAAAAAGCCATACCCCATTCCAATAACTAACTGAAATTCCTTCCTAAGAGGTGATGCCAAGCTTTTACAATAAGTGTGTGGTCAGCAGTACCCCCATTTATGTAAATTCATACACACAGGAAGCAACAGCTCATTTCTACAAAATATTGAAACCTCCTTGCCACACATACACTTCCGTACTTCTATTGTGTGTTGTCTTCTGTACTCACAATCAATCAGTTCATACACAATAGATGCACAATCTATTGCCACGCAATGACTGAACCTCCTCTCCAAAGATGTGCCTCTATGCTACTGTAGTATGTGTGGTTTTCTGTATCACCATTTATGTCAGTTTATGCACATGGAAGGAATCCCCAATTGCCATTTAATAGCAAAACCTCCTCATCAATGATTTGCTTCCATGTTACTCTAATGTGTGTCTGGTCTGCTGTACCCCACTCATGTCATGCACAGGCAAAGCTCACTCCATTCCCGTACTATAATGGAAATGTGTCACCAAAGATGTCTAGAGTACATGGTGGTCTACTGTACCCCTACTCATGTCAATTCATACACAGGAAGCATGCCCATTCCCATACAATAACTCAACCTATTTGCCAAAGAGGTCTTTACCACTTATAAAGTATGTATACTCCCACTCATCTGAGTTCATACACAAGGGAGGCACAACCCATTCCCATACAATAACTCAACCTCCTGGCTAAAAGTGTGCTTCCAAGCTATTATAGCATGCATGTGGTCTGCTGTACCTCCACTCATATTAATCCATGTACTGGGGAAGTACATCAATCAATCAATCAATCAGAACATTTGTAAAGTGCACTACTCAACCGTGAGGATCTCAAGGCGCTGGGGGGAGGGGGAGCTGCTACTGCTCGAATAGCCAAGTCTTGAGTAGCCTCCTGAAGGTGAGTAGGTCCTGGGTGGGTCCTGGGTCTGCCGTAGGTTATTCTTCGGATGCAGGGGACAGTGGGGAGGGCGAGGTCGGCGGAGCAGAGCTGGCGGTCGGGATATAGAAGGTGAGTCGCCTGTTGAGGTATGCCGGTCCGATGTTGTGGAGTACTTTGTGTGCGTGGGTATGGAGCTTGAAGGTGATCCCATTTCTACACAATAATGTAACCTCCACACCAAAGAAGTGCTTCCACATTTCTAGAATATGTGTTTGGTCTGCTGTACCCCCAATCAGGTCAGTTCATATACAAGGGAATCTTTATCTCCCAAGATACTATTCATTGATTACATTAGTGTGTGTGTGGTATGCTGGACCCCTAATCATGTTGATTGATGAAATTATATCCACATGATATTGCTGAGCAATGACAGCACTTCTTTGAAGAGTCCATCCATGCAACAATAATCTATGTGGTCTGCTGTTTCTCACTTGTGTTAATTTGGTATAAATGGTAACCATTCCCGCATCCTGACTCCACCTCCTCTAGGTACAGATTGGATGCCATTCGGATAACCTAAGTGATGCGGAGGAGTTCTGTCGCCCACCAGTGGTCATCAAGCTTTACCAGGTTAAGAGTGAGAAGATGACCATCTCTAACCTGTGGGGCGGTCTCATCTATATCCTGGTGCCTTCTGGATGCCAGCTTGGATTTGTGCAAGTCACCATACAAGGGGCAGTGCATGCACCCTTCTATAAACATGGTGGGTAGACTATGCTATTAGAATTAAAGCGTCATTGAATAAAATACAAAGCTTTTCTTCTCACCCCATTATTGAATAATTAATCAGTGGTACATGATTACTTTCTAAGTTTTCAGGTATAAATGGAAAGAGATGTTTTGCATGTAAATGAATGAAGTTAAGAATTTGAAGTTCGTCCTAGTGTTTTTTTTCTTTACATAAGATCATTACTTATTTGGCCATGTGATTGCTCTGTTCTGGTTGAAAATTCTTCCCAGAAGCAAATCCTGCCACTCAGGAGTACTTGTGTGAGATCAACTTATATAAAATGCCTGGTGTTTATGTTCAATCTAGGTTTACAAGTCACATAATCTTTCTTTCCGCCTCAGGAGAAACCACTGAGTCTGCCTGGCTGGACACTGTCCGCCACTACTCTGCCCCTTGGGCAGAGTTTGCCACTGAGAACATCATTCTCACTGTCCCTGCGGAGAACGCCTGCCTGGTGAAGAACCCTGGTGCCCTGATGTCCACATGGGACCGCATCATGGCACCTATTGCAGAGCTAGCTGCCATCCCATCCTTTTTGAGGCCGGAGAGAATTGTGGCAGATGTCCAAATATCAGCTGGTAAGAACTGCACCTTGGCATTCACTGGCAGGCAGTGCCAAAGGTAGGGCGAGGTTATCCCACACAGGAAGGCCAGTATAGTGTCTATGCACAGTGCACTTCAACTATTCAATTGAGCAAATTCCTCTTTTCTCCTGCAGACACAGAACCTTCTCTGATTCAAAGTTGACTTGTTAAATAATGATTGGATGAGCAGCGTTAACAGATTCATCAGGTTTAAGTTGAAAATGATTGGCAATAAATAATAAGGTGTCATTTCAGCTCACAGGAGCAGGTATTAATTCAAGCTCACAAGGTCAGGCATTCATTCCAGTTCACACGATCAGGCATTAATTCCTCCTCAAGAGAGTAGGAGGGATCACAAGTTTGAGATGTTTTCAAAACTCATTTAATTTAGGAAATGAACAATTCTCTAAATGATAGAATACAGTAATATCTACAATTATCTTGTCAGATATCTTTAAGTAAATACATATTAGTATTTGAACTTATAGCTTGGACTAGCTATTCACAAAGATCCTCTGCTTCTTACTGCACCCAAGTCTCTCAGTTGCATATACACTGATAGAGCACGCAGGTCACCCGACTATAAATTTACCATACTCACCTGGGCCCATAATCAATAACTCATCACTTAATCAGGTAACCTTCGCTCTACTACCAGTTATTTTCACTTACTAGATTCAATACTATTGATTTACCAATCCTTGGCGCTGGTACCTGTAAACCTATAGGATCAGGGTGTTAGATTTGAAGATAGATAGAGAAAAATAACATTTGCACTCATATAATAACTACAGATTCGGGAAAGTTTTAAACTCTTTATCTAAATTTTCTTAAATGGTCATGATCCAAAAATTAAACACCAAAAGACTCAATGACGAAAATCAGAATCACTATATAGCTATGTAATAGAGATATTAAACAGTTTTCAGACATTTAGCAATAGGGAGGGTAAGAAAGAAAACATAATATGTAATTAAACAAATGATTCCGAGCTTTTAACAAAAGGGGAGGGTAAGAGAAGGGAACATATGTAATCAATACTTTAACGGTAGGAAGGGTAAAGAGAAAGGGAACAATACATTGACAAACCCACACAAATGTATGTGTACCTAGAATGGTGTGAAGACCAACCCTGGCGACGGGTCAGTTTAAAAGGACGGAACCCCGAAAGTTGCAGTTGCCAATAGGCTAGCAGGTGCAGATCAGAACCAGGACAGGTAAAGCCAAATTGGATCAGGACAGGACCACCAAAGTGTAAGACCAGCACCCGCAGTTCAGTTGCAACGTCTGCGCTACTCCCTCTCTGCAGCTAACAGCCAGAGCCCCGATTGGGTTATCGATTTCACCATCAAAGTGCTTAGTCATCACTTCAGCTACCCGAACCCCGATTGGGTTATCGAATCGTCTGATAGAGTGCTCCGCAGCCCTCTGCTCTTGGTCACCTATTGAATGCATTGAGTCAGAGACAGATCAGCTATTCGAACAAGTCGGACAAATTAACTAACTAAGCCTACCCTTGTTATACTATTTTCCAGGTCAGTGTACCACCCCTCAATGTTGCAAGTATAAGGATCCCCAATTTTGATTGGACGAAGAATGAGGAGAGGTCATCACACCACACCAAAATTACACATTTTATATGAATATTAAAGTTTGCATTCCCGCCCATCATTTTATTTTCTCACGTATGTTTTATTCCACCCAGCAGTGAATGTATCAATAATAATTACAATGTAGTCCATATTTTAGTTTAGCTTCCTTCACAGGGGTCGGAAGTTGACTTTCCCAGGAACATCTTCTAGCAAGTCATGACTTGGCCGGGTTTCAATGCCAATGCTTCAGGGTTTGTGTCTCTTCTGCGCAGACGCAGTTTCTTTCAATATGGAGTTCAGCGATAGGCGTCAGGACCAAAATGATTTACATGTAAGAATAGAAAAAGAACAGTTTGAGAACACAGAATAAATGAATGCACTGTATACCACTTATCTCTACTCTATTCCCATTATTTTATATTTAACTATTTGCGTTAAGGTTAAGCAGAACGAACAGCTTAGCAAAAGCAGCTGAGTAAGCTTCATGCATGCGGTTACACAGAGCAGCCATTTTGATTCTAGTGCGCAGAAGCGAAAGTTTCCCCCCAAGCGAAAGATACGTCATGTCACGTGAGTATGACAGATGCATGTGCAGTAAAAAATCCCGCATTGCAGCAGCCATTTTATTGCAAGCGGATTATCATTAGTAAAAGCACATATGCAATCTTCCCTCGGATGTCGTGTAATGCGATATTAATAAAACAAACATGTTGATTAGTATATTAATATTGTGTCGAGAGGACTGAGTGCAAGCAAGTCGCGTTACGTGCACATCCTTGCTCCATCAACACCATCCACACTTTAAATTTCACTACCTGAGTTTTCATCCTGATTTTCCAGCCTCTTCTTTTCTATGCAGAGCCTTACATCTAGTCCTAGGCCCCTGATTCGCAGCACCCTATGTATCTCCCAATCTATGTAACATCTTCAGAAATGTAATAATTATTCTACTATCATTTAAGATTCAGCTGCTTTTCAAATATGCGCCTAGACTTTAATGTGCTTGGGTAGTGGCCACAGAAGGACATCATTTGTCCAAATGTCTGGTAAAGCCTCTTTCACAAAACCAGCTTCCTCAATTTCTGGAAGGCATTAAATGGGGGGAGGATTTAGCCTAATGGCTAGGGCGGTCAATCTCAAAGCTGGGGAACCAGGTTCAAGTCTCGACAATGACGCTCAACATCATGTGATACTGGTCAAATCACTTAATCTCCCCGTGCCTAACAAAAATGAATGTGTCCTTGTGTAACGCGACTGATACTCATATAAAGCACTCTGATGCCTGATACCTTTGTGTCAAGTTCGCACTATATCAAAAAGTGAATTATGTCTTTCCTACTCACAGCTTTAGAGATTTGCTTCTGAGGCTGAAGATTGATGATCCTAAGTGAGAAGGGTTTTTGGGATAGACATGTCAATGATGTTCTTTCTTTAGGTTTCAAGAGCTCACTCAAGAATCTAAGCTGTAATGCAATCAGGCATATTTTCTGAAACTTTGCTCATGAGGGCATCAGATTGACACATCTTCTTGATGTGTGAACATGCCAGGCTCATACAGTCCTCTGTGTCATATTGGGAACTAAGTCTTGGGGCTGAATCTTGCCAAAGTAGGGCTTTCTCTAGAAGGCTATCACTGATTTCAGTTAGGGTGCTGCAGTGATACAGCTTAGTGGTCACAGCATTGTGTGGATTGTTTTGATGTTAATATCATGGAAAACGTTTTGCATGTTTCAGATCTGTGTCACGTCATGCACCCCTATCTTGCGTGTGTTCAATTACCGCTACAAGGCCAAGGAGCTTACACTTAGTCCAACAATCCAAAGCGTGCCTGAGTCTGTTGAAGCAGGAGATAGTGGTGGGCAAGTGATGGTCTGTGGCTTCTGCAAAGGCTGGGCTCTCTGCAGAATCTAGGGAAAAACACAGCAACCTCAGATTATTGTATAAGCTCAACAATGTGTTTGCACGTGTCTAATGCGATTTGTGGTAATTGGTTCCGCTGTCTTCTCATTGCAGGATGGATGCACTCTGGCTATCCTATTATGTGTCATTTGCAATCAGTGAAAGACCTCATAGACCTGGAGCACATTAAAAGTGTTGGTACATGGGGTCCCCTCCATGAGTTGGGGCACAATCAGCAATGCTGGGGCTGGAACATCGCACCTAATACTACAGAGGCCACCTGCAACCTCTGGTCTGTCTACATAAGCGAAAAGGTGTTGGGGATCCCAAGAAGCAAAGCTCATGAGGCCCTTCAGCCAGCAGTCCGAACGGAAGCCATCAAGAACTACATCAGGAATGGTGCCAAGCTGGAGGATTGGACTGTCTGGACGGCTCTGGAGACATATCTGCAGGTGAGCTTTGGGGCGATAGGAGGCATACTGTGTGACTGCGATCTGTTTGCATGACTATAAAGGGCAGAATTAACATAGATTTATATAATCAAGTCTCCAGAATGATCTTCATGGTAAACGTATGCATTCAGAATATTCCACACATTGACACTTCAATCACAGTTCCCCATCTAAAAAATGGCTACTTTCACTTCTTCTGCACAAATTGGACCTTCAATCCTAAAAACATAACACGGTGCTTCCTCTCAGAAACTGAACAGATTACTCAGGCAATGAACTGAAAAAGGAACTTATTCAGCACTTTGTGAGAAGACACAGATAGTATAGAATGACACAATTGTTTCAGATAAGCATTGTGAAAAACTTCTTTGAGAATAATATACTGGGGATCTGAGTGGATATATCAGAACATATGAAGGTGCCATAAATGGGTAGGCTTTCCCCAAGTTCTATCTTTACTTTCTTTTTCAATTTTAATCCCATAACAAGCAAGTAAACTGCAGTCTTACTCGGAGCCTCAAATATCTCATCCAGGTACTGCACAGCCAACAGAGTAAAATTTCACTTCTCTGTGCTTGAACTGGAGATACAAACTATTCTAAACATGTCTCTACAACAAACCATGGTCCTTGAGGTTCTACAACATGCTGTAATAACTGTGGTCAACCCAATGGATCCAGCAATTTACAGACCTGCCTTTAACCCCTGGTCCCTTTACTAGTAAGATAATGGAAGGAAACATTTCATGGCAAATGCTAGAATCCCTAGAATACAGCATAGCAAGACAGGGAGTTTATGTTCATACAAGAGAGAGGGAAGGAAACTATTTATCTACTATCCTTCCTAGATGCGGGTCACTAAGAAATGTGTTACTGGGAACTATGACTGTGCTTCTGGCCCCTTCCTATTCGTTGACAGTACTATGTTGATTTGGGTGACACAGATTAACCCTTTGATTACAAGTCTTCTCTGACATACTTTTGCACTTCAGAATAGACTATCACTTCATGTAGAAATGGAATCCTAGTCTCATGTCCAAACTAGTCCCGTCAGCTCCTATTCCTGTAGGAAGTGGAGGGTAAATGTCTCCTACATAAGCAGCCTCTGGGGGACTCTGAGATTACATAGGAAATGTTACTGAAGGAACTCACATCTATCACAACCTTTATGGGTTATGTCTTTGAGGATACAGCATACACAGCCACCAAAGAGAGGTCATTAATAGCAGATCTGGCATCCTTCTGAATGAAATCACATTCTGTTGACAGAAGAAGACCACCTGGACCAATGTCACAACGACGGGACCTAGACAAAGAATGATGGCTTCTACATGGATAAACTGTTGATTTAGAAGGCAAAAGAAGGTGGAACAACATTTGAATTGGAGGGCCTTAAGGCAAAGAACATATTTTCATTCTTAGCCAAGTCTAACCCAACACCATTCACCCTAAGCTTTTTATTTACATCATAGGAGAAAAATGCATTGATGCACTATGAGCAAGAGGAGAAAGATGTTTGCGTATTGGCAGCCTGGTTGAATCAGAGGGAGGGTATTCTGCCATATCTGGCATATTTCATAACTCAGTATTTTTTTTTACACAGCCATTTGACGTAACAGACTTTTGCATCTTAATTACATCCCTCAAGATTAATTAACGTTCTTATTAAAGGTACCCCTCCCTTTCTTGTCTAAGAAAGGAAGAAGCCTGCTGGAAGGAGAAATTACTTTAAAAAGAAATTGAAATTATGATCTCAGATGTGCCCTACAGTAAAGCATTGGGTGATGAGGGACTTCCTAGTACATTTTATAGACTCAACATGCCCTAAAAAGCACAGTTTTTTCCTAGGTATTCAAGCAGAAGAGAGGGATAGAATCTGGAAAGAGATCAAAAAAGCACCGTCAAGTCTCATATACAACTGTCAGAGATCCATTACTTTTCTCCAGCTACATGTTCCTAACTTTAAAAAACAAGCAATCAGAATGTATTGGGAAAACTTGTTACCAGCCATGTGAGAAAAACCCATCAGCCCAAATTGAATGTGGATGTTTTGTTTTTGACTCCTTCTATAATACCACTGGAATGAGGCAAGGTTACCCACTAGTCTCTATGCTATTCTTGCTGGCACTCAAATGGGTGGCAGCCATTAGACACAACTTGAACATGCAGTGAGCAAATAGTGAATACAGCAGCAGGATTCTCTAAACCTCTACTTTATGCAGATAATTTGTTACTTCCCCCAGGGGAACTCTGGGTCATCACCACTCTCCCTGATTTCTGAATTTGTCCTATTTTCTGGATATAAAATAAATTGGGATACGAGCGATTCCCAGCTCCCCCTCCAGATGTACAATGAGAGTGACTGCAGAAGGTTAGGGCTTTCGTTGCTTACTACTAAAGCTAAAATACTCCTAGTGAATAAGGGTACAGATGGAATTGTGACTGACAACAGTAAACTCTCATAACCCAAATGGAGAATGAATATGCCAAGTTGTCTTCACTACAATTATCCCTACAGAGTTGAGTCCCAGTAATTAATATGGTAGAGGCAGCAAAGCATACATATCTGTTGAACATGCAACCTATCACCTACCCAAAATGAGTACTTCTACTGATTAATAAGGGAATTAGAGTGTTTGTACGGAGCAGGACGCCCAGACTCGAACTCACCATGTTGCATGCTGCCACCCCATCCAGTGCCCTCCAATTACCTGACTTTTTTGGATATCATATAATACACCAACTAGCAAAATTGCTCTATAGCCTTTGCTTATCGTAATCGGATGTATGTAGGAACCACGCAGGCGTTAATCATGCAGTCTGAACAGGAAATGCATTTCAACTCTGTGCAACAGTAGGGAAAGTATTGGACTTAAAGTCCAAAATCAATCCTTATGGTATGGCAAGTTGTTGTAATGACCTGTGTGGTAAAGGAATGCGTTGTAAAGATGCATTCATGGTTCAGACCGCAATGTTAATGCCCAGCATGGTTGGAGTAGCGGTGTAAAGGCTTCTTCCTGTCATATTTCTCTGATGTGGGCAAGAATGGAACAGAAATATGTTCAATACTTCCCAGGAAAAGGCTCACTATGGAATGATGATCCTACTGGTGATTCCAACTTACCCTGAACAGTCATGGGCAGTGGCTAACAGGAAAGTAAAAATATGTAAAAATGTAGATGTTGGTGCACCCCTGTGAAACAATGCTGCTATAATGTGGGAAAGTGCCTCTTTTTGCATGGTTGCCTCCCACTTTTTGCCTGATGCTCTTTGAATGAGTGTGCCCTGTGTTCCTGCCAAGCAGGTACCAGAGCCTATGTTCTTTCCCTAAAACTCTAATGTGTACCCCCATATTGGCACCTCCCAGGCCACATGGCAGTTTCTTGTTAAAGGTACCGCATGAACCAAGGGTCCTGGACCTTAAAACACACGTTGGCATTGCAGGCTGTGTTTTGGTGCAGAGAAAAGTGAAGAGTCATCATGAAACACATCCCTGTGTGCCATGCCTACAACCCACTGCCTATGGCTGAGGTCAGCCTCCCCTCTAGCTGCTTGCACTATGCCATTGGTGAGGGTACAAGTGCATAAGCCATGTACCCCTACAGTGATAAAGTCTGTTCTTAGACAACGTAAGTGAAGTAAAGCCATAAAGAGTATGTGGTCTGGGAGTTTGTCCTAATGAACTCCACAGCACCATAATGGCTTTAATGAAACCTGGGTAAAATGACCTAACTCTAGTGTCCTGACTGACTGACTGCCACCCTGGTGCCAAGACTCCTCCCCTAGGATGGGCAGGGTCCTCGAAGGGGAACCTTCAAAGGCTTGCCGCCTTTGTGAACTGACCCAGCCATTTGAAGCTCCCATCAACTGGCCTCCACAGGTTCTGCCCCCCACTTTGGGAAGGAGAATTGGTGTGAAAACCAAGATAGGAGTAGAGGTGTGCCCACCTTTGCCAACCCCACCCCTCAGGTGGGGCAGGCGAGGTGAAGCGCAGCTCTATGTCCCCTCCATCTTGAAGATGGGCGACCCAGCCAACCAGAGAGAGGCATATGCCTCCCTCCCACTGGAGGGTGGCATTATAGTCGGTGAACCCACCCCAAGGAAAGGACCCATTGTTCCCAACCTGTATCTGACTGAAACACCCCTAAATCTATTATTTAGGGGGAACTCCAAACCTTGCCTCATCAGACAAGAAGAGAGAAGAACAAGAAGGACCAAAGAGCCTTGCTGAAGGAAGAAGAGGAGGACATCAACTGACTTGGCTCCTGCCCTACTGGCCTGTCCCGACCTCGACCTGGTCCAGCAGAATTCCAGCGTTTCCTGCAGCCAGCAGCCCCCCAGAACCCTGAGGACCTGCTCTGCCTTCACTGAAAAGACTGTGTCTCCCGTGAGCACTGTATTTGCTTACCAACGGACACTGTCTCCGGTGAAATCCACGAGTCTGCATCACTCAGCACCCGACGCCTACGGCCCAAGTTCGAGTGGCCCAACACCACAAAGTCTCCCTGGTGATCCTGTCCTGGGATCTGGTGGCCCCTGACCTAGCTCAAGTCTCCCAATGAATCCTGCAGCACCTTTCTGGAGGATCCCCCTGATCATGACCTGAGCCGTTAAGGAAAACCCAACGCCGGAAGACAGCCCTGCACCATAAGCCACACGGCCTTGGGTGGCCCAACCAGCGGTGTCCCAGCATCCCATGGCATTCCAACTTACCTTTCTAACTCGTGGTCGTCTCCAAAAGATCTTTGTGCTCGAGCCTGCAGTGTTTGTTGAAACCGGAGAATCCCCTTTGAAAACAACTGGGCACCTGACACCGAAACAGCACCCTGCACCCGGCTGCCACTGTGCCGCTGTGGGTGCACTTTGGGTGCTAACTTTAACCCCCCTTTGTCCTGAGATTAACTCCAGGAGCTTTGCTCATTCAACCTAGTGGCCTGCTCCTGAGCAGCCAACAACCGGAGATCCCCTATCACCTGTTGGATAACATTGGGCCTCAGCACTCTGCAACCGGCCACCCTAGTGCCATTGAGGGTGCTCTTTGAGTGCATCCTTGACCCAGGGGGATCCTTGTTCTAACCCCAGAAACCCAACTCCGAAAACCAAGTATTTACCTGTAAACCAATAACTTAATTTCCTCCAATAGATTTGCATTGACTGATTTTCTATGAAAAAGTTCTAAGCGCGGAGTTGGAAATTCTATGAAAAGTCATACAAGTGTGTGTTTTTATAACACATTGCATTACTTACCTTTATCCAGAAAATGTCACAGTGTGGTATCTAGGTATACCACACTGAGTAAGAAAGGTAATCTGAAAAGTAATCCAACAAACATCTCTCAATTTAATTATAAAGTAACTGTATAGTAATTGTAACTATTTATGAACATTTGACTTACCTGTAACCAAACCAATTGCATTCAACTGCATTATGTCTTGCAAAGTACTATTACACTTTCTTGTGTCAGGCCTTGCTTGGTACTAGAAATAAAATACAACTAAATAATATGTGTGCAAAACAAATTGGTCAGAGTTCAATCTTTGAGTGTGACATCTTTTGTTGCCTGTAAGTGTACAATAAATGCTTAACACTGCACACTGATGAAGCCTTACTGCTTGCCCACACTACCACAAATGGAGAGTAAGGTATTATCTACTTTAACCTCTGTAAACCTTTGGGGATCCACTGGACTCTGTGCACACTATACCTTACTTTGGTATAGTATATACAGAGCCAGCTTCCTACACATAAGTTTAGGAGATGCTTCTCCATATTGAGCTGTGTGGCCATCTGATTGGATCAAAATATTTGAGATGCAGATACACCAAAGCCCTTTAGTGCTTTACAATCCTCTTAACACTTCCAGATTCCCCTATATTGACAGGAAGGAGTGTTGGGTTAATGAAGCATGCTACTTTCCCCATATTCTCGCTACCATCAGCTTGTGACATCAGACTTTATTGGCTGGCATAGCTGGTTGTGGAGCATGTGGAAGGGGAGTGAAATTAGAAGTTCCGGCTGGTACACACAAAAGGCGCTTCATGAAAGAGTTCTCAGCAGTCGGGTAACTGCTCCCCCACAACATAACCCCACAGTTCACTTCCATAAACGGCAGTTGCCACTGATTTCGCATTATAAAGTTTCATCATGGCACTGGTGGGTTTTTTCCCAAGCTTTGCTGCAAAATTAAAAATAGAAGCGTTCACCCTGGCCAATTCGCCTTTCTTCTTGAGAAGATGTGGACCCCAACTAAGTTTGTTATCGAAAGTGACCCCAAGATACGAGAATGATTTCGATACAGGAATAACTACATCATCTAGCTTAAACAGAAAGTTTCTACTTGGCTGTTGGCCAACTTGCATTATATAAGATTTAGAATTATTGACCAATAAGTCTCTATCTGACATGAACTGTTTAAAAGCCATAAGCAGGGCCTGGAGTCCCCTCTCAGTTCTAGAAATTAAAACCGCATCATCTGCATATAAAAGAACAGGAATACCCCGCCTACTGACTCTAGGACAGTCGGCATGGATATTCTGCAGGTCGCTATCAAGATCATTGATATAGAAATTAAAAAGAAAGGGTGCTAAAATGCAACCTTGGAGCACACCCTTTCTGATTTCAAAATTACTGGTTACGCCCAAATCCTTAGAATACCTTACATTGGCACTAGTGTTGCTGTGTTGATCAACAAGAAAATTAACAATCCCATTATCAACACCCTTTGCCCTCATGGATTGCCACAACCTTCCCCTGTTGACACAGTCGAAGGCAGATGACAAATCCATGAAGGCAAGGTGTATTGTACCCTTCTGTGCTATAGTATACTTGCTTAAAATTAAGAAGAGATTGAGGCACTGTGTTATAGTCGAACGTCCACTGCAGAAGCCATACTGCGCAATGGACATGATGTTCTTTTCCAATGCCCAGTCCGACAATCTCTGCAGTAGCATTCTGCCAACTATTTTAACCATAGAATCAATCAGTGAGATTGGCCTATAACAGAGTGGACTACCCCTGTCCCCCTTCTTAAAAACCGGGACAATTGTGGATACCCCCCATGATTGTGGACAACCAGCTGTTGCAGCCGCGTTAAAGACCGCCTCCAGTATGGGTGCCCAAAAACTAGGGTCAGATCTATACAGGTCAGGGGGGATTCCATCAGGGCCCTGAGCTTTCCCCGCTGTCAATCCAGCTATGCCCTCCATAATCTCGGCTCTTTCAAACCTAGTAACACTATCGCTATCGCCAGGAGGAAAATTAGAAGTTTCCGTTGACGTGCAACAGTATACTTTTTTTAAATGATTTACCCACTCATCCTTAGTTATGCAAGATTCCAGGCCATCACCCAAATCCTGCACCAGGAAGGGTTTCTTTATCATTGCCCAAAATCTGGAGCTACACTGCAAGATATCAGGGTCAAGGATCTCATCCCATGCCTCCTCTCTTAGAAAGTCCTTGTGTGTGGCAATAACTGATTTATATTCTTTCCTACATGCTTGAACAGTTTTACTCTGGGTTTAGCTGCCAGAGTCAACCTTAAATTGCGTACTGCTCTCGAACACTCCTGATTAAACCATCTAGGTCCCCTGACTTCCGTATTTTTTGCAGGGGCCAGCATCAGCTGAGATACTTTGTCCGACAGATTTTGAAAAGCGTCCAGGAACCTAATTGGTTCTGTCCCAGCTGAAGTACAGCTCAAGATTTCATCTGTACAGGTGTCCATTATTTTTCTGTATAGCACGTCCGCAGCGATCATAGACCATTTGAGGCGGCGTCTTCTGTCAGTTGTGCTAAGCCTACCTAAAGCACAGTTCCGAGTTTCCTTAACCACCCAGGGGCCCTTCAACTGAAAAGTGAGCGGGTTGTGATCACTAAATTCACTATTTTCGATTGAGAAGCAATCCACAAAAGACTGCATTGGCAATGTGAGTAACACAAAGTCACTGAAGGTTCCCCGTCCATGCCCTTTAAAGGTTTGGTTAAGAAAACACTTATCAGGGTCCCTCAGTTCCATAGCTATTATTAGGTCTAGATCGTTCAATAGATCATTGAGTAATTCCCCTTCCAGTGTGTGTTCCATGTGTAGGCCATGGGAGCGTACACAATGCACATCCGAAATGCTTTTCAACAAGAGATCACCACATGGATGGACATTAAATTCGCCCATAATCAAGAGGTTATGGAGACATTCTTTCATAGAAAGGCGAATAAAATTATTTAGTGCCAGAACTTGACTAAGAACTGAGCATGGGTTTACACCATTATAGAAATTAACCATGCCAGCCAAACAGTTATCTTCAGATAAAATCAGCCCAATAATACCTGGGTTATTAGTTAAAACTCTGCGTATATTATATGGTAAAGAAATAGAAATGAATATGACTAAACCCCCCTTTGGCCTACCCTTGCCTGTGCAGACGCAGGAACATAAAATGATTTGTAACCTTCAAGGAAAAAGTCACATTCAATTGACCAGGTCTCCTGGAGGCAAATAATCTGATATTGCTTGATGAACCTAATCCAATTACAATCACCCATCTTTGAACCCAATCCCGCAATGTTCCAACAAATGACATTACTACAATTTGCTAACACTTCAGGTATATGTTCCAGACCTTCTTCTACCACATATTCCTGTCCTTGCTCCACACACTCCTTGCGTCAATCACACACCTCCAGACCAGAGAGCAAGTCATATCTGTTCTGAATATCTACATTAAAACCATTCCCACCTTGGATCGCAGCATTATGACTATTAAGTATTTCCACAGTGGGGTCATTCCAACAGTGAGTATTAACATTATGCAAATATGGTGTCTTCAGAACAGGTTGAATATATAAGAAAGGGACCCCCTGAAACTAGTGGCAAGTTCCTAGGTCAGGGCACAATATTTATCAAAATAACAATTCCTAGGCAACTATGTGGTCCTGTGAGGATATCAGGTACAATAAGACACAACAATGATAAGGGTATAAAATGAAGCAGTGTACAAGACAGATAAATGGAAAAACAATATGGTATGAATCTTATTTATTTATACATACATGACATAGGTTTATTAAAAAAACTTTTTAACACAAAATATGAAACATTTTCAGTATATTTCATTCATCGTATTTAAAATCAATTTACATACATAAATAAAAAACAAAATATATTCATAAAAACAACTAAGTGGGTGAATAGATAATCTCTACGAGCGTTTCGGCGTTACACACGCCTTCTTCGGGAGAACCACTTGAAAATTCTAAAAAGAAATAGAATGCATAAATAAGTATATCATGAGCGAGTACACTGCAAAGATTTATATATATTCAGAACCGGTGTCAAGGACTGGGACAATGGTCTGAATCTCCTAGATTCAGGGGGTGCAACAATCAGGTGGGCATAAAAATAGCCAAGTGGGCGTACGCATACACTGTTCGTGTTATAAACTAGAGAGGCCGCCCTTAATAATACTGTTGCCACATGTTGTGGATGCTTAAAATTTACAACAATGCAGTCCCCACTGGTACTCTTGACTGATGTTCCTATCCAGTTCACCCTGCGTGTTGATAGTATTTGGTCTGAGTATTTAGTTGGAGATCCACAATTTTTATTCAGCCACGCAACTGTTTTATTTTTTAAGGAATCGTGAGATTCCCCATGAGGCTGGGCAGAGAGATCATCAATGGGCGGAACGTTTGTTAATACTGCCACAAAAGGAGCACAATCCGGGGGCAAATTAATATAACGACTTTTCCTTATATGTTTGAAATCGGACCTGGCATCAGAGTCTACTAAAGGTTGTCTATTCTGTACAATTGCTAGTTGTTGGGCCGGGGGAGCAGATTCAGTGGCAAGTGCTTGCTGACCGATCTGCTGCACATTCTCTTTCCTAACACTCTGGCCCTTATCTACTACCTTGGGAGGGCCAGCTGGAGCTGTTGCCAAATATGCTGACAATATCCACTTCTAGCGAGACAGTGTCCAGCTTAGTGGTCAGGGGTCTCAACAGGTCTTCCATTTTGGCCTCTATTTTTGCTACTATAGAGCTAACAAGTAGTTCAAATTGCTCAGAATGAATGAGCATACCCTCCTCTTTATTTCCATCCACAGGGCAAGGTCCTAAAATAGGGCCATTGCAGACTACTCGTGGAGGGTCAGGTCTTTTTTTGCTATACTTACTGGTGGCACCTGCTCTGATTCCTCCATAGAAGTATCAGGCAGGACATCAAGTAACTCCCTATGTACCTGTACTACTGCGGTTTTAGTAGCCTGATCAGTTATAACATAGCTATTTTTTGGTGGAATATCCCCCGATAGGGGTAAAACCTCATCATGCAGCAAGGGGAGACCAACTAGTCCCAACAAAGCCCTTCTCTCAGTGTTGATCTGGTTCACCTTTTTAACAAGGTAATTATCCATGGGGCCCGAGCCGAGAACAGACTTGTCTGCTCTAGATTTGGACATTACACAGTCCTGTCCCTACACAGTAGAAGATATATGCAATATAAAAGAACACAGTCGGAAAATGTCTTACGCACTATGCACAGTTCAAGATTAAAAACTAAACACCGAAGTCTCACGTGAATTTAACAAGTCTTGGACAAATCATAACAAAATCAAGGTCTGTGGCCCAGCCCAGTCTCTTCTGGCCTCTGAGGGCCTAAGAGGGCCCGCCCTTTGCCCGGGCTTAGCCCAGCGCCGCCCGCGCGCGTCCCGCGGGGCGGGAGGCGTTCCCGGCTATTAATGCGCCTCCGGGCACGTTGATGGCGTCACTAGCGTTGCGCCAGACCCCGGGGCTTCTGGGATTTGTAGTCCGCCCACTGGCAGCGGGTCCGGCGTGGTCACCCTGCAGCCGTTTCCCTCACGGCACATGATGGAGTGGAGATGCCGTTGCCCTCACGGCAGGAAAAGGGAGAAATGCAGGTACGTTAAGCGGTTCCCCTCACGGCGTACCATAGTGCTCCTGCAGCGACCCCCTACAATTCAAAAGTCCCATGAGCATATGTGAGAGCGACTTCCTTTTGAAACAATAGTGCTTTGAGTCTGCTTAGTTTGTTAAAATATGCCTTCAAAGTTGGAATGGAAGTCCACAATGAGTTATCAATAGCTCCCTGCGTAGGTGGGGACAGGACATTGTTGCAACAGGTGATGAGCTGGGAAGCCAGCAAAATATAGGGTATTTCTGCTCACATTTCACAGCAGTCTTGATCACTAGGCATTAAATAGCTAACATTTGAAATGACCGTGAAAAGGGTAAATATGTCCTGGGCTGGTATTTCATTTAGATAACAGGCCAAATTTGATACAGAAGCATTACATGCGCCATCTTTACAAACAAGTGAATTTCCCACAGAGGAGTCACATTCCTCTCCAGTATGGAAGACCTCCTTATTAGCACGTTCACAATGATAAGAGAACGGAAGTAACAATAACCTGTATGTAACTGCCTCCTAAGGGTTCAGATTTACCGACTGACAAATGTTTCATGCAGGTAGGAATTAAAATGTTGAGATGGGTAATTATATTACCCTTTGTAATAACCAGGTAGCTGAATGTGTTTCAGCCACTGTAATATGGGAGCTGTTCTAAGATCTCTAAATGCAACATTGTATAGGTGGCATCTTTCTTCACCATGAGTTGTTGTTTACATATGAAATTGAAAGGTAAGAAGAGGTTACTGACATTCAGATAGCGCCATGGTACATGCCCATTTTTAAGGGTCTGTAATATCCAGCTAAATTGCCTGACAGATCTAAATTGATTTTGCCCGTGATACAATGTTGACATGTCACTTTGGATAATATCCATAACAGATGGAACCATTTATTCACATTATAAATTTGAGAAGACAGCATATTAATACTATAATCAACAACAGCAAACCCTTTATCCAAATTATCTTGCTCAATTTGTCTTAACCATTTGTGATATTTTCCAAATTGCTTTATAGGTAGCATTAATAAATCTTTTAGCATGTGAAGGTATAGGACCTAATAAAAAAATCTGACAAATCCATGTCCTCTGACAGGAGCGAAAAATGTTGTTTCACTGTAGTGTGGAATGGTTCAACCATTGCTGTACAATTTCCCCAACGAATAGGTGGTATCGACACCTCAATGTTGAGAGTGGGTATATCGTGGGTCAGGTCTGCTTACCTTAAACCCTGGTGTGGAGTGTTACACCTGGCACCATTGGTGTGGGTCTCCCTTCCATTTTTGCTGTTGCCTCATGTATTTTTGCTGGTGTTAGATGCCTTGGGCACTGGGCCACTGCTGTCTGTGCTCCCTATTGTAAATTGATGTATTAATCAGTGGTTCAATGTTTGGCTATTTGGTTTACTTGTCAGGCCCTAGTCTAGTGCACTGAGTGTGCCCAGGGCGTGTAAATCCAAATGCTGCTGGTGGGCCTGCAGCACTGGTTGTGCCACCCACAGAAGCAGCCTTGTAAAATGTGTCTAAGGTCCGCCATTGCAGAGCCTGCATGCAGTCTGGTACTGTCATGCTGACTGGGCAAGTGCACCCACTTGCCAGTCCCTAAACCTTCCCTTTTCTTCATATTAGTCACCCCTATGGTAGGCCCAAGGGCAGGGTGCATTGTAAGTAAAAGGTAGGACAAGCCCTGATGTGTGTGGCATATCCTAATAGTGAATTACAGCCGTTTTCGTTTTTCACTATTGCAAGGCCTGTTCTCCATAGGCCAGAATGGACTGTTAGAATTATTACATTTTATAATCCTAACTGACTCAGAGAACATGGTAGAAATTCGAGTTTAGTAAGCCTGAACTCAGAATAATAAAATACATATTTTAGTGAAGTTGGTTGTAATATTCTGTGTTTGCAAATACCATTTTAGAAAGTAGGTATTTGCTTGCCTAACCTTTCAAGCCTGCCTCTGCTAGGTTGTGTATTCCTTTGTCTGGTTTTGTGAGTAACAGGGCTGGGGGATTCCAAGAGACAGGATGAGACACCCAGTGGTGAATAGAGAGATATGCATCTAGATGGGAGGGAGGAGTTGTACCTGAACCTTGAATAGGGCTATGCCTGCCTTCCACAATGCTGGCTCCACCTCCTGTGGTGCGGCTGATGTCTCTGCCCTGCACACTGAAAGAAGAGAAGGAGTCCTGTCAACAAAGTGCCCCAGGACTGTACTTGCCTTCAACAATGCTGGCTCCACCTCCTGTGGGGCGTCTGATTTTTCTGCCCTGCACTATGAAAGGAAAGGAGAAGTCTGGTAAACAAAGTGCTCAAGAACTGGTTTGGACTAGGCATAGGCCCTCTCCCCTCAGAGAACAAAGTATTTTGGGATATAAATATTGGGACCCTGATCCCATGAAATTAGATCACTTTTGGACTACAAGAAGAAACCTTTACTGAGGAGAGGAACCTGAAGAAACTGAGGAGAGACTAGTCCCAAGCTGAAGTGCTGCTTGGGAGATTGGCCTGTAGTGGTTGCCTTACTGCCAAAGGAAGGAGAAAGGAACTTTGTGTACTTTGCTTTCACTTGTGAAGGATCAACAGGGGCTTGGAAAAGAGATTGCCTCCTGCTGAAGTCTCAGGGACAACAACGCCCAGCTCCCCAGAGTTCTTTTGGAAGTGCCTGGTGCTGTTTTGGGCCTTCTGAGGAACTCTGTGTCGCAATGAGCTGGAAGCGCGACTCAATGAGAAGAAGCGTGTCACCGTCGCTGTGCCTGCCGTCGCAACTCCGAAGAAGGGTTTCGCCGCTGGAACTGTCGCACTGCACCACATCGGAGAGAAGCATGCCGCAACGAAGAGGAAGCGTGTCGCCGTTGCTGCTGCTGCCGCCACAACTCCGAAGGAGGGTGTCACCGCTGTAGTTGTCGCACTGCACCGCATCAGGAGAAGAATCTTGTAATGAAGTAGGAACTGCGTGTCGCAAGGAGCAGGAAGCGCAACTCAATGAGAAGAAGCGTGTCACCGTCGCTGTGCCTGCCGTCGCAACTTTGAAGGAGGGTTTTGCCGCTGGAACTGTCGCACTGCGCCGCATCGAAGAAGAGCACCTCGCATCCCCGAGAAGCGCGCCGCCGTCGGAGCTGCTGTCGTCGCATCTTGAATGTTGCCGCTGTAGTTGTCGCATCGTGCGGAAGCTTCACGCATCGTGGGAGAAGAGCGTCGCTGCTGGAGCTGCTGGCGTCGCATCTTGATTGTTGCCGATGTAGTCCACGCATCGAACTGAGAATTTCTCGTATCGCTGAGAAGCAGGCCGCACCTGGAAGATCTTCAGGTCTTTATTGCTTTGCACCTGAACTTTGCCGCATTTCCCTCGCTGCGACATTGCTTGTCGTGGAAGCGCAAAGCAACCGAAGGTACATTGACGCAAAGTGTCGCATCTAAGAACTGAACTCAACTTAGCTTAAATCTACCATCTTAAAATATTAGTATTTTGTATTTTTGTCGTTTATGGTCGTGTGGTAACTCTATATAAAGTCTACTTATTTTTTATATAAAAAACCTTATGTGGTGTCCATTTGTAGTGTTGTCACTGGGTTACTGTATGTGGTCACAAATGCTTAACTTACAACGCCTCTGAAGTAAAGCCTGTCTGCTCGTGCCAAAATACCAAGGGGGTGAGCAGGGGTTATTTTAGGATTGTAATCCCCCTTACCCTTATCCTGACTAGAGGAGATGGTCCCTATTTGTCACAAGTACCTACCTGTGCCAACTAGAGAGCCCCACATCTAACAGGAGTTAAGAAAATTACTATGGCAACCATTGGTGTCTATTGGCCACAATACCCACCAGTGAGGATCTGAACGTATGGAGTCAGATGTACCATTCTGCAACATACTATTGAATTGGTCTTTGGTGTATTCTGTAAGGTTTTACCAATTGTGAAAGTCGACATTAGAGGTAATAATTTAAGCGCTCATTTTTTTTATCTTATCCAGTCCCAGACATGTAGTCTGTTGGACGTTGTCATTCAGAACGATCATTTGTGTCGCAATTAGACATACTCTCAACAAGGCATGTTTCCCCTGATCCTGTCAAAAATTGTTATCCCAAAATTATATCATTACAATGGTATCTTACCAATAATCATATCCTTTAATGGCTAGTTCTGTGTAAAATAAAGTTGCATACAGTAGCTTGGTTTCTGTAAGCATGTATTCCTTTGATGGCGTAGGGACTAATTTAAAATAATATGTCTTTGGGTCTGATGTATCATGTCCTGAAAAAATTAAAATTTTCTTTGTAAGTTTTAGAACTCCCGTAAGAGGGAGTCAGGCAATGTTGCCATTGTGTATAATTGAAAATGGGGTGTTGGACATTGGCACGGTTTAAGAAATGATGGCATAATGGTGATAACAGAACATTTACACATAATTAGCAGAATTTAATTACAAGTCCTCATATTAAAAAACAGTATAATGTTCCATCTCTGGGAGCACGGAGTTCACTGTTTCAACATCCCAATCATATGAATGTAACTCAGGTACAATTACATCACCTATAGAAACCTCAGGATCTCTGTAGGATTGAGTATATAGAAATGAACGTTATCCCCCCAGTCCCATCTGGTACTGGAATGGATGAAATGTTCACAAGAGACAATTCTATTTTCAACTTTTGTGAAGAAAAGTGGGGGGCCAAAACCACATCGGCCAGTTCTGTAACATAATGTTTTGGAAGATAATGGCCATGAATCAGCAGGAAAAAAACTGCCACAAAGCCAATCCAGAGAAATAGTAAAACCAAGAAAAGTGCTATCCAAACATATATCCAAGGTGGAACCATATAAGTGTGCTACAATCATGAAATAAATTAAAACACAGATCTGTAAAGGAGGAGTGTCAAAAGCTGAGGAACTGTCTGAAGAAAAGTAATCTTGATCGATGTGATACCTAGTAGCAATTAGCTGAAAAACTGGTGGCTCCAGTAATGAGAGAGAATTTGAAAAATCCAAAAGAGGTGGGTTCACTGAATGTGGATCAATACAAACAACATCAGTTATAGAAGAGGCAGAAGTAACATCAATACTCACTTCAGATGTGCTTCTGGTTGAGGATGCAGATAATAAATGTAGTACATTCTCTGCCCCCCCTGTTGGGGAGAAACAACTTTGGTAGCTTACCAGCTGCAGAGGAATTTCTTGCCTGGTAGGGAGAGGACTTAGGAACTACCAAGGACTCCTCCTGGCTTACTACTCAAAATCAGCTACATGGTGTAGTTTGACATGATCAATAGAGACAACATTTTTGTCTTTGGACCCTCAAGGTAGTTCAAAGATAACAGGACTGGCACCAGTGCTTGGTATGATGGACCAAACTACTTTTTTTTGTCAAATTGCTTTTATTGAGTTTATAAGGTATCACTACAGTGCATTATATTTTCATTGATGCGTTAATCCAACTGCTATGATATGCTTATGACAGTTTCAGACAATTAAAAGATTGACTCAATATAAACAAATCATGTATTAAGACAACATAAAAAAATGTCAGTGTTGTGAGTCGTAGATTCGGAAAGTACCCCTTTGTTTTAAATAAAACATCAAAATATCAATAGATACAGATACATTCAATTTAGAAAATAAAACTTCAACAAAACATGCAAGCATGGTTCAGCAAATGTGACAAGAATCCCAGGAGATGGGAGTGTTCTCCCAGTAGGAGAGACAATTGAGGGGTATTTTCTCTTCCCCCTATGGGAAGGGAGCGGCTGGGACTGATCTAAATATGGAAGAGATGAAGCGCTCTTATTCAGATTTGGCACGAGAAGAGGGAAAGCCACCTCAAGAGGAACTGTACCAAAGGGTCCCAAATATAGTCAAATCCCTTTCTTGTGTCAGCCAGTATATCTGCCATACGTTCCATAGCGAGGGCTCGCCAGTGTCAGGAGTGCCATTGGAAAATAGATGGAGATTCAGGTTTCTTTAATGCTATGGCCATTTTGGCCACCACTAGACAGAGCCACAAAATAGAGCGATCTCCCAAGGTCTGGTATTTCATTGGCGGTCTCAGAGACCCCCCAACTCCTTTTTTACTGCAAACCTCTCACAAACGGGATCCTCAATTTTTGGAATCCAGCTCGGGGTTTCCGTTTTCTCCAAAATTCTTGCAGCGGTAGATGTCTTCAAATGTTCAATGGAATTGGTGTCATAGAAATTATGTAGATCTTGTTAGACAGCACAACAATTATCTCCGTCAAAGGGATTGGCAGCTACTGCAATGTCTGGACCGTCAAGGTCTGGAACATACACCTTGATGCCAAAAAGTACTTGGTTTGCTGTCCGCAGACACAGAGATCTCCTAGGGAGGTTATTTAGAGCTTGTTGTACCCCATATAGGTGATAGATCCAGCTACGGCCAATGCCTAATACTCTAGCAGTTAAGAACTACTTTATGTTGTGGTTCACTCTTTCCAAAACAGAATTGCCCTCTGGTCTTTATGGGGAAGAATAACGCTAGTGTACACCCAGAGATTCCATAGTATCCTGGTACGCTTTCAACACAAAAGCCAGGCCCTAGTTCGAGTGGAGTGTATCACACGCATATGTCCTGATAACGGTTTGCAGGTCTTTAATTACAGTTCGAGTGTCATCTGAGCACTGTGGGAAACCCAGAGGAACAAGGAGTGTGAATCAACTACAACTAGGATACATTTAAACACTGTGTCTGAAACAAGGGGATAAGGGCGGTCCAAATAAATGCACTCAAAATGTTCGTTGGAAATTAACAGGTGTGTCTGCAGTGGGTGAGCCACAGCAGAAGATTTAATTTGTCAACAAATGTCACAGCATAGAACACATATTTTTTAGCTTGTTGATACAATCCCACACACCAATAACGTTGCTGTAACAACAAAATAGTAACCGCCATACCTGCATGTGCAGAAGTGACACCCTCATGCGCAGCTATCACTTATGCTAGTCTGCGGTCTTGGTTGGGCATCAAGCGATCATCAACACTAGGAATTGTCATGGAAGGAAGAATGTTCACTTTAGTGTCAATCAATCAGGAGGTTTGTAAAGCGCAGCTACTCATCCGAAGGGTCTCAAGTGATAGGTGTACTTGGATGGAAATCCCTTTGGTAAGGGAGTGCAGTCTTTGTTTGCACTAAGGGAAGCCAATATTTCTGATCCTATTTTCTTCTTAGAATGAGTAATGGCAGAAACAGTAGCAGTTGTGGCTACAGATTTGGCTGCCTCATCAGCCAGAGAATTTCCTAAAACGTGAATGCTCACACACGGATGACTCAATGTATGAGTAACATGAGTCCGTGGCAACCTATCCTTGAGGTCTGCCACCTTTAGCCTAAGCGTCTTATGCTTGATTGTGTTGCCTTTGGAATCTTTAAAGTCATTCATTCTCCAATTATGTAAATTATTATTAAAAGATTGTACACCAATACGAATCACACACTAAAAGCGTGGGGAATTCAGGATCCTTATGTTCAAGTGCAAGAGGTAAATCCTTCAGTTCAGCTAATTGTAAAGTGCAATCTCCCAGGGACAGTATGTGAGTTTTTTGTGGTTGGAATATCCCATCCAACATGACACCAACAACAGGTTCACATGCCGCTGAATAATGTTGTTTAGAACCTATTGCAGGTTGGCCTGAGCTATCAGTTCAAATAAGATATTATATATCAAGCGATAAGAGAGAAGTGGGCATGGAATATACATGTTCGTATTGAAAAAATCCTTGTGTCTCTAAAGAAGGGTTGTAGGTGAAGTCTACATCAACAGGTGATAAGGATGTTGCTCTTTGTATCCATCTAGGAGTGAGGGCCTTTGTGTTAGGAATGCTGGCTTTTCTGACAGCCTCTAAGGCCAGCACAGGATGAACAACAATAATGTGTTTTCCTTGTGTGAGTGGCCTTTCTTAAAGAACCACAATCTCACACTGTGCCCTTTGTATCCCTGTCACTGCGAGTAACGGGAGGGGGTGAGTACCAGTCAGTGCCCAACCTCCCCCTCCTGAGCTCACCTCTGTAATAGCTGTAAGGGGTATGCCATCCCAAAAGCCACAGTTGTCCCTGCTTTTCTAGCCATTACTCAGTGCATGCTGGGACATGTAGTACAAACTGGTTGATAGGCAATACATGCCGAAGACAACTTGAGGCATGCTGTGTATGTTATATAGTTAATGCTTTTAGTTTTGAAGCACAGCTAATAGATAGTGGGAAAAAGATCACTGGAGCGCGAGTTAAGTTCTAAATAGTTAATTAAGTTTTACAGCAATAATCCATAAACGCAAAAGCTTCATAGCCACCATTTTGTGTTCACAAGCCAGTGAAACCAGCCTTCCTGCCCCCCCCCCAGCAACAGGGATATTCCACATCAGAGGGTGCTTCTGTGAGCTGTTTAAACTGTGTTTACTAGGGACTGTGCACTTCATTTTTTTGGCCAGTAGAAGGAGTAAAGTTTTATTCGAACAGTATTGCTAGATTTCAAGTTAGTGAGGCCTTTACCTGCAGAAGTCCAAAGTGTGGATTGAGCCTGTCTGTCTCCTAGGAGATTCTGAACAGGAAGAGCAGCTTCCAACTCCTTAGTCAGCAAACCTTGTCTGAGGTCGCTGTGACCTTATATGGTCTGATATTGTTTGGTCCATGTGTACACTGATTGGTGGTTGTATCTGATGTTTCTATTGGATTAGGGTTAGTATCCTCATTGGTTGGGTATTTGAGTGTTCTGATTGGTTTCTGGATCTGTGATTCAATCAATGTAGGGTTGGGGCCAGGGCTATGGTTAGGATTTCTATTGGAAGTAGGGACCAGGGTTGCGTAGGTTATTGGTTGTTGGAACTAGGGTGGGGCTAGGGCTAGAGTTAGACTTTTAATTGGAAGTAGCGATTAGGGCTCCTGGTGTGATTGGTTGCTGGACTGGTTGTTGGACTAAGAGTAGGGTTAGGCTTTCTATTGGAAGTAGGGACAAGGGCTTCCTGTGCCATTGGTTGCTTAGACTTGGGGTGGGACTACTGGTAGGGCTAGGGACTCTATTGTACGTAGAGATTAGGGTTTTTGAACTGATTGGGTGCTTGTACCATGGCCAAGATTGGCTGTAAAGTCCTGGTCTCCTATTGGTTCTAGATTTTTAGGGCTAGTGTTGTGATTGGATAGTGTTAGGGCTAGGGTTCCCATTGGCTGACTGGGTCACCTGATTACTAAGGCAATAAAAGGCCAGGCTTAGGGCGTCTCAGTCCGGGCGTCGAGGCTAAGGGCGGAGAGGACAAGGGCAGTTGCCTGTTTGAGCCTGTTAAGGGCGGAGAGGACAAGGGCAGTTGCCTGTTTGAGCCTGTTAAGGGCACAGAGGACAAGGGCAGTTGCCTGTTTGAGCCTGTTCAAGACAGACCAGGGCCAGGGCCAGAAATGCTGCTCAATATACTTACCTCCATTATCCATCTATATACTTTCAATGTACTTATGGATCTAAATATTTATCACTTTCTTCTATTATAGCATTTCCAAAGCACTTCCCTATTTCTGAGCCTATACTTCGATCAATATATCTTCTACATCCACTATTTTATTTAACCCCAAACCACTACTATGATCTCCTACTCTACCCCTCCTTGCATTATCTTACACCACTTTTACTATACTGATCCCCCAAAACAAACCTTTCCAAACTCTTCCCTCTTTTCTACCCCTCCCCAAACCTTCTCGATCCAAATAACTGACTAACATATCCACCACTAAAATTACTTTCATGTTTCACCATACTAATTCAACACTAATCCTGATGAGTTCCGGAGTGCCATGCTACTCGCGAGAAAAGCGCTTCAACATCCATAAGGGGTAACAAGTGCTATATGAATGCAAACCTTTCTTCCCCTTTTATCCGCTATCCTTCTCACTCCAAATAACTGACTAATATCCACCACTGAAATTACTTTCATATTTCACCATATTAATTCACCACTAATCCTTTATGGGCTTCCTGAATAGCATGTTTCAACACCCCATAAGGTGTAACAAGCGCTATATAAATACAAACCTTTTTTTTCCTTCTCTTTCCTTCTGCTATCATTCCAAATCCAAATAACTGACAAACCCATCCACCACTTAAAATGTACATGCATGTTTCACTATACTAATTCAACACTAATCCTCTATGGGTCCTGGAGTAGCGTGCCATTGATCCAGTGGCCTATAGGAAATATATCATAAACAACGCTACCCAACTCTATAACCTACTTCATAATATACCACTCTAACTCATGGACCCATTAACCAAATATGACATATTTTGGCCTACTGAATCAGGTGGTCAAATTAAACCTAAATACACCTTATTTACAAATTATATATACATCCGCGGAAAATGATGACAACATGAACAAATCCTAACTATTTAAATGACCACCATGGCGATGACTTCTAGCTAATAGTAACCTTGCACTTCTGAATAACCAAGACCAGCTTGTTTTCAAAAGTTAGATTTTATTAACTAATTGTAGATATTTCAAAATATAGTTTCATAAATGTAATTTTATTAGCAATAAAGCAAGCATGTTTGAAAAGTATCATGAGAAAATATAGTTTAAGTAAGGAGATATAAGTTTAGCATTTCTAAAATCCTAAATCTCTAACTAAGCTAATAATAAATGGAAATAAAGTAAAGTTCTTTGAGGAATCTTACGTGCTCCACGCAATGTCCAGCTGCACGACACCCTCATCGGAAAGTCAGAAAGCAGCAGCCAGCCCAACCCTAGGGCATGGACTTTTTATACCTTTCTATGCTAGCTAATCTAAGTAAAGGAAAATTTTCTGCAAAAGTCGATGTCCTATTGGTCAAAGAGTGACAAGTGACATGTCACCCACATTTCAAAACTTCCATTAGGTCATATTCTTTAGGACCATTGTCTTTCTTGTACGTGTTCCAAAGCTTCCTTGGTTTGCAACAATTTTAGCAATAGTTCTCACTGACTCCATTCCACTTCCGCGGATGCCAAGTTAACAAAATTGTTCTTTTCTACCGGTTTCTGACCTTGGCCACGTCCGACAGAATGATGACAACACATCAACTTTGTTCAGTGAATGCGACTTTGACGAACACTTTTTCAAAATGGACATCTCGTGCTCCTTGCAGAATTAAATTCATCGTTTAGCAAACTCGAGCAAACTAGGCCCAAAAGCAGGCAACTTATTTTTCTAGTATAAAACAAACACAAGAAAAGTATTAATGTAAGAAATATCATTTATTCTGTATCCACCCCTTGTTTACTAATTGATTAACCCTCCCAATTAGTCTAATGTTACCTAGCACCAAGCAACAAATAAGCAGCATTTTATATCTACCAGTCTTCATGAATCCATAAAACCTTATGTGCACCTAGAATAGTAGAAATGACACCACATAGACAAGGAAAGCAAAATAAGCACATGCCATTTTTAAATCTGCTGCAGTTAGTAATGACAAAAATGAAAACGACAAAATTAATTTGTTATTTTGCACAAACAAAAGATGCAACATTTATGCACGTTTATGAGCACACGTGTTACTGTCCCCGTGTAATGAGTTTAATCTAGGTTGTGTTAGCAAAACATATCACAAATCATTAATATTATTATTTCTGTTATGGAAATGTGACTTCACGAGTTTAAACAGATTTCTGTTTTCTATCTCGCTCCATCAACTCCCTCATCTGGTGATTAACAAATCACCACACAACCACCCAAAATTTGGAAATTTTAGACTTTCTGGAAAATGATTCAAATTCATCTGAGTCAGTATTCCTAAAAACCTGTTTCTGCAAAATCCTTGCAATTGTCATAACGAGCTCTGTGTAGTTCTTGTAACTCAATCTCCCTTTCCTCTTCTTTTTTGAGTTTATAAATTCTTCTTTTTTCTTTCATTTGTTTCTTTCTCTTGTGCAACAAACAACCAATTTTTGTCAAAATGAAAATGAAAATTATCACGATCAAAGGTGCCAATATCTTGCCAAGAACTGAACTTCCAATGTTATGGAACCAATTTTTAATTGTTTGAAATCTCTTTGAAAGTCTCCCTGTAAAATCTTCTTCTTCCAATGGAATTATCTCTGAATGCATCTCTGTGATGTTTTTAATGTACATCTCAATGTTCTTACTTTCGTCGGGGATATATGTGCAACAATGTTGCACATGCAAAATGCCACAGACTCCTCCCTCTTTTGCTAGGAGTATGTCTAAAGCAAGGCGATCTTGAATCACCATGGATCTAATTGCAATGACCTCAACATTCACCAACTGGAAACCATCAGCAGTATCTGTTGACAATCTGTCAACAATTGTGGACAATTTTCTGATTCTTCCTGCGTTCAGGGTTATACCTACAAAAGGTATCACTGCTTGAAAAATATCTCCCAAAACCTCTGTAAAAGTTTCTCTTTTAACTCTATTTACATAATTGTGAATTTTGAATAATCCTTCCGAATCTCTGTCAACATGGAACATTTTAGGAAAAACAATCCCAACATAACAAGTTCCATACCAATGATCAGGAAGGTTGTAGTAAGCCTTGTCACCACAAACAAAATAAATCCCAGGGAAAATTGGATCTTTTCCACCTTTAAATCCCCAACCTCCCAAGATCTGATAAGTATCTTCACAATTACTTGCACCCACAAAGTAATTATCAAAAAGTGTATTGTCTCTTCTAATGCAAAGCTTTCCACTAACTGGTTTGTCTATGTGAATTGCAACATTTTCAAGCATTTTGCCATTAAGCTTCTCATCCTCTTTCTGCCAGAACCTGGACTTAATCTGCTTGACTATTTCATTTCTCTTGTAAATTGCTCTCCTCTCTTCAACCAGGTTCAAAAATTTCTTTCCCTCAGCACTTAGTTTGCAGGGTAAATTGTTCTTGTAAGCATACTCATAGGTAAGTTCATTAGTAACAAGGAAAAATTCCCTCATCTGTTTTGCTTTCTTATGCTTATTTTAAAGCACCCTCAATTTTTAAATTTGCAAAAATCTCGTCAAAATCTGAATAATAGTATTCTAAACGTCCAGTTTGATAGAACAAGCTAGCTAATACACTGCATGTCACACCATATGTAAGAGGAAGCATATTGTATGTCACTCCCTCAGAAACAGAAGCAGGTAACTTAACACAGACATAACAATCTTTTGCATCCATTACCTTGACATATTCACTCAAAAGCTTTGTGAATGTATTGCTTGAAAAATCACTAATAGATTTGACCTGATGAATGTTAGGTTGATGATCAATAACTTTGCCTGTTGCACTATGTTTGTTTTGACTAACTGAAGCTTTGCTTGTCATGTTGACTTTGTGAAAATCTTTGTTAAATTCAAATGGAATAATAACAGCTAAAACTAACCAGAGCAGAATTAAAATGAGCAAACACACCAGAGTCATCTTACAGCATCTCTTAAAAATGGAACACCTTGAAGTACTCTGTTCCATAACATAAGGCATCTTTGATTAGTTTTGCCTTAAAAAAAAAACTATTTTAAAAATGAAATAATTAATTTTTTACACCCCCCTTTTAAAATATATATATATATATATATTTTTTTTTTTAAACCCTAACAGTATTTCTTCGACCTTATATCACAAATAAGTTCTCAACTAAACAACTTTTCTTCAACCTTATGTCACCTAACAAGATTTCTTCAGCCTTTTGCCAAAAATTAAAAACCCAAAAATCCAATCAAAAATTCTGTACCTCAATCATTGTCACTAATTTCTTCAATTTCTCCTTCTTCTTGACTACTATCGTAAATGTCAATAACAGGTGGAATTACTAAATAAGTCCACTCAGGAGATTTGTATTTCTGATTCGGCCTTATTATCCTCTTTCCTTTTCTTGTCACTACTTCAATTCTTCTTCCAACTCCAACTTCTTTTCCAGAACCCTTTTGACTACTGATTTCTTCCACCTGCTCCTTCGGTTTTTTGATCAACCTGACTCTCAATCTTCCCCCAGGCCAGTAGTCTGCTTTTCTTACAAATTTTCTCTTCGGTTCTGAAGCATTTGTCTCCGACTTCCAAGATCTTTTCTTGGCACTTCCACTTTCACCATCCACATCACTTTCTTCAGTTTCGCAGTCTGAAACTTCAATTATTGACTCAGGAACTTCTCTATTCGGCAGTTTCACTCCTTCAGGAACTATACTTTGTCTTCCATCACTGGTACTCGGTAATTCGTCTTCCTCCTCCTCTTCAATCACCTTTAACTTCCCAGATTCTGGAATTCTGTTCCTTACTCCAGAGCTTATCTTCTGCTTTTCGATACTGTCCTGGTCAGAAATTTCTTTTGGTTCTGCTTCTCTGTTTTCAATGGAATTCACTCCATTAATCTCTTCAACTGAATCCTCAGTTGTTTTTCCTTTCGATAGATTCTCTTCTTCACCAGAATCTATTTCAATTATTTCAAGATCTTTCTTTGTCAATTCTCCATTCACAGGCACATGTTCCAGATGTCGACCTCCCTGTCGATCTTCAGAATCTGGATTTGTTTCACCTTCTACTTCAGAATCAGAATCATCTGTAGTATCACTTTCAACATCAGAACTATCAGGAGTTGGTACTGGAATAGTATGACTAGGATGAATCCACCGTTTCAATCCTCTGCATTTCACTGCATTAGTAGTGACCAGAATTATTTGTCTAGGTTTCTGCCACCTAGGAGCCAGACAATTTCTTCTCCGATGTACTTTTGTCCTGACCCAATCACCAGGTCTCAAATCGTGTGTCAGAACTTTCTCATTTGATTGTGCTTCCGTTCCCACCTGATTAGACACAGAAGTCACTATATCAGATAACCTTTTACAGTAATCCAAAATAGCACTGTCATTTATGCTCAATAATTTGCCTACAGGTACAAAAGCTTGTCTCATGACTCTTCCCATCAGTATTTCATGAGGACTCAAACCTGTCTTTTTATCAGGTGTACTTCTCAATGACATCAAAACAAGTGGAAGAGCATCAGTCCACTTTACACCTGTTTCCAAACACATTTTTCCAATTCTGTTTTTAATTGTCCCATTAATCTGTTCAACCACCCCAGATGCCTCTGGTCTGTATGCACAGTGTATTTTCTGCTCAATGCTTAATGCCTCACATATCAGCTTCATCAATTTGTTATCAAAATGGCTTCCTCCATAACTCTCAATAGTGACTGGAAAACCGTACCTTGGGATGATTTCTCTGAGTAGCAATTTTGCCACTGTAATTGAATCACAATGTCGTGTAGCAAATGCTTCCACCCATCTTGAAAATAAACACACAATCACAAGAACATATTTCAAACAATTGTGTAGGGGCATTTCAATGAAATCCATCTGCAACCTGGTAAAGGGACCACCCTCTCGACCAATTACTCCTGTACCCACCACTGATTTTCTGTTTGGGTTCATTTGTTGGCATGACAAACACCTTTGACAAAAAGACTCTGCAATCGTTCTGAATTTAGTATTGAACCAAGTTTCTCGGAAAAGTCTGATCATAGAATCTCTTCCAAGGTGTGCTGGGCCATGATACAATCTGGCCATATCAGCAATCAAACAATTTGGTAAGACTACTCTGCCATCTTTATAGACCCACACTCCATCTTCATCACGTGGTCTACAATCTGCTCGTAACCATAGATCTTTTTCCTCATCATCTGCTTCATTTTGTAAATCTCTAATCTCCTGCCATGTCTCTACAACAGTTGTTAGCATCAATGAATTTGAATCAGATTCTTCACTCTTTCCCCGATTAAATGCACAACCTTTTCCCGCGCAGTACTTCGCTGTCTCGTCTGCATAGGCATTGCCTTTTGAGATATAATCCACTCCTTTTGTGTGTGCAGCACACTTTACAATTGCGATTTCTTTTGGCAACTGTATGGCTTCAATTAATCTTTTGATAAAAACTGCATTTTTAATCGGCGACCCTGCTGAGGTCAAATAACCTCTCTGAGACCAGAGCTGTCCATAATCATGCACAACTCCGTACCCATACTGACTATCAGTAATGATGGTAACTCTTATGTCCTTTGACACTTCACAAGCACGAATCAAAGCAATCAATTCAGCCACCTGTGCTGAACGAATTCCTTCAAGACATGATGCTTCTTTGACATCTGCAACTGTGCAGACCGAATATGATGCTTTTAAAAAACCTCCCTCCGTCCTCAGACAGGAGCCATCTACAAAGTAGACAACATCTGATTCAGGCAAAGGTACATCTTTAATGTCCTGCCTTGGTTTGGTGCAAAATTCCATGACATCCAAACACTCATGTTCCACTTCACTTTCATCAATAATTTCAGAATCAGGCAGTAATGTAGAAGGATTCAGATTCAAACATCTTGAAATGGAAACATTGTCTGCTCCTATTATGATTTTCTCATACTTAGTCAATCTGCTGCTTGTCAAATGCTGAGTTTTACCTCTTGTCAGTAATATTTCAACCGAATGAGGTACAAAAACCTTCACAGGAAAACCCATAATGATTCCTTCACTCTGCTCAAGACTGACACTTGTAGCTGCAACTGCTTTCAAACATCCTGGTAATGCTTTTGCAATGGGATCAAGAACTGCAGAGAAGTATGCAATAGGTTTCTTTAGATTCCCATGTCTCTGAATTAACACAGACAATGCACATCCTTCTCTTTCACTGCAATACAGTTCAAAATCTTTTTCATAATTCGGCATGCCCAAAGCAGGAGCTTGACATAAGGTCTTTTTCAAGTTCTCAAAAGATTCCATCTCAGCTTCATTGAGAGTAATTGGATCTATCACATCAGACCTTGTCAGTCTCTGTAGTGGTTTCGCAATTACCGAAAATCCACTTATCCATTGTCGACAGTAGCCAACCATTCCCAAAAACATTCTTACCTGTCTCTGTGTTCTTGGAGGTTGCATTGCTTGAATCATTTTTATTCTCTCAACTGTCACCTGTCTTTTTCCCTTTGCAATTCTGTGACCAAGATATTTCACTTCTTGTTTGCAAAACTGTAATTTTGCTGGAGACACCTTATGTCCCTCATCTGCAAGATGATTCAAAAGTATAATTGTGTCTGTCACACAATTTTCTCTCGTTTTAGCAGCTATCAACAAATCATCGATATACTGCACCAACGTAGACCTGCCAGGTAAATCTAAATTCTCCAAAGATCTTTTTAACAACTCATTAAAGATTGAAGGACTCTCTGTATACCCTTGAGGGATTCTACACCATGCGAGGGTCCTACTCTGGAATCTGAAAGCGAAAATTTCCTGACTCTCTGGATGTAGAGGAACAGTAAAGAATGCATTGCAAAGATCAATGACAGTGTACCATTCAGCATCATGTGGAATCTGATACAAGATCACTGCTGGGTTTGGAACCACAGGGCAACATGGAACAACGATCTGATTAACTTTTCTCAAATCTTGAACTATCCTATACGTTCCATTCGACTTTTTAATTCCCATGATCGGTGAATTACAAGGACTACTCTCAATCTCTTTTAAAACACCTTGTTTAATGAATTTTTCAATCACAGGTATGACTCCCTCAATTGTCTCTGCTTTCATTTTGTACTGCGGAATATTAGGAAATTCTATTTCCTGCTTCAATGTGATTTTGACTGGATCGACATGTTTCATCAGACCCATCTCATTCCCAGTCAAATCCCAAATTTCTGATTTCACTGTTTCCTTGAGCTCTTCTGGCAGATTTTCTTTTTCAAACGTAGGAAACATTTTTGTTTCCTCTGTTTCCATCAGCATCATTGTCATCCTGTACAAGCCATCTTCCTCCATTGTTTGTAATTCAACTCCTTCAGGAGAACAATATATTCTGCAATTCATTTTGCACAATATATCTCTGCCCAATAGATTCACTGGACTACTGTTACAAACCACAAATCTGTGTTTGTCTTTGAAATTTCCAATTTCAACTGGTACTGGATCAGTCAAATCAGTCCTGATTTGTTGATTGCTTACTCCAACAACTTGGATGGTATCCCCAGAGAGAGGTAGGTTTTCGATTTCCACTGATCTAACAGTAGAACGGGTAGCACCAGTGTCCACTAGAAAAGTGATGTCTACATCATTAACTTTCCCGTTTACAATTGGACCAGACTGGTCAACCTCAAGAGTGGCTCCAACAACACACTCTTCCTCCTCTCTCGGGCACCGTCAGTAATAATCATCAGAATCACTCTCCTGCCCTTCTGTTAACAAAAATTGTTGTGCTGCATTTTGCACTCTTTGTCTTTGCGGTTTTATTACCTGATCATCTCCTTGAAATCCCACACCTGAATTATATTTCTGGGTTCCCCCACAATTCGGAAACGGTGGCTGTGGCAATTGATTCTGACGGTTATTATTCACCTGATTCACCTGTTGCTGCAGCTGTCGCTGAAGGTTTAATTCGTTTAAACTTTGTTGCATCTGTAGCTGTTGCTGCAGGTCAACATCATTCTGCATCTGTGGATTTAATAATCGACTTTTTAAATTTCTAGGTGGTTTCTTACATTCGTCTCTCCAGTGACCAAGCTCGCCACAATTAAAACAAGGTAATTTTTGTTTCATCTCTTCAATCTCTGGGTTAATTTTCCTCACAAAATTATTATTTTTAAACTTCCCTTGCCCTTGATTCGAATTTGTGGTTTGAACAAAATTTGTATTTTTATTACCAAGACTGGCAATCTGTTGCTCAGCCACTTTTACCTGAGCCCACATGGCTTTCTCCTTGAGCTTCTTTTGTCTGACTTCTAACTCATCACTGCAGTATTTTGCCTTTCTCAAAATGTCATCAACGGAAAGTGCTTGCCATCCGACAATACTGTTTCTGATCATGTCTGCAATTTCTGGTTTCAGGCCATAAACAAATCTATAGACAAAATGACTCATGTCTTTCTCGTCCAATTTCTCATAGCCACTGTATTGTTTAAAAATCAACAGTAACCTTTCGTAAAATGAATGAACTGATTCTTTTGTTTCCTGGTTTGTCCTTTCTATTTTAACCCAATCAACCTCTTTTGGTGGAATTTTGTTTTTCAACCAGTAAATCACTTTTTCATAAAAATCCATTACAAGGGGATTTGGAGCACCTGTTTCTTTATTTCGATCCGGTTCTACTTTTGGCCAACTTATGGATATTTTGCATTCTGTCCAAAGATCTGATGGGACAACGATGTCAAAAAATCCATCCAGATCAATCCATAGAACTTTTGAGACTTTGATTAAACCTGTCTACTTGCCTGTACCACTCCACTGGCTTCTCCCTCAGTTTTGGAAAATCATTTGTGAATAGCAATATGTCCTGTCTTGACCATGGGACATGAACATATCCTCCACCTGCAATCTCTCTCATTGGAAATTGTTTTGACAATTTTTCTAATTTCTCATCTTCCTTCTTTTTCGTCCATTTCACTCTCCATTTGCTCAATTCTCCCAGTTTTTTAATGTAAACAATCAAATCTTTTATGTGCATTATTCTTCCCATTGAATTCAAACTTTCAATGTCACCTTCTGAAAAGTCTAATCTGTAATGTTTTGCAAAATTCTTTTGCCTGCTCACATCAATTTCAAGTTCAGCTGCCAGTTCTTCCAACTGGTCATATTTGTTTTTCGTTTTCCACTGCATACTCTTGCAAATGAACAGTAGTTCATCATCTCGATAATAATTTAAACTGTCAGGACCAATCGTACCAATTATTAATTCCTCAATATTTGCTTTTAATTTTGCAACATCAAGTTTAGGTTTGGTCACCCTGACTTCAGGACACTCAGCATCAGATTCTGCACCCATCGGTGTTTTTGGAGATAAATCCTCATTAAAAGTTAAATCTGGCATTCTCGATCTTGAAGAGTTTATTTCAGATATGTCTGAGTAAAATTTTTCAGCAACTCTCTGCATTTAAAGGAACAGTCAACCCTGTCTTATTAGCTTCTCTTTGCTCAAAAACAGGCTGAACAGGACCAATTGTTACTGGAACTGTCACAGCTTCCATGCTTTTTGTTATTTGTCGGATTAATTCTTCCTTTGATCGTAAATACTCAGAAGAATCTCCAGCCTCCGCATTTCTGGCTTCTCTCACATAATTTTTTGGAGCTTCTCTTGATCTTGGAATTAATGAAGAATGTCTACCTTCATTACGGACATTTACATTTGTCTCAGATTCTGGTCTTCTTGGAGTTTCAACAATTTCACAATTATTTGGATAAAGTTTAGGAGCTTCATTAATTGGTGGTGCACTTGGTGTAGTTTCTGTAGAAACCAACGGAGTAGACCATGACCTAGGAGGTCTCAAAGGCTGATTCCTTTTATCTGTAGTGTAAATTTCCTCTAAAACTGCATCTTCAGATTCACTTTCGACAGGGGCATTATTTCTCTTTTCATGTCTTTTTCCCTCAGGAGAACCTAAAACCATTTCTCTGATTACATAAAGTCCCTCACTCATGCTTCCCTGTCTCCACATTCTCATCCTGTCTTCATGTGTTTCTCTTCTATAACTTGGAGGTTTAAAAGGTCTTTTAATTCCGCTTGCTTCTCTTTGTAATTGGTACATCTCATCCTCCCATTCAACTAAAGCTTCAAATTGAGTTGGTCTCGGCTTGGGTTTAAGAGCATTCATTTTCTCTCTCAAATTTCTCAAAACCTTTACATTAAACGAACCATCATCAGGCCAAGTCAAAACACCGTCATCCTTTGTGTATTGTTTCCAACTATCAAACCACAAAACAGCATGATAACCATATTCACCTTCCATATACGCTGCAGGTGTTTTGTACTTATGAAGTAATTTACCACCTCGCGTTTCAATTTTCTTGTCAGGCGAAATAAAATTTTTACGTTTCTGAAACAACGTTGGCTTTTTCTCAACGTGTTTAAAATAATAACTCATTTTTAAGAGTTAAATTCAATTAACAAATTCGTTCGTAAAATATTTCCGGGATGTTCCGCAAAAGCAACCAATCCGTGCGCGAAACACACCAACAAGCCAATGAGAGTTGAGCTACGTCACTTTTCTACTCAACCAATAAAAATGGAAATTTTCGAAAGAACCAATCAGCTCACAGTTCGTCAGATATTCAAGAACCAATCAGAACACAGCTTGTGACGTATGTCACCCAATCCCAGCGCGGCTCTGTGACGTACACAGCAGCTGCGGTTTCTCGCTTCTCACTCCTAGCGCTTACCCCTCCTTCACAAAATCTTTTCACAGCGCCATTTTGAGAACACTTTTTCGGTTAAAATTAATTTTTAACAATGACAATAAGGACTCATCTGTCTGTTTCTCTAAATAGGATAGTTTGCATGCATTCAAGTATTCACAACTCGGAATAGTCGGCGCTATTCTCATAGAATAATTTTCAATCGCCAGTAGAGCAACTATTACTCTACCCTTCTATCAAGTAAAATATGAATTCATTTCCCTCAGAACGCACAACTAAGTGACTGTTCGAAAGTTCCACTTGAACATAAATTACAAAACAAACTCGCACTTTCACACGGAAAAAATCCCTAACTTCAAACACACACGAAATCCGTACAGGACTCTCACCTGTTTATAGAAATCATGCACCGTTAGCAAAATAACAACGTTATCCGTACAGGGCTCTCACCTGTTTATAGATATAAAACATGTACCCCTACAGGACTCTCACCTGTTTATAGATAATCATGCACCGACGTTACCCTACCCTTCACTCAAGCTCGAATATAACTAATACTCTTATCACAGTGAGTTTTACAACAGGCGCTTTGTCCCTATTCTCATGCTGCTCTAATTTCTTAGAAAATCCTCACTATACAAGATTTACACCTAGCCCTAAAACTGTGTTGCACGACCACAACACTGTGTTGCACGGCGACAACACGTGATACACGGCGATATCACTTGTGATACACGGCGATATCACAAACAGATCAGATGTCTTGCGTGACTACCTTCTCATCACACAATCTGTACCGGTACAACTTTACATATAGCACGAAAACGAACTCAACATGTGTTAAACATCAATCCTATTTCTATACCATAACACCTTGGTTACCCTTAGCAACCACCATAACACCTTGGTTACCCTTAGCAACCATCCTCTGCTACCAGAAGAATTGATCCAGCGGCTTATAGGAAATATATCATAAACAACGCTACCCAACTCTATAACCTACTTCATAATATACCACTCTAACTCATGGACCCATTAACCAAATATGACATATTTTGGCCTACTGAATCAGGTGGTCAAATTAAACCTAAATACACCTTATTTACAAATTATATATACATCCGCGGAAAATGATGACAACATGAACAAATCCTAACTATTTAAATGACCACCATGGCGATGACATCTAGCTAATAGTAACCTTGCGCTTCTGAATAACCAAGACCAGCTTGTTTTCAAAAGTTAGATTTTATTAACTAATTGTAGATATTTCAAAATATAGTTTCATAAATGTAATTTTATTAGCAATAAAGCAAGCATGTTTGAAAAGTATCATGAGAAAATATAGTTTAAGTAAGGAGATATAAGTTTAGCATTTCTAAAATCCTAAATCTCTAACTAAGCTAAAATAAATGGAAATAAAGTAAAGTTCTTTGAGGAATCTTACGTGCTCCACGCAATGTCCAGCGGCACGACACCCTCATCGGAAAGTCAGAAAGCAGCAGCCAGCCCAACCCTAGGGCATGGACTTTTTATACCTTTCTATGCTAGCTAATCTAAGTAAAGGAAAATTTTCTGCAAAAGTCGATGTCCTATTGGTCAAAGAGTGACAAATGACATGTCACCCACATTTCAAAACTTCCATTAGGTCATATTCTTTAGGACCATTGCCTTTCTTGTACGTGTTCCAAAGCTTCCTTGGTTTGCAACAATTTTAGCAATAGTTCTCACTGACTCCATTCCACTTCCGCGGATGCCAAGTTAACAAAATTGTTCTTTTCTACCGGTTTCTGACCTTGGCCACGTCCGACAGAATGATGACAGCACATCAACTTTGTTCAGTGAATGCGACTTTGACGAACACTTTTTCAAAATAGACATCTCGTGCTCCATGCAGAATTAAATTCATCGTTTAGCAAACTCGAGCAAACTAGGCCCAAAAGCAGGCAACTTATTTTTCTAGTATAAAACAAACACAAGAAAAGTATTAATGTAAGAAATATCATTTATTCTGTATCCACCCCTTGTTTACTAATTGATTAACCCTCCCAATTAGTCTAATGTTACCTAGCACCAAGCAACAAATAAGCAGCATTTTATATCTACCAGTCTTCATGAATCCATAAAACCTTATGTGCACCTAGAATAGTAGAAATGACACCACATAGACAAGGAAAGCAAAATAAGCACATGCCATTTTTTAATTCTGCTGCAGTTAGTAATGACAAAAATGAAAACGACAAAATTAATTTGTAATTTTGCACGAACAAAAGATGCAACATTTATGCACGTTTATGAGCACACGTGTTACCGTCCCCGTGTAATGAGTTTAATCTAGGTTGTGTTAGCAAAACATATCACAAATCATTAATATTATTATTTCTGTTATGGAAATGTGACTTCACGAGTTTAAACAGATTTCTGTTTTCTATCTCGCTCCATCACCATCCGCCGAAAAAGCGTTCCGACGCCTCGTCAGGGGTAGTAAGCGCGATATAAATGCAATTTCAATCCAATACAATATAGGTAAAACTAATGGAACCTGGTATAATCCGGATCACCAGGTTTGTTGTATTTACACATGTATGTTAGTGAGGTGTAGCAGGCAAATCAGATTGTAATGATCTGAGTGTATCTGTGTGTTCTGATGTCCAGTCCAGGACTGTTCTCATAGCCCATGGCCAGACATGATAATCGATGCTGAAAACGAAGGGCTGAAAATGTGGTATAATCTCTGCTCTCTTCTGCGAGATTTTGATTAAAAAAGCCATTGGAAATGCCCATGGTTGTTTTATATTTTTTACAGACTATATTGTTAATAAATGCGATATTAAGTCTCTTTTGTATTGCAAGAGTATGTGTATGACTATCTAAATGTCTCTAGTCTAAAAATATATGACAGGAACCATCCAGTTTCAGAACACAAAAAAGAGGATTGTTCATCTTAGTGAACAGGGTTTAATTACTCCCTCCAATTTGGAGAGTTTTTCTCTAACATGTGCTTTAGCATTCCGTTTAATTGGGTACTGTTGTTGCACTTGTGGGCTGGACCGAATAGGGATACCATGTTAAGGAGAATCCTTGTCCCAGAGACATAATTGCAGTGAAGTGCAGGGGCTAGTGCAAGACCACATTCTTCCGCATAAGCGTGTTTTCCTGAGTCAGGGCCAAAAGCATAAAAGGAGGGTAGTATTATACCTAGTGGGGAGGCTTGTACAAACTGTGGGAGCCAATCGACCTTTGCTAGAAGAATGTCATAACGCAAAGTTAAATTCTCTAAGAATGCAGCTTTGATGGTGCGTTGTATGCCACCTTCGTTTTGAATGTCAAGATTATGTAATATATCTGGAGGGGCAACGTGTTTGTCTGGGATTTCAGCTGTAATAATGAAATCAGTTGCTTTTGCTACCATGAACTCTTGGAGATTCCGGCATACTATGGTGACTTCAGGAGCGATTTTTAGTAGAACCACCACTAAAAACCCTTTTCAGGAGGAGGATCTGCAGCATATTGAGCGGTTATAGCCTCAACTTTCTTTTTTTGAAAAGGGGCTTTATATTGAGAAGGTTTTTCCTCCTTGTTAATCCTCATGTCAGACGAATGCTGTGTCTCCTTTTTTGTCGCACATACATACTCTTCTTGTCTGCGTTCAGATCATCCTCCTCTGTCATACTGCATGTCAGATGATTCCCGAAAGGAATGAGGAGAACGTGTATCAGGAATAACCTTGGGCGTAGTTCGCGTAGGATTGATATGCTTAGCTGCGCGAAGTGCACTTCGCACTACTCGAGCTACCCTTAGCTACGTGAACTGCGTAGTGCACTGTGCAAAATGCTGTTCGCACTGATTGCACTGTGCCCGATGCTTGTCCGCACTGTGCAATAAGTGCAAACTGCATCTTGCATAGTGCAAGCGATTGTTTTCTGCCACTCAAAAAGATTTCTCCTCGAGCAGCAGCTTTCTCAACGCGGACTAGTAGTTTCTCATTGCGAGCGGTCGCGAGCTTACACGACCACTCGCAATGAGAAAACTGACCTCCCCGCGTTGAGAATCTCACCAGGAGGTTTATTTTCCACACTCACAATCGGCAACTTGATGTTGCTGATCGCGAATGGGAAAAATGTCTCGCCAGAATGTCAATTTGCTCGCTCGCGGTCACCAACTTGACGTTGAGGACCGTGAGCAAGCAAAAAATGACCGTTATGCTACTCATGTTTGCACTGTGTGAAGTAGCGCAAACTTCGCAAACTACGTGAGCGTAGCGTAGTACTTCGCCCAGGGTTAATCAGGAATCTGATACCTATCTGGAGTCTTGGCTTTAATGTGATCATGAAAATCATACTACATCTCAGAGGACTCCGGCAGCAAAAATCCTCCACAAAGTTTACCATTTAGGTGTTTGCTTAGATTTGTCCCATGGTTTCTTCACAGAATCATGGGCTTGTTTGGATTCCTTGTCAGTGCTATGTTTGCCAAGAGCTGGTTTAGTGGGTCTGGTTTCCAAATGATTGCGTCCTAAGGATGTAGTCATGTCAGCAATAATTATAGGCAACTCATGTGCACAATCGGCTACCACAACCACTGTGAGTTGCTGGCATATATTCCAGACAAGCCACTTCACCTTTATTGTTTGACAGAGTATTTGCAGACAATATGGGAAAATTACCCATTAGTTTATTCCCCAAATCTAGGGCAGCAGCTGCCCCGTGTTTGTTCTGTATTTGTTTTAAAATGTCTGGTGAGACAGACATTGAGGGAGTGCTGTGACTGATTGTATAGACAGCTGCAAATACTGTCCCCTAGATATTACAGTCTCCAATAGTAGGAATCATCCCATGGAGTAAGCACATAGTCAATATTTGTCTTGTGGTCCTGTAAGGGGAAACACAGCTTCAAGTTGGGCTACTTTTGGGTGATCCAAAATGGAACTTCCTCATGATTAGTGGGCATTTCTCCCATAACAGAATTAACAATGAAAGGGCTTATTGTAGTCAGTGCAGGCAACTGAGCTTGACCTAGCAGGATGACCCTTGCTGGTTGTTGCAGCTAAGTTAAGCATCAGTGTCTGAGCCAAATTAAGGTTCGCTATAAAATGATAGGACTTATATCTGGCTAATGCCAGCCAGGTCACACCATCATTACTGAAGGGACCCATGCATACAGGGGCAGGTAGACATGGGAGGGCACCAGGGAACCAAGTATTGTGTTCCCAGTAAATTAAAGTTATTTCCATGAGCTGGTATGGTCTTGTGAGAAGCTGGCTTGCTATATAGTGTACACTTATGTAAGAAGGCACCCTGTACCAATCCAGACAACACTTATGGTGATTTTAGTGGTCTTAGATAACCTTAGAAAGCTCTCTAAGTGGTATCTGTGGAGAGCAGCTTTAAGGCTTAGTCCAGAAGGAATGTAAAGCAGCTTGTTTTATCAGAACATAATCTTATAGGTATAGGTTAAGTGAGAGAGAACCACATGTATTTATACAAATACGTATTTATTATAGAACACTGACTAACACATACAGATATCTCCTAACCAGAGAAATACACAATGCACACAATACTTTTCAATAGAAACAGGTAAGTAGCATGAAACCCACAGTGGTCAGCAGGCAGAGACCAAACCATGTACAAAAATAGTGGTATGCGAACCACGACTCGAGTCAAGACTATACCCAGAAAATGGAGAAGTGCTGGGGGCCCAAGGAACCACCTGAGGTAAGTAACCAGGAACCCCACGGAGACCGTGTGCAGAGTGGGGACATGACTTCGGTTTCAATAAAAGTCAATGGGTAAGTCGTGGTTGCAAATTTAAAGAAGAAGGACCTATCCTAGTGGACCCTGAAGAAACTCTGTGGAAGACAGAAGGTTGGAGAGCCAACCCACCTGTGAATACCCTAGAAACCAGGATACCTACACCAGGGAAGTTGGGTGCGTAGGTGTGAAGTGGCGTCAGAAACCGCAGTCGAACCCAATAGAGGACTTCAGGAAGATGCTTCTGCTGGAGAAGGTGAAAGTGTCTGGTGGACCCCAAAGGTGGATTCAAGATGAGAAGTTCCTGCAAGCAGAGGGGCCAAAGCCTATGCCAATCAGGATTGACCAGGACACAAATGCCCACCAATGCTGGGTGCTGCAGGAGAGCTGATGGTGGCCTTGGAGATGCAGCTGTGCAGACCAGGGGATGCTGTGAAAGACCTGGAGCTGTTCACAAGCTGTCTGAATTGGATGTTGAGAGTTTTGGGGACGGTGTCCGTCGGGAGCCTTGCCAACTGCAAACAACATGGAAAGCAAAGAAGGTGCAGTGTCAGGACCAGCAAGGAGAGGTGACTCACCACAAGCAGGGGAGTAAGGGCGGGACCCAAGCAATCAGGGGAGCTCACATAGATTAAAGGAGACACACAGGCTGGAGGCACTTGAGTCATAAGAGGACCTCGAGCAGCTCACCAAAGATGCAAGCCCATGGTGGAAGTGACGCGGTGAGGATGAAGATCTTGGTCACAGGAGATGCTTGAGGGTGGGGCTACTTGGAGCCTGAAATCTTGCTGGCAGGAAGCCAACAAGACTTTGCAACAACAAGTCAACACGATGTATAGGGGTTCGGTTCCTGTGACTCAGACGAGGTATACTGGCTTCAAACTTGGTGAGAGCTTGGGGCAGACCTCAAGCGATGTAAAGAACCACCACTTATTTTGCAGAGCCTTTCGGAGTCCATGGGAGTCCAGAATCAGCAGACCAGTCAGTTTAGTTGCAGCGCCTGAAGATGCAGGAAAGTGATTCCTTCACTTCAAAGGAAATTCCTTCATTTGTCTTGGATGTCCACAGGTATTGGAAGGTTCCTGTATGGAGCACAGGCTTAGACGTTGCAGCAGACGAGCATGGCAGAGAGAACCAGTTGCAGTCTTGATGTCCAGAGCCAAGTCCAGTGAAGGCCACGATGCCAACACGGTCGAAGATGAAGTGGTGTCTTGAAATTAATCTTATCCCACAACAAATCTAGAGACTCACCCACAGGTGAGCCATTAAGTACCCTAAGGAAATGGTTGGGACAAATCAAGGTTCCCTTCCAGGGGAGGGGTTGGACAATAGGGAGGATACTCTCATGTCTTTTGTTCAGTTTCATGCCAGAGTGGGGGCCAACGGCTTCCTGAGCTGGTTTGAACTGGACTATGCAAGGAGGGCACATAATGTGCCCTTCAAGCAAACTGAGTGGTGCTGGCCAGCACCCCCACCCTGTCCCAATACACTAAACCCTGTCTGGGAGGTCGTCATAACTCCCTGTGACAGGATACCTATTGTTATGCCTTCCCCTGCACGAGCATGGCTCAGCAGCAGGAGGGCAGAATTGTGCTTCTAGCCTGCAGCATCCATGTTGTGCTGTATGGGTCTGGAAGACTGGTACCGGGAGCACTGATGGCTTCCCAGAGGAGCTTTCCAGTGCATGGAATCATACCTCCCACACCATTTTCCATGAGAGGGTATGATTCCAACATGTTTGACAGGGTTCCGCACAGCCAGTTTAGAGTTGGTCATTGCGTAATGATGGATGGCCACTCTATGTATAGTAATGGCTGATGCACTTACAATTCAGGAGAATGGACTCCGAAAGTTGTAGGGGTGACCTGCTCAGGCAGGGGCACCCACAAACTTAGTTCTGCGCACCCTGCCTTCAGGATTGAAAGGCCTGCTTTAGGAGTGACTTATAGGTTTTAAGTGCAGTGACCTGAGATGTAGGTAAACCTATATCTTTTGTAAGTGATGCTAGCACCAGCTTACACAGGCTTGAAAGGCAGGCCTGTAGTTACAGTTTAAGTGGTCCTCCATGGGTGGCATAATACATGATTCAGCCTATGGGGGACCCCTGGTGTACCTATGCACTGGGTACCTCAGTACCATCTACTAGGGACTGATAAGGACACACCAGTATCCAATCCGATACCAATATAGGGGAGAAAGCACAGAGACTGGGGTCCTGATTAGCAGGATTGCAGCCAGACTAGTCAGAAACTGCATAGCACCAGGCAAAATGTGGGGGTAACCATAAAAACTGATACTACTTTCCTACAGGTCATTATAGATTTGGTGCTGGAGGTGTACTGTAGGTATGAAAAGTGTTAGAATTAGCATCCACAGCTGGAAGATTGGCCCATGAATTAAAAACTTCAAAGCAGAAAATGGGATTCACTTCCACTACAAAAATTAAGGCACCGCCTGCTTTAGTAAGTCCATGTTGCGTTACATGTGCATGCACTGCAGGGTTGCAATTTACAGGAATGGCCACAGGCTATGTCATGGTAGAAACAGAATGTAAGACAAAGTGCAACACAAACAGGTTATTATCCTTTGAAACTTTGAAGCTTGAAAAACCAACAGAAAAAGTTACTTCCTAAATATTGTGGAAGACGAATCCCCAATACCACGGCTATCTCCAGTGTTGTGGATACACACAAGCACTACTTAGGAAAACGCTTGAATAAGTACCAGACCAAACATTGGTGGCGCTATGTTGCATGTATAATGCTCAGAAAATGAACTATGCTGAGTCATAGACCATCTGTAGGTAGGAGCTTAGTCACCATACCAAATCAGTACCTATGAGCCCAAATCCAGACAAGCTCCTAGCGCCTTACTCACCCTACTAACGCTTCCAGAGGAACAAGTATTCCGGCACCCCAGATCACAGCACTCTAGACCCTCACAGGGATTGTGATATAAGGACATCATCTTTCATTCTCCCACTCATTCATGTCCACAATAAACAGAAAGGAGGCACAAGGAATATCTTACAATTTTAGTTATTGCGCCCCATATTGAAATGGCAGTGCTGCAATTAGTAGAAATATGTGATAAGTCCAATAGCAAACTATACATAATAAATAGCCCTATCATAATGAAAGACAGTTCTGCCTAGGTCAACCCTCACTGTAGAAATACTATTATATATATTAGAGATCTCTAGGCTTAGCCGGGGACCCCATCCCTGTTGTACATAGGTAGCTGTTCTACCGTTCAGGCTGTGGAAATCTTCCTTGTCACAGGACCTTTGATCTACGAGAATTTCTCAAAACGACAAGACCTGGGTTATATGACAACAGCAGTTTGTTCAAAACAGCACCTGGCCTTGTCCATTATGTCTAGGCATCAGTGTCCGACCACCAAGAAAACAGACCACCGTGTTTGTGTGAGATACATTCTGTCTGGGTTCCAAGGAAGAACAAAATAACAATTTATGTGCATCCCAGTTCCATCTAAATGTGTAGCACAAAAGTAAGTGTGTTCTTTTGTATCGTGTGCAAAGGAGAAGCAGCCTATTCCTTCAGTTAGTCTAACATAAGGGAGAAAATGCGGTGGGCCTAAAGGAAATACATGACAGAGGCAATGTGTAAAGTATTTATGCAGTATCAAAACAGTAACAAAGTCAAAACACAGCACAAGAAAAATCCCACACCAAATTAGAAACATTAAGAACTAAAATAAATAAATAAAATTACATTAAAATGAGAAAAATCAGTCAGTAGGACCAGAGTTAAGAACTTATGAAGTTAAAAATAGCTCCAAAAAGCATTTTGCGCCAACCACAGTCATCTGGTTGTGCTTCACCGGTAATAAGGTGAAAGTTAAGGCCAACTATGATGTATATTGTGTCGGATATAGTGATCAGATTTGTTCCGGTCAGAAGTTTTACCTTCTGGCTTAGTCTCTGGAATCAAAGTAAAAAATCATCAGTGGGCCAAGGCACCAGACTGTGGCTGAAGGGTGCTTTATGTTGTCGGATAGCCACTGGACGAGGACTTTTGGCGAGAAATCTCAGAGTGGGAGAAATGTGAATTTCATACCCACAGATGGCCCCTCAGCTGCCTGATACTTTTCACGCTGTTGTCCAGTGAAGATTTCTACCTTCAGACCAAATAGCTTTTATGGTACTCTTCCAGCGAGGTAAGGTGCAGGCTGTAGCTAAGGAGGGTTCCACAAGGATCGAAACCTTCTCTGCAAGATCCTGCTGAACTGGATTTGGTGCTGTGGAGAAGAATGTAGTGAGTGCAGCTGTAATCTTTGGCCCAGAGGCAATGTACCTTCATCTGATAGGCTCAGCAGGATGGCCCTTACCACCGACGGTTCACAGAAAAAAAGTTAGCAAAACGTTTCCAAGTCCCAGGTTTTAGGGTTAGGCAAGGAGGAGCACACTTTGACCACGACAAAGGGTTCAGAACCTTGGGAACTGCACTTGGGGGTCAAGACGTACTCCACCAGAGACCAACGGCAAGGTCCAGAATAGGTCCAGGTGGAGCTGGTCAGCTGGGAATTCCTGAAACTTATTGTGTCCCTGTAGGTAAACAGGAAACCTTCCTTATGACCCTGGGAGTTACTTCTGGGAACCTGAGTACAAAGGAAGGAGGTGAAGTCTTCTCAGAACTCTCACATATCTGCTGAATCTTCCTCTAATCAAGCAGTGTTCTGAGGAGGGTACTGTGGATGCTACATTTATGCCCAGTGCTAGACTGTGGGTTGGGGAAACTCCTGGCTACTCCTTAACCAATGGGGTAAAAGTTCTTCTGTAATACTGTAGGGCCCCTGGGCACGCAAAGATATTATTCATATAACAACCCCAGATTTAGATCAAGTAGCTCTAGAATCATACAATGTCCAGATACGGGTCGATGGCAGAGAAGTTCATACATATTAGCTCTCTCTGTACACGGTTATCCTTCAGTTCCCTAAGATGATGTGGTTGAAAGGGCCCTCAACATCCACAGAGCAGGCCCGATTTACAAAAGTAAGCTTGCACTTTTGTGTAAGTTTGCTGCTTGTCGGCATTCGCAAAGGTAAACTTTGACCAAAAGTAGTTCACTACTTTTCGGTATTCACAAAGAAAAGTTACTACTAGTTTTTTGCCGCAGGGTGGCTTTCCATGGGTGGTGCATGGGCGTTTTCGCACATCTACCCATGGATTTTGATGCAAAACCATATCTACAAAGGCTTGTAGACATGGATTGGCGCCAAAATGGTGCACCTGCCTGAGGCTGGCGTAACAGAGAGAGGTATTTGTTTCTCCTGGTTATTTCCTCTTTGCATTTGTTCTGCATCCTGCAGCATGAGAGGGTGGATTATTATGTGCTGTGGTTGTGAGGCCTCAACATATAATAATGTCTCAATTCTGTGTCGGGTCCAGTTAGCGTACTTTTAATTTAAACACTGTTCAACCATTTCAAAGCTTGGCACAGAGCAGTCAGGCTTATCTTAAAGGAAAGTGTAAACCATTTAGAAATACCAAACCATCAATGAAAGAAACGTATGAGACAATACGAATCACCTTCTGATTCATTGGAAAAAAGTATAATGTATTTGCTTCTTCAAATGGAGACCAAAATGTCATAAATTGAATTTACACAACGGGAGGAATGATTTTTACTAGCTTTCAAAAATAGGCAATAACTGACTGTGGTTCACTGCAACGTCTTGAAACGAGCCTAGCACTTAAGGTCTCAAACTACAATAAACGGCAGATGAACTGGTTGGGGGCCAGTTACAGGTTGGGGACCAATCACAGGGTCCACACAGACCTGGGAAAAGGGGTACATTAATGAACAAATAGCTCCTGCCAGCGTTCTAGGCTCCTTGACAGCCGGGGAGGGCAACAAATCGGATCCGGGCAGGGATGCGGGGAGGCGGATTCCCTTAGCCGCGTGTGTGCGGGTGGTAGCCTCAGGTTCTCCCTCCACACCATTATCTCTTTTATTCGAGGCTACTGATGAGTTGATGTAGATGGGGAGAGTTCTCCCAAGTGTCTCCCCGGGGTCCTTGAACTTCGACTGTCGCGTCCGGCATTAGGACTGTCTCTAATCCAACGCTTCAGATGGGTCCAGCCATGGTCTGGTCACCACTGGTCAGCTGGCCCTACTGGTGATGCTCTCTCGTTGGACTCTTGTGGTTGGTGAAGGCTTGCTTGGAGGGGGACCAGAGGACACGTTGACTAATGTTATGGGTTGAGAGGATTCACTGCTGGAGATAGTGACATGGCACTGTTCTCCCACTCCCCACCTTTGGACTAATTTAGTCAATGTCAGCCTGGATTCTATGTACTAGCTCCATGCAGGGTATATTCTTAACTAAGAGGACATTGGTCCCCTATTAACCAACTCAAGGGGTCAAAGAGCACATCAGTTGCCCACATTGACTTCACTTGGTTGCAATCACAACAGAGTGAGCACATTTTATCTTTCACATTTTGGGTGTCACTGGAACTCGTACACATCCTGGTTCCTTCATCCAATCATGACCTCATGACTATACTTTAATGAGTGTTTCTGTTGTCTCATTGTCACCTGTTCACTTTTGTGTGTTTTTTCACATTTGGAATCAGCACACATTTGTTGCTTTGTCTTCTTTTTGTATCTTGTACGTGACATTTGTAATTGTTTTATGTGATCTACAAATTGCAACACTACACATGCAGTTACTATACTTTTACGGTTTAATTAAAAGCCCATGAGTCTAGAGTGCATTAGTGGTTTTACTACATTAATTGTATGCTTAGAATAGATTTCTTTGCCTAACTACACATTTTGTATAAATGAGTTTCAGGCGAACTATTGTTTTGAGTATATACTGAATGCTCATAAAGGATGCTCCTGTCGTATATCGTATACCAATACACACCAAGTGACCTCGGGGACACCTCTTGAGTGTCAGGTCTCTGTCTCCCAGGATGCACTGCAGCATCCAGTGATAGTCACATCGGTATTGGTCAGCTTGACTCTCAGTGGTGCAAGCTTTCCAGCTTTGATGTCACTGATGCTTAACCTGGGGCTTAACTAGTTCTTGAAGTCACTTCTCACATCTTTGGCACAAGGAATGGCATTTCCTGTCATTGGGTCATCATCCTCGAGTCTGTCTTTGATGCAGTCTGTCTTTGCGTGGTTCTGGGAATCAGCTTGCCAGTCTTTCTTCTCGCTTTGTCCAGTCCTGTACGACTCTCTCCTGATGATCCAGCAGTGTCCCCTTTTATGTCAACTTGAGCCTTGTGGGTGAGGACAATGCCTTCACGAATGGGCAAAGGGTTCCCATGTGTAACCCTACATGCCCTGACATCATTTCCTGTGGGCAAGTGTACTTAGGTATCTCACAGTGCCCTATATGTGCCCTAATCAAAGTGGCAACATTACTCCCATCTAGGTCATTTCACTGGACACATCCCCAATGGGGGGTAATCATGAAAATGGGCCCTCCTCCAGAAAAACAGATTTCACAACCTAATTCTCCCGACCGGGAGAAATATTGGTCAAGAGCAACAAGAGGGAGTCGTGGCAGAAGTGAGAATCCTACAGAGCACAGGCTTCTTCTGCTCAGGGTGAGAAAACACCCCCTCCTACACAAATCCTTTGTTCTAGTGTTCTGGGAGCATCCACACCTACACTATAGAAGGGAAGATAGTCATCTCAGGAGATAACTACCACCCTTGTTCATACTAATAGAGACCAAGGGGAAATGGTTGGGAGTTTTTAAAAACCACACTTAATGGTGACATCAAATTCAATCATGCCATCTTGTCGGGTTTGGAGCCCCAGTTAATTTGAGTCTTTGGATTCACCTTCTAGCCATTCCAAAAGGGAAGCTGGTGATGCAGCGCTACTCTGGAAATAATTTCTGATACCATGTCACCTATCCCTGAAGCACAAAACCATACATCTACTCGTCAGTGGGGCCCATAACACCGCGAGTCACTCACAAAATACTTACACCCTACTTCATGGATCGGTGAAATTCAAAGGAGAGCTGCTGTATCATAGTGGACTGTCTAAATCAAAACTAGATATTTATTCTATTTACACCTGCAGTTTAAATGAATTTACCATGGTTTTCATTAACAAAACATTTATTTTGACACGCCACCACTAATGTTGACGAATCTGCTAGTAAAAAAATAGGCGTAGGAAAACTCAAGACCAGCTGAATTCTCCATTTATCTAATTTTTATTAAAAGCCATGTCCAAATTTTATTCACTTTATTTATTTCTTTATTCAAAAAAGAGATTTAAAGGAAATAAGAATTTATTTCGGACAATTAATTTCATTTATTTCCGAAATTCAGAAATAGACATTTTATCTTAATTTAGAAATGCAAGCATTAGCAAAAGACAGATAGTCCCCAAATTCATTTTCTACTACTTCCCTACCTTCAAGACCAGCTGAATTCTCAATTTATCTAATTTTTATTAAAAGCAAATTTTAGCATGTCCAAATTAATTTCATTTTATTTATTTCTTTATTCAAAAACGACATTTAAAGGAAATAAGAACTTATTTCGGACAATTAATTTCATTTATTTCAGAAATTCAGAAATAGACATTTTATCTTAATTTAGAAATGCAAGCATTAGCAAAAGACAGATAGTTCCCAAATTCATCTTCTCCTACTTCCCTAACTTCCCTGACTAATAACATCACCTAAAGTTCAGATCTCATTCAGAAGAAATAGAAAATTATTCAAAGTCCTACATCTCAGGAAGATCAGCATTCCGACAGCATCTCTCGAGGAAATCGAAAAAAGAATTTGTCGTCAATAAAATCAGCACTTTTTATACCTTTTTCACTCGCTCTATCTATCGAAAAGAGTAAGTTTCAGCTTAAATTCAAGTTCTGATTGGACAATTTGGGGTGGATGAGCATCACCTCATCCTTACAATATTTGTTATTCTTCCGTCAGCTAGATTTTCAAATGGGTCATTGTTTTTGTCCATGTCCGGCCTAGTCCTGTTCTCAATTAGCAACCTCCCAGGTTTTTCTCACGGTCAGAACCATTGTGCTCATCTTTTTGGCAGCCATCTATACTTCCAGGCCACATCGTCCTTGAACTGCATTTACTCCAGGCATAAGCAGCTCGCATTCAAACTCCGACTTGGGCTTGCGCATGCTCAGTTTATTTTTCTATTCGCAATTCAACAAGTCAGCCATCTTTTTGTAGGCCTCACTGGCCAGAATGGGAACCATCATAGAAACAAACACAAAGGAACATTCATTTTATAAATGTAACCTTTCTGTTTACCCCCCCTTACTAAGGGATTCCCTATTAGTAGTTACCTAGCAAATAAGCAACATTCAGGTGTAATATACTCACCTGTTCCCATATTTTGCCACAAAATACTTTAAAAAAAAGCACATTTATGACGCATTCCATTATCTCAAGGCTGCTTGTTAGTTTAAGACACGACAAAATCACATAATAAGTTAATTATGATTGCAACATAAGCAAAATTAGCTCCCACGTGTATTCGTGTAGGTGTATTTCTTATTCTAAGTTGATTAATTACACACATCATTCAATTAGTTCAAGTTATAGTTATGGAAATGTGACTTTGCAAGGGGTACACAAAATTTTGCTTCTCCACCTTGCTCCATCACTGGTACTTTACGGTGGCAAAGATGCCACTCCATGTTATTGTATGGTAAGGCTAGCCTTTCAACAGTAAAAACAACAGTAGGGTCTTTTACTCCTAGAACATGATAAATACTCAATGTGCATGTTCCTTTTCTACCCTAACAGATACTCCGTGGGCTTATAAGGCCTGACTTAGGAGTTTCTTAGAGATAGGGGAAGGAATGTATACAGCATGTTAAAAGGTTGTTTTAACAGGTCACAATGGCTGTGCCAAACAGCCATGTTTCTAGGCTGCAGTGGCACACCTAAAGTTATCATTTTTCTTTTCTCAACAGTGGTGGCCTTCAACTGACCTGCCCTTGTTACCCCCTTTTCTGAATCATTTTGTCCACCATAAGCGTGGAAGGGTATACTCAGATGTGAGTCCCTTGCTCATTGCACCATCAGGATTCAAGCAAGCTGGGCCGACGACGCCTGAAATGGCAGAAACCGGTCCCCGGAAGCTTGTTTCCTTCCCAGTACAAGAATTGGCTTGGTAGTTTGGTTTGCCCTGTTCCCATCATGCACTGGGGCAGGAACAGACTAATTTGTATATAGCCAAGTTCTGAGCTGGGATGGTGCAGTGAGCTAAAAAACGGTGATGGATCAAGCCCTGATCTTTGGACTGGGTAAGAGTGGTCTGCTTAATTCAGGCACTCTGTTCATCACCACCCCCTTTTCTGAATCTTGTTACCCAGGGTATCATCTACTTCCTTATGCCAATCAGGGATAAGCCCTTTGCTTATAGGTACGTTTATGGATAGGCACACATGCTTTTAGGCCTCAGCAGAAGGCCCTAGTGCATTTGAAGAAAAAAAAACTGTCATCCGGCCAAAACGTGGAGGTGATCATGCAAAAAGATTTGATTTGAGTTTTATAGCGTATGGTGTTTGCCCATGGCCTTCTTGCCACTGCCTTGAGCTTCAAAGAGGAAAACTTCCAGAAATCAGTACTTCCAGAGAAGAGTACACAGCCAAGTTTTAAGGGATTTCTGAAGGCAAAGAAGTTAGGTTGATTCCTCAGATGCCATGACATTTTATTCCAGAGACAGGAGGTAGCATGAGAGGAGCATCTGCCACCCCAAGAAGCTTTATGAATGTATGGTACAGGCACTTTACTAGCTGTGGTTGAATGAAGTGATCTTCTAGGGGTGCATCAGGAGATTTTATTCTTAAGAAAATCAAGACCGGTGTGGTTAAGCGTTGTGTATGCTATACAGAGTACTTTAAAGACAACTCTCTTTTTGATGGGTATCCAGTGAAGTTCTTCCCTGGCCTTCGGAGACTGGTTTGAATTTCTTAATGTTTTTAAGAACCCGGGGGCATATTACCAAGCAATAGCGATAATTATCGCTATTGCTTAGTTAGAGAGAAAATTTTACCGCTGACCTGCGGCGATTTTTACCGCAGATAAACCTTGGTATTACCAAGGTTTATCGCAAATGCGATAAAAAACGGCCGCAATGCATGAATATCGCTGAAAAGTCAGCGATATTCATGCATTACCGAGCTAATGCTCATAGCCATGTTATCCACCTCCCATTGGATAACATGGCTAAGAACTGCTCTGGGGCAAGTGTTAGCTTTTGGAGATATTCGCGCTTAGCATGAATATCTCCAAAAGTTGGTAATAGGAGATAGCGATGTTAGCGACTGTTTCCAGTCGCTAACATCTTGGCACGCCCACTTTGCATATCATTAGTGATAAATATCACTGACATGCAAAGTGGGGCCCAAAATGGTCGCTATCTCCTACTAGCTGTCGCTAACTGGTGTTAGCGACAGCTAGGTAATAGGGAGATAATTTTATCTCCGCTCGCTTGGCTTTTAAAGCCAAAAAAGCGGAGATAAACCCCCTTGATAATATGCCCCCCGGACTGCAGCAGTTTGTAGTCTCTGAAGTCTTCTCAAGAGGCCCTGCTTAGCCCCAACATATAGGGCATTACAATAATCCAACTTTGATAATGCAAAAGAGGTGACCACTGTTTTCTGCAAGTCAAAAGGAAAGGAAGGGAATATTTTTCCTCAACAATTTTTAGAGAGAGCCGAGAGCTGCGGACACCAGGTATTGTTCCAAAAGGAAGTGTCCTGTCCAAAGAGGAGCACCTCGGTCTTCAATTTCAGACAATGGGTGCTCATCCAGTTGACTATTGCACTCATGCACTTGGTAAATCGAAAACCACCTCTTCAATGTTGTTTTTCATGGGTACCACAACTTGGGTAGCATCAGCGTAGGAGACAGCGGAAAAGATTTTTAATTTTTTAAGTTCCAGAAGAGGAGCCACATATATAATAAATAGTGTGGGGCTAAGCAAAGACCCTTTCAGGATGCCACAGGGTACAGTGAAACGCTTGGAACTAAAATCTCCCATGTTGTCTGCTTGCTCCCCATCAAGAAAGGAGCAAAGTAACTTAGAGGCAAAGGAGCAAAGTAACTTAGAGGCAGAATATTGGCTGATAGTCCTTTTCCTCTAGGGGATCTAGAGTTGGCTTTCTGAGAAGAGGCAGAACAGAGATCAAGATATGATTAAGCAGCAAAGCCAGTGGGGATGCAATGAATTTTTCTATTTAAGCAACACATTAGCAGGGCAAGGGTCCTTGGGGACTCTGAAGTTTGTGAAATGTATTAGCTCGATCATGCATTCAGTAGAAATAATGGGAAACTCACAAAGAGCTGAAGGGCTGAGATCTAAGGGAGTGGCAGCTGGGAGTGATGCAGCAGTCCCCCTGTTGAGGTTAAAGTTGTTGTAAACTACCTCAACTTTATTTCTAAAGACGTTTGCTAAGTCATCAGAAAACTGTAGAGTGAGCGGTATTTTAGTAGCGGCAGGAGGTACTTTCCTACATTCAGCACACATGCAAACATGAAATAGCCTGAAAGGATAGTTTTTGTGCAGGAAGGTATCCCTTGCGGCAGAAAAACAATCGTTCCCACAACGCAGACACACTTGCACCATAGTGCACGGGTCCAAGGCAGCACAAAGTGCACCAGGACATGCACAGAGCAGAACTCCACCATTTCTTTGAAGATATGGTGCAGTACTGCTCTCTCCAGATGACACAACGCAGGACAGCAACTTTGCTTGTTGCTCTGTATTGAGCCGCCTCTTTGTAAATATGCTCCAAAGTGCATTAAGGGCTTTGGGAGGATAGCATCCATCTTTAGTAAAAATTACTGCATCTAAAATTAGCCACACAAAAAGATTTGTAATTGAACTGTGAGATTTCAACCTTAATTTAGTTGTTTTCCTGATCTCATTCTCTCATTCAGATCCATCAAAGTGTTGAATTAATACATTCCGACTCTATCCTGCATTATAAATCTGTACAGTTTCTTGAAGTCTCAAATAACATTTTAACAGTATTATGGGAGTATTCCTTCTTGACTTCAAAAAAAGGTTTTATAATCAGTTAAATCAGAAAAACCAATACCAAGACTGATTTTTAATGCTTAACCTCCTCCCGGGTTTTTCAAATTAGGTCTTTATCCAAATAAAAAATGTACCTAAAGCCAAACTTTTACAATTTCATGACAGCACCTGCTCCAATATTGAGGCCTAGAAGTTTACAATCTCCTAATGCTGTATATTCTTACTTTTTGTGAATTTTAAATAACGAAAAAAACCTCTCTTTCATAAAAGACAGGTCCTGGATTATGATATATCTATTCTCTTTAGAAGATTTTGAGGCTTTCATTAGTAAGGACATATCCATAGAGAGTTTGTTAACCATTAACTTAATTATATCATTGTTGTGAATACTAAAGCATGTAATGCAATATTGTTCAGACAGGATATTTGCTAGAGGGGCAAAATAATATATTTGAATATTAGGGAGGAATGATCCATCCTATTGATAATCAATTTGTTTCCTAGATAATCTTATATGTGGGTGTTGACACTTCCGTGTAAAGTTTGTGAATCATTTATCAAATTGAGTAAAAAAAATGAATGTGGACTCTATGTTTGCGATCAGGAATATAAAGGGGCAAGTTGTACAGTTTGATTAGTACTATTCATCCTATTATAGTTAGCATTGTTTTAACTTTATACTTTATTAAATGTTGGGACATAATTTATTTTGAACAAATTGGCATAATCTGCAGTGAAATCAATACTGAGATATCTAACATACCAATTAGGATTATATTTCCCACTTCAACTGCCAGGTAGTCAACCTGCAGAGGTTTTGAATCATATTCTTTCTGTTTTTCATGACTTACCCTCTATTCTTCAATAACAAATTATTGAATCTGATTTAATGTAGAAGAGATAATTTTTCTCTGCCTATAAGATATAAGAAAATTTCATCAGTATAGAATTGTAATGTAGTTGTTTGAGGAATAGAGGGTTGGATCCTGTCAACAGCCTTAAATAGCAATTGCAAAACATTCTGAAACAACTTCTCCATGACCGGGACACAGCAAGCACAGCCCGTTCTCCTTTGCTAGCCACCAGGTGCAGTCCACGTTGGTGCAGCAGCGCTCATAACATTTCAGAGCCTTTACACCAATACCTAGTGGACAAAATGGTAGCAAAAAGGGGGAGCGGCGAAATCTGAAAAAAGTCTGTTGCGTTAATTATGTTTATCTTGGAATTACTTTAGGGATCTGGAAATGATCTAAATATCTTTTTATCTGATTTTCTGAGATATTTTCTGCCACAAAATAGAGCAAATTATAATTCTGAAGAATAATGTCTGTAATACCTTGACATTGTTTCATAATTTTGACAGATGCCGGCTTTAGAATTTCTGTGCTAAGTATAGCTGGTATTTTCCTGCATGTTCATTTTCTTCATATGAGCCTTGCCTAGTGGTGTGATCATTAATTAATTGCTCATTAAAATACTTTTTTGTAATACTTGTCTGGCTTGCTCCCAATTATTTTTGTTCACAGCAGAACCCATGATCAACATGTTTTCGGTCCAGGGAAAACCTGGCTTAGCAGTTCGGGCTGGATAATTCTCATACGGAACAGAGTCAAGACTGATTTGCATATTGCTCGGTCTGACCTGGGGTGGGGAAGTAAGCTAAAGAATGATGAAGGATTCAACTCTGATCTGTGACTGGGGGTGAGTGTCTGAAAAGTTTCAGCACTCCGTCCTTCATCTCCTTGTATTAACATTTGAGAGATGTCATCATTTATAGTTATTTGCATTTCTTTAACTTTTGAATGACTTATTCTTCTTAGGTTAACCACATAAGGGATAATTTTCCCCCACAAAGCAGCTTTGAATGCGTCCCAGATAATAGATATCTCTGCTGTTTCAAGATTCGTTAGAAAAAAACTCAGTAATAAAACACATATACCATATCTATTGATGATCCTGTAGTAATCTTTTCTCACATGTCGTTGTTTCAATTAATTTGATTAATTTCAATCTGGATAATGGGATAATCTGAAAAGCTATTTGCAATGATTTCAGTTTATTTGTTAACAGTATTCTGAGAACCCCCCAAAAAATGTACTCGAACAACCAAAATAAATCTCTTTGAGTAACATGTAAATCATTATCCTCTCCCCAAGGGTCGATCAAACCATATTCTGCCTTCAAAATGTACTTTAATTTTGCAGTTTAGGGTTTTAGATGTGTCTTATCTTTTTAAGAGGAATCAATATTGATTTCCTGTAATTAATGTAAGTATCCTATAACTATCCGATGACCAGGACATTGCATCAATGTAAAATACACTCTTCATGATTGGGACCATAATAGCTAACTAGTTTAGAAACATTTCGCTCAATAGCTATTGCATCTGTAACCCTAAGTCCTTCTTTATCAGAATTGGATCACAATATTTAGCAAACAAAACTCTGCTTTAAATAAATTACTACCGCTCTGTGAGCTGTGAATGTAGATGAATATGATATGCAATCGTGGGGTCTGGCGGACCACTGTCTACTCTCAAAGGAACTTTTTTTTAAATTTAAACTTTTATATATAGCTCTGTTGCCTAGCAGGAAAACAGACTGCAATTAATGAAAACATTTAAAAAATCATCACAGACATGGTAGTCTGCTGACCAAGCTGGCCATGATCCCTTTTATGGCCACCAATATCCTCGCTCATGAATACTGATGAGGCAGGTTCTAGATGAGAATGAAGAGGCAGGGCAACTTCATCTGGTCCCCCTGTAGGGCCACATCAGCAGATACTCTCCTATGTAGAAGTTCACTTCTCATCTGTATGTTACATGTAAGCCCTTTGTTTCTTTTTATCCATTTATACGTGTAAAATTAACAATCGCCCTTGCACCTCCCAACTCTATATGGTGTTCTTTTGCTTTTTACATAGGTTTATGTTCTATAATTAAATACAACACACAACACTGAGTGCTGATTTAGGGACATCAGATTCATGCCTAGTACTTTCCTTGTCTTCCAGCTGCAGGAAGGCTTTGGTTGGGCTCCCTTCATCCAGCTCTTCTCCGACTACCAGAAAATGAATGACATTATGAATGAAAAGAAGTACAAGATGAACCTCTGGGCAGAATTGTTCTCCAAACAAGTGAAGAAGAATCTGGTCCCGTTCTTCAAGATGTGGGGCTGGCCGATCACTGACAGTACCACCCAAAAAGTGTCTTCGCTGCCGGAGTGGGACGAGAACCCAATGAAGAAATTTGTGTGAAGGCAGCAATTATGGAGACACATGGTCCATCAGCGGAGTGCTCAGCATATTCAAATTAATCGCTTTAAGATGTGACCATGGTTTTCACGCATCTTCTCAGAAGCTTGGATCATGATCAACTTGATTGCATATGTTCTGATTAAGTGGATGTGTAAGGTTGCTATAGCTGTATTGTGAAGTAAGTTCTTTATCAGTGGTGCAAGAGACAGGAATGTCCAAGTAAATACTGTCACTATGTTTGCAACTAGGTCTTCAAAGTGTGGTGGCTGAGGCACCAATGTTGGTCAATACAAAATCTTAACATGCACTGTGCTAGCTCGGTGTAAGTGCACACTCACTCACAGCCTTGCGCCTAGAGCCAGCATGATGAGCAAGCTGCTGAATTAATGCATTATACCTGGGAGTCTCAATGAACACGAGAAGCATTTGTGCACACTAGTTTCCTTCAGGATCCAAGAGACATCTCAATAGATCCAGAACCAAGCCTCCAGGGTTTCCCATTAACATTAACCTCCACTGAAAGCATGTATTGCTAGTGCAAGACTCACTGTGAGAAACAGAGCAACCTAGCGGCAGAATATTTCTTCATGCCCAGTATTTAATGCCACAACTCCCCTCTCCCCCCCCCACTCACAGGGGAAAAAGAATGACAGTCGAGTATACATCTTCTGCGATAATATCATGGGCATTCTCTTTGGGAAAGACGCTACAGGAGACATTTCTAGTATCTTCAAGTACATCACCCAATAGGTGGTCATGGTTCCCCCTAGTGCTGCTCCAATGTTGAAGTGGACTAGGAAGCGAATAGTGTATAGTGGGAACATATATACATAGAGGTGCTGTTCTTCCGAATAGTGCTCGTGCTGTGAAATGTACTAGGCAGCATGTAACCTATAGTGGGTACAGATATATATACATGTGTATTTCCCTCCTGAGTTACTCATCTCATGAAGTGTACTAAGCAGCAGGTAGTGTATATAATATGTGTGGCCATACCTAGGGATGTTATCCCCTTGAAGTGGTCTAGACTGCATGTAGTTTATGTTCTTCCCTGTAGGATTGCTCACATGTTGATGTGGTGTAGGCAGTGGGTTGTGTAGTACAACAGTACATATCTTATTAAAGGGGTGCCATGTGATTTCTTTATTGTTCTGATATTTTACCTATAGTTGAATCTATTCTTACTGTGTGGTGAGCTGAATACATTTAAAGTTTTATAACTATTTGTATCCCAGGAGTTTCCTTTTAAACTGCTCGTATATTGGTAATGGGATGTGTAATATTGCTAAAATCATATGGCTAGGTCTAGAGGGAGGTCCAATACTGATGAGTCGTAAGACACTCATCTGGAGGGAGGTATCTTCTTAAGTTCATGTTTAGTCCTTAGGTGCAGCTTCATGTCTATACTCCTATCAGAGCTTTGTCCTTCCTCCAGCAGCACCACCTCCCCAGGCTTCCACCCAGCAGATACTCAGCATCATTCAACCACTTCTTCATTCACTGTCGCTATTTCAGACACCAGCTTGCTTGCACAGGGTATCGGGGCACACATGATGTTAGAGATGTTGTATGCATGCTTTACTGATCTTAAATACAAAATAAAGAATTCATTGATTGATTTTTAAGGTCATGGCTTGTACCTTTCTTGAGCTACATCCTATTTGAGCCTGTGATGCAAGTGTCCTCCCCTGTGGTTATTCCTAATGTTTTGATGTATTTTTCCCAAGGTAACACCTAGCTGGATATAATAAATGAGGCATCTGATTAACAAATACATTGAGCCCTGAGAAAAAGTTAAGTGTTTCTCCAGGGAACCATGAGTCTTCTCCGGTCAGCCTATCATCAGTGTAGTCTCTAAATATACACACGGGAGCTGGTGTTTTAGAAGTAAGTCATTGGTCTGGGCCCCTTTCCCTCTTGGGCAGCCTGGAGTTTTGGGGGCATATTTACAAGAGAAAGGCGGAGTGCGACTTCAAGCCAAAATTGCTAACACGTGCTCCATGATTATGAAAACCCTGGGATGTTCGATATTTACAAGAGTGCTGTGCACCCCAGTGCTTCTCCTAGCTCTGGTGTAAAATGTAGCTGCTTTGCACCAATGCAGGCACCCTTGCACCAGAGTGCAAACGTGCCTGCGTTGCGGGGTATGATTGTTCATGTGCAGGAAGGTGTCCCTTCCTGCACATAAACAATCAGTAATGGCGATTTATAAATTCTAAGTGTGCTGCTTTATGCAGCACACCTAAAAGTTGCAACTGGTCATTTTTTCAATGATTATTTATATGCAGGAAGGGACACCTTCCTGTACATGAACAATTACTAGTGGCGTTTTGCTGTTTCTATGTGTGCTGCAGGATGCAGGACACACAGAAACAGCAAAAAGAGGAGAAAATAATAGTTAAGACCAGGGTTTCCCCGCTTTTTTTTGGCACAGGTTCCTATTTGCGCCCCCCTTGTAAATAGGGGACAGTGTCTAAATCGATGGGTGTTACGACGGAACGCCCACTGCAACACGAGTTGCCTGCTCCTTTCACGCTGTGTTGTGTGAAAAGGGGCCTTTTTCACAAGGCAGTGTTAAGCCACGTAAATAAGGCGAAAGGCTTAGCGCCACCAGACCATCACAAAGAGTTACTTGCTGCGTTGCCTTGCTTCAAAAACTATTAAATGAGGCCTCTTGTCTATATTAGATAGTTTTATGTTTTCATACTATTCTTTTCAGAAAATGTTGAAGTAGTTAATTTGTGCAGAGGCATAACCTGCTCAGCGTAATGTGTCGTGAAGTTAAGAAACCTCTTGAAACTTTTTGGGAGGTTGGAAAGAAGCATGCTACTGCATGAAGTCAACTGGCAATCCTTTAACCTCACTATATCATTCATAACCAAATAAAATCATATTAAGAGTCGCTATCCTGACCACTCCCTCTAGGTGGCATATCCGGAAACCTAGGGCCCGATTCACAGAACTAACTTAAGAGAAAATCCTAAACTTACTACCATTTTGGTATCCATAAAAGGCATTTACTCATTTCTCTATTCACAGAAGGCACTTAGTAGTCCTAAAGTTAGGATTCCTAAATGCCTTCTGTGAATATCGATAGTCTTAAAGTTAGGATTTTTTTCAGTTTAGGAGTACTAAAGTTAGGAGTCCTAACTTTAGGACTCCTAAATGACTTCTGTGAATACCGAAAGTCTTGAAGTTAGGATTTTTCTCAGTTTAGGAGTAGTAAATAATTTAGGACTCCTACCTTTAGGACACCTAAATGCCTTCTGTGAATGCCGAAAGTCTTAAAGTTAGGATTTCTCTCAGTTTGGGAGTAGTACATTTAGGACTCCTAACTTTAGGACTCCTAAATGACTTCTGTGAATACCGAAATGAGTAAGTGCCTTCTGTGAATACCAAAATGGTAGTAAGTTTAGGATTTTGTCTTAAGTTAGTTCTGTGAATCAGGCCCCTAGATAGGGTGGACAGGATAGTGATATCATTGACTTCATAGGTAATGTCGATGTCAATACACAATAACGCTTCAGGATCTTCTTGTCAGATCTCCATAATCCTTGCTTCAAAGAGTGCAGGGCTATTCTTATACCCCTCATGCAATCTTCTATAAGTGTAGTAAAATGGGAGAATGAAAAAGTGTTTCAATACTGGGATTCAGGCACTATATTTTGTGGATTACTCTTCCTTTCCTAACGTTGGACATGAGAAGTCTGATTTGAGTAGGACGTGAGCAGACGGAGGTTGTAGGCGGAGTGCAACAGAGCTTTGGAATTGTGGTGTGCGCGAGTGCTGCCCGAGTGCTGGGCTCGCCGAGTGCTGCGTGAGTGCTGGGCTCGCCGAGTGCTGCCTGAGTGCTGGGCTCGCCGAGTGCTGCCTGAGTGCTGGGCTCGCCGAGTGCTGCTCGAGTGCTGGGCTCGCCGAGTGCTGCCTGAGTGCTGGGCTCGCCGAGTGCTGGGCTCGCCGAGTGCTCAGTTTCCATCCCCTGACCTCTGTCGTTTTAGGGAGGAAGAGGATGGAGACCTGAGCCACTGCCTTTTGCCTCGGATGGAGGCACAACATTATGCCGTGTCCTATGGCAGTGGGAGCAGTGAGTGAGCCGCAAGCCTAGACAGACCTGACATACCAGCCAAGTCGCAACATCCTGGTCTATGCTCCAAGCTTGCAGCTTGCAGGGAGGCCCACCAACACCCACGTCCTCCATTCCTCACTCCTCGTACCTGTGGTAAGGAGGCAAGGCAGCCTAAGGTCACCTAATGTGCACATAGCAACAGCTGCAGCGGCAGTGACAGTGTGAGTTCAACGCCAAGTCAAAAATGGACTTGATCTTGCGAGGTGTACTGCCCCGCTCAGGGTATTCAGGGCTGTAAAGCAAGCTGTCTGAAATCAATACTTAAAATTCCATGATTTCCATGATTTTTGGCCTCAGTGCTGCTCTCCTCTGGTCCCTTCTTGACTTTTTCAGGTCATATAGCTTTCCTCAACAATGATCAAAGGAGACATGAGTCAAAGGACCCTTCATCATGACCATATGCAGACTGACCACATAGACGACTTAAAAGGGGCAAACTCTGTCGGGCCATTTAGGAGGCAGAAAATAGTGGCTCAGGTTCATCACTCAACTAGACCCCAGTTCTACAACTCACAGTTCATGGAAATTGAGAGATACAATCAGGAATGCACAGCCCCACTAGACTACTCTAGGGGGGCACAGCGGGCCTAGCAAATTCCCACAAATCCCGTGAGCAGGATTTCCCTGGCCCCTTGGGTGGGGGGCTCTTAGTTTTTAAACTTTGGAATCCTGTAAAAACACACATTGGAACAACCTGGATTGGCAAACTCTGTGTACATAGAGGGCCGAACCCAGAGCAAATCTAGTTCCACACGACTAGGGGAAGCCCCCCCTGCAATACATTTCGAGCAGGGATAATGTACCTGATTCCAACATAAAGACCATCAATTCCTCATTATTAGGAGCTGTCAAGGCTCTCACCTGGCAGTCACACAAACTAGAACTCCAAGTGCAGCTCATAAAAATGCTCGCCCATAGTGTACTGGTGCTAGACATGCAACTGGATATATGCTCAAACAGAAACTAGACTCCTGGGTGAACCAACATAAGGAAGAAGACGGAGCGGTTGACCATGCTATATTAGATAACTTAGCTACTCTGTCCCCTGGGGCTGGAAGAGCAGTTGACCCTGAGGATGGGCAGAGAGTGGGTTTGAGTCCTGGCTGCGAAAATGAGTGAAAACACTGTTAGGATTGGGTTGTGCAGGTCCTAGAACTGCCGTAAGTATAGTGGATTGCCCTTCCCTGCCCACATCCCAGCCAGTGATGTTGTTCTCACAGTCTGTGACAAGAATTTGTATTTTAAATGTATATTAATATTATCTTATGGCATCTAGTCCTTCTAAAAGTGTGACTATAACCCCATCCCTTATGGGTATTTTTTGTGCCTGCCTGTACAAGGTAGGCTAATAATTGTAAACCTAGGAAACTGATTCAATGTTAATATTGTACTATATTCTTATAATCTTTGAAATGTCAATGAACAAACGTGCTATTAATACGTTAGCTACTCTGCTGGAGCTGCTGACAACTCTAGTGAATCGTCTACAGACTACACAGCCCAGCACAAGACTTGGTTGAGACACTGCTCTAGGAGACAATCACGCAAAAGGGGAGACCCTGGAACATGCAGGCAATGCAACTATGGTAGGCCCCACTGGGAGTCCTGCTCACACAGATCTGGATCTGCAATGCAACCCAAAATCCATGCTACTCATAGTGCCATCAAATAAAGGGACACATTGCAAGGAAACTTAAAGCGTTATTAGTGGGAATTTACAGAATGCAGCCCTAGTCCTCACTAGTCAACTGGGTAACCACAATATAAATAGTGAGGACTGAATAGAGCAAGCTCCGCTATGAGTGTAGCAAATATGCAGTTGACCGGCAACAATACAACGGAGAGGCTAACAGAGTCTATGAATGACAGTCGACCTCCAGTAGCGGAGAATACTCAAAGACCAATATCATGATGAGAAACAAAAATAAACTGCGGAAGTCTAGGAAAAATAATAAAAGTAAAAAAGCAAATTCATAACAGTCAAAACAAAATGTATATGACATAGCAGCGACCACATACAGCAATGAATTAGAAAGGGAAAGACGATGATAGTAGAGTGGAGGAAGAGGGCACTAAACCAATCTTAAACTTGAAGACAACTCCAAAGGATTCACAAAAACAGTCTCCACAAGAAGATCAGCATATAAATACCCCTGGAGCCGCCTTTGCACAAACAAGCACCAATCTGATGCCTCATACAAAGGTGCAAGAAAAGGAGAATCAAAACCAATGTATACATGGGTTCAGGGTCCATCTCACAGGTTGTTGCCAATAACACCTAGGGCAGTGCCCAAGTGCAACTAAGTTCTCCCTGTACTGAAGACGAAAACCAGCAGTCAGTGGAGTTGTGGGTAAATGATCATCAACCAATAACAATAATAAGGATGGCGGAACAAGAGCATCAAACCTCCCCAACAAACAAAGGAGCACGCCTGGAAGGGATGGGTGAGAGCCAACAAGGACCCATATTTGAACCACCGCCCCCGATAGCTGATGAAGAAGAGGATGGACATCGAAACACTCCAACACCAGCAAGACTGATCTTTACCCTAGAATGCAACTTGAGAGGAGTTTGGGATACTTGGAAAAAGCACAACTTTCCTCCTCTGTTGTAGCTATTGATCTGCTTCACGCCACTCAATCTGGCTTCCATGTGGCATACAGCACAGAGAAGGCCTGTTTGGAAGTGGCAGAGACTACCAGAGAAACTATGGATGGTGGTGTCTCCTCCATGGTGGTGATGCAAGACGTGTTGGCAGCATTCGACATGGTAGCACATTTCACATTGCTTAATAGACCAAGCCTTCTTGTCTTTCAGGGCACTGTATTATCCTGGATGGAATCTGTTCTGGAAGATAGCTCTTCGAGTGTTTTTCTTCACCCATTCTCATCTTCTCCCAAACCACGGGTCTGTGGGATGCCGCAGGGCTCTGCCCTCACTCTGCTGCTCTTCAAGCCCACCCTTTAAAGACCTGGGAAGTGAAGGTTGTTTCTTACTCGGATGATACACAATTAATGTTCTCATTTAGAGAACATTCAGAAGCGGCCTTTCTCAGTTTCAAAGAGTATTTTAAAGGCATTTCCAATTGGATGGACACCAACTTTTTCAAATTGAACGTAGACAATTCTGAGGTGCTCTTTTTCAGCAAATGCTGTAAAATCCAAAGTCTTGTTTTTTTTACAAAGGGCCAAAAAACTCCAGCTGACTTGGAACCTGGATCCTTTAACCATAACCATTGCTGGTAAATATATTTACCTTGGCAGTTGCTGTAGAACACAGGCAAACCCTTACATCAGGCAAATGCCTGTGAGGGAAAAGCAGCCAAAACATTATTTGCCTTAACCGAACTTTGTCACAAATTAAAGAGCCCAACAGCTGATGGGATTTGAATAGTAACATGTGCCAAACTGCTACCCACTGTAAGTTAAGTGCACCTTGCATTCTCTGAAATGCTCACAGACACACTAGGGCATTGTCACTAAGCTGGTTACATGAAAATGTTTGGGCTCCCTAAAACAACAAGAAACACTTTGACACGATTGGAATTTGGACAGGTGAACATGGATGTTGACTGCAAAAAGAATGTAGTAAAATTTAACCATTGAGTGATCCAAGCAGATGCAGACTCCATGGTATTTCAAAAGTGATTCAATCACATTCAATTTGGATACAGAATGCCTTAATAGTCATGCTGTGATACCGCAGCACCTAAAAAGCATACTAAAGAATAGAGTAAGCTCCTGTTTAAGAAACAAGGTATAAATAAAATCAGACACACCGCGGTGCCATTTGGCTGCACAAATCCCATGATGACTTTCTTTGCCAGCCATACTTGAGAGTGGCCTTTGGTAGACAAGCCCTGTGGAATTTATTGTTGACTAGACTCCTGACACTGCCTACATGGGAATACAGAGCTCACTTGAAAACAAAACCTCCTCAGATGAGGCAGGATGGTGGCCGCGTGAGGTAGCGCGAAGGATTGCTCCCTGACCTGCTAGTTTAATGCCTTGGCAGACCTGCCTGTAACTGACTGCAACCGGCTACCTGATCCAGGAAGAGAGAAAACTGTCTGCCCTACCTCGCCAACGCACTCGTGGCTCTCCCGCGGCTCTCCCGCAGCTCCCGAGGCTCGCCCGCGGCTCTCCCCGCGGCTCTCCTGGGCGTGCTGCATACTCAGAGTGGCAGCTGGTGCGGAGCGGATTTTTGACGGATTCGATTTTTAGCTTTCCTTCTCTGTTTGGTGGCAGCTGTCTCCCTCCCCTGGCGGCATTGTGGTTCCGCAGTGGTTGAGGCTTCAAGAGAATTTTGTGGCTGTGCAAAGTGGATGGTTGTATTGTGGATTGCCAGGATCGCCAGGACACAATTGGTGAAACTCCGCTTTCGGACTTTGCGGAGCGGAGTCGGGTGGAGGCAGTGTGTTACAGCTTTCCATTTGAGTTTCTTCAGACGGCAACAAATGGCCCCCCGTGTGGTTAAGGATGGGGTTAAGGATGTGGCTAAGGAAGGGGCCAAGGATGTGGCTCCCAGCAGCAAGGACGGCAGCATAACGGCTGCTGGAAAAGCCCGCACAGATCACACTCCAGATCCAGGAACCAAGAGGAAAACTCTGACGGTCCTTGGCATATTTTCAGGAAAACCGGTATGCCGCAAGCCGCTACCACAGCCCAAGGGTATCGCAGAACGTACGCCTATTCTATTGAGGAGTAAGAAAATAATTACAAATGCCCCTGTTTCTATGCCGGGGGGTGGGGGGTGCAGAAGCCACAAGTGTGACGGAGACCCCTGGCTCTGGATCTGACTCTATTCAAATACCGAGTATTTCGTCAAACCCTGCCAGCGCTATTTCTTTATGTGAAGGTGCCCAAGCTATGTCGCCCGTGCCCCCTGCCATGGCATCAATGGGGATAATCGATATACTAGGGTCGGAGAACGATAGTCCTGCTTTATCTATTCTCTCTACTCAAGCCTTAAGTCAGACAGGGGAGAATGCTGGCCTTGACTCAAGATGCCTAGAACCAGAGCTGACCTCTTTCTCAGAGGCACAGGATGGCGGGGGCACAATACCCGGTACCCCGGATGGAGATAAATATTTCTCCATGGCAGAGGATTCAGAGTCTGCCGCGGGAAGTGATCTGGACATAGAGTCTTCTGAGGGGGAAGGGTCAGCAGATGCCAGTGGTACTGACAGTGCACCCAGCACCGTGGAAACACTCAGACGGGCTGGCACTCATGCTAAGAGGAGGGTGGGCGCCAAAAAAAAACACCCGTGCCCAATCTGATTCATATCAACATCTACAGTGGGACTATTCTAACATTAATCTCGGCCATGAAGGGGAAGAAGAAGGGCGTGGGTTTCAAGAGAACCCCCAGGCATCTGGGACTAAGGATGGGCAGGGACCTTCAAAGGCTCTTATATATGCAACTCTTAAAGCGATGCAATTGGAGGCCCGCCAAGAACATAAAAGGGCCCAAATGGCGCCAACATTTTTTTAGGGGGCAATCAGAAAGACTGCATAAGCCTGTACTGAAGTCATGGCTCGTACAACGGCGCTGGAGGAACGGGTGGTGAACCTTGAAGCTGGCTTTAGGAGCTCCGAGCAGAAGACCTCTGCTAACGATGCCAGAATGATGGACATTTTGTGGAAGCTTGAGGAGTCGGAGAATAGACAGCGGCGAAACAATCTGCACCTGTTGGGTACTGAAGAGAATGCCGAGGGGGGGACATACGCGGCTTTGTAATCAAGCTTTTCAAGTCTGCTTTCCCAGAGTTATCATCCTGGAACTGGGAAGTTGAGATCCAGCGTGTTCATCGGTTCCCCCTAATGGTCATGAAAAATGCTGGGCAAGATCAGAGGCCACGAGCCATTCTTATTGTTTTGGGGAACTTTCTTTTGCGTCAGGCAGTCTTTGAAAAGGCTAGACCAGACGCCAAGAAAACCGCTGAAATGCAGACTTTCTTTGTGAGGCCGGACTTCTGCCACACCACGGTGGAGAGACGGTGGAGTCTGAGGCAGATGATTCCATCAATCCAGAAACTTGGTTGTGAAATTTATTTGATGAACCCTGCTCGCTTGAAAGTGATCTTTCAAGGGTGTTTATGTCTGAGATCCAAGCGGGGGATTATCTGAAAGAGCTATGGGTGAATAGGACTGGGTGTTTGAAGAATGGCTGCAAGGGGAGCAAGGGGAGCACTGGGGGGGATATAGGGATTTGTTAAGGTAGGGAAAGAGGGACATGGGGCCAATGTGTTCTTGTCTCCCCCCACATTTACTTCTACAGAGTACTTTTTTCTCTGACGTATGGTGACTATTTGACCTTGTTTGGAGCTATTTATTTGTATTTTGTCTATTCATCTTCCTTACTTTGACCTCCTGTACTCCACTGGTATTCTTGATGTATTCTATCGGATGGAGACTTCAAGTGTTAATGGAGTGGGGATCTGGGGGCTGTATTTTCCTTGATATAGGCCCAGCCAGGGCATTTGCCTTATGTTTTTGTTATTATTCTCTTTTTTTGGGGTCAGGGAGCAACAGGGGCGCTCAACGTGGGAGGCATCACAAGGGTCTGGGGGGGACCGGGGTGGGGGTGGGTGGATCCTTAGTAAGAGGGGTAAGGCAATGGGCATGTGGAAAGTAGCTATCAGAACTTATGTGCTTTTTATAGGTCTTCGCTGTGTTTATTGTTGGTACAATATATATAAGCAAGGGAGGGGTGTCCGGATAGCCACGATTAATATATGTGGTTTGAATGACCCAGTCAAGCGGGACAGGATGAAAGAGGACATTCAAATTCTCTGGGCCGATATTATCGGTCTCCGGGAGACTCATATCCAAGCTAGTAAAATTCAAATTTTGAAATTAGATGGGTTTCAGTTGGTGATATGTTCAAAACAGGAGACCAAGACTAGGGGCGTTGCTATATTTGCCCGCAGGGGTTTGGCGAACTTTGCACGCTCAATCTCAGACAAATATGGTAGATGGGCCATGACTCAATGTGTTGTAGATAATAATGTGTTCACCCTTTGCTTTGTTTACGGCCCGGTATTGGATGCTACTGAGGTATATGACTGGCTGAACACAGAATTGGAGGGCTGGCCGCTCCCACTGATTATTTGTGGTGATTTTAATATAAATTTGTGCTGCGCTGTACAGAATTCATCCAAAGCCGGTTACCAGGGGCGGAAACCGAAGGTCTTCAGGTCTTTGTGCCAAATGAGAGAGCTCCATGGGCTAGTAGATGTGTGGGCTGCAATAAGAAGCGGGAAACTGAGCGATAACCAATATGTGGAACATATAGGCATCTGGTTCACTAGGTTTTTTGCGGAAAATTGTGGGCGCACTAGTCCGCAATTTGTTTGGGACGCGCTAAAAACCGGGGTTAGAGGGGAGACGACACAGTTCGGATGGGAGGCTCAAAAACTTGAGACGGATAATATTAATAATCAATATGCGGAATTGAGCAGAGACGAATTAAACCTGGGCCAGGTGATTCTGGATAAAGGGGATATTGAGGCGGCACAAACGCAGATTGCAACTTCTAGAGCTACTCTAACCGAGATCTCAGCTAGTAAGGCAGCTGCCAGATATCTTGCCTGGTGCACGCAAATGTACAAAAGCAATGAGAGAACAGGACATAGCCTTTCTCTACGTATTAGGGAAAAGGATGCTCAAGCCCAGATCATGGGAATCAATGATCCAGATATTGGTTTTGTAAAAGATTCTGATACTATTCTTCTAGCTTTTGAAAAATTCTACCAGAGATTATACTCAGAGGAAAGGATTCATACTTTAACTCTGCAGGATGAGATATCGGGATTCCTTGATCGAGTTCCAATTAAACCTTTCTCCCCCATAGATTTGGGTATGCTGGAAGCACCAATCACCTTAGCTGAGCTTTGTATGGCTCTAGAATCAATTCCATCCGGTAAAGCTGCTGGGCTTGATTTTTTGGTCAGGAGAATTCTTTAAAAAATTCGCCATGCAGCTTGCCCCAATCTTGTTGGAACTATTTGCTATTTGCAATCTATATTGACCCCCTAATCAGATTAATACAAGAGAGCCAGGCAATTAAATCCGTATGTGCTCCAGGAGGGGAGGTAAAAATGTTAGGATATACTGACGACCTAGCAATAGTTACTCCAGCTCCACAGGAGACTCTAGCTGAGCTTGGGGCCATTACATCTCGATTTGGGGAAATCTTTGGCTACCATATGAATGAAACCAAAACTCAAATAGTGATTAATGAGAAGGTAGATATGGCTGATCCACGGATTGTACCTAGCGCAAGATATCTCGAGTCGAGATTAGTTCTGACCCAGCCACAATTGTGGATCTAAATCTTGTGCACTCTTAGGAAAAATGAAAACTCATACTAAGAGAATGAGTAATCTACACTTGACACTTATGGGGCGAAGTAACGTCATTAAAATGATTTTTTTGCCAAAAATTCTTTATTATTTTAGGGCTATCCCTCTGGAATTTAGTAAAGCTTGGTTCCGGAAATTTGATCAGGTCATTTCTTGGTTTTTATGGGCGGGGCAGCGCCCAAGACGGGCTTTACGATATATGACTTTGCCGAGAGATGGGGGTAGGGGGGCGGGGGTCCGTTCCTAATTTTCAGATCTATGATTGGGCCACCACTTTGAAGTACTCTGCCGAACTGATAAATGGTGCTAATTCAGATGACTTTGGATGCTCGATTTTTCAACTTCTTTGTGGGGTAGAGCCCAGGGGCTTGTTATTGCGACAGATTGATTTTGCTTATTTTACGTGGGTCAAGTTCAAGGTGCTGGTCAGCATATATAAAGTCTGGACTGCAGTCAGATTCAGATTCAGATTCAATGATCTTTATTCGGTTAAAAACAAGTAACCAAGAAAGAGACAAACATCAAAACAAATTACAATAACTACAGCTTTTAGAGTAAGTTCAATAGCGAAGACCAAAAAGACAGATACTTAAAACGGAAAGAGAACTAGGCATTAATCAGATTTCTGTTATCATATGTTTCCGTGATTTAAAAACACTCTTTAAAAATGTTAAGACCACAGATACAGATAAAACCGTGTCCATTCTCTGGAGCTCTAAAAAGGCTGGGCGACATCTGATAAAATTCATTTCTTTTAAAAAGGGGATTATGATTTCTCTACGTAAGGCACTATAAAATCTACAAAAGAAAAGGATATGGATATCCGATTGTTGTGAGGTGACATCGCATGGGCAGAAGGGTAAAGTACGTGTCCATGAGTTCATTTTTGGAAGTGACACCAATCTAAAAAATATACAAAATCTGAATCGAGTTAAAAGAAAACGATCATAGTTTGTCATAGGCAGGGATAGATATGGCTGTACAGACTTAACCTCACATAGGGTCAGGAGATGTGACTGTACTGAGTGTTTTAGAGATTCTGCTCTCTTCCTCTTAGCTTCAAGATGAGCCAAGCAGAGGACCTTCAGTGAGCGCCTTGAGATGCTATCCAATGTTGGTGGATCCGAATAATAAGAATAGCACCCAATCTCAGTCAAAAAGCTCTTAACGTAGGCAAGCCATTGTGATCTCTCCACGTGATCCAAATTGAGGGTGTCCTGTAATAAAGCCCGGTTCATAACACATTCATTTGTAGTCCATACCCTGTGCCACAACAAAATGGGTTGGATTTTAATAATATCAGTTATGTGAGACAGGGCAAGTTCAGCGTGACAATTAAAAGTGGCCACACACTGTGGAACAGCAAGGACTTCCCTCAAAAATTTGTTTTCCACAACCTGAATTGGATCAACATTTGAGTAGCCCCACAACCCCGAGCCGTACATAGCCACCAATACACATGTTGCTTTATAAATGGTTATCATTTCTTTTATCGGCTTCCTGCCCAGTTTTCTTACAAAATTCTTTAAAGCCATGATAGTTTTCATAAATAAAAGGGTTCTCGCCTTGATGGCACTTGTCCAGGAACCTGACTCATGGAATAAAATACCTAAATATGAAAAAGTTGGGGTATTGTCTAGTGGAACGTTGTTTAAAATCATTCGTTTCATCTGTTTACCTGATTTGGGACCACAGTTCATTGTAAAAGTTTTGCTACAATTAACTAGCAGGTCTAGGTTAAGCATAAAATTCTCGAAGCTTACTACTAGTTTTTGCAGAGCCCGGGGAGTGCGTGCCATAAGCACGGCATCATCCGCATACATTAGTGCAGGGATTGCCCTCCTCCCCACTCTGGGCATGACCCCGCACTCGTGCATCAGGTGGTGCTCAAGCCCATTAATGTAGAGCAGGAAAAGAAAAGGTGCTAAAACGCATCCTTGTCGCACTCCACGGCCCACACTAAATTGTCTGGAGCATTCGCCCCCCCTGCCGTAGCGAACAGATGCTGTGGCTCCACTGTACAATTCCCTCAGGAAAGAGATGGTGATCGTATCCACACCCAGAGATTTCATAACTGCCCACAGTTTGGTGTGCGACACACAGTCGAACGCTGATGAAAGATCCACAAAAGTAAAGTACAAGCGTTCCGACTTGATCCTTATATATTTGTGTTGCAATAACATCAAATTTAAGCCTTGTTCGATTGTGCCAATCCCTTTTTGAAAACCAAATTGGAGGTCACTCATAATCTCATTTTCCTCCGCCCAGCTTTGGGGTCTTGCCAGCACTATTCGGCCCAAAATTTTAATTGAGGAATCGAGAAGGGAGATGGGCCTATAGCAGGCACAACTGTTCCTGTCGCCCTTCTTATAAATGGGAACAATGACTGAAGTGAACCAAGACTCCTTTAGGCCCCTTAATAGGGCCGCATTAAAAAGTTGTACCAGCAAAGGGCCCCAGATTTCAGGGTTTTCTTTAAAAATATCCGCGGGGATCCCGTCAGGACCTGCTGCCTTTCCTCCTTTAGTAGCTCTTAAGGCGAGCATTACCTCGTCAAGTGAAACAACCAGGTTTATACCTGGTTCCAAGGCCCAGCTAGTCAATGAATCGCTACTATGGGTGTCGTCCTGTGCTTTAGTCAGGAAAAAGGCACCTCAATTTCCCAGTGAAATCTAGCACTTTTTTGACAAAAAGACAACCTTTTGTTTTTGCGCTGTTTTTTGCGCCGTAGCTCTGCCAGCACCTAGGGAAACCTAGCAAACCTATACATTTTTGAAAACTAGACACCCAGGGAAATTCAGGATGGGGTGACTCGTCTGCCTACCCCCAGGTTTTGTTACCCAGAATCCCTTGCAAACCTAAAAATTTGACAAAACAAACACAATTTCCTCACATTTCTGTGGTGGAAAGTTCTGGAATCTGCATGGATCAACAAATTTCCACCCACACAGCGTTCCCCCAGGTCTCCCGAGCAAAATTGTACCTCACTTGCGTGGGTAGTCATAGTGGCTGCGACATGAAACAGCGCAAAACGCAACATGGTTGCACCTCAATTTCCCATTGAAATCATGCACTTTTCGGACAAAAAGACTACCTTCTGTTTTTGCGCCCTAGCTCTGCCAGCACCTAGGGAAACCTAGCAAACCTATACATTTTTGAAAACTAGACACCCAGGGGAATTCAGAATGGGGTGACTCGACTGCCTACCACCAGGTTGTGTTACCCAGAATCCCTTGCAAAGCTAAGAATTTGACAAAACAAACACATTTTCCTCACATTTCTGTGGTTGAAAGTTCTGGAATCTGTGTGGATCAACAAATTTCCTCCCACCCATCGTTCCCCCAGGTCTCCCGATAAAAACGGTACCTCACTTGCGTGGGTAGGGATAGTGGCTGCGACACGAAACAGCGCAAAACGCAACATGGTCGCACCTCAATTTCCCTGTGAAATTTAGCACTTTTTTGACAAAAAGACAACCTTTAGTTTTTGCGCCATAGCTCTGCCAGCACCTAGGGAAACCTAGAAAACCTATACATTTTTGAAAACTAGACACCCAGGGAAATTTAGGATGGGGTGACTCGTCTGCCTACCCCCAGGTTTTGTTACCCAGAATCCCTTGCAAACCTAAACATTTGACAAAACAAACACATTTTCCTCACATTTCTGTGGTGGAAAGTTCTGGAATCTGCATGGATCAACAAATTTCCACCCACACAGCGTTCCCCCAGGTCTCCCGAAATAAATGGTACCTCACTTGCGTGGGTAGTCATAGTGGCTGCGACATGAAACAGCGCAAAACGCAACATGGTCGCACCTCAATTTCCCAGTGAAATCTAACACTTTTTGGACAAAAAGACTACCTTTTGTTTTTGCGCCGTAGCTCTGCCAGCACCTAGGGTAACCTAGCAAACTTATACAGGTTTGAAAACTAGACACCCAGGGGAATTCAGGATGGGGTGACTCGTCTGCCTACCCCCAGGTTTTGTTACCCAGAATCCCTTGCAAACCAACAAATTTGACAAAAAAAACACATTTTTCTCACATTTCTGTGGTGGAAAGTTCTGGAATCTGCGTGGATCAACAAATTTCCACCCACCCAGCGTGCCCCCAGGTCTCCTGAAAAAAATGGTACCTCACTTGCGTGGGTAGGCATAGTGGCTGCGACATGAAACAGCGCAAAACGCAACATGGTCGCACCTCAATTTCCCAGTGAAATCATGCACTTTTCGGACAAAAAGAGTACCTTTTGTTTTTGCGCCCTAGCTCTGCCAGCACCTAGGGAAACCTAGCAAACCTATACATTTTTAAAAACTAGACACCCAGGGGAATTCAGGATGGGGTGACTCGACTGCCTACCACCAGGTTTTGTTACCCAGAATCCCTTGCAAAGCTAAGAATTTGACAAAACAAACAAATTTTCCTCACATTTCTGTGGTGGAAAGTTCTGGAATCTGCATGGATCAACAAATTTCCACCCACACAGCGATCCCCTAGGTCTCCCAAAAAAAATGATACCTCACTTGCGTGGGTAGTCATAGTGCCTGCGACATGAAACAGCGCAAAACGCAACATGGTCGCACCTCAATTTCCTAGTGAAATCTAGCACGTTTTGGCCAAAAAGACTACCTTTTGTTTTTGCGCCCTAGCTCTGCCAGCACCTAGGGTAACCTAGAAAACCTATACATTTTTGAAAACAAGACACCCAGGGGAATTCAGGATGGGGTGACTCGTCTGCCTACCCCCAGGTTTTGTTACCCAGAATCCCTTGCAAACCTAAAAATTTGACAAAACAAACACATTTTCCTTACATTTCTGTGGTTGAAAGTTCTGGAATCTGCATTGATCAAAAATTTCCACCCACACATCGTTCCCCCATGTCTCCCGAAAAAAATGGTACCTCACTTGCGTGGGTAGTCATAGTGGCTGCGACATGAAACAGCGCAAAACGCAACATGGTCGCACCTCAATTTCCCAGTGAAATCTAGCACTTTTTGGACAAAAAGACTACCTTTTGTTTTTGCGCCGTAGCTCTGCCAGCACCCAGGGTAACCTAGCAAACCTATACATGTTTGAAAACTAGTCACCCAGGGGAATTTAGGATGGGGTGACTCGTCTGCCTACCCCCAGGTTTTGTTACCCAGAATCCCTTTCAAACCTAAAGATTTGACAAACAAAACACATTTTCCTCACATTGCTGTGGTGGAAAGTTCTGGAATCTGCGTGGATCAACAAATTTTCACCCACCCAGCATGCCCCCAGGTCTCCCAAAAAAAATGGTACCTCACTTGCGTGGGTAGGCATAGTGGCTGCGACATGAAACAGCGCAAAACGCAGCATGGTCGCACCTCAATTTCCCAGTGAAATCTAGCACGTTTTGGCCAAAAAGACTACCTTTTGTTTTTGTGCCCTAGCTCTGCCAGCACCTAGGAAAACATAGCAAACCTATACATTTTTGAAAACTAGACACCCAGGGGAATTCAGGATGGGGTGACTCGTCTGCCTACCCCCAGGTTTTGTTACCCAGAATCCCTTGCAAACCTAAATATTTGACAAAAAAACACATTTTCCTCACATTTCTGTGGTGGAAAGTTCTGGAATCTGCGTGGATCAACAAATTTCCACCCACCCAGCGTGCCCCCAGGTCTCCTGAAAAAAATGGTACCTCACTTGCGTGGGTAGGCATAGTGGCTGCGACATGAAACAGCGCAAAACGCAACATGGTCGCACCTCAATTTCCTAGTGAAATCTAGCACTTTTTTGACAAAAAGACAACCTTTAGTTTTTGCGCCGTAGCTCTGCTAGCACCTAGGGAACCCTAGCAAACCTATACATTTTTGAAATCTAGACACCCAGGGGAATTCAGGAAGGGGTTACTCGTCTGCCTACCCCCAGGTTTTGTTACCCAGAATCCCTTGCAAACCTAAAAATTTGACCAAAAAAATCACATTTTCCTCACATTTCTGTGGTGGAAAGTTCTGGAATCTGCGTGGATCAACAAATTTCCACCCACCCAGCGTGCCCCCAGGTCTCCCGAAAAAAATGGTACCTCACTTGCGTGGGTAGGCATAGTGGCTGCGACATGAAACAGCACAAAACGCAGCATGGTCGCACCTCAATTTCCCAGTGAAATCTAGCACGTTTTGGCCAAAAAGACTACCTTTTGTTTTTGCGCCGTAGCCCTGCCAGCACCTAGGGTAACCTAGCAAACCTATACATTTTTGAAAACTAGACACCCAGGGGAATTCAGGATGGGGTGACTCGTCTGCCTACCCCCAGGTTTTGTTACCCAGAATCCCTTGCAAACCTAAACATTTGACAAACAAAACACATTTTCCTCACATTTTTGTGGCGGAAAGTTCTGGAATCTGCGTGGATCAACAAATTTCCACACACCCAGCGTGCCCCCAGGTCTCCCGAAAAAAATGGTACCTCACTTGCGTGGGTAGGCATAGTGGCTACGACATAAAACAGCGCAAAACGCAACATGGTCGCACCTCAATTTCCCAGTGAAATCTAGCACGTTTTGGCCAAAAAGACTACCTTTTGTTTTTGCGCCGTAGCTCTGCCAGCACCTAGGGTAAACTAGCAAACCTATACATTTTTGAAAACTAGACACCCAGGGGAATTCAGGATGGGGTGACTCGTCTGCCTACACCCAGGTTTTGTTACCCAGATTCCCTTGCAAACCTAAAATTTTGACAAACAAAACACATTTTCCTCACATTTCTGTGGCGGAAAGTTCTGGAATCTGCATGGATCAACAAATTTCCACCCACACAGCGTTCCCCCAGGTCTCCCGAAAAAAATGGTACCTCACTTGCGTGGGTAGTCATAGTGCCTGCGACATGAAACAGCGCAAAACGCAACATGGTCGCACCTCAATTTCCCAGTGAAATCTAGCACTTTTTGGACAAAAAGACTACCTTTTGTTTTTGCGCCGTAGCTCTGCCAGCACCTAGGGTAACCTAGCAAACCTATACATGTTTGAAAACTACACACCCAGGGGAATTCAGGATGGGGTGACTCGTCTGCCTACCCCCAGGTTTTGTTACCCAGAATCCCTTGCAAACCTAAAAATTTGACAAACAAAACACATTTTCCTCACATTTCTGTGGCGGAAAGTTCTGGAATCTGCATGGATCAATACATTTCCACCCACACAGCGATCCCCCAGGTCTCCCAAAAAAAATGGTACCTCACTTGCGTGGGTAGTCATAGTGCCTGCGACATGAAACAGCGCAAAATGCAACATGGTCGCACCTCAATTTCCCAGTGAAATCTAGCACTTTTTGGACAAAAAGACTACTTTTTGTTTTTGCGCCGTAGCTCTGCCAGCACCTAGGGTAACCTAGCAAACCTATACATGTTTGAAAACTAGACACCCAGGGGAAGTCAGGATGGGGTGACTCGTCTACCTACCCCCAGGTTTTGTTACCCAGAATCCCTTGCAAACCTAAAAATTTGACAAACAAAACACATTTTCCTCACATTTCTGTGGCGGAAAGTTCTGGAATCTGCATGGATCAACAAATTTCCACCCACACAGCATGCCCCCAGGTCTCCCAAGAAAAATGGTACCTCACTTGCGTGGGTAGGCATAGTGGCTGCGACATGAAACAGCGCAAAACACAGCATGGTCGCACCTCAATTTCCCAGTGAAATCTAGCACGTTTTGGCCAAAAAGACTACCTTTTGTTTTTGCGCCCTAGCTCTGCCAGCACCTAGGGAAACCTAGCAAACCTATACATTTTCAAAATCTAGACACCCAGGGGAATTCAGGAAGGGGTTACTCGTCTGCCTACCCCCAGGTTTTGTTACCCATAATCCCTTGCAAACCTAAAAATTTGACCAAAAAAACACATTTTCCTCACATTTCTGTGGTGGAAAGTTCTGGAATCTGCGTGGATCAACAAATTTCCACCCACCCAGCGTGCCCCCAGATCTCCCGAAAAAAATGGTACCTCACTTGCGTGGGTAGGCATAGTGGCTGTGACATGAAACAGCGCAAATTGCAGCATGGTCGCACCTCAATTTCCCAGTGAAATCTAGCACGTTTTGGCCAAAAAGACTACCTTTTGTTTTTGCGCCGTAGCCCTGCCAGCACCTAGGGTAACCTAGCAAACCTATACATTTTTGAAAACAAGACACCCAGGGGAATTCAGGATGGGGTGACTCGTCTGCTTACCCCCAGGTTTTGTTACCCAGAATCCCTTGCAAACCTAAAAATTTGACAAAACAAACACATTTTCCTTACATTTCTGTGGTGGAAAGTTCTGGAATCTGCATTGATCAACAAATTTCCACCCACACATCGTTCCCCCATGTCTCCCGTAAAAAATGGTACCTCACTTGCGTGGGTAGTCATAGTGGCTGCGACATGAAACAGCGCAAAACGCAACATGGTCGCACCTCAATTTCCCAGTGAAATCTAGCACTTTTTGGACAAAAAGACTACCTTTTGTTTTTGCGCCGTAGCTCTGCCAGCACCTAGGGTAACCTAGCAAACCTATACATGTTTGAAAACTAGACACCCAGGGGAATTCAGGATGGGGTGGCTCGTCTGCCTACCCCCAGGTTTTGTTACCCAGAATCCCTTGCAAACCTAAAAATTTGACAAAGAAAACACATTTTCCTCACATTTCTGTGGTGGAAAGTTCTGGAATCCGGGTGGATCAACAAATGTCCACCCACCCAGCGTGCCCCCAGGTCTCCGGAAAAAAATGGTACCTCACTTGCGTGGGTAGGCATAGTGGCTGCGACATGAAAAAGCGCAAAACACAGCATGGTCGCACCTCAATTTCCCAGTGAAATCTAGCACGTTTTGGCCAAAAAGACTACCTTTTGTTTTTGCGCCGTAGCTCAGCCAGCACCTAGGGTAACCTAGCAAACCTATACATTTTTGAAAACTAGACACCCAGGGAAATTCAGGATGGGGTGACTCGTCTGCCTACCCCCAGGTTTTGTTACCCAGAATCCCTTGCAAACCTAAAAATTTGACAAACAAAACACATTTTCCTCACATTTCTGTGGTGGAAAGTTCTGGAATCTGCGTGGATCAACAAATTTCCACCCACCCAGCGTGCCCCCAGGTCTCCCGAAAAAAATGGTACCTCACTTGCGTGGGTAGGCATAGTGGCTGCGACATGAAACAGCACAAAACGCAGCATGGTCGCACCTCAATTTCCCAGTGAAATCTAGCACGTTTTGGCCAAAAAGACTACCTTTTGTTTTTGCGCCGTAGCCCTGCCAGCACCTAGGGTAACCTAGCAAACCTATACATTTTTGAAAACTAGACACCCAGGGGAATTCAGGATGGGGTGACTCTTCTGCCTACCCCCAGGTTTTGTTACCCAGAATCCCTTGCAAACCTAAACATTTGACAAACAAAACACATTTTCCTCACATTTCTGTGGCGGAAAGTTCTGGAATCTGCGTGGATCAACAAATTTCCACACACCCAGCGTGCCCCCAGGTCTCCCGAAAAAAATGGTACCTCACTTGCGTGGGTAGGCATAGTGGCTACGACATAAAACAGCGCAAAACGCAACATGGTCGCACCTCAATTTCCCAGTGAAATGTAGCACGTTTTGGCCAAAAAGACTACCTTTTGTTTTTGCGCCGTAGCGCTGCCAGCACCTAGGGTAACCTAGCAAACCTATACATTTTTGAAAACTAGACACCCAGGGGAATTCAGGATGGGGTGACTCGTCTGCCTACACCCAGGTTTTGTTACCCAGATTCCCTTGCAAACCTAAAATTTTGACAAACAAAACACATTTTCCTCACATTTCTGTGGCGGAAAGTTCTGGAATCTGCATGGATCAACAAATTTCCACCCACACAGCGTTCCCCTAGGTCTCCCGAAAAAAATGGTACCTCACTTGCGTGGGTAGTCATAGTGCCTGCGACATGAAACAGCGCAAAACGCAACATGGTCGTACCTCAATTTCCCAGTGAAATCTAGCACTTTTTGGACAAAAAGACTACCTTTTGTTTTTGCGCCGTAGCTCTGCCAGCACCTAGGGTAACCTAGCAAACCTATACATGTTTGAAAACTACACACCCAGGGGAATTCAGGATGGGGTGACTCGTCTGCCTACCCCCAGGTTTTGTTACCCAGAATCCCTTGCAAACCTAAAAATTTGACAAACAAAACACATTTTCCTCACATTTCTGTGGCGGAAAGTTCTGGAATCTGCATGGATGAACAAATTTCCACCCACACAGCGATCCCCCAGGTCTCCCAAAAAAAATGGTACCTCACTTGCATGGGTAGTCATAGTGCCTGCGACATGAAACAGCGCAAAACGCAACATGGTCGCACCTCAATTTCCCAGTGAAATCTAGCACTTTTTGGACAAAAAGACTACCTTTTGTTTTAGCGCCGTAGCTCTGCCAGCACCTAGGGTAACCTAGCAAACCTATACATGTTTGAAAACTAGACACCCAGGGGAATTCAGGATGGGGTGACTCGTCTACCTACCCCCAGGTTTTGTTACCCAGAATCCCTTGCAAACCTAAAAATTTGACTAACAAAACACATTTTCCTCACATTTCTGTGGCGGAAAGTTCTGGAATCTGCATGGATCAACAAATTTCCACCCACACAGCATGCCCCCAGGTCTCCTGAAAAAAAATGGTACCTCACTTGCGTGGGTAGGCATAGTGGCTGCGACATGAAACAGCACAAAACGCAGCATGGTCGCACCTCAATTTCCCAGTGAAATCTAGCACGTTTTGGCCAAAAAGACTACCTTTTGTTTTTGCGCCGTAGCCCTGCCAGCACCTAGGGTAACCTAGCAAACCTATACATTTTTGAAAACTAGACACCCAGGGGAATTCAGGATGGGGTGACTCGTCTGCCTACCCCCAGGTTTTGTCACCCAGAATCCCTTGCAAACCTAAACATTTGACAAACAAAACACATTTTCCTCACATTTCTGTGGCGGAAAGTTCTGGAATCTGCATGGATCAACAAATTTCCACACACCCAGCGTGCCCCCAGGTCTCCCGAAAAAAATGGTACCTCACTTGCGTGGGTAGGCATAGTGGCTGTGACATGAAACAGCGCAAATTGCAGCATGGTCGCACCTCAATTTCCCAGTGAAATCTAGCACGTTTTGGCCAAAAAGACTACCTTTTGTTTTTGCGCCGTATCCCTGCCAGCACCTAGGGTAACCTAGCAAACCTATACATTTTTGAAAACTAGACACCCAGGGAAATTCAGGATGGGGTGACTCGTCTGCCTACACCCAGGTTTTGTTACCCAGATTCCCTTGCAAACCTAAAATTTTGACAAACAAAACACATTTTCCTCACATTTCTGTGGCGGAAAGTTCTGGAATCTGCATGGATCAACAAATTTCCACCCACACAGCGTTCCCCCAGGTCTCCTGAAAAAAATGGTACCTCACTTGCGTGGGTAGTCATAGTGCCTGCGACATGAAACAGCGCAAAACGCAACATGGTCGCACCTCAATTTCCCAGTGAAATCTAGCACTTTTTGGACAAAAAGACTACCTTTTGTTTTTGCGCCGTAGCTCTGCCAGCACCTAGGGTAACCTAGCAAACCTATACATTTTTAAAATCTAGACACCCAGGGGAATTCAGGAAGGGGTTACTCGTCTGCCTACCCCCAGGTTTTGTTACCCAGATTTCCTTGCAAACCTAAAAATTTGACAAACAAAACACATTTTCCTCACATTTCTGTGGCGGAAAGTTCTGGAATCTGCATGGATCAACAAATTTCCACCCACACAGCGATCCCCGAGGTCTCCCAAAAAAAATGGTACCTCACTTGCGTGGGTAGTCATAGTGCCTGCGACATGAAACAGCGCAAAACGCAACATGGTCGCACCTCAATTTCCCAGTGAAATCTAGCACGTTTTGGCCAAAAAGACTACCTTTTGTTTTTGCGCCCTAGCTCTGCCAGCACCTAGGGTAACCTAGCAAATCTATACATTTTTTAAAACAAGACACCCAGGGGAATTCAGGATGGGGTGACTCGTCTGCCTACCCCCAGGTTTTGTTACCCAGAATCCCTTGCAAACCTAAAAATTTGACAAACAAAACACATTTTCCTCACATTTCTGTGGCGGAAAGTTCTGGAATCTGCATGGATCAACAAATTTCCACCCACACAGCGATCCCCCAGGTCTCTCAAAAAAAATGGTACCTCACTTGCGTGGGTAGTCATAGTGCCTGCGACATGAAACAGCGCAAAACGCAACATGGTCGCACCTCAATTTCCCAGTGAAATCTAGCACTTTTTGGACAAAAAGACTACCTTTTGTTTTTTGCGCCGTAGGTCTGCCAGCACCTAGGGTAACCTAGCAAACCTATACATGTTTGAAAACTAGACACCCAGGGGAATTCAGGATGGGGTGACTCGTCTACCTACCCCCAGGTTTTGTTACCCAGAATCCCTTGCAAACCTAAAAATTTGACAAACAAAACACATTTTCCTCACATTTCTGTGGCGGAAAGTTCTGGAATCTGCATGGATCAACAAATTTCCACCCACACAGCATGCCCCCAGGTCTCCTGAAAAAAAATGGTACCTCACTTGCGTGGGTAGGCATAGTGGCTGCGACATGAAACAGCACAAAACGCAGCATGGTCGCACCTCAATTTCCCAGTGAAATCTAGCACGTTTTGGCCAAAAAGACTACCTTTTGTTTTTGCGCCGTAGCCCTGCCAGCACCTAGGGTAACCTAGCAAACCTATACATTTTTGAAAACTAGACACCCAGGGGAATTCAGGATGGGGTGACTCGTCTGCCTACCCCCAGGTTTTGTTACCCAGAATCCCTTGCAAACCTAAACATTTGACAAACAAAACACATTTTCCTCACATTTCTGTGGCGGAAAGTTCTGGAATCTGCATGGATCAACAAATTTCCACACACCCAGCGTGCCCCCAGGTCTCCCAAAAAAAATGGTACCTCACTTGCGTGGGTAGGCATAGTGGCTGTGACATGAAACAGCGCAAATTGCAGCATGGTCGCACCTCAATTTCCCAGTGAAATCTAGCACGTTTTGGCCAAAAAGACTACCTTTTGTTTTTGCGCCGTAGCCCTGCCAGCACCTAGGGTAACCTAGCAAACCTATACATTTTTGAAAACTAGACACCCAGGGGAATTCAGGATGGGGTGACTTGTCTGCCTACACCCAGGTTTTGTTACCCAGATTCCCTTGCAAACCTAAAATTTTGACAAACAAAACACATTTTCCTCACATTTCTGTGGCGGAAAGTTCTGGAATCTGCATGGATCAACAAATTTCCACCCACACAGCGTTCCCCCAGGTCTCCTGAAAAAAATGGTACCTCACTTGCGTGGGTAGTCATAGTGCCTGCGACATGAAACAGCGCAAAACGCAACATGGTCGCACCTCAATTTCCCAGTGAAATCTAGCACTTTTTGGACAAAAAGACTACCTTTTGTTTTTGCGCCGTAGCTCTGCCAGCACCTAGGGTAACCTAGCAAACCTATACATTTTTAAAATCTAGACACCCAGGGGAATTCAGGAAGGGGTTACTCGTCTGTCTACCCCCAGGTTTTGTTACCCAGAATCCCTTGCAAACCTAAAAATTTGACAAACAAAACACATTTTCCTCACATTTCTGTGGCGGAAAGTTCTGGAATCTGCGTGGATCAACAAATTTCCACCCACCCAGCGTGCCCCCAGGTCTCCCGAAAAAAATGGTACCTCACTTGCGTGGGTAGGCATAGTGGCTGTGACATGAAACAGCGCAAATTGCAGCATGGTTGCACCTCAATTTCCCAGTGAAATCTAGCACGTTTTGGCCAAAAAGACTACCTTTTGTTTTTGCGCCGTAGCCCTGCCAGCACCTAGGGTAACCTAGCAAACCTATACATTTTTGAAAACTAGACACCCAGGGGAATTCAGGATGGGGTGACTTGTCTGCCTACCCCCAGGTTTTGTCACCCAGAATCCCTTGCAAACCTAAACATTTGACAAACAAAACACATTTTCCTCACATTTCTGTGGCGGAAAGTTCTGGAATCTGCATGGATCAACAAATTTCCACACACCCAGCGTGCCCCCAGGTCTCCCGAAAAAAATGGTACCTCACTTGCGTGGGTAGGCATAGTGGCTGTGACATGAAACAGCGCAAATTGCAGCATGGTCGCACCTCAATTTCCCAGTGAAATCTAGCACGTTTTGGCCAAAAAGACTACCTTTTGTTTTTGCGCCGTATCCCTGCCAGCACCTAGGGTAACCTAGCAAACCTATACATTTTTGAAAACTAGACACCCAGGGAAATTCAGGATGGGGTGACTCGTCTGCCTACACCCAGGTTTTGTTACCCAGATTCCCTTGCAAACCTAAAATTTTGACAAACAAAACACATTTTCCTCACATTTCTGTGGCGGAAAGTTCTGGAATCTGCATGGATCAACAAATTTCCACCCACACAGCGTTCCCCCAGGTCTCCTGAAAAAAATGGTACCTCACTTGCGTGGGTAGTCATAGTGCCTGCGACATGAAACAGCGCAAAACGCAACATGGTCGCACCTCAATTTCCCAGTGAAATCTAGCACTTTTTGGACAAAAAGACTACCTTTTGTTTTTGCGCCGTAGCTCTGCCAGCACCTAGGGTAACCTAGCAAACCTATACATTTTTAAAATCTAGACACCCAGGGGAATTCAGGAAGGGGTTACTCGTCTGCCTACCCCCAGGTTTTGTTACCCAGATTTCCTTGCAAACCTAAAAATTTGACAAACAAAACACATTTTCCTCACATTTCTGTGGCGGAAAGTTCTGGAATCTGCATGGATCAACAAATTTCCACCCACACAGCGATCCCCGAGGTCTCCCAAAAAAAATGGTACCTCACTTGCGTGGGTAGTCATAGTGCCTGCGACATGAAACAGCGCAAAACGCAACATGGTCGCACCTCAATTTCCCAGTGAAATCTAGCACGTTTTGGCCAAAAAGACTACCTTTTGTTTTTGCGCCCTAGCTCTGCCAGCACCTAGGGTAACCTAGCAAATCTATACATTTTTTAAAACAAGACACCCAGGGGAATTCAGGATGGGGTGACTCGTCTGCCTACCCCCAGGTTTTGTTACCCAGAATCCCTTGCAAACCTAAAAATTTGACAAACAAAACACATTTTCCTCACATTTCTGTGGCGGAAAGTTCTGGAATCTGCATGGATCAACAAATTTCCACCCACACAGCAATCCCCCAGGTCTCTCAAAAAAAATGGTACCTCACTTGCGTGGGTAGTCATAGTGCCTGCGACATGAAACAGCGCAAAACGCAACATGGTCGCACCTCAATTTCCCAGTGAAATCTAGCACTTTTTGGACAAAAAGACTACCTTTTGTTTTTTGCGCCGTAGGTCTGCCAGCACCTAGGGTAACCTAGCAAACCTATACATGTTTGAAAACTAGACACCCAGGGGAATTCAGGATGGGGTGACTCGTCTACCTACCCCCAGGTTTTGTTACCCAGAATCCCTTGCAAACCTAAAAATTTGACAAACAAAACACATTTTCCTCACATTTCTGTGGCGGAAAGTTCTGGAATCTGCATGGATCAACAAATTTCCACCCACACAGCATGCCCCCAGGTCTCCTGAAAAAAAATGGTACCTCACTTGCGTGGGTAGGCATAGTGGCTGCGACATGAAACAGCACAAAACGCAGCATGGTCGCACCTCAATTTCCCAGTGAAATCTAGCACGTTTTGGCCAAAAAGACTACCTTTTGTTTTTGCGCCGTAGCCCTGCCAGCACCTAGGGTAACCTAGCAAACCTATACATTTTTGAAAACTAGACACCCAGGGGAATTCAGGATGGGGTGACTCGTCTGCCTACCCCCAGGTTTTGTCACCCAGAATCCCTTGCAAACCTAAACATTTGACAAACAAAACACATTTTCCTCACATTTCTGTGGCGGAAAGTTCTGGAATCTGCATGGATCAACAAATTTCCACCCACACAGCGTTCCCCCAGGTCTCCTGAAAAAAATGGTACCTCACTTGCGTGGGTAGTCATAGTGCCTGCGACATGAAACAGCGCCAAACCCAACATGGTCGCACCTCAATTTCCCAGTGAAATCTAGCACTTTTTGGACAAAAAGACTACCTTTTGTTTTTGCGCCGTAGCTCTGCCAGCACCTAGGGTAACCTAGCAAACCTATACATTTTTAAAATCTAGACACCCAGGGGAATTCAGGAAGGGGTTACTCGTCTGTCTACCCCCAGGTTTTGTTACCCAGAATCCCTTGCAAACCTAAAAATTTGACAAACAAAACACATTTTCCTCACATTTCTGTGGCGGAAAGTTCTGGAATCTGCGTGGATCAACAAATTTCCACCCACCCAGCGTGCCCCCAGGTCTCCCGAAAAAAATGGTACCTCACTTGCGTGGGTAGGCATAGTGGCTGTGACATGAAACAGCGCAAATTGCAGCATGGTTGCACCTCAATTTCCCAGTGAAATCTAGCACGTTTTGGCCAAAAAGACTACCTTTTGTTTTTGCGCCGTAGCCCTGCCAGCACCTAGGGTAACCTAGCAAACCTATACATTTTTGAAAACTAGACGCCCAGGGGAATTCAGGATGGGGTGACTTGTCTGCCTACCCCCAGGTTTTGTCACCCAGAATCCCTTGCAAACCTAAACATTTGACAAACAAAACACATTTTCCTCACATTTCTGTGGCGGAAAGTTCTGGAATCTGCATGGATCAACAAATTTCCACACACCCAGCGTGCCCCCAGGTCTCCCGAAAAAAATGGTACCTCACTTGCGTGGGTAGGCATAGTGGCTGTGACATGAAACAGCGCAAATTGCAGCATGGTCGCACCTCAATTTCCCAGTGAAATCTAGCACGTTTTGGCCAAAAAGACTACCTTTTGTTTTTGCGCCGTATCCCTGCCAGCACCTAGGGTAACCTAGCAAACCTATACATTTTTGAAAACTAGACACCCAGGGAAATTCAGGATGGGGTGACTCGTCTGCCTACACCCAGGTTTTGTTACCCAGATTCCCTTGCAAACCTAAAATTTTGACAAACAAAACACATTTTCCTCACATTTCTGTGGCGGAAAGTTCTGGAATCTGCATGGATCAACAAATTTCCACCCACACAGCGTTCCCCCAGGTCTCCTGAAAAAAATGGTACCTCACTTGCGTGGGTAGTCATAGTGCCTGCGACATGAAACAGCGCAAAACGCAACATGGTCGCACCTCAATTTCCCAGTGAAATCTAGCACTTTTTGGACAAAAAGACTACCTTTTGTTTTTGCGCCGTAGCTCTGCCAGCACCTAGGGTAACCTAGCAAACCTATACATTTTTAAAATCTAGACACCCAGGGGAATTCAGGAAGGGGTTACTCGTCTGCCTACCCCCAGGTTTTGTTACCCAGATTTCCTTGCAAACCTAAAACTTTGACAAACAAAACACATTTTCCTCACATTTCTGTGGCGGAAAGTTCTGGAATCTGCATGGATCAACAAATTTCCACCCACACAGCGATCCCCGAGGTCTCCCAAAAAAAATGGTACCTCACTTGCGTGGGTAGTCATAGTGCCTGCGACATGAAACAGCGCAAAACGCAACATGGTCGCACCTCAATTTCCCAGTGAAATCTAGCACGTTTTGGCCAAAAAGACTACCTTTTGTTTTTGCGCCCTAGCTCTGCCAGCACCTAGGGTAACCTAGCAAATCTATACATTTTTTAAAACAAGACACCCAGGGGAATTCAGGATGGGGTGACTCGTCTGCCTACCCCCAGGTTTTGTTACCCAGAATCCCTTGCAAACCTAAAAATTTGACAAACAAAACACATTTTCCTCACATTTCTGTGGCGGAAAGTTCTGGAATCTGCATGGATCAACAAATTTCCACCCACACAGCAATCCCCCAGGTCTCTCAAAAAAAATGGTACCTCACTTGCGTGGGTAGTCATAGTGCCTGCGACATGAAACAGCGCAAAACGCAACATGGTCGCACCTCAATTTCCCAGTGAAATCTAGCACTTTTTGGACAAAAAGACTACCTTTTGTTTTTTGCGCCGTAGGTCTGCCAGCACCTAGGGTAACCTAGCAAACCTATACATGTTTGAAAACTAGACACCCAGGGGAATTCAGGATGGGGTGACTCGTCTACCTACCCCCAGGTTTTGTTACCCAGAATCCCTTGCAAACCTAAAAATTTGACAAACAAAACACATTTTCCTCACATTTCGGTGGCGGAAAGTTCTGGAATCTGCATGGATCAACAAATTTCCACCCACACAGCATGCCCCCAGGTCTCCTGAAAAAAAATGGTACCTCACTTGCGTGGGTAGGCATAGTGGCTGCGACATGAAACAGCACAAAACGCAGCATGGTCGCACCTCAATTTCCCAGTGAAATCTAGCACGTTTTGGCCAAAAAGACTACCTTTTGTTTTTGCGCCGTAGCCCTGCCAGCACCTAGGGTAACCTAGCAAACCTATACATTTTTGAAAACTAGACACCCAGGGGAATTCAGGATGGGGTGACTCGTCTGCCTACCCCCAGGTTTTGTTACCCAGAATCCCTTGCAAACCTAAACATTTGACAAACAAAACACATTTTCCTCACATTTCTGTGGCGGAAAGTTCTGGAATCTGCATGGATCAACAAATTTCCACACACCCAGCGTGCCCCCAGGTCTCCCAAAAAAAATGGTACCTCACTTGCGTGGGTAGGCATAGTGGCTGTGACATGAAACAGCGCAAATTGCAGCATGGTCGCACCTCAATTTCCCAGTGAAATCTAGCACGTTTTGGCCAAAAAGACTACCTTTTGTTTTTGCGCCGTAGCCCTGCCAGCACCTAGGGTAACCTAGCAAACCTATACATTTTTGAAAACTAGACACCCAGGGGAATTCAGGATGGGGTGACTTGTCTGCCTACACCCAGGTTTTGTTACCCAGATTCCCTTGCAAACCTAAAATTTTGACAAACAAAACACATTTTCCTCACATTTCTGTGGCGGAAAGTTCTGGAATCTGCATGGATCAACAAATTTCCACCCACACAGCGTTCCCCCAGGTCTCCTGAAAAAAATGGTACCTCACTTGCATGGGTAGTCATAGTGCCTGCGACATGAAACAGCGCAAAACGCAACATGGTCGCACCTCAATTTCCCAGTGAAATCTAGCACTTTTTGGACAAAAAGACTACCTTTTGTTTTTGCGCCGTAGCTCTGCCAGCACCTAGGGTAACCTAGCAAACCTATACATTTTTAAAATCTAGACACCCAGGGGAATTCAGGAAGGGGTTACTCGTCTGTCTACCCCCAGGTTTTGTTACCCAGAATCCCTTGCAAACCTAAAAATTTGACAAACAAAACACATTTTCCTCACATTTCTGTGGCGGAAAGTTCTGGAATCTGCGTGGATCAACAAATTTCCACCCACCCAGCGTGCCCCCAGGTCTCCCGAAAAAAATGGTACCTCACTTGCGTGGGTAGGCATAGTGGCTGTGACATGAAACAGCGCAAATTGCAGCATGGTTGCACCTCAATTTCCCAGTGAAATCTAGCACGTTTTGGCCAAAAAGACTACCTTTTGTTTTTGCGCCGTAGCCCTGCCAGCACCTAGGGTAACCTAGCAAACCTATACATTTTTGAAAACTAGACACCCAGGGGAATTTAGGATGGGGTGACTTGTCTGCCTACACCCAGGTTTTGTTACCCAGATTCCCTTGCAAACCTAAAATTTTGACAAACAAAACACATTTTCCTCACATTTCTGTGGCGGAAAGTTCTGGAATCTGCATGGATCAACAAATTTCCACCCACACAGCTTTCCCCCAGGTCTCCCGAAAAAAATGGTACCTCACTTGCGTGGGTAGGCATAGTGGCTACGACATAAAACAGCGCAAAACGCAACATGGTCGCACCTCAATTTCCCAGTGAAATCATGCTCTTTTCGGACAAAAAGACTACCTTTTGTTTTTGCGCCGTAGCTCTGCCAGCACCTAGGGAAACCTAGCAAACCTATACATTTTTGAAAACTAGACACCCAGGGGAATTCAGGATGGGGTGACTCGTCTGCCTACCCCCATGTTTTGTTACCCAGAATCCCTTGCAAACCTAAAAATGTGACAAAACAAACAAATTTTCCTCACATTTCAGTGGTGGAAAATTCTGGAATCTGCATGGATCAACAAATTTCCACCGACACAGCGTTCCCCCAGGTCTCCCAAAAAAAATGGTACCTCACTTGCATGGGTAGTCATAGTGGCTATGACATGAAACAGCGCAAAACGCAACATGGTCACACCTCAATTTCCCAGTGAAATCTAGCACTTTTTGGACAAAAAGACTACCTTTTGTTTTTGCGCCATAGCTCTGCCAGCACCTAGGGTAACCTAGCAAACCTATACATGTTTGAAAACTAGACACCCAGGGGAATTTAGGATGGGGTGACTCGTCTGCCTACCCCCAGGTTTTGTTACCCAGAATCCCTTGCAAACCTAAAGATTTGACAAACAAAACACATTTTCCTCACATTGCTGTGGTGGAAAGTTCTGGAATCTGCGTGGATCAACAAATTTCCACCCACCCAGCATGCCCCCAGGTCTCCCAAAAAAAATGGTACCTCACTTGCGTGGGTAGGCATAGTGGCTGCGACATGAAACAGCGCAAAACGCAGCATGGTCGCACCTCAATTTCCCAGTGAAATCTAGCACGTTTTGGCCAAAAAGACTACCTTTTGTTTTTGTGCCCTAGCTCTGCCAGCACCTAGGGAAACATAGCAAACCTATACATTTTTGAAAACTAGACACCCAGGGGAATTCAGGATGGGGTGACTCGTCTGCCTACCCCCAGGTTTTTTTACCCAGAATCCCTTGCAAACCTAAATATTTGACAAAAAAACACATTTTCCTCACATTTCTGTGGTGGAAAGTTCTGGAATCTGCGTGGATCAACAAATTTCCACCCACCCAGCGTGCCCCCAGGTCTCCTGAAAAAAATGGTACCTCACTTGCGTGGGTAGGCATAGTGGCTGCGACATGAAACAGCGCAAAACGCAACATGGTCGCACCTCAATTTCCTAGTGAAATCTAGCACTTTTTTGACAAAAAGACAACCTTTAGTTTTTGCGCCGTAGCTCTGCCAGCACCTAGGGAACCCTAGCAAACCTATACATTTTTGAAATCTAGACACCCAGGGAAATTCAGGAAGGGGTTACTCGTCTGCCTACCCCCAGGTTTTGTTACCCAGAATCCCTTGCAAACCTAAAAATTTGACCAAAAAAACACATTTTCCTCACAATTCTGTGGTGGAAAGTTCGGGAATCTGCGTGGATCAACAAATTTCCACCCACCAAGCGTGTCCCCAGGTCACCCGAAAAAATGGTACCTCACTTGCGTGGGTAGTCATAGTGCCTGCGACATGAAACAGCGCAAAACGCAACATGGTCGCACCTCAATTTCCCAGTGAAATCTAGCACGTTTTGGCCAAAAAGACTACCTTTTGTTTTTGCGCCGTAGCCCTGCCAGCACCTAGGGTAACCTAGCAAACCTATACATTTTTGAAAACTAGACACCCAGGGGAATTCAGGATGGGGTGACTCGTCTGCCTACCCCCAGGTTTTGTTACCCAGATTTCCTTGCAAACCTAAAAATTTGACAAACAAAACACATTTTCCTCACATTTCTGTGGCGGAAAGTTCTGGAATCTGCATGGATCAACAAATTTCCACCCACACAGCGATCCCCTAGGTCTCCCAAAAAAAATGGTACCTCACTTGCGTGGGTAGTCATAGTGCCTGCGACATGAAACAGCGCAAAACGCAACATGGTCGCACCTCAATTTCCCAGTGAAATCTAGCACGTTTTGGCCAAAAAGACTACCTTTTGTTTTTGCGCCCTAGCTCTGCCAGCACCTAGGGTAACCTAGCAAATCTATACATTTTTTAAAACAAGACACCCAGGGGAATTCAGGATGGGGTGACTCGTCTGCCTACCCCCAGGTTTTGTTACCCAGAATCCCTTGCAAACCTAAAAATTTGACAAAACAAACACATTTTCCTTACATTTCTGTGGTGGAAAGTTCTGGAATCTGCATTGATCAACAAATTTCCACCCACACATCGTTCCCCCATGTCTCCCGAAAAAAAGGTACCTCACTTGCATGGGTAGTCATAGTGGCTGCGACATGAAACAGCGCAAAACGCAACATGGTCGCACCTCAATTTCCCAGTGAAATCTAGCACTTTTTGGACAAAAAGACTACCTTTTGTTTTTGCGCCGTAGCTCTGCCAGCACCTAGGGTAACCTAGCAAACCTATACATGTTTGAAAACTAGACACCCAGGGGAATTTAGGATGGGGTGACTCGTCTGCCTACCCCCAGGTTTTGTTACCCAGAATCCCTTGCAAACCTAAAGATTTGACAAACAAAACACATTTTCCTCACATTGCTGTGGTGGAAAGTTCTGGAATCTGCGTGGATCAACAAATTTCCACCCACCCAGCATGCCCCCAGGTCTCCCAAAAAAAATGGTACCTCACTTGCGTGGGTAGGCATAGTGGTTGCGACATGAAACAGCGCAAAACGCAGCATGGTCGCACCTCAATTTCCCAGTGAAATCTAGCACGTTTTGGCCAAAAAGACTACCTTTTGTTTTTGTAGAGCCAGCACCTAGGGAACCCTAGCAAACCTATACATTTTTTAAATCTAGACACCCAGGGGAATTCAGGAAGGGGTTACTCGTCTGCCTACCCCCAGGTTTTGTTACCCAGAATCCCTTGCAAACCTAAAAATTTGACCAAAAAAACAAATTTTCCTCACATTTCTGTGGTGGAAAGTTCTGAAATCTGCGTGGATCAACAAATTTCCACCCACCAAGCGTGCCCCCAGGTCACCCAAAAAAAATGGTACCTCACTTGCGCGGGTAGGCATAGTGGCTGCGACATGAAACAGCACAAAACGCAGCATGGTCGCACCTCAATTTCCCAGTGAAATCTAGCACGTTTTGGCCAAAAAGACTACCTTTTGTTTTTGCGCCGTAGCTCTGCCAGCACCTAGGGTAACCTAGCAAACCTATACATTTTTGAAAACTAGACACCCAGGGGAATTCAGGATGGGGTGACTCGTCTGCCTACACCCAGGTTTTGTTACCCAGATTCCCTTGCAAACCTAATATTTTGACAAACAAAACACATTTTCCTCACATTTCTGTGGCGGAAAGTTCTGGAATCTGCATGGATCAACAAATTTCCACCCACACAGCGTTCCCCCAGGTCTCCCGAAAAAAATGGTACATCACTTGCGTGGGTAGTCATAGTGCCTGCGACATGAAACAGCGCAAAACGCAACATAGTTGCACCTCAATTTCCCAGTGAAATCTAGCACTTTTTGGACAAAAAGACTACCTTTTGTTTTTGCGCCGTAGCTCTGCCAGCACCTAGGGTAACCTAGCAAACCTATACATGTTTGAAAACTAAACACCCAGGGGAATTCAGGATGGGGTGACTCGTCTGCCTACCCCCAGGTTTTGTTACCCAGATTTCCTTGCAAACCTAAAAATTTGACAAACAAAACACATTTTCCTCACATTTCTGTGGCGGAAAGTTCTGGAATCTGCATGGATCAACAAATTTCCACCCACACAGCGATCCCCTAGGTCTCCCAAAAAAAATGGTACCTGACTTGCGTGGGTAGTCATAGTGCCTGCGACATGAAACAGCGCAAAACGCAACATGGTCACACCTCAATTTCCCAGTGAAATCTAGCACTTTTTGGACAAAAAGACTACCTTTTGTTTTTGCGCCGTAGCTCTGCCAGCACCTAGGGTAACCTAGCAAACCTATACATGTTTCAAAACTAGACACCCAGGGGAATTCAGGATGGGGTGACTCGTCTACCTACCCCCAGGTTTTGTTACCCAGAATCCCTTGCAAACCTAAAAATTTTTCCTCACATTTCTGTGGCGGAAAGTTCTGGAATCTGCATGGATCAACAAATTTCCACCCACACAGCATGCCCCCAGGTCTCCCAAAAAAAATGGTACCTCACTTGCGTGGGTAGGCATAGTGGCTGCAACATGAAACAGCGCAAAACGCAGCATGGTCGCACCTCAATTTCCCAGTGAAATCTAGCACGTTTTGGCCAAAAAGACTACCTTTTGTTTTTGCGCCCTAGCTCTGCCAGCACCTAGGGAAACCTAGCAAACCTATACATTTTTAAAATCTAGACACCCAGGGGAATTCAGGAAGGGGTTACTCGTCTGCCTACCCCCAGGTTTTGTTACCCATAATCCCTTGCAAACCTAAAAATTTGACAAAAAAACACATTTTCCTCACATTTCTGTGGTGGAAAGTTCTGGAATCTGCGTGGATCAACAAATTTCCACCCACCCAGCGTGCCCCCAGGTCTCCCGAAAAAAATGGTACCTCACTTGCGTGGGTAGGCATAGTGGCTGTGACATGAAACAGTGCAAATTGCAGCATGGTCGCACCTCAATTTCCCAGTGAAATCTAGCACGTTTTGGCCAAAAAGACTACCTTTTGTTTTTGCGCCGTAGCCCTGCCAGCACCTAGGGTAACCTAGCAAACCTATACATTTTTGAAAACAAGACACCCAGGGGAATTCAGGATGGGGTGACTCGTCTGCCTACCCCCAGGTTTTGTTACCCAGAATCCCTTGCAAACCTAAATATTTGACAAAAAAACACATTTTCCTCACATTTCTGTGGTGGAAAGTTCTGGAATCTGCGTGGATCAACAAATTTCCACCCACCCAGCGTGCCCCCAGGTCTCCTGAAAAAAATGGTACCTCACTTGCGTGGGTAGGCATAGTGGCTGCGACATGAAACAGCGCAAAACGCAACATGGTCGCACCTCAATTTCCTAGTGAAATCTAGCACTTTTTTTACAAAAAGACAACCTTTAGTTTTTGCGCCGTAGCTCTGCCAGCACCTAGGGAACCCTAGCAAACCTATACATTTTTGAAATCTAGACACCCAGGGGAATTCAGGAAGGGGTTACTCGTCTGCCTACCCCCAGGTTTTGTTACCCAGAATCCCTTGCAAACCTAAAAATTTGACCCAAAAAACACATTTTCCTCACATTTCTGTGGCGGAAAGTTCTGGAATCTGCATGGATCAACAAATTACCACCCACACAGCGTTCCCCAAGGTCTCCCGAAAAAAATGGTACCTCACTTGCGTGGGTAGTCATAGTGCCTGCGACATGAAACAGCGCAAAACGCAACATGGTCGCACCTCAATTTCCCAGTGAAATCTAGCACTTTTTGGACAAAAAGACTACCTTTTGTTTTTGCGCCGTAGCTCTGCCAGCACCTAGAGTAACCTAGCAAACCTATACATGTTTGAAAACTACACACCCAGGGGAATTCAGGATGGGGTGACTCGTCTGCCTACCCCCAGGTTTTGTTACCCAGAATCCCTTGCAAACCTAAAAATTTGACAAACAAAACACATTTTCCTCACATTTCTGTGGCGGAAAGTTCTGGAATCTGCAAGGATCAACAAATTTCCACCCACACAGCGTTCCCCCAGGTCTCCCAAAAAAAATGGTACCTCACTTGCGTGGGTAGTCATAGTGCCTGCGACATGAAACAGCGCAAAACGCAACATGGTCGCACCTCAATTTCCCAGTGAAATCTAGCACTTTTTGGACAAAAAGACTACCTTTTGTTTTTGCGCCGTAGCTCTGCCAGCACCTAGAGTAACCTAGCAAACCTATACATGTTTAAAAACTACACACCCAGGGGAATTCAGGATGGGGTGACTCGTCTGCCTACCCCCAGGTTTTGTTACCCAGAATCCCTTGCAAACCTAAAAATTTGACAAAACAAACACATTTTCCTCACATTTCTGTGGTGGAAAGTTCTGGAATCTGCATTGATCAACAAATTTCCACCCACACAGCGTTCCCCCATGTCTCCCGAAAAAATGGTACCTCACTTGCGTGGGTAGTCATAGTGGCTGCGACATGAAACAGCGCAAAACGCAACATGGTTGCACCTCAATTTCCCAGTAAAATCTAGCACTTTTTGGACAAAAAGACTACCTTTTGTTTTTGCGCCGTAGCTCTGCCAGCACCTAGGGAAACCTAGCAAACCTATACATTTTTGAAAACTAGACACCCAGGGGAATTCAGGAAGGGGTTACTCGTCTGCCTACCCCCAGGTTTTGTTACCCATAATCCCTTGCAAACCTAAAAATTTGACAAAAAAAACACATTTTCCTCACATTTCTGTGGTGGAAAGTTCTGGAGTCTGCGTGGATCAACAAATTTCCACCCACCCAGCGTGCCCCCAGGTCTCCGAAAAAAATGGTACCTCACTTGCGTGGGTAGGCATAGTGGCTGTGACATGAAACAGCGCAAATTGCAGCATGGTCGCACCTCAATTTCCCAGTGAAATCTAGCAGGTTTTGGCCAAAAAGACTACCTTTTGTTTTTGCGCCATAGCGCTGCCAGCACCTAGGGTAACCTAGCAAACCTATACATTTTTGAAAACTAGACACCCAGGGGAATACAGGATGGGGTGACTCGTCTGCCTACCCCCAGGTGTTGTTACCCAGAATCCCTTGCAAACCTAAAAATTTGACAAAACAAACACATTTTCCTCACATTTCTGTGGTGGAAAGTTCTGGAATCTGCATCGATCAACAAATTTCCACCCACACAGCGTTCCCCCATGTCTCCCGAAAAAAAATGGTACCTCACTTGCGTGGGTAGTCATAGTGGCTGCGACATGAAACAGCGCAAAACGCAACATGGTCGCACCTCAATTTCCCAGTGAAATCTAGCACTTTTTGGACAAAAAGACTACCTTTTGTTTTTGCGCCGTAGCTCTGCCAGCACCTAGGGTAACCTAGCAAACCTATACATGTTTGAAAACTAGACACCCAGGGGAATTCAGGATGGGGTGGCTCGTCTGCCTACCCCCAGGTTTTGTTACCCAGAATCCCTTGCAAACCTAAAAATTTGACAAAGAAAACACATTTTCCTCACATTTCTGTGGTGGAAAGTTCTGGAATCCGGGTGGATCAACAAATGTCCACCCACCCAGCTTGCCCCCAGGTCTCCGGAAAAAAATGGTACCTCACTTGCGTGGGTAGGCATAGTGGCTGCGACATGAAACAGCGCAAAACGCAGCATGGTCGCACCTCAATTTCCCAGTGAAATCCAGCACGTTTTGGCCAAAAAGACTACCTTTTGTTTTTGCGCCGTAGCCCTGCCAGCACCTAGGGTAACCTAGCAAACCTATACATTTTTGAAAACTAGACACCCAGGGGAATTCAGGATGGGGTGACTCGTCTGCCTACACCCAGGTTTTGTTACCCAGATTCCCTTGCAAACCTAAAATTTTGACAAACAAAACACATTTTCCTCACATTTCTGTGGCGGAAAGTTCTGGAATCTGCATGGATCAACAAATTTCCACCCACACAGCGTTCCCCCAGGTCTCCTGAAAAAAATGGTACCTCACTTGCGTGGGTAGTCATAGTGCCTGCGACATGAAACAGCGCAAAACGCAACATGGTCGCACCTCAATTTCCCAGTGAAATCTAGCACTTTTTGGACAAAAAGACTACCTTTTGTTTTTGCGCCGTAGCTCTGCCAGCACCTAGGGTAACCTAGCAAACCTATACATTTTTAAAATCTAGACACCCAGGGGAATTCAGGAAGGGGTTACTCGTCTGCCTACCCCCAGGTTTTGTTACCCAGAATCCCTTGCAAACCTAAAAATTTGACAAACAAAACACATTTTCCTCACATTTCTGTGGCGGAAAGTTCTGGAATCTGCGTGGATCAACAAATTTCCACCCACCCAGCGTGCCCCCAGGTCTCCCGAAAAAAATGGTACCTCACTTGCGTGGATAGGCATAGTGGCTGTGACATGAAACAGCGCAAATTGCAGCATGGTTGCACCTCAATTTCCCAGTGAAATCTAGCACGTTTTGGCCAAAAAGACTACCTTTTGTTTTTGCGCCGTAGCCCTGCCAGCACCTAGGGTAACCTAGTAAACCTATACATTTTTGAAAACAAGACACCCAGGGGAATTCAGGATGGGGTGACTCGTCTGCCTACCCCCAGGTTTTGTTACCCAGATTCCCCTGCAAACCTAAAATTTTGACAAACAAAACACATTTTACTCACATTTCTGTGGCGGAAAGTTCTGGAATCTGTGTGGATCAACAAATTTCCACACACCCAGCGTGCCCCCAGGTCTCCCGAAAACAATGGTACCTCACTTGCGTGGGTAGGCATAGTGGCTACGACATAAAACAGCGCAAAACGCAACATGGTCGCACCTCAATTTCCCAGTGAAATCATGCTCTTTTCGGACAAAAAGACTACCTTTTGTTTTTGCGCCGTAGCTCTGCCAGCACCTGGGGAAACCTAGCAAACCTATACATTTTTGAAAACTAGACACCCAGGGGAATTCAGGATGGGGTGACTCGTCTGCCTACCCCCATGTTTTGTTACCCAGAATCCCTTGCAAACCTAAAAATGTGACAAAACAAACAAATTTTCCTCACATTTCTGTGGTGGAAAATTCTGGAATCTGCATGGATCAACAAATTTCCACCGACACAGCGTTCCCCCAGGTCTCCCCAAAAAAATGGTACCTCACTTGCATGGGTAGTCATAGTGGCTACGACATGAAACAGCGCAAAACGCAACATGGTCACACCTCAATTTCCCAGTGAAATCTAGCACGTTTTGGCCAAAAAGACTACCTTTTGTTTTTGTGCCCTAGCTCTGCCAGCACCTAGGGAAACATAGCAAACCTATACATTTTTGAAAACTAGACACCCAGGGGAATTCCGGATGGGGTGACTCGTCTGCCTACCCCCAGGTTTTTTTACCCAGAATCCCTTGCAAACCTAAATATTTGACAAAAAACACATTTTCCTCACATTTCTGTGGTGGAAAGTTCTGGAATCTGCGTGGATCAACAAATTTCCACCCACCCAGCGTGCCCCCAGGTCTCCTGAAAAAAATGGTACCTCACTTGCGTGGGTAGGCATAGTGGCTGCGACATGAAACAGCGCAAAACGCAACATGGTCGCACCTCAATTTCCTAGTGAAATCGAGCACTTTTTTGACAAAAAGACAACCTTTAGTTTTTGCGCCGTAGCTCTGCCAGCACCTAGGGAACCCTAGCAAACCTATACATTTTTGAAATCTAGACACCCAGGGGAATTCAGGAAGGGGTTACTCGTCTGCCTACCCCCAGGTTTTGTTACCCAGAATCCCTTGCAAACCTAAAAATTTGACCAAAAAAACACATTTTCCTCACCTTTCTGTGGTGGAAAGTTCGGGAATCTGCGTGGATCAACAAATTTCCACCCACCAAGCGTGTCCCCAGGTCACCCGAAAAAAATGGTACCTCACTTGCGTGGGTAGTCATAGTGCCTGCGACATGAAACAGCGCAAAACGCAACATGGTCGCACCTCAATTTCCCAGTGAAATCTAGCACGTTTTGGCCAAAAAGACTACCTTTTGTTTTTGCGCCGTAGCCCTGCCAGCACCTAGGGTAACCTAGCAAACCTATACATTTTTGAAAACTAGACACCCAGGGGAATTCAGGATGGGGTGACTCGTCTGCCTACCCCCAGGTTTTGTTACCCAGATTTCCTTGCAAACCTAAAAATTTGACAAACAAAACACATTTTCCTCACATTTCTGTGGCGGAAAGTTCTGGAATCTGCATGGATCAACAAATTTCCACCCACACAGCGATCCCCGAGGTCTCCCAAAAAAAATGGTACCTCACTTGCGTGGGTAGTCATAGTGCCTGCGACATGAAACAGCGCAAAACGCAACATGGTCGCACCTCAATTTCCCAGTGAAATCTAGCACGTTTTGGCCAAAAAGACTACCTTTTGTTTTTGCGCCCTAGCTCTGCCAGCACCTAGGGTAACCTAGCAAATCTATACATTTTTTAAAACAAGACACCCAGGGGAATTCAGGATGGGGTGACTCGTCTGCCTACCCCCAGGTTTTGTTACCCAGAATCCCTTGCAAACCTAAAAATTTGACAAACAAAACACATTTTCCTCACATTTCTGTGGCGGAAAGTTCTGGAATCTGCATGGATCAACAAATTTCCACCCACACAGCGATCCCCCAGGTCTCTCAAAAAAAATGGTACCTCACTTGCGTGGGTAGTCATAGTGCCTGCGACATGAAACAGCGCAAAACGCAACATGGTCGCACCTCAATTTCCCAGTGAAATCTAGCACTTTTTGGACAAAAAGACTACCTTTTGTTTTTTGCGCCGTAGGTCTGCCAGCACCTAGGGTAACCTAGCAAACCTATACATGTTTGAAAACTAGACACCCAGGGGAATTCAGGATGGGGTGACCCGTCTGCCTACCCCCATGTTTTGTTACCCAGAATCCCTTGCAAACCTAAAAATGTGACAAAACAAACAAATTTTCCTCACATTTCTGTGGTGGAAAATTCTGGAATCTGCATGGATCAACAAATTTCCACCGACACAGCGTTCCCCCAGGTCTCCCCAAAAAAATGGTACCTCACTTGCATGGGTAGTCATAGTGGCTACGACATGAAACAGCGCAAAACGCAACATGGTCACACCTCAATTTCCCAGTGAAATCTAGCACGTTTTGGCCAAAAAGACTACCTTTTGTTTTTGTGCCCTAGCTCTGCCAGCACCTAGGGAAACATAGCAAACCTATACATTTTTGAAAACTAGACACCCAGGGGAATTCCGGATGGGGTGACTCGTCTGCCTACCCCCAGGTTTTTTTACCCAGAATCCCTTGCAAACCTAAATATTTGACAAAAAACACATTTTCCTCACATTTCTGTGGTGGAAAGTTCTGGAATCTGCGTGGATCAACAAATTTCCACCCACCCAGCGTGCCCCCAGGTCTCCTGAAAAAAATGGTACCTCACTTGCGTGGGTAGGCATAGTGGCTGCGACATGAAACAGCGCAAAACGCAACATGGTCGCACCTCAATTTCCTAGTGAAATCGAGCACTTTTTTGACAAAAAGACAACCTTTAGTTTTTGCGCCGTAGCTCTGCCAGCACCTAGGGAACCCTAGCAAACCTATACATTTTTGAAATCTAGACACCCAGGGGAATTCAGGAAGGGGTTACTCGTCTGCCTACCCCCAGGTTTTGTTACCCAGAATCCCTTGCAAACCTAAAAATTTGACCACAAAAACACATTTTCCTCACCTTTCTGTGGTGGAAAGTTCGGGAATCTGCGTGGATCAACAAATTTCCACCCACCAAGCGTGTCCCCAGGTCACCCGAAAAAAATGGTACCTCACTTGCGTGGGTAGTCATAGTGCCTGCGACATGAAACAGAGCAAAACGCAACATGGTCGCACCTCAATTTCCCAGTGAAATCTAGCACGTTTTGGCCAAAAAGACTACCTTTTGTTTTTGCGCCGTAGCCCTGCCAGCACCTAGGGTAACCTAGCAAACCTATACATTTTTGAAAACTAGACACCCAGGGGAATTCAGGATGGGGTGACTCGTCTGCCTACCCCCAGGTTTTGTTACCCAGATTTCCTTGCAAACCTAAAAATTTGACAAACAAAACACATTTTCCTCACATTTCTGTGGCGGAAAGTTCTGGAATCTGCATGGATCAACAAATTTCCACCCACACAGCGATCCCCGAGGTCTCCCAAAAAAAATGGTACCTCACTTGCGTGGGTAGTCATAGTGCCTGCGACATGAAACAGCGCAAAACGCAACATGGTCGCACCTCAATTTCCCAGTGAAATCTAGCACGTTTTGGCCAAAAAGACTACCTTTTGTTTTTGCGCCCTAGCTCTGCCAGCACCTAGGGTAACCTAGCAAATCTATACATTTTTTAAAACAAGACACCCAGGGGAATTCAGGATGGGGTGACTCGTCTGCCTACCCCCAGGTTTTGTTACCCAGAATCCCTTGCAAACCTAATAATTTGACAAACAAAACACATTTTCCTCACATTTCTGTGGCGGAAAGTTCTGGAATCTGCATGGATCAACAAATTTCCACCCACACAGCGATCCCCCAGGTCTCTCAAAAAAAACGGTACCTCACTTGCGTGGGTAGTCATAGTGCCTGCGACATGAAACAGCGCAAAACGCAACATGGTCGCACCTCAATTTCCCAGTGAAATCTAGCACTTTTTGGACAAAAAGACTACCTTTTGTTTTTTGCGCCGTAGGTCTGCCAGCACCTAGGGTAACCTAGCAAACCTATACATGTTTGAAAACTAGACACCCAGGGGAATTCAGGATGGGGTGACCCGTCTGCCTACCTCCATGTTTTGTTACCCAGAATCCCTTGCAAACCTAAAAATGTGACAAAACAAACAAATTTTCCTCACATTTCTGTGGTGGAAAATTCTGGAATCTGCATGGATCAACAAATTTCCACCGACACAGCGTTCCCCCAGGTCTCCCCAAAAAAATGGTACCTCACTTGCATGGGTAGTCATAGTGGCTACGACATGAAACAGCGCAAAACGCAACATGGTCACACCTCAATTTCCCAGTGAAATCTAGCACGTTTTGGCCAAAAAGACTACCTTTTGTTTTTGTGCCCTAGCTCTGCCAGCACCTAGGGAAACATAGCAAACCTATACATTTTTGAAAACTAGACACCCAGGGGAATTCAGGATGGGGTGACTCGTCTGCCTACCCCCAGGTTTTTTTACCCAGAATCCCTTGCAAACCTAAATATTTGACAAAAAAACACATTTTCCTCACATTTCTGTGGTGGAAAGTTCTGGAATCTTCGTGGATCAACAAATTTCCACCCACCCAGCGTGCCCCCAGGTCTCCTGAAAAAAATGGTACCTCACTTGCGTGGGTAGGCATAGTGGCTGCGACATGAAACAGCGCAAAACGCAACATGGTCGCACCTCAATTTCCTAGTGAAATCTAGCACTTTTTTGACAAAAAGACAACCTTTAGTTTTTGCGCCGTAGCTCTGCCAGCACCTAGGGAACCCTAGCAAACCTATACATTTTTGAAATCTAGACACCCAGGGGAATTCAGGAAGGGGTTACTCGTCTGCCTACCCCCAGGTTTTGTTACCCAGAATCCCTTGCAAACCTAAAAATTTGACCAAAAAAACACATTTTCCTCACATTTCTGTGGTGGAAAGTTCGGGAATCTGCGTGGATCAACAAATTTCCACCCACCAAGCGTGTCCCCAGGTCACCCGAAAAAAATGGTACCTCACTTGCGTGGGTAGTCATAGTGCCTGCGACATGAAACAGCGCAAAACGCAACATGGTCGCACCTCAATTTCCCAGTGAAATCTAGCACGTTTTGGCCAAAAAGACTACCTTTTGTTTTTGCGCCGTAGCCCTGCCAGCACCTAGGGTAACCTAGCAAACCTATACATTTTTGAAAACTAGACACCAAGGGGAATTCAGGATGGGGTGACTCGTCTGCCTACCCCCAGGTTTTGTTACCCAGATTTCCTTGCAAACCTAAAAATTTGACAAACAAAACACATTTTCCTCACATTTCTGTGGCGGAAAGTTCTGGAATCTGCATGGATCAACAAATTTCCACCCACACAGCGATCCCCGAGGTCTCCCAAAAAAAATGGTACCTCACTTGCGTGGGTAGTCATAGTGCCTGCGACATGAAACAGCGCAAAACGCAACATGGTCGCACCTCAATTTCCCAGTGAAATCTAGCACGTTTTGGCCAAAAAGACTACCTTTTGTTTTTGCGCCCTAGCTCTGCCAGCACCTAGGGTAACCTAGCAAATCTATACATTTTTTAAAACAAGACACCCAGGGGAATTCAGGATGGGGTGACTCGTCTGCCTACCCCCAGGTTTTGTTACCCAGAATCCCTTGCAAACCTAAAAATTTGACAAACAAAACACATTTTCCTCACATTTCTGTGGCGGAAAGTTCTGGAATCTGCATGGATCAACAAATTTCCACCCACACAGCGATCCCCCAGGTCTCTCAAAAAAAATGGTACCTCACTTGCGTGGGTAGGCATAGTGGCTGCGACATGAAACAGCACAAAACGCAGCATGGTCGCACCTCAATTTCCCAGTGAAATCTAGCACGTTTTGGCCAAAAAGACTACCTTTTGTTTTTGCGCCGTAGCCCTGCCAGCACCTAGGGTAACCTAGCAAACCTATACATTTTTGAAAACTAGACACCCAGGGGAATTCAGGATGGGGTGACTCGTCTGCCTACCCCCAGGTTTTGTTACCCAGAATCCCTTGCAAACCTAAACATTTGACAAACAAAACACATTTTCCTCACATTTCTGTGGCGGAAAGTTCTGGAATCTGCATGGATCAACAAATTTCCACACACCCAGCGTGCCCCCAGGTCTCCCGAAAAAAATGGTACCTCACTTGCGTGGGTAGGCATAGTGGCTGTGACATGAAGCAGCGCAAATTGCAGCATGGTCGCACCTCAATTTCCCAGTGAAATCTAGCACGTTTTGGCCAAAAAGACTACCTTTTGTTTTTGCGCCGTAGCCCTGCCAGCACCTAGGGTAACCTAGCAAACCTATACATTTTTGAAAACTAGACACCCAGGGGAATTCAGGATGGGGTGACTCGTCTGCCTACACCCAGGTTTTGTTACCCAGATTCCCTTGCAAACCTAAAATTTTGACAAACAAAACACATTTTCCTCACATTTCTGTGGCGGAAAGTTCTGGAATCTGCATGGATCAACAAATTTCCACCCACACAGCGTTCCCCCAGGTCTCCTGAAAAAAATGGTACCTCACTTGCGTGGGTAGTCATAGTGCCTGCGACATGAAACAGCGCAAAACGCAACATGGTCGCACCTCAATTTCCCAGTGAAATCTAGCACTTTTTGGACAAAAAGACTACCTTTTGTTTTTGCGCCGTAGCTCTGCCAGCACCTAGGGTAACCTAGCAAACCTATACATTTTTTAAATCTAGACACCCAGGGGAATTCAGGAAGGGGTTACTCGTCTGTCTACCCCCAGGTTTTGTTACCCAGAATCCCTTGCAAACCTAAAAATTTGACAAACAAAACACATTTTCCTCACATTTCTGTGGCGGAAAGTTCTGGAATCTGCGTGGATCAACAAATTTCCACCCACCCAGCGTGCCCCCAGGTCTCCCAAAAAAAATGGTACCTCACTTGCGTGGGTAGGCATAGTGGCTGTGACATGAAACAGCGCAAATTGCAGCATGATTGCACCTCAATTTCCCAGTGAAATCTAGCACGTTTTGGCCAAAAAGACTACCTTTTGTTTTTGCGCCGTAGCCCTGCCAGCACCTAGGGTAACCTAGCAAACCTATACATTTTTGAAAACAAGACACCCAGGGGAATTCAGGATGGGGTGACTCGTCTGCCTACCCCCAGGTTTTGTTACCCAGATTCCCCTGCAAACCTAAAATTTTGACAAACAAAACACATTTTCCTCACATTTCTGTGGCGGAAAGTTCTGGAATCTGCGTGGATCAACAAATTTCCACACACCCAGCGTGCCCCCAGGTCTCCCGAAAAAAATGGTACCTCACTTGCGTGGGTAGGCATAGTGGCTACGACATAAAACAGCGCAAAACGCAACATGGTCGCACCTCAATTTCCCAGTGAAATCATGCTCTTTTCGGACAAAAAGACTACCTTTTGTTTTTGTGCCGTAGCTCTGCCAGCACCTAGGGAAACCTAGCAAACCTATACATTTTTTAAAACTAGACACCCAGGGGAATTCAGGATGGGGTGACTCGTCTGCCTACCCCCATGTTTTGTTACCCAGAATCCCTTGCAAACCTAAAAATGTGACAAAACAAACACATTTTCCTCACATTTCAGTGGTGGAAAATTCTGGAATCTGCATGGATCAACAAATTTCCACCGACACAGCGTTCCCCCAGGTCTCCCAAAAAAAATGGTACCTCACTTGCATGGGTAGTCATAGTGGCTACGACATGAAACAGCGCAAAACGCAACATGGTCACACCTCAATTTCCCAGTGAAATCTAGCACTTTTTGGACAAAAAGACTACCTTTTGTTTTTGCGCCGTAGCTCTGCCAGCACCTAGGGTAACCTAGCAAACCTATACATGTTTGAAAACTAGACACCCAGGGGAATTTAGGATGGGGTGACTCGTCTGCCTACCCCCAGGTTTTGTTACCCAGAATCCCTTGCAAACCTAAAGATTTGACAAACAAAACACATTTTCCTCACATTGCTGTGGTGGAAAGTTCTGGAATCTGCGTGGATCAACAAATTTCCACCCACCCAGCATGCCCCCAGGTCTCCCAAAAAAAATGGTACCTCACTTGCGTGGGTAGGCATAGTGGCTGCGACATGAAACAGCGCAAAACGCAGCATGGTCGCACCTCAATTTCCCAGTGAAATCTAGCACGTTTTGGCCAAAAAGACTACCTTTTGTTTTTGTGCCCTAGCTCTGCCAGCACCTAGGGAAACATAGCAAACCTATACATTTTTGAAAACTAGACACCCAGGGGAATTCAGGATGGGGTGACTCGTCTGCCTACCCCCAGGTTTTTTTACCCAGAATCCCTTGCAAACCTAAATATTTGACAAAAAAACACATTTTCCTCACATTTCTGTGGTGGAAAGTTCTGGAATCTGCGTGGATCAACAAATTTCCACCCACCCAGCGTGCCCCCAGGTCTCCTGAAAAAAATGGTACCTCACTTGCGTGGGTAGGCATAGTGGCTGCGACATGAAACAGCGCAAAACGCAACATGGTCGCACCTCAATTTCCTAGTGAAATCTAGCACTTTTTTGACAAAAAGACAACCTTTAGTTTTTGCGCCGTAGCTCTGCCAGCACCTAGGGAACCCTAGCAAACCTATACATTTTTGAAATCTAGACACCCAGGGGAATTCAGGAAGGGGTTACTCGTCTGCCTACCCCCAGGTTTTGTTACCCAGAATCCCTTGCAAACCTAAAAATTTGACCAAAAAAACACATTTTCCTCACATTTCTGTGGTGGAAAGTTCGGGAATCTGCGTGGATCAACAAATTTCCACCCACCAAGCGTGTCCCCAGGTCACCCGAAAAAAATGGTACCTCACTTGCGTGGGTAGTCATAGTGCCTGCGACATGAAACAGCGCAAAACGCAACATGGTCGCACCTCAATTTCCCAGTGAAATCTAGCACGTTTTGGCCAAAAAGACTACCTTTTGTTTTTGCGCCGTAGCCCTGCCAGCACCTAGGGTAACCTAGCAAACCTATACATTTTTGAAAACTAGACACCCAGGGGAATTCAGGATGGGGTGACTCGTCTGCCTACCCCCAGGTTTTGTTACCCAGATTTCCTTGCAAACCTAAAAATTTGACAAACAAAACACATTTTCCTCACATTTCTGTGGCGGAAAGTTCTGGAATCTGCATGGATCAACAAATTTCCACCCACACAGCGATCCCCTAGGTCTCCCAAAAAAAATGGTACCTCACTTGCGTGGGTAGTCATAGTGCCTGCGACATGAAACAGCGCAAAACGCAACATGGTCGCACCTCAATTTCCCAGTGAAATCTAGCACGTTTTGGCCAAAAAGACTACCTTTTGTTTTTGCGCCCTAGCTCTGCCAGCACCTAGGGTAACCTAGCAAATCTATACATTTTTTAAAACAAGACACCCAGGGGAATTCAGGATGGGGTGACTCGTCTGCCTACCCCCAGGTTTTGTTACCCAGAATCCCTTGCAAACCTAAAAATTTGACAAAACAAACACATTTTCCTTACATTTCTGTGGTGGAAAGTTCTGGAATCTGCATTGATCAACAAATTTCCACCCACACATCGTTCCCCCATGTCTCCCGAAAAAAATGGTACCTCACTTGCATGGGTAGTCATAGTGGCTGCGACATGAAACAGCGCAAAACGCAACATGGTTGCACCTCAATTTCCCAGTGAAATCTAGCACTTTTTGGACAAAAAGATTACCTTTTGTTTTTGCGCCGTAGCTCTGCCAGCACCTAGGGTAACCTAGCAAACCTATACATGTTTGAAAACTAGACACCCAGGGGAATTTAGGATGGGGTGACTCGTCTGCCTACCCCCAGGTTTTGTTACCCAGAATCCCTTGCAAACCTAAAGATTTGACAAACAAAACACATTTTCCTCACATTGCTGTGGTGGAAAGTTCTGGAATCTGCGTGGATCAACAAATTTCCACCCACCCAGCATGCCCCCAGGTCTCCCCAAAAAAATGGTACCTCACTTGCGTGGGTAGGCATAGTGGTTGCGACATGAAACAGCGCAAAACGCAGCATGGTCGCACCTCAATTTCCCAGTGAAATCTAGCACGTTTTGGCCAAGAAGACTACCTTTTGTTTTTGTGCCCTAGCTCTGCCAGCACCTAGGGAAACATAGCAAACCTATACATTTTTGAAAACTAGACACCCAGGGGAATTCAGGATGGGGTGACTCGTCTGCCTACCCCCAGGTTTTGTTACCCAGAATCCCTTGCAAACCTAAATATTTGACAAAAAAACACATTTTCGTCACATTTCTGTGGTGGAAAGTTCTGGAATCTGCGTGGATCAACAAATTTCCACCCACCCAGCGTGCCCCCAGGTCTCCTGAAAAAAATGGTACCTCACTTGCGTGGGTAGGCATAGTGGCTGCGACATGAAACAGCGCAAAACGCAACATGGTCGCACCTCAATTTCCTAGTGAAATCTAGCACTTTTTTGACAAAAAGACAACCTTTAGTTTTTGCGCCGTAGCTCTGCCAGCACCTAGGGAACCCTAGCAAACCTATACATTTTTGAAATATAGACACCCAGGGGAATTCAGGAAGGGGTTACTCGTCTGTCTACCCCCAGGTTTTGTTACCCAGAATCCCTTGCAAACCTAAAAATTTGACCAAAAAAACACATTTTCCTCACATTTCTGTGGTGGAAAGTTCTGGAATCTGCGTGGATCAACAAATTTCCACCCACCAAGCGTGCCCCCAGGTCACCCGAAAAAAATGGTGCCTCACTTGCGCGGGTAGGCATAGTGGCTGCGACATGAAGTAGCGCAAAACGCAGCATGGTCGCACCTCAATTTCCCAGTGAAATCTAGCACGTTTTGGCCAAAAAGACTACCTTTTGTTTTTGCGCCGTAGCTCTGCCAGCACCTAGGGTAACCTAGCAAACCTATACATTTTTGAAAACTAGACACCCAGGGGAATTCAGGATGGGGTGACTCGTCTGCCTACACCCAGGTTTTGTTACCCAGATTCCCTTGCAAACCTAATATTTTGACAAACAAAACACATTTTCCTCACATTTCTGTGGCGGAAAGTTCTGGAATCTGCATGGATCAACAAATTTCCACCCACACAGCGTTCCCCCAGGTCTCCCGAAAAAAATGGTACCTCACTTGCGTGGGTAGTCATAGTGCCTGCGACATGAAACAGCGCAAAACGCAACATGGTTGCACCTCAATTTCCCAGTGAAATCTAGCACTTTTTGGACAAAAAGACTACCTTTTGTTTTTGCGCCGTAGCTCTGCCAGCACCTAGGGTAACCTAGCAAACCTATACATGTTTGAAAACTAAACACCCAGGGGAATTCAGGATGGGGTGACTCGTCTGCCTACCCCCAGGTTTTGTTACCCAGATTTCCTTGCAAACCTAAAAATTTGACAAACAAAACACATTTTCCTCACATTTCTGTGGCGGAAAGTTCTGGAATCTGCATGGATCAACAAATTTCCACCCACACAGCGATCCCCTAGGTCTCCCAAAAAAAATGGTACCTGACTTGCGTGGGTAGTCATAGTGCCTGCGACATGAAACAGCGCAAAACGCAACATGGTCGCACCTCAATTTCCCAGTGAAATCTAGCACTTTTTGGACAAAAAGACTACCTTTTGTTTTTGCGCCGTAGCTCTGCCAGCACCTAGGGTAACCTAGCAAACCTATACATGTTTCAAAACTAGACACCCAGGGGAATTCAGGATGGGGTGACTCGTCTACCTACCCCCAGGTTTTGTTACCCAGAATCCCTTGCAAACCTAAAAATTTGACAAACAAAACACATTTTCCTCACATTTCTGTGGCGGAAAGTTCTGGAATCTGCATGGATCAACAAATTTCCACCCACACAGCATGCCCCCAGGTCTCCCAAAAAAAATGGTACCTCACTTGCGTGGGTAGGCATAGTGGCTGCAACATGAAACAGCGCAAAACGCAGCATGGTCGCACCTCAATTTCCCAGTGAAATCTAGCACGTTTTGGCCAAAAAGACTACCTTTTGTTTTTGCGCCCTAGCTCTGCCAGCACCTAGGGAAACCTAGCAAACCTATACATTTTTAAAATCTAGACACCCAGGGGAATTCAGGAAGGGGTTACTCGTCTGCCTACCCCCAGGTTTTGTTACCCATAATCCCTTGCAAACCTAAAAATTTGACAAAAAAAACACATTTTCCTCACATTTCTGTGGTGGAAAGTTCTGGAATCTGCGTGGATCAACAAATTTCCACCCACCCAGCGTGCCCCCAGGTCTCCCGAAAAAAATGGTACCTCACTTGCGTGGGTAGGCATAGTGGCTGTGACATGAAACAGCGCAAATTGCAGCATGGTCGCACCTCAATTTCCCAGTGAAATCTAGCACGTTTTGGCCAAAAAGACTACCTTTTGTTTTTGCGCCGTAGCCCTGCCAGCACCTAGGGTAACCTAGCAAACCTATACATTTTTGAAAACAAGACACCCAGGGGAATTCAGGATGGGGTGACTCGTCTGCCTACCCCCAGGTTTTGTTACCCAGAATCCCTTGCAAACCTAAATATTTGACAAAAAAAACACATTTTCCTCACATTTCTGTGGTGGAAAGTTCTGGAATCTGCGTGGATCAACAAATTTCCACCCACCCAGCGTGCCCCCAGGTCTCCTGAAAAAAATGGTACCTCACTTGCGTGGGTAGGCATAGTGGCTGCGACATGAAACAGCGCAAAACGCAACATGGTCGCACCTCAATTTCCTAGTGAAATCTAGCACTTTTTTTACAAAAAGACAACCTTTAGTTTTTGCGCCGTAGCTCTGCCAGCACCTAGGGAACCCTAGCAAACCTATACATTTTTGAAATCTAGACACCCAGGGGAATTCAGGAAGGGGTTACTCGTCTGCCTACCCCCAGGTTTTGTTACCCAGAATCCCTTGCAAACCTAAAAATTTGACCAAAAAAACACATTTTCCTCACATTTCTGTGGCGGAAAGTTCTGGAATCTGCATGGATCAACAAATTACCACCCACACAGCGTTCCCCAAGGTCTCCCGAAAAAAATGGTACCTCACTTGCGTGGGTAGTCATAGTGCCTGCGACATGAAACAGCGCAAAACGCAACATGGTCGCACCTCAATTTCCCAGTGAAATCTAGCACTTTTTGGACAAAAAGACTACCTTTTGTTTTTGCGCCGTAGCTCTGCCAGCACCTAGAGTAACCTAGCAAACCTATACATGTTTGAAAACTACACACCCAGGGGAATTCAGGATGGGGTGACTCGTCTGCCTACCCCCAGGTTTTGTTACCCAGAATCCCTTGCAAACCTAAAAATTTGACAAACAAAACACATTTTCCTCACATTTCTGTGGCGGAAAGTTCTGGAATCTGCAAGGATCAACAAATTTCCACCCACACAGCGTTCCCCCAGGTCTCCCAAAAAAAATGGTACCTCACTTGCGTGGGTAGTCATAGTGCCTGCGACATGAAACAGCGCAAAACGCAACATGGTCGCACCTCAATTTCCCAGTAAAATCTAGCACTTTTTGGACAAAAAGACTACCTTTTGTTTTTGCGCCGTAGCTCTGCCAGCACCTAGGGAAACCTAGCAAACCTATACATTTTTGAAAACTAGACACCCAGGGGAATTCAGGAAGGGGTTACTCGTCTGCCTACCCCCAGGTTTTGTTACCCATAATCCCTTGCAAACCTAAAAATTTGACAAAAAAAACACATTTTCCTCACATTTCTGTGGTGGAAAGTTCTGGAATCTGCGTGGATCAACAAATTTCCACCCACCCAGCGTGCCCCCAGGTCTCCGAAAAAAATGGTACCTCACTTGCGTGGGTAGGCATAGTGGCTGTGACATGAAACAGCGCAAATTGCAGCATGGTCGCACCTCAATTTCCCAGTGAAATCTAGCACGTTTTGGCCAAAAAGACTACCTTTTGTTTTTGCGCCATAGCGCTGCCAGCACCTAGGGTAACCTAGCAAACCTATACATTTTTGAAAACTAGACACCCAGGGGAATACAGGATGGGGTGACTCGTCTGCCTACCCCCAGGTTTTGTTACCCAGAATCCCTTGCAAACCTAAAAATTTGACAAAACAAACACATTTTCCTCACATTTCTGTGGTGGAAAGTTCTGGAATCTGCATCGATCAACAAATTTCCACCCACACAGCGTTCCCCCATGTCTCCCGAAAAAAAATGGTACCTCACTTGCGTGGGTAGTCATAGTGGCTGCGACATGAAACAGCGCAAAACGCAACATGGTCGCACCTCAATTTCCCAGTGAAATCTAGCACTTTTTGGACAAAAAGACTACCTTTTGTTTTTGCGCCGTAGCTCTGCCAGCACCTAGGGTAACCTAGCAAACCTATACATGTTTGAAAACTAGACACCCAGGGGAATTCAGGATGGGGTGGCTCGTCTGCCTACCCCCAGGTTTTGTTACCCAGAATCCCTTGCAAACCTAAAAATTTGACAAAGAAAACACATTTTCCTCACATTTCTGTGGTGGAAAGTTCTGGAATCCGGGTGGATCAACAAATGTCCACCCACCCAGCTTGCCCCCAGGTCTCCGGAAAAAAATGGTACCTCACTTGCGTGGGTAGGCATAGTGGCTGCGACATGAAACAGCGCAAAACGCAGCATGGTCGCACCTCAATTTCCCAGTGAAATCCAGCACGTTTTGGCCAAAAAGACTACCTTTTGTTTTTGCGCCCTAGCTCTGCCAGCACCTAGGGAAACATAGCAAACCTATACATTTTTGAAAACTAGACACCCAGGGGAATTCAGGATGGGGTGACTCGTCTGCCTACCCCCAGGTTTTTTTACCCAGAATCCCTTGCAAACCTAAATATTTGACAAAAAAACACATTTTCCTCACATTTCTGTGGTGGAAAGTTCTGGAATCTGCGTGGATCAACAAATTTCCACCCACCCAGCGTGCCCCCAGGTCTCCTGAAAAAAATGGTACCTCACTTGCGTGGGTAGTCATAGTGCCTGCGACATGAAACAGCGCAAAACGCAACATGGTTGCACCTCAATTTCCCAGTGAAATCTAGCACTTTTTGGACAAAAAGACTACCTTTTGTTTTTGCGCCGTAGCTCTGCCAGCACCTAGGGTAACCTAGCAAACCTATACATGTTTGAAAACTAAACACCCAGGGGAATTCAGGATGGGGTGACTCGTCTGCCTACCCCCAGGTTTTGTTACCCAGATTTCCTTGCAAACCTAAAAATTTGACAAACAAAACACATTTTCCTCACATTTCTGTGGCGGAAAGTTCTGGAATCTGCATGGATCAACAAATTTCCACCCACACAGCGATCCCCTAGGTCTCCCAAAAAAAATGGTACCTGACTTGCGTGGGTAGTCATAGTGCCTGCGACATGAAACAGCGCAAAAAGCAGCATGGTCGCACCTCAATTTCCCAGTGAAATCTAGCACTTTTTGGACAAAAAGACTACCTTTTGTTTTTGCGCCGTAGCTCTGCCAGCACCTAGGGTAACCTAGCAAACCTATACATGTTTCAAAACTAGACACCCAGGGGAATTCAGGATGGGGTGACTCGTCTACCTACCCCCAGGTTTTGTTACCCAGAATCCCTTGCAAACCTAAAAATTTGACAAACAAAACACATTTTCCTCACATTTCTGTGGCGGAAAGTTCTGGAATCTGCATGGATCAACAAATTTCCACCCACACAGCATGCCCCCAGGTCTCCCAAAAAAAATGGTACCTCACTTGCGTGGGTAGGCATAGTGGCTGCGACATGAAACAGCGCAAAACGCAGCATGGTCGCACCTCAATTTCCCAGTGAAATCTAGCACGTTTTGGCCAAAAAGACTACCTTTTGTTTTTGCGCCCTAGCTCTGCCAGCACCTAGGGAAACCTAGCAAACCTATACATTTTTAAAATCTAGACACCCAGGGGAATTCAGGAAGGGTTTACTCGTCTGCCTACCCCCAGGTTTTGTTACCCATAATCCCTTGCAAACCTAAAAATTTGACAAAAAAACACATTTTCCTCACATTTCTGTGGTGGAAAGTTCTGGAATCTGCGTGGATCAACAAATTTCCACCCACCCAGCGTGCCCCCAGGTCTCCCGAAAAAAATGGTACCTCACTTGCGTGGGTAGGCATAGTGGCTGTGACATGAAACAGCGCAAAACGCAGCATGGTCGCACCTCAATTTCCCAGTGAAATCTAGCACGTTTTGGCCAAAAAGACTACCTTTTGTTTTTGTGCCCTAGCTCTGCCAGCACCTAGGGAAACATAGCAAACCTATACATTTTTGAAAACTAGACACCCAGGGGAATTCAGGAAGGGGTTACTCGTCTGCCTACCCCCAGGTTTTGTTACCCAGAATCCCTTGCAAACCTAAAGATTTGACAAACAAAACACATTTTCCTCACATTGCTGTGGTGGAAAGTTCTGGAATCTGCGTGGATCAACAAATTTCCACCCACCCAGCGTGCCCCCAGGTCTCCTGAAAAAAATGGTACCTCACTTGCGTGGGTAGGCATAGTGGCTGCGACATGAAACAGCGCAAAACGCAACATGGTCGCACCTCAATTTCCTAGTGAAATCTAGCACTTTTTTGACAAAAAGACAACCTTAATTTTTTGCCCCGTAGCTCTGCCAGCACCTAGGGAACCCTAGCAAACCTATACATTTTTGAAATCTAGACACCCAGGGGAATTCAGGAAGGGGTTACTCGTCTGCCTACCCCCAGGTTTTGTTACCCAGAATCCCTTGCAAACCTAAAAATTTGACCAAAAAAACACATTTTCCTCACATTTCTGTGGTGGAAAGTTCTGGAATCTGCGTGGATCAACAAATTTCCACCCACCAAGCGTGCCCCCAGGTCACCCGAAAAAAATGGTACCTCACTTGCGCGGGTAGGCATAGTGGCTGCGACATGAAACAGCGCAAAACGCAGCATGGTCGCACCTCAATTTCCCAGTGATATCTAGCACGTTTTGGCCAAAAAGACTACCTTTTGTTTTTGCGCCGTAGCTCTGCCAGCACCTAGGGTAACCTAGCAAACCTATACATTTTTGAAAACTAGACACCCAGGGGAATTCAGGATGGGGTGACTCGTCTGCCTACACCCAGGTTTTGTTACCCAGATTCCCTTGCAAACCTAATATTTTGACAAACAAAACACATTTTCCTCACATTTCTGTGGCGGAAAGTTCTGGAATCTGCATGGATCAACAAATTTCCACCCACACAGCGTTCCCCCAGGTCTCCCGAAAAAAATGGTACCTCACTTGCGTGGGTAGTCATAGTGCCTGCGACATGAAACAGCGCAAAATGCAACATGGTTGCACCTCAATTTCCCAGTGAAATCTAGCACTTTTTGGACAAAAAGACTACCTTTTGTTTTTGCGCCGTAGCTCTGCCAGCACCTAGGGTAACCTAGCAAACCTATACATGTTTGAAAACTAAACACCCAGGGGAATTCAGGATGGGGTGACTCGTCTGCCTACCCCCAGGTTTTGTTACTCAGATTTCCTTGCAAACCTAAAAATTTGACAAACAAAACACATTTTCCTCACATTTCTGTGGCGGAAAGTTCTGGAATCTGCATGGATCAACAAATTTCCACCCACACAGCGATCCCCTAGGTCTCCCAAAAAAAATGGTACCTGACTTGCGTGGGTAGTCATAGTGCCTGCGACATGAAACAGCGCAAAACGCAACATGGTCGCACCTCAATTTCCCAGTGAAATCTAGCACTTTTTGGACAAAAAGACTACCTTTTGTTTTTGCGCCGTAGCTCTGCCAGCACCTAGGGTAACCTAGCAAACCTATACATGTTTCAAAACTAGACACCCAGGGGAATTCAGGATGGGGTGACTCGTCTACCTACCCCCAGGTTTTGTTACCCAGAATCCCTTGCAAACCTAAAAATTTGACAAACAAAACACATTTTCCTCACATTTCTGTGGCGGAAAGTTCTGGAATCTGCATGGATCAACACATTTCCACCCACACAGCATGCCCCCAGGTCTCCCAAAAAAAATGGTACCTCACTTGCGTGGGTAGGCATAGTGGCTGCAACATGAAACAGCGCAAAACGCAGCATGGTCGCACCTCAATTTCCCAGTGAAATCTAGCACGTTTTGGCCAAAAAGACTACCTTTTGTTTTTGCGCCGTAGCCCTGCCAGCACCTAGGGTAACCTAGCAAACCTATACATTTTTGAAAACAAGACACCCAGGGGAATTCAGGATGGGGTGACTCGTCTGCCTACCCCCAGGTTTTGTTACCCAGAATCCCTTGCAAACCTAAATATTTGACAAAAAAACACATTTTCCTCACATTTCTGTGGTGGAAAGTTCTGGAATCTGCGTGGATCAACAAATTTCCACCCACCCAGCGTGCCCCCAGGTCTCCTGAAAAAAATGGTACCTCACTTGCGTGGGTAGGCATAGTGGCTGCGACATGAAACAGCGCAAAACGCAACATGGTCGCACCTCAATTTCCTAGTGAAATCTAGCACTTTTTTTACAAAAAGACAACCTTTAGTTTTTGCGCCGTAGCTCTGCCAGCACCTAGGGAACCCTAGCAAACCTATACATTTTTGAAATCTAGACACCCAGTGGAATTCAGGAAGGGGTTACTCGTCTGCCTACCCCCAGGTTTTGTTACCCAGAATCCCTTGCAAACCTAAAAATGTGACCAAAAAAACACATTTTCCTCACATTTCTGTGGCGGAAAGTTCTGGAATCTGCATGGATCAACAAATTACCACCCACACAGCGTTCCCCAAGGTCTCCCGAAAAAAATGGTACCTCACTTGCGTGGGTAGTCATAGTGCCTGCGACATGAAACAGCGCAAAACGCAACATGGTCGCACCTCAATTTCCCAGTGAAATCTAGCACTTTTTGGACAAAAAGACTACCTTTTGTTTTTGCGCCGTAGCTCTGCCAGCACCTAGAGTAACCTAGCAAACCTATACATGTTTGAAAACTACACACCCAGGGGAATTCAGGATGGGGTGACTCGTCTGCCTACCCCCAGGTTTTGTTACTTAGAATCCCTTGCAAACCTAAAAATTTGACAAACAAAGCACATTTTCCTCACATTTCTGTGGCGGAAAGTTCTGGAATCTGCAAGGATCAACAAATTTCCACCCACACAGCGTTCCCCCATGTCTCCCGAAAAAAATGGTACCTCACTTGCGTGGGTAGTCATAGTGGCTGCGACATGAAACAGCGCAAAACGCAACATGGTCGCACCTCAATTTCCCAGTAAAATCTAGCACTTTTTGGACAAAAAGACTACCTTTTGTTTTTGCGCCGTAGCTCTGCCAGCACCTAGGGAAACCTAGCAAACCTATACATTTTTGAAAACTAGACACCCAGGGGAATTCAGGAAGGGGTTACTCGTCTGCCTACCCCCAGGTTTTGTTACCCATAATCCCTTGCAAACCTAAAAATTTGACAAAAAAAACACATTTTCCTCACATTTCTGTGGTGGAAAGTTCTGGAATCTGCGTGGATCAACAAATTTCCACCCACCCAGCGTGCCCCCAGGTCTCCGAAAAAAATGGTACCTCACTTGCGTGGGTAGGCATAGTGGCTGTGACATGAAACAGCGCAAATTGCAGCATGGTCGCACCTCAATTTCCCAGTGAAATCTAGCACGTTTTGGCCAAAAAGACTACCTTTTGTTTTTGCGCCATAGCGCTGCCAGCACCTAGGGTAACCTAGCAAACCTATACATTTTTGAAAACTAGACACCCTGGGGAATACAGGATGGGGTGACTCGTCTGCCTACCCCCAGGTTTTGTTACCCAGAATCCCTTGCAAACCTAAAAATTTGACAAAACAAACACATTTTCCTCACATTTCTGTGGTGGAAAGTTCTGGAATCTGCATCGATCAACAAATTTCCACCCACACAGCGTTCCCCCATGTCTCCCGAAAAAAAATGGTACCTCACTTGCGTGGGTAGTCATAGTGGCTGCGACATGAAACAGCGCAAAACGCAACATGGTCGCACCTCAATTTCCCAGTGAAATCTAGCACTTTTTGGACAAAAAGACTACCTTTTGTTTTTGCGCCGTAGCTCTGCCAGCACCTAGGGTAACCTAGCAAACCTATACATGTTTGAAAACTAGACACCCAGGGGAATTCAGGATGGGGTGGCTCGTCTGCCTACCCCAAGGTTTTGTTACCCAGAATCCCTTGCAAACCTAAAAATTTGACAAAGAAAACACATTTTCCTCACATTTCTGTGGTGGAAAGTTCTGGAATCCGGGTGGATCAACAAATGTCCACCCACCCAGCTTGCCCCCAGGTCTCCGGAAAAAAATGGTACCTCACTTGCGTGGGTAGGCATAGTGGCTGCGACATGAAACAGCGCAAAACGCAGCATGGTCGCACCTCAATTTCCCAGTGAAATCCAGCACGTTTTGGCCAAAAAGACTACCTTTTGTTTTTGCGCCGTAGCCCTGCCAGCACCTAGGGTAACCTAGCAAACCTATACATTTTTGAAAACTAGACACCCAGGGGAATTCAGGATGGAGTGACTCGTCTGCCTACCCCCAGGTTTTGTTACCCAGAATCCCTTGCAAACCTAAACATTTGACAAACAAAACACATTTTCCTCACATTTCTGTGGCGGAAAGTTCTGGAATCTGCGTGGATCAACAAATTTCCACACACCCAGCGTGCCCCCAGGTCTCCCGAAAAAAATGGTACCTCACTTGCGTGGGTAGGCATAGTGGCTACGACATAAAACAGCGCAAAACGCAACATGGTCGCACCTCAATTTCCCAGTGAAATCATGCTCTTTTCGGACAAAAAGACTACCTTTTGTTTTTGCGCCGTAGCTCTGCCAGCACCTAGGGTAACCTAGCAAACCTATACATGTTTGAAAACTAGACACCCAGGGGAATTCAGGATGGGGTGACTCGTCTACCTACCCCCAGGTTTTGTTACCCAGAATCCCTTGCAAACCTAAAAAGTTTGACCAAAAAAACACATTTTCCTCACATTTCTGTGGTGGAAAGTTCTGGAATCTGCGTGGATCAACAAATTTCCACCCACCCAGCGTGCCCCCAGGTCTCCCGAAAAAAATGGTACCTCACTTGCGTGGGTAGGCGTAGTGGCTGTGACATGAAACAGCGCAAATTGCAGCATGGTCGCACCTCAATTTCCCAGTGAAATCTAGCACGTTTTGGCCAAAAAGACTACCTTTTGTTTTTGCGCCGTAGCTCTGCCAGCACCTAGGGTAACCTAGCAAACCTATACATGTTTGAAAACTAGACACCCAGGTAAATTCAGGATGGGGTGACTCGTCTGCCTACCCCCAGGTTTTGTTACCCAGAATCCCTTGCAAACCTAGAAATTTGACAAAGAAAACACATTTTCCTCACATTTCTGTGGTGGAAAGTTCTGGAATCCGGGTGGATCAACAAATTTCCACCCACCCAGCGTGCCCCAAGGTCTCCTGAAAAAAATGGTACCTCACTTGTGTGGGTAGGCATAGTGGCTGCGACATGAAACAGCGCAAAGCGCAACATGGTTGCACCTCAATTTCCTAGTGAAATCTAGCACTTTTTTGACAAAAAGACAACCTTTAGTTTTTGCGCAGTAGCTCTGCCAGCACCTAGGGAAACCTAGCAAACCTATACATTTTTAAATTCTAGACACCCAGGGGAATTCAGGAAGGGGTTACTCGTCTGCCTACCCCCAGGTTTTGTTACCCAGAATCCCTTGCAAACCTAAAAATTTGACAAAACAAACACATTTTCCTCACATTTCTGTGGTGGAAAGTTCTGGAATCTGCATTGATCAACAAATTTCCACCCACACAGCGTTCCCCCATGTCTCCCGAAAAAAATGGTACCTCACTTGCGTGGGTAGTCATAGTGGCTGCGACATGAAACAGCGCAAAACGCAACATGGTCGCACCTCAATTTCCCAGTGAAATCCAGCACTTTTTGGACAAAAAGACTACCTTTTGTTTTTGCGCCGTAGCTCTGCCAGCACCTAGGGTAACCTAGCAAACCTATACATGTTTGAAAACTAGACACCCAGGGGAATTCAGGATGGGGTGGCTCGTCTGCCTACCCCCAGGTTTTGTTACCCAGAATCCCTTGCAAACCTAAAAATTTGACAAAGAAAACACATTTTCCTCACATTTCTGTGGTGGAAAGTTCTGGAATCCGGGTGGATCAACAAATGTCCATCCACCCAGCGTGCCCCCAGGTCTCCGGAAAAAAATGGTACCTCACTTGCGTGGGTAGGCATAGTGGCTGCGACATGAAACAGTGCAAAACGCAGCATGGTCGCACCTCAATTTCCCAGTGAAATCTAGCACGTTTTGGCCAAAAAGACTACCTTTTGTTTTTGCGCCGTAGCCCTGCCAGCACCTAGGGTAACCTAGCAAACCTATACATTTTTGAAAACTAGACACCCAGGGGAATTCAGGATGGAGTGACTCGTCTGCCTACCCCCAGGTTTTGTTACCCAGAATCCCTTGCAAACCTAAACATTTGACAAACAAAACACATTTTCCTCACATTTCTGTGGCGGAAAGTTCTGGAATCTGCGTGGATCAACAAATTTCCACACACCCAGCGTGCCCCCAGGTCTCCCGAAAAAAATGGTACCTCACTTGCGTGGGTAGGCATAGTGGCTACGACATAAAACAGCGCAAAACGCAACATGGTCGCACCTCAATTTCCCAGTGAAATCATGCTCTTTTCGGACAAAAAGACTACCTTTTATTTTTGCGCCGTAGCTCTGCCAGCACCTAGGGAAACCTAGCAAACCTATACATTTTTGAAAACTAGACACCCAGGGGAATTTAGGATGGGGTGACTCGTCTGCCTACCCCCATGTTTTGTTACCCAGAATCCCTTGCAAACCTAAAAATTTGACAAAACAAACACATTTTCCTCACATTTCTGTGGTGGAAAGTTCTGGAATCTGCATGGATCAACAAATTTCCACCCACACAGCGTTTCCCCAGGTCTCCCGAAAAAAATTGGTACCACTACCTCACTTGCGTGGGTAGTCATAGTGGCTGCGACATGAAACAGCGCAAAACGCAACATGGTCACACCTCAATTTCCCAGTGAAATCTAGCACTTTTTGGACAAAAAGACTACCTTTTGTTTTTGCGCCGTAGCTCTGCCAGCACCTAGGGTAACCTAGCAAACCTATACATGTTTGAAAACTAGACACCCAGGGGAATTTAGGATGGGGTGACTCGTCTGCCTACCCCCAGGTTTTGTTACCCAGAATCCCTTGCAAACCTAAAGATTTGACAAACAAAACACATTTTCCTCACATTGCTGTGGTGGAAAGTTCTGGAACCTGCGTGGATCAACAAATTTCCACCCACCCAGCATGCCCCCAGGTCTCCCAAAAAAAATGGTACCTCACTTGCGTGGGTAGGCATAGTGGCTGCAACATGAAACATCGCAAAACGCAGCATGGTCGCTCCTCAATTTCCCAGTGAAATCTAGCACGTTTTGGCCAAAAAGACTACCTTTTGTTTTTGCGCTCTAGCTCTGCCAGCACCTAGGGAAACATAGCAAACCTATACATTTTTGAAAACTAGACACCCAGGGGAATTCAGGATGGGTGACTCGTCTGCCTACCCCCAGGTTTTGTTACCCAGAATCCCCTGCAAACCTAAATATTTGACAAAAAAACACATTTTCCTCACATTTCTGTGGTGGAAAGTTCTGGAATCTGCGTGGATCAACAAATTTCCACCCACCCGGCGTGCCCCCCGGTCTCCTGAAAAAAATGGTACCTCACTTGCGTGGGTAGGCATAGTTGCTGCGACATGAAACAGCGCAAAACGCAACATGGTCGCACCTCAATTTCCTAGTGAAATCTAGCACTTTTTTGACAAAAAGACAACCTTTAGTTTTTGCGCCGTAGCTCTGCCAGCACCTAGGGAACCCTAGCAAACCTATACATTTTTTAAATCTAGACACCCAGGGGAATTCAGGAAGGGGTTACTCGTCTGCCTACCCCCAGGTTTTGTTACCCAGAATCCCTTGCAAACCTAAAAATTTGACCAAAAAACACATTTTCCTCACATTTCTGTGGTGGAAAGTTCTGGAATCTGCGTGGATCAACAAATTTCCACCCACCAAGCGTGCCCCAAGGTCACCCGAAAAAAATGGTACCTCACTTGCGCGGGTAGGCATAGTGGCTGCGACATGAAACAGCGCAAAACGCAGCATGGTCGCACCTCAATTTCCCAGTGAAATCTAGCACGTTTTGGCCAAAAAGACTACCTTTTGTTTTTGCGCCGTAGCTCTGCCAGCACCTAGGGTAACCTAGCAAACCTATAGATGTTTGAAAACTAGACACCCATGGGAATTTAGGATGGGGTGACTCGTCTGCCTACCCCCAGGTTTTGTTACGCAGAATCCCTTGCAAACCTAAACATTTGACAAACAAAACACATTTTCCTCATATTTCTGTGGTGGAAAGTTCTGGAATCTGCGTGGATCAACACATTTCCACCCACCCAGCGTGCCCCCAGGTCTCCCAAAAAAAATGGTACCTCACTTGCGTGGGTAGGCATAGTGGCTGCGACATGAAACAGCGCAAAACGCAGCATGGTCGCACCTCAATTTGCCAGTGAAATCTAGCACGTTTTGGCCAAAAAGACTACCTTTGGTTTTTGCGCCCTAGCTCTGCCAGCACCTAGGGAAACATAGCAAACCTATACATTTTTGAAAACTAGACGCCCTGGGTAATTTAGGATGGGGTGACTCGTCTGCCTACCCCCAGGTTTTGTTACCCAGAATCCCTTGCAAACCTAAATATTTGACAAAAAAACAAATTTTCCTCACATTTCTGTGGTGGAAAGTTCTGGAATCTGCGTGGATCAACAAATTTCCACCCACCCAGCGTGCCCCCAAGTCTCCTGAAAAAAATGGTACCTCACTTGCGTGGGTAGGCATAGTGGCTGCGACATGAAACAGCGCAAAACGCAACATGGTCGCACCTCAATTTCCCAGTGAAATCTAGCACGTTTTGGCCAAAAAGACTACCTTTTGTTTTTGCGCTGTAGCTCTGCCAGCACCTAGGGTAACCTAGCAAACCTATACATTTTTAAAAACTAGACACCCAGGGGAATTCAGGATGGGGTGATTCGACTGCCTACCACCAGGTTTTGTTACCCAGAATTCCTTGCAAAGCTAAGAATTTGACAAAACAAAACATTTTCCTCACATTTCTGTGGTGGAAAGTTCTGGAATCTGCGTGGATCAACAAATTTCCACCCACCCATCGTTCCCCCAGGTCTCCCGATAAAAACTGTACCTCACTTGCATGGGTAGGGATAGTGGCTGCGACACGAAACTGCGCAAAACGCAACATGGTTGCACCTCAATTTCCTAGTGAAATCTAGCACTTTTTTGACAAAAAGACAACCTTTAGTTTTTGCGCCGTAGCTCTGCCAGCACCTAGGGTAACCTAGCAAACCTATACATGTTTGAAAACTAGACACCCAGGGGAATTCAGGATGGGGTGACTCGTCTGCCTACCCCCAGGTTTTGTTACCCAGAAACCCTTGCAAACCTAAAAATTTGACAAAAAAACACATTTTCCTCACATTTCTGTGGTGGAAAGTTCTGGAATCTGGGTGATCTGTGGTAAATAAATAATTAATTACCGGTACTATTTTTGAATACATTAATGAAAACAGATAGCTCAATAAATAAGAGGCAGGATCCGGGGTATCTGAGTTGAACAGGCTTTAATCAGGCATAAGGGAAGGGACAGGATCGGAACAGCCTAAAATAGAATGGCATGGAATGGCAGCTGCTATGCTTCATTAACAGTACATGGTATATATAGGAAAACATTATAATTGCATTACATACAGTAGGCGTAACAAGTGACAAACGTAAGATAAGAACACATGGGCGTGAAAAGAAGGCGTGCACAGGGCGTGCACGAAGACATGTGATGAGAACGTCACAGAAGTGTCATAAATGGGTGGATACATGGAGGGGGCTACCTGGGCACCTGGAACCTTTAACCTAGTGGTGCGCGCAAACGGGCCATGACGTGTATCTGGGGAGAGCTGGGGGCTCTGACTTCTGTGCTAGAAGAGGAGACTAAAGTCTGCGATGTCAGGACGACATGTACCTATAGCATATCTGGTATCTTGTGTTTGGAGTACATGTTGATAGAATCTAAAAGTTATCAGAGCAAAGGCTACTTGACACTAAGGCTGGTGCAGGGCATATATTCTTCATGTATTGCGTGTGCTATGAATCTTCCATGAATATTAATACAGTAATTCACTTGCATGGAGGCAGGAAGACTAGACTATAACTGGAGATGTTTATGCGGTTCGTTAGCTTAGGAATGTGAAGACGGAGAGCTGAACTGATAACTAGAGGCATAACATATTCTTGGCAGACAGGCAGGCAGAGCCAGGCCGGGCACCGCGCTGCGTGGCAGGAAGTAAGCGAAGGGTCAGGGATGCGGGAGGGGCTGCATCGCTCCTCGGAGTGGTTTCAGGAGACTGGAGCTTGAATCTGGGGTCTGGGCCCTTTGAGGCCTAGTAACGGGGACAATTCGATAAATTAACGTGCACAATGTAAAACATGGGCAACATAGGCCTAATACTCGTTGCTTTCACAGGAACTGGAAACTGGGATACTAACGTTGGACAAAACTATAATTGCGTCTTTAATCGATCATAGGGGGATATATGCATATTGCTCATGCACATATAACACAGGATGGGGAACACGTAGGCACATATGACAAGGCAAAATTCAATTTTCCTCATTCCCTCCTTGTGCCCTACGTTTCCATCAGGAAACATCAATATTCATGATACCATCTATCTGTTCATAGAGCATCATTTGCTCGTCTCGAATTGTCTTGGAACGGGACTTTGGACTAGGAATACAAGAGGTAGCACACAAGCCGCAAATCGCAGGGCCACATTGTAAACAGAGACAGCAACTGAATATGATCATTACTGCTATACCCAGGAATGACAATACTTTCCATCCCCAGGCAGATATTATACTCCAGAGCCAACCGGACCATGTCCAGGTGCCTGGATTCTGGTGTAACTGATGGGAAATTTTATGAAGTCTGGTTATAGCTGAATAGACAGACGGTGCGTTATTAGGAATGAAAATGCAGCAACTAGATCCGATGACTCTACAAGCTCCTACCCTATCGGCCAGTATGACGTCAAGGACGAGACGATTTTGGAGCACGACAAATCTCATAGCAGATTGTTCTTCAGTTAAGTTACCTAGAGCGTAAGTAGTCTCATTCACTACTGCTTCAAGGGTTCTGGTTAGCCTACGTATTAGCTTACTATTCTGGACAGGACCTATAAAGAAAAAGAAACCTTTATTGAAATCTTGATACTGTTCTAAGGCAGTTTCAGTTTGATCGACAATTGGGGACTCGATCTCCCTTCTATGTCTGACGTGTACTAGATGTGTATTTCTGTGATAATCGGATGGGGCTAGGAAAACTGGTGGCAGTAGGAAGGCAATGTAACATGTTCCATCCCAATCGAGGGGCAGACGAACATATGCGGTCTGACCACATACAAAATAAGAATGACGTGAGGCTTTGAAAGTAGATTTCCCACTGTCACTATACTCGACCACAGTAGTACAATCACTGTGTCCTACGTGTACGGAACAATTCTTTCTGACACATAGTTCGCCTTTCACTGGTAGAACTGTAATAGCAGGCAAATCTGGAGTAGTCTCGGACTGAACATTCAAAACCATGAAATTCGAGGAATAATTACCTAGATCATATACTTCATTTTCTAGATCTAACCCTGTTCTATGGGAAAGACCTTCCTTGTCTGGGAAACATGTTCTATTCAGAAGGGACATATCAGTTGAAGATGACGTTAACGTGGACCATGCTCCACACGAACCATTGTGTGAAAACGGATAGGGAAAGAGTGGCAGAACTCCCTTCGGTGTCTGGAAAGGGGGGAGTCGACCACACACCCAACAATTTGTGGCATTGCTAGTCTGGTGTGAATAGTGTAACATACGGATAAAAGTATTATTTCGCATGGCAAGACGATAGGATAACTCGTGAGGAGGCAGTTCACTAAATGTGTGCTCTACTGTAACATTAGAGGGAAAATGTACATGAGAAACAATAGGAGGAAAATATATATGTAAAACATAACTTATGCCTGTAATCGTAAGACTCAGAAATAATAAAATTAAAAGAGTAACAATGCATCGACTTCGAAGATTCTTTTGATAACGTATTCTCTTAGAGTTTTGACTAACTCTCTCACTGTGTTGGTCTATCTCATACATGTCAGGAACCTGTCTAACCGTTTCACCCGAGAGGGACTTAGACAATTAAACTGGCTGACTTACTAGACCTTAATTTTTCCTTATACTCCTGCTGCGGAGTTTTCTCTAACAGGGGAAGTTTAGAGTCAGTATCTGGTCAGTCCTTGAGAACGGGGCAGTCTTTGAAAAAAGTTTTTGGAGAGAGTCCATGAAATCACTTCACATGACTGGAGTGCAACCACCCCTTGCGACCTTCGACCTTGATTGCAGTCCTTGTTGTTAGCAGGACGAGTCTTGGCTCTTTCCATCGGGGCTCCAGCGGACTTGAACGATCAAAATTTTGAATCAAAACGAGGTCGCCTGGTATGACCTCGTGCGGTTTCACTTGAGTGTTGTCGGGAAAAGCAGCGGCAACCTGTGAACGACAAGAGAGTAGTGCAGACATCAAGGAAGCCAGGTAATCTGTCAGCATATTACTGTCAACATCAGTTATTGTACGTGGTCTAGGTGTACCCCACATGTTTGGGGGACGACCAAAAATTACCTCATAAGGGGACAGACCTGAACGGGAGTGAGCGACCATTCTCATGTAAAAAAGGGCGACTGGCAGTGCTACCAACCAATCTACGCCTTTCTCTGCGCATACTTTGGCAATGCGGATTTTCAGGGTCTGATTATGTCTCTCTACGAGACCAGCTGCTTCAGGATGTCGTACACAGTGGAACTTCCACTGGTACCCTAACAGAAGGGATACTTGTTTCATAAGTTCGGATGAGAATGGCTGGCCGTTATCTGAATACACGACCCTAGGTAAACCATAGCGGGGGAAATACTCACGAACCAACTGCCTGGCAGTGGTCGCGGCAGTGTAATCTGGGACTGGATAAGCTTCTGTCCATCTGGACAAAGCGCATACAACTACAAGGACATACTTGAAACCTCGACATCGATCCATCTGAATATAATCCATCTGGAGGACTTCAAAAGGGTGGTCAGGAGGATGGAATCCACCTTGTTCCACCGGGACACCTTTACCTGGATTGAACTGACAACAGATCATGCAGGTACGCACTTTCTGTTTGGCTGCGGCTCGTAAATGCTTGTTAAACCAAAGATTCTGAATACTGTCTAACATGGCTTTTTCTCCTAAGTGTGCTGGACTATGTGCGGTGTTAATAATGACTTGAACCATAGAGTCGGGGAGAAACCATGTGGCTTTTCCCTTCGTCAACCATCCTTGATCTGTCTGGACCCCTCCTTGTTCAGACCATTTCTTGATTTCATCTGGGGTAGCATGTGACTGTATATCTAGTACGTCTTGTGTAGGGTCCTTAACTGTCATACAAGTCGTCTGATCTGGAACGTCTGTCTGTGTCATGTTAACTGGAATGTCTGGAGTCTGAGCTGTAAGCTTGGCTGTTCGATCTGCCAGATCGTTACCCTGGGAAATGATGTCAGTAACTTTCGTATGTGCCTTGCACTTCATGATAGCGATAGCTGTCGGTAAATGTATTGCATCTAACAGAGCTTGAATGAGGGGGCCATGCTGAATCTTGGTTCCATGAGAAGTCATGAAACCTCTCTCTTGCCAGAGCACTCCAAAGTCGTGTACGACTCCGAATGCATAACGTGAATCTGTGTATATGTTTACTTTCAGGTTCTTGGCTCGTATGCAGGCTTGGGTCAGAGCGACGAGCTCTGCTGCTTGAGCGGACAGGGTGTCAATACGATGTGTTTCTATAACTTCAGTTTCAGTAGTCACTGCATACGCGGCTACTAGTTCTCCTGTACTTGTTCTCATACATGAACCATCCACATAAAGTGTCAGGTCGGGATCAGGTAATGCAATGTCTGTCAAGTCTTGTCTTGGCTTTGTCATGGTATTAACAACTTCCACACAGTCATGTGTGGCAGGATTTGAAGTAACTGAGGGTAACAGTGTAGCTGGATTTAAAATGTTGCAGCGTCTGATTTCTATGTGTGGCTGAAACAGTGTCAGTTCATATCCTGTTAAACGTGCAATTGTCAAGTGCTGAGTCTGTGTTCGGTTTAAAAGAACTTCCACGGAGTGTGGAACTTGTACTGTCAGGGAGTGTCCTAACACTATGGAATCACTCTGTCTGATAGCTAGAGCTGTGGCTGCAACTGACTTGAGGCACGCAGGCAGAGCCTGGGCCACCGGATCTAATGTGCTAGAAAAATAAGCACAGGGCTTGTATTGTCCTGCTTGATCTTGTGTGAGAACAGATAATGCAGTACCATCACGTTCAGTAACAAAAAGTGTAAAAGGCTTACTGTAGTTTGGTGTCGCTAGAACAGGTGCTTGGCATAAAGCTTTCTTTAATTCATTGAAAACAAGTGTATGTTCTTGGGTCCAAGGGAGGACAGTCAATGTGGCTGTCTCCTGTGTCGTTAACTGTATCAGTGGTTTGGCTAGATATGCATACTGAGGAATCCATTGTCTGCAGTAAGAAGTGAGGCCGATAAAAGCTCGTACCTCCTTCTGAGTCTTGGGCTGTGGAAGATGTGCTATTAACTGGATACGGTCTGGTGTCAACTGCCTACCCCTCTTGGACAGTAAGTGTCCAAGGTAGACCACTTGCTGGACACAGAATTGCAGTTTCGAAGGGGACACCTTGTGCCCCATCTCGGCCAGGAAATACAAGACTGTAAGTGACGCACGTTCGCAGTCACGTTCAGAACGGGCTGTGATCAATAGATCATCGACATATTGGAGCAGGGCAGTGTCAGTTGGCATATGAATATTGTCTAGTTGTCTTTTAAGTGCTTGACTGTAAATGCTAGGACTTTCTGTGAAACCTTGAGGAGCTCGTGTGAATTTATAGCTCCTTCCATTTAAACAGAATCCGAAAAGAAACTGGCTGTCTGGATGAATGGGGACACTAAAGAACGCGTACTTGAGATCAATAACAGTAAAGAACTCTGCTTCGGAATCAATAGCAGTCAATAGGGAAGAAATATCTGGAACCACTGGGTACTGGGGTATGATACAGTTATTAAGTTCTCGAAGGTCAATCACTAGCCGATAAACTGGAGGTGCATTGGGATCTGTACGGTTTAGAATCGGGATGATAGGGGAATTACATACATTGGAGTCAGTTTCTACAACTACTCCTTGAGCAATGAGCTCGTCAATAATTTTGGATAAGGCTGCTACAGCCTCAGGTGGCAATTTGTACTGTCGGATTCGTGGTAATACAACCCCTTGTTTCAGAGTAACACGATAGGGTGTAATGTGCATACAACCTACATCTGTTGGACCTTGCGCCCATAAATGCTGTGGTAAATTCAATAAACCTGGAACTCGGGCATTATCTTCAGTCTCTAATGCGGTCCAATCTATCTTTTTCTCTCCCACCTCCCACTCTTTTTCTTTGAGTTTTTCATATATGCCCGCAGGCAACAGGACCTTTAACATCTTGATTATATCTGGATACGTGTATTCTCCCATACGGAGCATGTCTTTTAATTCACGGTGGAACCCTGCTGGATCTTTATCGTGACAGGGTATTAACTTTTTCATTTCTAGAAGTTCTATTTTCGTGATAGGGGTGTAAACAAATACTCGTTCTAGATCACCCCCCTCTCCCTTAACTGGATGTACTTCTCGCAACGGATTCTGTCTGTCTATGTAGAATGATTTTCTTACTGGGGGTGGAACAGGAACAAAATGTGGATTCAGGAACGTTCTGTATTTGTGGCGCTGTTCTAAAATGACACTAATTAAATCGGTACCTAGACCTTTCCATCTGTTTAGGAGTAACTCGTTCAGTACATCATGTAAAGGACCTGGATCAGAATGCTGATCCTCATACAGTGTAATGAGGTGCTGGATCATATACATACCCACCAGACGCTGCTCGGCTGGGGGCAGTTTCAGAAACGTTTGGGCCACTATTTCGTCTGGAAATGTGGCAGAATCACTAGTCCATCGAACTGCTGATCGGGCTAGTTCTTGTTCATGCATGGTACTAAGCTCACTATAACCTATTCGTAGTTTCAGAATTTTATCGGTGGCCTGGAATACTTGTTCAAGAGAACACTGTTCTGGTACGGGGGGAGGAAAAACTTTCTTGTAATCTAGACGTGAATGTCTGTCGGAAAATCTAGTTCTACCTACATACGCTATTCTGGTGGGATTCTCGCTGTCTACCTCTTCACTTGAAGAGTCATTCTCTTTCTCGGTTGCTCTTTTTGCTTCCTCCTTCTGGTGTATACTTATAATTTCCTTACGAATTTTCCTGTACATATTTTCTATACTACCTTGTGTCTTGTGTTTTCCCTCGGCTATATTGTCACTCCACCTAGTCAGGCCTTTCATCTCGTCTTTGTCTTTATCAGGATAATCTTGTTCTCTTATTAAACAGTTAATCAAGAACTGTAAAATCATATTTTGAATCTCGGCTTTTCTGTGTGCCATAGCTTCGTGAATACTTCCTGGATTCTCTCCTGTACGGATAAAATGATATATCCTGTCTAGATGTTCCTTCATGTCAGGCAGGGTGACCAAAAAGTTGGCAACCCGTCTTAAAGGTGCTGAATATAGTATCATGTGATCTTCGCCTGGAACTGAATCATATATGCAGTCAGTAAGATGTCGCTTGAGGTCTGCGTATGTAGCCACTTTTGGCGTACGCTGCGTCTCTCAGCGTCATTCGTTTTACTTGAGGCGGGGTGATAGGAGCACCTCCCCCCGCTCCTCCGGAACTGGAATCGTCAGTTAATACTGTACGTGCTGGTAGAGTGACTGGCAAAACGGGCACAGCTAATGTGGGCTGGTCCGGGGGTACTGGCACATTAACGTGGTCCCCGGGACCAGTGGCTGGAGGAACAGGAATTACATTATTAACAGGGTGCTGAAGGTGAACAGGCGGAATACGATTTGCATATTCTGGGACTGTATCGTCCAAATAGGATGAAAGAAAAATTTCAGCTGCAGTCGGTTTATGACGTAGCTTAATCGGGACCAATGGTGGCGGTAAATTACAGGGTGTTTCCGGGGTTGCCTTCGGCAAGCCCTCGGCAAGAAGAGGATACATACCTTTAATAAGGGCATTTCTCTGTCTATCGGACTGTTCTGCTCTAACTCGTTCACCTTCTTCTAGAAGTTCCCTTTCTTGGGCTTTTTCTGAGGATTCCCTACTTAACTCTGCTTTTCTGAATTCTTTTTCGGTTCTTCTATGAGATTCTTTGCGCCACAACTCGATGGCATCTTTCTGAGACTGTCTAGCTTTCTTTTTCCATAATGCTTCTTCTACTCGCATGATGCACTCGGCATCCCATGTACCTGATACAGGCCATCTATATTTCTCTTCAAGATGTTTGGTGTAATCCACCCATACGTCTAGATATAATATGGCATCTAAGCCATGCTTGTGATACATAAAATGTCCAGGACTGTCCCTAGGAGGGACAGGAACTGATTCTTCGAGTAACCCTTTTCTGGTTTTTATCTGACGTAACTTCGAAAACAGAGGCATGTCTGAATTGTACTTGAACTAAACACAACACACAATAATCACAGTAAAGAAATGGCAAACAAAACACTCATACCACGACATAAAAAATACATTAATAACAGTTTGAACAGAATACTACCTGATACTCTAAAAACATAACACTTGAATTTCTCGAGAACGGACTTACTAGAATTACTTGATGCACTGCTAAAACAGTACAGAACATACCGGTCTCATAAAGAGACACGTCATACCGTATCCACCTAGATGGACACGTCGGACTGGATCTGTGTACCCAAACCCATCGGACCAGGGACAAACTAATGAACCTGTCTAGATACTTCCCCCGCAACGGTACTCACCGGGAAGCAGAAACTGAAGGCCTCGGACTGGACTGGACTGCTACGACGTCTGGTTGCTACGCATGCGCTTCGAACTTCGGTGCTTCGGTTACAGGTGGGCCTCCGGATACCTCGGACCTTGCTCTCTCGGCTTGGGCTCTGGTCGGGACGAACCGCATTCCTCACCGCCTCGTCTGGATGCCGGACCGCAGTCTCCGTCCCCTCCGTGGGCCTGAGGGAGACTTGATGAAGCAGAAATATCTGCACGTGCACGGTAGAGTTCCGTCACGGCTGGAGAAGGGTCAGGGGGTCTACGTTACATCGCCGGCGCGTGGGGAAGGGGCTCGTCCCTATTCGGGCGCCATTATGTGGTAAATAAATAATTAATTACCGGTACTATTTTTGAATACATTAATGAAAACAGATAGCTCAATAAATAAGAGGCAGGATCCGGGGTATCTGAGTTGAACAGGCTTTAATCAGGCATAAGGGAAGGGACAGGATCGGAATAGCCTGAAATAGAATGGCATGGAATGGCAGCTGCTATGCTTCATTAACAGTACATGGTATATATAGGAAAACATTATAATTGCATTACATACAGTAGGCGTAACAAGTGACAAACGTAAGATAAGAACACATGGGCGTGAAAAGAAGGCGTGCACAGGGCGTGCACGAAGACATGTGATGAGAACGTCACAGAAGTGTCATAAATGGGTGGATACATGGAGGGGGCTACCTGGGCAGCTGGAACCTTTAACCTAGTGGTGCGCGCAAACGGGCCATGACGTGTATCTGGGGAGAGCTGGGGGCTCTGACTTCTGTGCTAGAAGAGGAGACTAAAGTCTGCGATGTCAGGACGACATGTACCTATAGCATATCTGGTATCTTGTGTTTGGAGTACATGTTGATAGAATCTAAAAGTTATCAGAGCAAAGGCTACTTGACACTAAGGCTGGTGCAGGGCATATATTCTTCATGTATTGCGTGTGCTATGAATCTTCCATGAATATTAATACAGTAATTCACTTGCATGGAGGCAGGAAGACTAGACTATAACTGGAGATGTTTATGCGGTTCGTTAGCTTAGGAATGTGAAGACGGAGAGCTGAACTGATAACTAGAGGCATAACATATTCTTGGCAGACAGGCAGGCAGAGCCAGGCCGGGCACCGCGCTGCGCGGCAGGAAGTAAGTGAAGGGTCAGGGATGCGGGAGGGGCTGCATCGCTCCTCGGAGTGGTTTCAGGAGACTGGAGCTTGAATCTGGGGTCCGGGCCCTTTGAGGCCTAGTAACGGGGACAATTCGATAAATTAACGTGCACAATGTAAAACGTGGGCAACATAGGCCTAATACTCGTTGCTTTCACAGGAACTGGAAACTGGCATACTAACGTTGGACACAACTATAATTGCGTCTTTAATCGATCATAGGGGGATATATGCATATTGCTCATGCACATATAACACAGGATGGGGAACACGTAGGCACATATGACAAGGCAAAATTCAATTTTCCTCAGATCAACAAATTTCCACCCACCCAGCGTGCCCCGAGGTCTCCTGAAAAAAATGGTACCTCACTTGCGTGGGTAGGCATAGTGGCTGCGACATGAAACAGCGCAAAACGCAGCATGGTCGCACCTCAATTTCCCAGTGAAATCTAGCGCGTTTTGGCCAAAAAGACTACCTTTTGTTTTTGTGCCGTAGCTCTGCCAGCACCTAGGGTAACCTAGCAAACCTATACATTTTTGAAAACTAGACACCCAGGGGAATTCAGGATGGGGTGACTCGTCTGCCTACCCCCAGGTTTTGTTACCCAGAATCCCTTGCAAACCTAAAAATTTGACCAAAAAACACATTTTCCTCACATTTCTGTGGTGGAAAGTTCTGGAATCTGCGTGGATCAACAAATTTCCACACACCCAGCAACCCCCAGGTCTCCCGAAAAAAATGGTACCTCACTTGCGTGGGTAGTCATAGTGGCTGCGACATGAAACAGCGCAAAACGCAGCATGGTCGCAACTCAATTTCCCAGTGAAATCTAGCACGTTTTGGCCAAAAAGACTACCTTTTGTTTTTGCGCCCTAGCTCTGCCAGCACCTAGGGAAACCTAGCAAACCTATACATTTTTGAAAACTAGACACCCAGGGGAATTCAGGATGGGGTGACTCGTCTGCCTACCCCCAGGTTTTGTTACCCAGAATCCCTTGCAAACCTAAATATCTGACAAAAAAACACATTTTCCTCACATTTCTGTGGTGGAAAGTTCTGGAATCTGGGTGGATCAACAAATTTCCACCCACCCACCGTGCCCCCAGGTCTCCCGAAAAAAATGGTACCTCACTTGCGTGGGTAGGTATAGTGGCTGCGACATGAAACAGCGCAAATCGCAACATGGTCGCACCTCAATTTCCCAGTGAAATCATGCACTTTTCGGACAAAAAGACTACCTTTTGTTTTTGCGCCCTAGTTCTGCCAGCACCTAGGGAAACCTAGCAAACCTATACATTTTTGAAAACTAGACACCCAGGGGAATTCAGGATGGGGTGACTCGTCTGCCTACCCCCAGGTTTTGTTACCCAGAATCCCTTGCAAACCTGAAAATTTGACAAAAGAAACACATTTTCCTCACATTTCTGTGGTGGAAAGTTCTGGAATCTGCATGGATCAACACATTTCCACCCACCCAGCGTTTCCCCAGGTCTCCCGAAAAAAATGGTACCTCACTTGCATGTGTAGTCATAGTGGCTGCGACATGAACCAGCACAAAACGCAACATGGTGGCACCTCAATTTCCCAGTGAAATCTAGCACTTTTTGGACAAAAAGACTACCTTTTGTTTTTGCGCCGTAGCTCTGCCAGCACCTAAGGTAACCTAGCAAACCTATACATTTTTGAAAACTAGACACCCAGGGGATTTCAGGATGGGGTGACTCCTCTGCCTACCCCCAGCTTTTGTTACCCAGAATCCCTTGCAAACCTAAACATTTGACAAAAAAAACACATTTTCCTCACATTTCTGTGGTGGAAAGTTCTGGAATCTGCGTGGATCAACAAATTTCCACCCACCCAGCGTGCCCCCAGGTCTCCCGAAAAAAAGGTACCTCACTTGCGTGGGTAGGCATAGTGGCTGCGCCATGAAACAGCGCAAAACGCAACATGGTGGCACCTCAATTTACCAGTGAAATCTAGCACGTTTTGGCCAAAAAGACTACCTTTTGTTTTTGCGCCGTAGCTCTGCCAGCACCTAGAGTAACCTAGCAAACCTATACATGTTTGAAAACTACACACCCAGGGGAATTCAGGATGGGGTGACTCGTCTGCCTACCCCCAGGTTTTGTTACCCAGAATCCCTTGCAAACCTAAAAATTTGACAAACAAAACACATTTTCCTCACATTTCTGTGGCGGAAAGTTCTGGAATCTGCAAGGATCAACAAATTTCCACCCACCCAGCGTTCCCCCAGGTCTCCCGAAAAAAAAGGTACCTCACTTGCGTGGGTAGGCATAGTGGCTGCGACATGAAACAGCGCAAAACGCAACATGGTCGCACCTCAATTTCCCAGTGAAATCTAGCATGTTTTGGCCAAAAAGAATACCTTTTGTTTTTGCGCCGTAGCTCTGCCAGCACCTAGGGAAACCTAGCAAACCTATACATTTTTGAGAACTAGACACCCAGGGGAATTTAGGATGGAGTGACTCGTCTGCCTACCCCCAGGTTTTGTTACCCAGAATCCCTTGCAAACCTAAAGATTTGACAAAATAAACACATTTTCCTCACATTTCTGTGGTGGAAAGTCCTGGAACCTGCGTGGATCAACAAATTTCCACCCACCCAGCGTTCCCCCAGGTCTCCCAAAAAAAATGGTACCTCACTTGCGTGGGTAGGCATAGTGGCTGCGACATGAAACAGCGCAAAACGCAACATGGTCGCACCTCAATTTCCCAGTGAAATCTAGCACGTTTTGGCCAAAAAGACTACCTTTTGTTTTTGCGCCGTAGCTCTGCCAGCACCTAGGGAAACCTAGCAAACCTATACATTTTTAAAACCTAGACACCCAGGGGAATTCAGGATGGGGAGACTCGTCTGCCTACCCCCAGGTTTTGTTACCCAGAATACCTTGCAAACCTAACAATTTGACAAAAAAAACACATTTTCCTCACATTTCTGTGGTGGAAAGTTCTGGAATCTGCGTGGATCAACAAATTTCCACCCACCCAGCGTTCCCCCAGGTCTCCCGAAAAAAATGGTACCTCACTTGCGTGGATAGGCATAGTGGCTGCGACATGAAACAGCGCAAAACGCAACATGGTTGCACCTCAATTTCCCAATGAAATCTAGCACGTTTTGGCCAAAAAGACTACCTTTTGTTTTTGCGCCGTACCTCTGCCAGCACCTAGGGAAACCTAGCAAACCTATACATTCTTGAAAACTAGACACCCAGGGAAACTCAGGATGGGGTGACTCATCTTCCTACCCCCAGGTTTTGTTACCCAGAATCCCTTGTAAACATAAAAATTTGACCAAAAAAACACATTTTCCTCACATTTCTGTGGTGGAAAGTTCTGGAATCTGCGTAGATCAACAAATTTCCACCCACCCAGTGTTCCCCCAGGTCTCCCGAGAAAAATGGTACCTCACTTGCGTGGGTAGGCATAGTGGCTGTGGTATGAAACAGCGCAAAACGCAACATGGTCGCACCTCAATTTCCCAGTGAAATCTAGCACGTTTTGGCCAAAAAGACTACCTTTTGTTTTTGCGCCGTAGCTCTGCCAGCACCAAGGGAAACCTAGCAAACATATACATTTTTGAAAACTAGACACCCAGGGAAATTTAGGATGGGGTGACTCGTCTGCCTACCCCCAGGTTTTGTTACCCAGAATCCCTTGCAAACCTAAAAATTTGACCAAAAAAAACACATTTTCCTCACATTTCTGTGGTGGAAAGTTCTGTAATCTGCGGGGATCAACAAATTTCCACCCACCCAGCGTTCCCCCAGGTCTCCCGAAAAAAAAGGTACCTCACTTGCGTGGGTAGGCATAGTGGCTGCGACATGAAACAGCGCAAAACGCAACATGGTCGCACCTCAATTTCCCAGTGAAATCTAGCACGTTTTGGCCAAAAATACTACCTTTTGTTTTTGCGCCGTAGCTCTGCCAGCACCTAGGGTAACCTAGCAAAACTATACATGTTTTAAAACTAGACACCCAGGGGAATTTAGGATGGGGTGACTCGTCTGCCTAACCCCAGGTTTTGTTACCCAGAATCCCTTGCAAACCTAATAATTTGACCAAAAAAACAAATTTTCCTCACATTTCTGTGGTGGAAAGTTTTGGAATCTGCGTGGATCAACAAATTTCCACACACCCAGCGTGCCCCCAGGTCTCCCGAAAAAAATGGTACCTCACTTGCGTGGGTAGGCATAGTGGCTGCGACATGAAACAGCGCAAAACGCAGCATGGTCGCAACTCAATTTCCCAGTGAAATCTAGCACGTTTTGGCCAAAAAGACTACCTTTTGTTTTTGCGCCCTAGCTCTGCCAGCACCTAGGGAAACCTAGCAAACCTATACATTTTTGAAAACTAGACACCCAGGGGAATTCAGGATGGGGTGACTCGTCTGCCTACCCCCAGGTTTTGTTACCCAGAATCCCTTGCAAACCTAAATATCTAACAAAAAAACAAATTTTCCTCACATTTCTGTGGTGGAAAGTTCTGGAATCTGCGTGGATCAACAAATTTCCACCCACCCAGCGTGCCCCCAGGTCTCCTGAAAAAAATGGTACCTCACTTGCGTGGGTAGGCATAGTGGCTGCAACATGAAACAGCGCAAAACGCAACATGGTCGCACCTCAATTTCCCAGTGAAATCTAGCACTTTCTGGACAAAAAGACTACCTTTAGTTTTTGTGCCATAGCTCTGCCTGCCAGCACCTAGGGTAACCTAGCAAACCTATACATTTTTGAAAACTAGACACCCAGGGGAATTCAGGATGGGGTGACTCGTCTGCCTACCCCCAGGTTTTGTTACCCAGAATCCCTTGCAAACCTAAAAATTTGACAAAAAAACACATTTTCCTCACATTTCTGTGGTGGAAAGTTCTGTAATCTGCGTGGATCAACAAATTTCCACCCACCCAGCGTTCCCCCAGGTCTCCCGAAAAAAAGGTACCTCACTTGCGTGGGTAGGCATAGTGGCTGTGGTATGAAACAGCGCAAAACGCAACATGGTCGCACCTCAATTTCCCAGTGAAATCTAGCACGTTTTGGCCAAAAAGACTACCTTTTGTTTTTGCGCCGTAGCTCTGCCAGCACCTAGGGAAACCTAGCAAAAATATACATGTTTGAAAACTACACACCCAGGGGAATTCAGGATGGGGTGAGTCGTCTGCCTACCCCCAGGTTTTGTTACCCAGAATCCCTTGCAAACCTAAAAATTTGACAAACAAAACACATTTTCCTCACATTTCTGTGGCGGAAAGTTCTGGAATCTGCAAGGATCAACAAATTTCCACCCACCCAGCGTTCCCCCAGGTCTCCCGAAAAAAAAGGTACCTCACTTGCGTGGGTAGGCATAGTGGCTGCGACATGAAACAGCGCAAAACGCAACATGGTCGCACCTCAATTTCCCAGTGAAATCTAGCATGTTTTGGCCAAAAAGACTACCTTTTGTTTTTGCGCCGTAGCTCTGCCAGCACCTAGGGAAACCTAGCAAACCTATACATTTTTGAGAACTAGACACCCAGGGGAATTTAGGATGGAGTGACTCGTCTGCCTACCCCCAGGTTTTGTTACCCAGAATCCCTTGCAAACCTAAAGATTTGACAAAATAAACACATTTTCCTCACATTTCTGTGGTGGAAAGTCCTGGAACCTGCGTGGATCAACAAATTTCCACCCACCCAGCGTTCCCCCAGGTCTCCCAAAAAAAATGGTACCTCACTTGCGTGGGTAGGCATAGTGGCTGCGACATGAAACAGCGCAAAACGCAACATGGTCGCACCTCAATTTCCCAGTGAAATCTAGCACGTTTTGGCCAAAAAGACTACCTTTTGTTTTTGCGCCGTAGCTCTGCCAGCACCTAGGGAAACCTAGCAAACCTATACATTTTTAAAACCTAGACACCCAGGGGAATTCAGGATGGGGAGACTCGTCTGCCTACCCCCAGGTTTTGTTACCCAGAATACCTTGCAAACCTAACAATTTGACAAAAAAAACACATTTTCCTCACATTTCTGTGGTGGAAAGTTCTGGAATCTGCGTGGATCAACAAATTTCCACCCACCCAGCGTTCCCCCAGGTCTCCCGAAAAAAATGGTACCTCACTTGCGTGGATAGGCATAGTGGCTGCGACATGAAACAGCGCAAAACGCAACATGGTTGCACCTCAATTTCCCAATGAAATCTAGCACGTTTTGGCCAAAAAGACTACCTTTTGTTTTTGCGCCGTACCTCTGCCAGCACCTAGGGAAACCTAGCAAACCTATACATTCTTGAAAACTAGACACCCAGGGAAACTCAGGATGGGGTGACTCATCTTCCTACCCCCAGGTTTTGTTACCCAGAATCCCTTGTAAACATACAAATTTGACCAAAAAAACACATTTTCCTCACATTTCTGTGGTGGAAAGTTCTGGAATCTGCGTAGATCAACAAATTTCCACCCACCCAGTGTTCCCCCAGGTCTCCCGAGAAAAATGGTACCTCACTTGCGTGGGTAGGCATAGTGGCTGTGGTATGAAACAGCGCAAAACGCAACATGGTCGCACCTCAATTTCCCAGTGAAATCTAGCACGTTTTGGCCAAAAAGACTACCTTTTGTTTTTGCGCCGTAGCTCTGCCAGCACCAAGGGAAACCTAGCAAACATATACATTTTTGAAAACTAGACACCCAGGGAAATTTAGGATGGGGTGACTCGTCTGCCTACCCCCAGGTTTTGTTACCCAGAATCCCTTGCAAACCTAAAAATTTGACCAAAAAAAACACATTTTCCTCACATTTCTGTGGTGGAGAGTTCTGTAATCTGCGGGGATCAACAAATTTCCACCCACCCAGCGTTCCCCCAGGTCTCCCGAAAAAAAAGGTACCTCACTTGCGTGGGTAGGCATAGTGGCTGCGACATGAAACAGCGCAAAACGCAACATGGTCGCACCTCAATTTCCCAGTGAAATCTAGCACGTTTTGGCCAAAAATACTACCTTTTGTTTTTGCGCCGTAGCTCTGCCAGCACCTAGGGTAACCTAGCAAACCTATACATGTTTTAAAACTAGACACCCAGGGGAATTTAGGATGGGGTGACTCGTCTGCCTAACCCCAGGTTTTGTTACCCAGAATCCCTTGCAAACCTAATAATTTGACCAAAAAAACAAATTTTCCTCACATTTCTGTGGTGGAAAGTTTTGGAATCTGCGTGGATCAACAAATTTCCACACACCCAGCGTGCCCCCAGGTCTCCCGAAAAAAATGGTACCTCACTTGCGTGGGTAGGCATAGTGGCTGCGACATGAAACAGCGCAAAACGCAGCATGGTCGCAACTCAATTTCCCAGTGAAATCTAGCACGTTTTGGCCAAAAAGACTACCTTTTGTTTTTGCGCCCTAGCTCTGCCAGCACCTAGGGAAACCTAGCAAACCTATACATTTTTGAAAACTAGACACCCAGGGGAATTCAGGATGGGGTGACTCGTCTGCCTACCCCCAGGTTTTGTTACCCAGAATCCCTTGCAAACCTAAATATCTAACAAAAAAACAAATTTTCCTCACATTTCTGTGGTGGAAAGTTCTGGAATCTGCGTGGATCAACAAATTTCCACCCACCCAGCGTGCCCCCAGGTCTCCTGAAAAAAATGGTACCTCACTTGCGTGGGTAGGCATAGTGGCTGCAACATGAAACAGCGCAAAACGCAACATGGTCGCACCTCAATTTCCCAGTGAAATCTAGCACTTTCTGGACAAAAAGACTACCTTTAGTTTTTGTGCCATAGCTCTGCCTGCCAGCACCTAGGGTAACCTAGCAAACCTATACATTTTTGAAAACTAGACACCCAGGGGAATTCAGGATGGGGTGACTCGTCTGCCTACCCCCAGGTTTTGTTACCCAGAATCCCTTGCAAACCTAAAAATTTGACAAAAAAACACATTTTCCTCACATTTCTGTGGTGGAAAGTTCTGTAATCTGCGTGGATCAACAAATTTCCACCCACCCAGCGTTCCCCCAGGTCTCCCGAAAAAAAGGTACCTCACTTGCGTGGGTAGGCATAGTGGCTGTGGTATGAAACAGCGCAAAACGCAACATGGTCGCACCTCAATTTCCCAGTGAAATCTAGCACGTTTTGGCCAAAAAGACTACCTTTTGTTTTTGCGCCGTAGCTCTGCCAGCACCTAGGGAAACCTAGCAAAAATATACATTTTTGAAAACTAGACACCCAGGAAAATTTAGGATGGGGTGACTCGTCTGCCTACCCCCAGGTTTTGTTACCCAGAATCCCTTGCAAACCTAAAAATTTGACCAAAAAAACACATTTTCCTCACATTTCTGTGGTGGAAAGTTCTGGAATCTGAGTGGATCAACACATTTCCACCCACCCAGCGTTCCCCTAGGTCTCCCGAAAAAAATGGTACCTCACTTGCGAGGGTAGGCATAGTGGCTGCGACATGAAACAGCGCAAAACGCAACATGGTCGCACCTCAATTTCCCAGTGAAAACTAGCACGTTTTGGCCAAAAAGAATACCTTTTTGTTTTTGCGCCGTAGCTCTGTCAGCACCTAGGGAAACCTAGCAAACCTATACATTTTTTAAAACTAGACACCCAGTGAAATTTAGGATTGGGTGACTCGTCTGCCTACCCCCAGGTTTTGTTACCCAGAATCCCTTGCAAACCTAAAAATTTGACAAAAAAACACATTTTCCTCACATTTCTGTGGTGGAAAGTTCTGTAATCTGCGTGGATCAACAAATTTCCACCCACCCAGCGTTCCCCCAGGTCTCCCGAAAAAAAAGGTACCCCACTTGCGTGGGTAGGCATAGTGGCTGCGACATGAAACAGCGCAAAACGCAACATGGTCGCACCTCAATTTCCCAGTGAAATCTAGCACTTTTTGGACAAAAAGACTACCTTTTGTTTTTGCGCCGTAGCTCTGCCAGCACCTAGGGTAACCTAGCAAACCTATACATGTTTGAAAACTAGACACCCAGGGGAATTCAGGATGGGGTGGCTCGTCTGCCTACCCCCAGGTTTTGTTACCCAGAATCCCTTGCAAACCTAAAAATTTGACAAAGAAAACACATTTTCCTCACATTTCTGTGGTGGAAAGTTCTGGAATCCGGGTGGATCAACAAATGTCCACCCACCCAGCGTGCCCCCAGGTCTCCGGAAAAAAATGGTACCTCACTTGCGTGGGTAGGCATAGTGGCTGCGACATGAAACAGCGCAAAACGCAGCATGGTCGCACCTCAATTTCCCAGTGAAATCTAGCACGTTTTGGCCAAAAAGACTACCTTTTGTTTTTGCGCCGTAGCCCTGCCAGCACCTAGGGTAACCTAGCAAACCTATACATTTTTGAAAACTAGACACCCAGGGGAATTCAGGATGGAGTGACTCGTCTGCCTACCCCCAGGTTTTGTTACCCAGAATCCCTTGCAAACCTAAACATTTGACAAACAAAACACATTTTCCTCACATTTCTGTGGCGGAAAGTTCTGGAATCTGCGTGGATCAACAAATTTCCACACACCCAGCGTGCCCCCAGGTCTCCCGAAAAAAATGGTACCTCACTTGCGTGGGTAGGCATAGTGGCTACGACATAAAACAGCGCAAAACGCAACATGGTCGCACCTCAATTTCCCAGTGAAATCATGCTCTTTTCGGACAAAAAGACTACCTTTTGTTTTTGCGCCGTAGCTCTGCCAGCACCTAGGGTAACCTAGCAAACCTATACATGTTTGAAAACTAGACACCCAGGGGAATTCAGGATGGGGTGACTCGTCTACCTACCCCCAGGTTTTGTTACGCAGAATCCCTTGCAAACCTAAAAATTTGACCAAAAAAACACATTTTCCTCACATTTCTGTGGTGGAAAGTTCTGGAATCTGCGTGGATCAACAAATTTCCACCCACCCAGCGTGCCCACAGGTCTCCCGAAAAAATGGTACCTCACTTGCGTGGGTAGGCATAGTGGCTGTGACATGAAACAGCGCAAATTGCAGCATGGTCGCACCTCAATTTCCCAGTGAAATCTAGCACGTTTTGGCCAAAAAGACTACCTTTTGTTTTTGCGCCGTAGCCCTACCAGCACCTAGGGTAACCTAGCAAACCTATACATTTTTGAAAACTAGACACCCAGGGGAATTCAGGATGGGGTGACTCGTCTGCCTACCCCCAGGTTTTGTTACCCAGAATTCCTTGCAAAGCTAAGAATTTGACAAAACAAACACATTTTCCTCACATTTCTGTGGTGGAAAGTTCTGGAATCTGCGTGGATCAACAAATTTCCACCCACCCATCGTTCCCCCAGGTCTCCCGATAAAAACTGTACCTCACTTGCATGGGTAGGGATAGTGGCTGCGACACGAAACTGTGCAAAACGCAACATGGTTGCACCTCAATTTCCTAGTGAAATCTAGCACTTTTTTGACAAAAAGACAACCTTTAGTTTTTGCGCCGTAGCTCTGCCAGCACCTAGGGAAACCTAGCAAACCTATACATTTTTGAAATCTAGACACCCAGGGGAATTCAGGAAGGGGTTACACGTCTGCCTACCCCCAGGTTTTGTTAGCCGGAATCCCTTGCAAACCTAACAATTTGACCAAAAAAACACATTTTCCTCACATTTCTGTGGTGGAAAGTTCTGGAATCTGCGTGGATCAACAAATTTCCACCCACCCAGCGTGCCCCCAGGTCTCCCGAAAAAAATGGTACCTCACTTGCGTGGGTAGGCATAGTGGCTGCGACATGAAACAGCGCAAAACGCAGCATGGTCGCACCTCAATTTCCCAGTGAAATCTAGCACGTTTTGGCCAAAAAGACTATCTTTTGTTTTTGCGCCGTAGCTCTGCCAGCACCTAGGGTAACCTAGCAAACCTATACATTTTTTAAACTAGACACCCAGGGGAATTCAGGATGGGGTGACTCGTCTGCCTACCCCCAGGTTTTGTTACCCAGAATCCCTTGCAAACCTAAAAATTTGACAAACAAAACACATTTTCCTCACATTTCTGTGGCGGAAAGTTCTGGAATCTGCATGGATCAACAAATTTCCACCCACACAGCGTTCCCCCTGGTCTCCCAAAAAAAATGGTACCTCACTTGCGCGGGTAGGCATAGTGGCTGCGACATGAAACAGCGCAAAACGCAGCATGGTCGCACCTCAATTTCCCAGTGAAATCTAGCACGTTTTGGCCAAAAAGACTACCTTTGTTTTTGCGCCGTAGCTCTGCCAGCACCTAGGGTAACCTAGCAAACCTATAGATGTTTGAAAACTAGACACCCATGGGAATTTAGGATGGGGTGACTCGTCTGCCTACCCCCAGGTTTTGTTACCCAGAATCCCTTGCAAACCTAAACATTTGACAAACAAAACACATTTTCCTCATATTTCTGTGGTGGAAAGTTCTGGAATCTGCGTAGATCAACACATTTCCACCCACCCAGCGTGCCCCCAGGTCTCCCAAAAAAAATGGTACCTCACTTGCGTGGGTAGGCATAGTGGCTGCGACATAAAACAGCGCAAAACGCAGCATGGTCGCACCTCAATTTCCCAGTGAAATCTAGCACGTTTTGGCCAAAAAGACTACCTTTGGTTTTTGCGCCCTAGCTCTGCCAGCACCTAGGGAAACATAGCAAACCTATACATTTTTGAAAACTAGACACCCAGGGTAATTTAGGATGGGGTGACTCGTCTGCCTACCCCCAGGTTTTGTTACCCAGAATCCCTTGCAAACCTAAATATTTGACAAAAAAACACATTTTCCTCACATTTCTGTGGTGGAAAGTTCTGGAATCTGCGTGGATCAACAAATTTCCACCCACCCAGCGTGCCCCCAGGTCTCCTGAAAAAAATGGTACCTCACTTGCGTGGGTAGGCATAGTGGCTGCGACATGAAACAGCGCAAAACGCAACATGGTCGCACCTCAATTTCCCAGTGAAATCTAGCACGTTTTGGCCAAAAAGACTACCTTTTGTTTTTGCGCTGTAGCTCTGCCAGCACCTAGGGTAACCTAGCAAACCTATACATTTTTAAAAACTAGACACCCAGGGGAATTCAGGATGGGGTGATTCGACTGCCTACCACCAGGTTTTGTTACCCAGAATTCCTTGCAAAGCTAAGAATTTGACAAAACAAACACATTTTCCTCACATTTCTGTGGTGGAAAGTTCTGGAATCTGCGTGGATCAACAAATTTCCACCCACCCATCGTTCCCCCAGGTCTCCCGATAAAAACTGTACCTCACTTGCATGGGTAGGGATAGTGGCTGCGACACGAAACTGCGCAAAACGCAACATGGTTGCACCTCAATTTCCTAGTGAAATCTAGCACTTTTTTGACAAAAAGACAACCTTTAGTTTTTGCGCCGTAGCTCTGCCAGCACCTAGGGAAACCTAGCAAACATATACATTTTTGAAAACTAGACACCCAGGGAAATTTAGGATGGGGTGACTCGTCTGCCTACCCCCAGGTTTTGTTACCCAGAATCCCTTGCAAACCTAAAAATTTGACCAAAAAAAACACATTTTCCTCACATTTCTGTGGTGGAAAGTTCTGGAATCTGCGTGGATCAACAAATTTCCACCCACCCAGCGTTCCCCTAGGTCTCCCGAAAAAAATGGTACCTCACTTGCGTGGGTAGGCATAGTGGCTGCGACATGAAACAGCGCAAAACGCAACATGGTCGCACCTCAATTTCCCAGTGAAAACTAGCACGTTTTGGCCAAAAAGAATACCTTTTTGTTTTTGCGCCGTAGCTCTGCCAGCACCTAGGGAAACCTAGCAAACCTATACATTTTTTAAAACTAGACAACCAGTGAAATTTAGGATTGGGTGACTCGTCTGCCTACCCCCAGGTTTTGTTACCCAGAATCCCTTGCAAACCTAAAAATTTGACAAAAAAAACACATTTTCCTCACATTTCTGTGGTGGAAAGTTCTGTAATCTGCGTGGATCAACAAATTTCCACCCACCCAGCGTTCCCCCAGGTCTCCCGAAAAAAAAGGTACCTCACTTGCGTGGGTAGGCATAGTGGCTGCGACATGAAACAGCGCACAACGCAACATGGTCGCACCTCAATTTCCCAGTGAAATCAACAAATTGTAGGTCTGTTAAATCAGGCTCCCCTCGAGATCCCGCACCCCCTAAAAGATTGAGTGACAGTCTGGAGACCCTGGAACCCTACATCAGGCATGTGCTGGATGTTTCCTTCCGATCCAGTTCAATACCTGACGATTGGAAACAGGCTGTGGTGCTTCCCCTCCGCAAGAAGCCCAATATTAGCTTCGAGAACTTGGACAATCTACGCCCCATCTCCTTGCTGCCCTATCTCTCCAAGGTAGCGGAGAAGGTGGCAAATAAACAGCTAATGGCATACATGGAGGAAGGCAACCATCTTCATCCTACCCAATTTGGGTTTCGGCCCCGTCATTCGACGGAGTCCGCCCTTCTGAGGGCCACCGAAGCCCTCAGGCAGGGTGCCGACGAGGGATAAACAATGGCGCTAATTTTATTAGACCTTAGCGCTGCGTTCGACACTGTAGCACACTCCATCTTGCTACAGTGTCTGGACAAGATTGGGGTGAAAGGGGCGGCGTTGAAGTGGATTTATTCATTTCTCACTGGCCGAGGTTTCCAAGTGAGGCAGGGTGACTACTACTCGGAGCGAATTTCTTTGGACCAGGGGGTGCCGCAGGGCTCGTCTCTGAGTCCAACACTCTTCAATCTTTATGTCGCTCCGATTGCCACCTTAGTAGAGAGTCACGGCCTCAGCTTGGTGTCGTATGCCGACGACACGCAGCTGGTTATCTCCCTATCGCGCGCACCCGGTCTTTCGGCGGACACCTTCAGAGCATGCATGCAAGACCTTGCTGCCTGGATGTCCGCCAATTGCCTCAAGCTCAACGGGGGCAAGACCGAGGTGCTGGTCGTGGGGGGCTGCCAGTCTGCGTGGACGTCGGCATGGTGGCCATCCTCCCTGGGCCCAACACCCATTCCGTGCCAAAAAGCGAGGAATTTGGGCATCTGGTTTGATGCCGCCCTCACCTTTGGCCCTCAGATCAACCAGGTGGTCGGACTATGCTTTGGGATTCTTAAAAGCCTTAGGAAGACGCTGAAGTTCTTGCCTGTGCAAGCCCGACAGACCTTGGTACATGCACTAGTCACATCAAGGATGGACTATGGCAACCTTCTCTATTTAGGCACCCTGGAGAAGAACCTTAACCGCCTACAGGTCCTACAGAACGCCGCTGCCCGACTGGTGCTTAGACTACCCAGAAGAGCTGCTTCTGCAGCGGCTCTCCGGTCTCTGCACTGGCTCCCGGTCAGAAGCAGGGTAGAATTTAAAGCACTTTGCACGTGCCATCGGATCATTAATGGGAGATCCCCTCTCCCTTTACAAGAACTTTTGACACCTTATGAGCCTCCCCGCTCCCTGAGATCTTCCGGCTCTGGACTCCTGGTTGTTCCTAAGGTGTCCAGAGCGCGGATGGGGGGAAGATCTTTCAGATGCCTTGCAGCCGCTGAATGGAACAAGCTGCCTACGGCGCTACGACTTGAGCCATCTGAATCAATTTTTAGAGCTAAGCTCAAAACTGCTCTATTTGCTTAGTTGATGCGCCGTTTCTGTATGGTCCAGTAATGAAAGTAGCTCCTTAGCGCGGGGACACGCCGTTGCTGCGTCACCATGCGCTTTACAAAAACCCCCAAATAGAAATAGAAATAGAAATCTAGCACGTTTTGGCCAAAAAGACTACCTTTTGTTTTTGCGCCGTAGCTCTGCCAGCACCTAGGGAAACCTAGCAAACCTATACATTTTTGAGAACTAGACACCCAGGGGAATTTAGGATGGGGTGACTCGTCTGCCTACCCCCAGGTTTTGTTACCCAGAATCCCTTGCAAACCTAATAATTTGACCCAAAAAAACACATTTTCCTCACATTTCTGTGGTGGAAAGTTCTGGAATCTGCGTGGATCAACAAATTTCCACCCACTCAGCGTTCCCCCAGGTCTCCCGAAAAAAATCGCACCTCACTTGTGTGGGTAGGCATAGTGGCTGCGACATGAAACAGCGCAAAACGCAACATGGTCGCACCTCAATTTCCCAGTGAAATCTAGCACGTTTTGGCCAAAAAGACTACCTTTTGTTTTTGCGCCGTAGCTCTGCCAGCACCTTGGGAAACCTGGCAAACCTATACATTTTTGAAAACTAGACACCCAGGGGAATTCAGTATGGGGTGACTCGTCTGCCTACCCCTAGGTTTTGTTAAACAGAATCCCTTGCAAACCTAAACATTTGACAAAAAAAACACATTTTCCTCACATTTCTGTGGTGGAAAGTTCTGGAATCTGCGTGGATCAACGAATTTCCACCCACACAGCGTGCCCCCAGGTCTCCTGAAAAAAATGGTACCTCACTTGCGTGGGTAGGCATAGTGGCTGCGACATGAAACAGCGTAAAACGCAACATGGTCGCTCCTCAATTTCCCAGTGAAATCTAGCACTTTTTGGACAAAAAGACTACCTTTTGTTTTTGCGCCGTAGCTCTGCCAGCACCTAGGGTAACCTAGCAAACCTATACATGTTTGAAAACTAGACACCCAGGGGAATTCAGCATGGGGTGACTCGTCTGCCTAACCCCAGGTTTTGTTACCCAGAATCCCTTGCAAACCTAAAAATTTGACCAAAAAAACACATTTTCCTCACATTTCTGTGTTGGAAAGTTCTGGAATCTGCGTGGATCAACAAATTTCCACACACCCAGCGTGCCCCCAGGTCTCCCGAAAAAAATGGTACCTCACTTGCGTGGGTAGGCATAGTGGCTGCGACATGAAACAGCGCAAAACGCAGCATGGTCGCAACTCAATTTCCCAGTGAAATCTAGCACGTTTTGGCCAAAAAGAATACCTTTTTGTTTTTGCGCCGTAGCTCTGCCAGCACCTAGGGAAACCTAGCAAACCTATACATTTTTTAAAACTAGACACCCAGTGAAATTTAGGATTGGGTGACTCGTCTGCCTACCCCCAGGTTTTGTTACCCAGAATCCCTTGCAAACCTAAAAATTTGACAAAAAAACACATTTTCCTCACATTTCTGTGGTGGAAAGTTCTGTAATCTGCGTGGATCAACAAATTTCCACCCACCCAGCGTTCCCCCAGGTCTCCTGAAAAAAAGGTACCTCACTTGCGTGGGTAGTCATAGTGGCTGCGACATGAAACAGCGCAAAACGCAACATGGTCGCACCTCAATTTCCCAGTGAAATCTAGCACGTTTTGGCCAAAAAGACTACCTTTTGTTTTTGCGCCGTAGCTCTGCCAGCACCTAGGGAAACCTAGCAAACCTATACATTTTTGAGAACTAGACACCCAGGGGAATTTAGGATGGGGTGACTCGTCTGCCTACCCCCAGGTTTTGTTACCCAGAATCCCTTGCAAACCTAATAATTTGACCAAAAAAAACACATTTTCCTCACATTTCTGTGGTGGAAAGTTCTGGAATCTGCGTGGATCAACAAATTTCCACCCACTCAGCGTTCCCCCAGGTCTCCCGAAAAAAATCGCACCTCACTTGTGTGGGTAGGCATAGTGGCTGCGACATGAAACAGCGCAAAACACAACATGGTCGCACCTTAATTTCCCAGTGAAATCTAGCACGTTTTGGCCAAAAAGACTACCTTTTGTTTTTGCGCCGTAGCTCTGCCAGCACCTAGGGAAACCTAGCAAACCAATACATTTTTGAAAACTAGACACCAAGGGGAATTCAGTATGGGGTGACTCGTCTGCCTACCCCTAGGTTTTGTTAAACAGAATCCCTTGCAAACCTAAAAATTTGACAAGAAAAACACATTTGCCTCACATTTCTGTGGTGGAAAGTTCTGGAATCTGCGTGGATCAACGAATTTCCACCCACACAGCGTGCCCCCAGGTCTCCTGAAAAAAATGGTACCTCACTTGCGTGGGTAGGCATAGTGGCTGCGACATGAAACAGCGTAAAACGCAACATGGTCGCTCCTCAATTTCCCAGTGAAATCTAGCACTTTTTGGACAAAAAGACTACCTTTTGTTTTTGCGCCGTAGCCCCACCAGCACCTAGGGTAACCTAGCAAACCTATACATGTTTGAAAACTAGACACCCAGGGGAATTCAGGATGGGGTGACTCGTCTGCCTAACCCCAGGTTTTGTTACCCAGAATCCCTTGCAAACCTAAAAATTTGACCAAAAAAACACATTTTCCTCACATTTCTGTGGTGGAAAGTTTTGGAATCTGCGTGGATCAACAAATTTCCACACACCCAGCGTGCCCCCAGGTCTCCCGAAAAAAATGGTACCTCACTAGCGTGGGTAGGCATAGTGGCTGCGACATGAAACAGCGCAAAACGCAGCATGGTCGCAACTCAATTTCCCAGTGAAATCTAGCACGTTTTGGCCAAAAAGACTACCTTTTGTTTTTGCGCCCTAGCTCTGCCAGCACCTAGGGAAACCTAGCAAACCTATACATTTTTGAAAACTAGACACCCAGGGGAATTCAGGATGGGGTGACTCGTCTGCCTACCCCCAGGTTTTGTTACCCAGAATCCCTTGCAAACCTAAATATCTAACAAAAAAACAAATTTTCCTCACATTTCTGTGGTGGAAAGTTCTGGAATCTGTGTGGATCAACAAATTTCCACCCACCCAGCGTGCCCCCAGGTCTCCTGAAAAAAATGGTACCTCACTTGCGTGGGTAGGCATAGTGACTGCAACATGAAACAGCGCAAAACGCAACATGGTCGCACCTCAATTTCCCAGTGAAATCTAGCACTTTCTGGACAAAAAGACTACCTTTAGTTTTTGCGCCATAGCTCTGCCAGCACCTAGGGTAACCTAGCAAACCTATACATTTTTGAAAACTAGACACCCAGGGGAATTCAGGATGGGGTGACTCGTCTGCCTACCCCCAGGTTTTGTTACCCAGAATCCCTTGCAAACCTAAAAATTTGACAAAAAAACACATTTTCCTCACATTTCTGTGGTGGAAAGTTCTGTAATCTGCGTGGATCAACAAATTTCCACCCACCCAGCGTTCCCCCAGGTCTCCCGAAAAAAAAGGTACCTCACTTGCGTGGGTAGGCATAGTGGCTGTGGTATGAAACAGCGCAAAACGCAACATGGTCGCACCTCAATTTCCCAGTGAAATCTAGCACGTTTTGGCCAAAAAGACTACCTTTTGTTTTTGCGCCGTAGCTCTGCCAGCACCTAGGGAAACCTAGCAAAAATATACATTTTTGAAAACTAGACACCCAGGAAAATTTAGGATGGGGTGACTCGTCTGCCTACCCCAGGTTTTGTTACCCAGAATCCCTTGCAAACCTAAAAATTTGACCAAGAAAAACACATTTGCCTCACATTTCTGTGGTGGAAAGTTCTGGAATCTGCGTGGATCAACGAATTTCCACCCACACAGCGTGCCCCCAGGTCTCCTGAAAAAAATGGTACCTCACTTGCGTGGGTAGGCATAGTGGCTGCGACATGAAACAGCGTAAAACGCAACATGGTCGCTCCTCAATTTCCCAGTGAAATCTAGCACTTTTTGGACAAAAAGACTACCTTTTGTTTTTGCGCCGTAGCCCCGCCAGCACCTAGGGTAACCTAGCAAACCTATACATGTTTGAAAACTAGACACCCAGGGGAATTCAGGATGGGGTGACTCGTCTGCCTAACCCCAGGTTTTGTTACCCAGAATCCCTTGCAAACCTAAAAATTTGACCAAAAAAACACATTTTCCTCACATTTCTGTGGTGGAAAGTTTTGGAATCTGCGTGGATCAACAAATTTCCACACACCCAGCGTGCCCCCAGGTCTCCCGAAAAAAATGGTACCTCACTAGCGTGGGTAGGCATAGTGGCTGAGACATGAAACAGCGCAAAACGCAGCATGGTCGCAACTCAATTTCCCAGTGAAATCTAGCACGTTTTGGCCAAAAAGACTACCTTTTGTTTTTGCGCCCTAGCTCTGCCAGCACCTAGGGAAACCTAGCAAACCTATACATTTTTGAAAACTAGACACCCAGGGGAATTCAGGATGGGGTGACTCGTCTGCCTACCCCCAGGTTTTGTTACCCAGAATCCCTTGCAAACCTAAATATCTAACAAAAAAACAAATTTTCCTCACATTTCTGTGGTGGAAAGTTCTGGAATCTGTGTGGATCAACAAATTTCCACCCACCCAGCGTGCCCCCAGGTCTCCTGAAAAAAATGGTACCTCACTTGCATGGGTAGGCATAGTGACTGCAACATGAAACAGCGCAAAACGCAACATGGTCGCACCTCAATTTCCCAGTGAAATCTAGCACTTTCTGGACAAAAAGACTACCTTTAGTTTTTGCGCCATAGCTCTGCCAGCACCTAGGGTAACCTAGCAAACCTATACATTTTTGAAAACTAGACACCCAGGGGAATTCAGGATGGGGTGACTCGTCTGCCTACCCCCAGGTTTTGTTACCCAGAATCCCTTGCAAACCTAAAAATTTGACAAAAGAAACACATTTTCCTCACATTTCTGTGGTGGAAAGTTCTGTAATCTGCGTGGATCAACAAATTTCCACCCACCCAGCGTTCCCCCAGGTCTCCCGAAAAAAAAGGTACCTCACTTGCGTGGGTAGGCATAGTGGCTGTGGTATGAAACAGCGCGAAACGCAACATGGTCGCACCTCAATTTCCCAGTGAAATCTAGCACGTTTTGGCCAAAAAGACTACCTTTTGTTTTTGCGCCGTAGCTCTGCCAGCACCTAGGGAAACCTAGCAAAAATATACATTTTTGAAAACTAGACACCCAGGAAAATTTAGGATGGGGTGACTCGTCTGCCTACCCCCAGGTTTTGTTACCCAGAATCCCTTGCAAACCTAAAAATTTGACCAAAAAAACACATTTTCCTCACATTTCTGTGGTGGAAAGTTCTGGAATCTGAGTGGATCAACAAATTTCCACCCACCCAGCGTTCCCCTAGGTCTCCCGAAAAAAATGGTACCTCACTTGCGAGGGTAGGCATAGTGGCTGCGACATGAAACAGCGCAAAACGCAACATGGTCGCACCTCAATTTCCCAGTGAAAACTAGCACGTTTTGGCCAAAAAGAATACCTTTTTGTTTTTGCGCCGTAGCTCTGCCAGCACCTAGGGAAACCTAGCAAACCTATACATTTTTTAAAACTAGACACCCAGTGAAATTTAGGATTGGGTGACTCGTCTGCCTACCCCCAGGTTTTGTTACCCAGAATCCCTTGCAAACCTAAAAATTTGACAAAAAAACACATTTTCCTCACATTTCTGTGGTGGAAAGTTCTGTAATCTGCGTGGATCAACAAATTTCCACCCACCCAGCGTTCCCCCAGGTCTCCCGAAAAAAAAGGTACCTCACTTGCGTGGGTAGGCATAGTGGCTGCGACATGAAACAGCGCAAAACGCAACATGGTCGCACCTCAATTTCCCAGTGAAATCTAGCACGTTTTGGCCAAAAAGACTACCTTTTGTTTTTGCGCCGTAGCTCTGCCAGCACCTAGGGAAACCTAGCAAACCTATACATTTTTGAGAACTAGACACCCAGGGGAATTTAGGATGGTGTGACTCGTCTGCCTACCCCCAGGTTTTGTTACCCAGAATCCCTTGCAAACCTAATAATTTGACAAAAAAAAACACATTTTCCTCACATTTCTGTGGTGGAAAGTTCTGGAATCTGCGTGGATCAACAAATTTCCACCCACCCAGCGTTCCCCCAGGTCTCCCGAAAAAAATCGCACCTCACTTGTGTGGGTAGGCATAGTGGCTGCGACATGAAACAGCGCAAAACGCAACATGGTCGCACCTCAATTTCCCAGTGAAATCTAGCACGTTTTGGCCAAAAAGACTACCTTTTGTTTTTGCGCCGTAGCTCTGCCAGCACATAGGGTAACCTAGCAAACCTATACAGGTTTGAAAACTAGACACCCAGGGGAATTCAGGATGGGGTGACTCGTCTGCCTACCCCCAGGTTTTGTTACCCAGAATCCCTTGCAAACCTAAATATCTAACAAAAAAACAAATTTTCCTCACATTTCTGTGGTGGAAAGTTCTGGAATCTGTGTGGATCAACAAATTTCCACCCACCCAGCGTGCCCCCAGGTCTCCTGAAAAAAATGGTACCTCACTTGCGTGGGTAGGCATAGTGACTGCAACATGAAACAGCGCAAAACGCAACATGGTCGCACCTCAATTTCCCAGTGAAATCTAGCACTTTCTGGACAAAAAGACTACCTTTAGTTTTTGCGCCATAGCTCTGCCAGCACCTAGGGTAACCTAGCAAACCTATACATTTTTGAAAACTAGACACCCAGGGGAATTCAGGATGGGGTGACTCGTCTGCCTACCCCCAGGTTTTGTTACCCAGAATCCCTTGCAAACCTAAAAATTTGACAAAAAAACACATTTTCCTCACATTTCTGTGGTGGAAAGTTCTGTAATCTGCGTGGATCAACAAATTTCCACCCACCCAGCGTTCCCCCAGGTCTCCCGAAAAAAAAGGTACCTCACTTGCGTGGGTAGGCATAGTGGCTGTGGTATGAAACAGCGCAAAACGCAACATGGTCGCACCTCAATTTCCCAGTGAAATCTAGCACGTTTTGGCCAAAAAGACTACCTTTTGTTTTTGCGCCGTAGCTCTGCCAGCACCTAGGGAAACCTAGCAAAAATATACATTTTTGAAAACTAGACACCCAGGAAAATTTAGGATGGGGTGACTCGTCTGCCTACCCCAGGTTTTGTTACCCAGAATCCCTTGCAAACCTAAAAATTTGACCAAGAAAAACACATTTGCCTCACATTTCTGTGGTGGAAAGTTCTGGAATCTGCGTGGATCAACGAATTTCCACCCACACAGCGTGCCCCCAGGTCTCCTGAAAAAAATGGTACCTCACTTGCGTGGGTAGGCATAGTGGCTGCGACATGAAACAGCGTAAAACGCAACATGGTCGCTCCTCAATTTCCCAGTGAAATCTAGCACTTTTTGGACAAAAAGACTACCTTTTGTTTTTGCGCCGTAGCCCCGCCAGCACCTAGGGTAACCTAGCAAACCTATACATGTTTGAAAACTAGACACCCAGGGGAATTCAGGATGGGGTGACTCGTCTGCCTAACCCCAGGTTTTGTTACCCAGAATCCCTTGCAAACCTAAAAATTTGACCAAAAAAACACATTTTCCTCACATTTCTGTGGTGGAAAGTTTTGGAATCTGCGTGGATCAACAAATTTCCACACACCCAGCGTGCCCCCAGGTCTCCCGAAAAAAATGGTACCTCACTAGCGTGGGTAGGCATAGTGGCTGAGACATGAAACAGCGCAAAACGCAGCATGGTCGCAACTCAATTTCCCAGTGAAATCTAGCACGTTTTGGCCAAAAAGACTACCTTTTGTTTTTGCGCCCTAGCTCTGCCAGCACCTAGGGAAACCTAGCAAACCTATACATTTTTGAAAACTAGACACCCAGGGGAATTCAGGATGGGGTGACTCGTCTGCCTACCCCCAGGTTTTGTTACCCAGAATCCCTTGCAAACCTAAATATCTAACAAAAAAACAAATTTTCCTCACATTTCTGTGGTGGAAAGTTCTGGAATCTGTGTGGATCAACAAATTTCCACCCACCCAGCGTGCCCCCAGGTCTCCTGAAAAAAATGGTACCTCACTTGCATGGGTAGGCATAGTGACTGCAACATGAAACAGCGCAAAACGCAACATGGTCGCACCTCAATTTCCCAGTGAAATCTAGCACTTTCTGGACAAAAAGACTACCTTTAGTTTTTGCGCCATAGCTCTGCCAGCACCTAGGGTAACCTAGCAAACCTATACATTTTTGAAAACTAGACACCCAGGGGAATTCAGGATGGGGTGACTCGTCTGCCTACCCCCAGGTTTTGTTACCCAGAATCCCTTGCAAACCTAAAAATTTGACAAAAGAAACACATTTTCCTCACATTTCTGTGGTGGAAAGTTCTGTAATCTGCGTGGATCAACAAATTTCCACCCACCCAGCGTTCCCCCAGGTCTCCCGAAAAAAAAGGTACCTCACTTGCGTGGGTAGGCATAGTGGCTGTGGTATGAAACAGCGCAAAACGCAACATGGTCGCACCTCAATTTCCCAGTGAAATCTAGCACGTTTTGGCCAAAAAGACTACCTTTTGTTTTTGCGCCGTAGCTCTGCCAGCACCTAGGGAAACCTAGCAAAAATATACATTTTTGAAAACTAGACACCCAGGAAAATTTAGGATGGGGTGACTCGTCTGCCTACCCCCAGGTTTTGTTACCCAGAATCCCTTGCAAACCTAAAAATTTGACCAAAAAAACACATTTTCCTCACATTTCTGTGGTGGAAAGTTCTGGAATCTGAGTGGATCAACAAATTTCCACCCACCCAGCGTTCCCCTAGGTCTCCCGAAAAAAATGGTACCTCACTTGCGAGGGTAGGCATAGTGGCTGCGACATGAAACAGCGCAAAACGCAACATGGTCGCACCTCAATTTCCCAGTGAAAACTAGCACGTTTTGGCCAAAAAGAATACCTTTTTGTTTTTGCGCCGTAGCTCTGCCAGCACCTAGGGAAACCTAGCAAACCTATAAATTTTTTAAAACTAGACACCCAGTGAAATTTAGGATTGGGTGACTCGTCTGCCTACCCCCAGGTTTTGTTACCCAGAATCCCTTGCAAACCTAAAAATTTGACAAAAAAACACATTTTCCTCACATTTCTGTGGTGGAAAGTTCTGTAATCTGCGTGGATCAACAAATTTCCACCCACCCAGCGTTCCCCCAGGTCTCCCGAAAAAAAAGGTACCTCACTTGCGTGGGTAGGCATAGTGGCTGCGACATGAAACAGCGCAAAACGCAACATGGTCGCACCTCAATTTCCCAGTGAAATCTAGCACGTTTTGGCCAAAAAGACTACCTTTTGTTTTTGCGCCGTAGCTCTGCCAGCACCTAGGGAAACCTAGCAAACCTATACATTTTTGAGAACTAGACACCCAGGGGAATTTAGGATGGTGTGACTCGTCTGCCTACCCCCAGGTTTTGTTACCCAGAATCCCTTGCAAACCTAATAATTTGACCAAAAAAAACACATTTTCCTCACATTTCTGTGGTGGAAAGTTCTGGAATCTGCGTGGATCAACAAATTTCCACCCACCCAGCGTTCCCCCAGGTCTCCCGAAAAAAATCGCACCTCACTTGTGTGGGTAGGCATAGTGGCTGCGACATGAAACAGCGCAAAACGCAACATGGTCGCACCTCAATTTCCCAGTGAAATCTAGCACGTTTTGGCCAAAAAGACTACCTTTTGTTTTTGCGCCGTAGCTCTGCCAGCACCTAGGGTAACCTAGCAAACCTATACAGGTTTGAAAACTAGACACCCAGGGGAATTCAGGATGGGGTGACTCGTCTGCCTACCCCCAGGTTTTTTTACCCAGAATCCCTTGCAAACCTAAACATTTGACAAAAAAACACATTTTCCTCACATTTCGGTGGTGGAAAGTTCTGGAATCTGGGTGGATCAACAAATTTTCACCCACCCAGCGTGCCCCCAGGTCTCCTGAAAAAAATGGTACCTCACTTGCATGGGTAGGCATAGTGGCTGCGACATGAAACAGCGCAAAACGCAGCATGGTCGCACCTCAATTTCCCAGTGAAATCTAGCACGTTTTGGCCAAAAAGACTACCTTTTGTTTTTGCGCCGTAGCTCTGCCAGCACCTAGGGTAACCTAGCAAACCTATACATTTTTGAAAACTAGACACCCAGGGGAATTCAGGATGGGGTGACTCGTCTGCCTACCCCAGGTTTTGTTACCCAGAATCCCTTGCAAACCTAAAAATTTGACCAAAAAAACACATTTTCCTCACATTTCTGTGGTGGAAAGTTCTGGAATCTGCGTGGATCAACAAATTTCCACACACCCAGCTTGCCCCCAGGTCTCCCGAAAAAAATGGTACCTCACTTGCGTGGGTAGGCATAGTGGCTGTGACATGAAACAGCGCAAAACGCAGCATGGTCGCAACTCAATTTCCCAGTGAAATCTAGCACATTTTGGCCAAAAAGACTACCTTTTGTTTTTGCGCCCTAGCTCTGCCAGCACCTAGGGAAACCTAGCAAACCTATACATTTTTGAAAACTAGACACCCAGGGGAATTCAGGATGGGGTGACTCGGCTGCCTACCCCCAGGTTTTGTTACCCAGAATCCCTTGCAAACCTTAATATCTGACAAAAAAACACATTTTCCTCACATTTCTGTGGTGGAAAGTTCTGGAATCTGCGTGGATCAACAAATTTCCACCCACCCAGCGTGCCCCCAGGTCTCCTGAAAAAAATGGTACCTCACTTGCGTGGGTAGGCATAGTGGCTGCAACATGAAACAGCGCAAAACGCAACATGGTCGCACCTCAATTTCCCAGTGAAATCTAGCACTTTTTGGACAAAAAGACTACCTTTAGTTTTTGCGCCATAGCTCTGCCAGCACCTAGGGTAACCTAGCAAACCTATACATTTTTTAAAACTAGACTCCCAGTGAAATTTAGGATTGGGTGACTCGTCTGCCTACCCCCAGGTTTTGTTACCCAGAATCCCTTGCAAACCTAAAAATTTGACAAAAAAACACATTTTCCTCACATTTCTGTGGTGGAAAGTTCTGTAATCTGCGTGGATCAACAAATTTCCACCCACCCAGCGTTCCCCCAGGTCTCCCGAAAAAAAAGGTACCTCACTTGCGTGGGTAGGCATAGTGGCTGCGACATGAAACAGCGCAAAACGCAACATGGTCGCACCTCAATTTCCCAGTGAAATCTAGCACGCTTTGGCCAAAAAGACTACCTTTTGTTTTTGCGCCGTAGCTCTGCCAGCACCTAGGGAAACCTAGCAAACCTATAAATTTTTGAGAACTAGACACCCAGGGGAATTTAGGATGGGGTGACTCGTCTGCCTACCCCCAGGTTTTGTTACCCAGAATCCCTTGCAAACCTAAAGATTTGACCAAAAAAACACATTTTCCTCACATTTCTGTGGTGGAAAGTCCTGGAACCTGCGTGGATCAACAAATTTCCACCCACCCAGCGTTCCCCCAGGTCTCCCAAAAAAAATGGTACCTCACTTGCGTGGGTAGGCATAGTGGCTGCGACATGAAACAGCGCAAAACGCAACATGGTCGCACCTCAATTTCCCAGTGAAATCTAGCACGTTTTGGCCAAAAAGACTACCTTTTGTTTGTGCGCCGTAGCTCTGCCAGCACCTAGGGAAACCTAGCAAACCTATACATTTTTAAAACCTAGACACCCAGGGGAATTCAGGATGGGGAGACTCGTCTGCCTACCCCCAGGTTTTGTTACCCAGAATCCCTTGCAAACCTAAACATTTGACCAAAAAAAACACATTTTCCTCACATTTCTGTGGTGGAAAGTTCTGGAATCTGCGTGGATCAACAAATTTCCACCCACCCAGCGTTCCCCAAGGTCTCCCGAAAAAAATGGTACCTCACTTGCGTGGTTAGGCATAGTGGCTGCGACATGAAACAGCGCAAAACGCAACATGGTCGCACCTCAATTTCCCAGTGAAAACTAGCACGTTTTGGCCAAAAAGAATACCTTTTTGTTTTTGCGCCGTAGCTCTGCCAGCACCTAGGGAAACCTAGCAAACCTATACATTTTTTAAAGCTAGACACCCAGTGAAATTTAGGATGGGGTGACTCGTCTGCCTACCCCCAGGTTTTGTTACCCAGAATCCCTTGCAAACCTAAAAATTTGACAAAAAAACACATTTTCCTCACATTTCTGTGGTGGAAAGTTCTGTAATCTGCGTGGATCAACAAATTTCCACCCACCCAGCGTGCCCCCAGGTCTCCTGAAAAAAATGGTACCTCACTTGCGTGGGTAGGCATAGTGGCTGCGACATGAAACAGCGTAAAACGCAACATGGTCGCTCCTCAATTTCCCAGTGAAATCTAGCACTTTTTGGACAAAAAGACTACCTTTTGTTTTTGCGCCGTAGCTCTGCCAGCACCTAGGGTAACCTAGCAAACCTATACATGTTTGAAAACTAGACACCCAGGGGAATTCAGGATGGGGTGACTCGTCTGCCTACCCCCAGGTTTTGTTACCCAGAAACCCTTGCAAACCTAAAAATTTGACAAAAAAACACATTTTCCTCACATTTCTGTGGTGGAAAGTTCTGGAATCTGGGTGGATCTGTGGTAAATAAATAATTAATTACCGGTACTATTTTTGAATACATTAATGAAAACAGATAGCTCAATAAATAAGAGGCAGGATCCGGGGTATCTGAGTTGAACAGGCTTTAATCAGGCATAAGGGAAGGGACAGGATCGGAACAGCCTGAAATAGAATGGCATGGAATGGCAGCTGCTATGCTTCATTAACAGTACATGGTATATATAGGAAAACATTATAATTGCATTACATACAGTAGGCGTAACAAGTGACAAACGTAAGATAAGAACACATGGGCGTGAAAAGAAGGCGTGCACAGGGCGTGCACGAAGACATGTGATGAGAACGTCACAGAAGTGTCATAAATGGGTGGATACATGGAGGGGGCTACCTGGGCACCTGGAACCTTTAACCTAGTGGTGCGCGCAAACGGGCCATGACGTGTATCTGGGGAGAGCTGGGGGCTCTGACTTCTGTGCTAGAAGAGGAGACTAAAGTCTGCGATGTCAGGACGACATGTACCTATAGCATATCTGGTATCTTGTGTTTGGAGTACATGTTGATAGAATCTAAAAGTTATCAGAGCAAAGGCTACTTGACACTAAGGCTGGTGCAGGGCATATATTCTTCATGTATTGCGTGTGCTATGAATCTTCCATGAATATTAATACAGTAATTCACTTGCATGGAGGCAGGAAGACTAGACTATAACTGGAGATGTTTATGCGGTTCGTTAGCTTAGGAATGTGAAGACGGAGAGCTGAACTGATAACTAGAGGCATAACATATTCTTGGCAGACAGGCAGGCAGAGCCAGGCCGGGCACCGCGCTGCGCGGCAGGAAGTAAGCGAAGGGTCAGGGATGCGGGAGGGGCTGCATCGCTCCTCGGAGTGGTTTCAGGAGACTGGAGCTTGAATCTGGGGTCTGGGCCCTTTGAGGCCTAGTAACGGGGACAATTCGATAAATTAACGTGCACAATGTAAAACATGGGCAACATAGGCCTAATACTCGTTGCTTTCACAGGAACTGGAAACTGGCATACTAACGTTGGACACAACTATAATTGCGTCTTTAATCGATCATAGGGGGATATATGCATATTGCTCATGCACATATAACACAGGATGGGGAACACGTAGGCACATATGACAAGGCAAAATTCAATTTTCCTCATTCCCTCCTTGTGCCCTACGTTTCCATCAGGAAACATCAATATTCATGATACCATCTATTTGTTCATAGAGCATCATTTGCTCGTCTCGAATTGTCTTGGAACGGGACTTTGGACTAGGAATACAAGAGGTAGCACACAAGCCGCAAATCGCAGGGCCACATTGTAAACAGAGACAGCAACTGAATATGATCATTACTGCTATACCCAGGAATGACAATACTTTCCATCCCCAGGCAGATATTATACTCCAGAGCCAACCGGACCATGTCCAGGTGCCTGGATTCTGGTGTAACTGATGGGAAATTTTATGAAGTCTGGTTATAGCTGAATAGACAGACGGTGCGTTATTAGGAATGAAAATGCAGCAACTAGATCCGATGACTCTACAAGCTCCTCCCCTATCGGCCAGTATGACGTCAAGGACGAGACGATTTTGGAGCACGACAAATCTCATAGCAGATTGTTCTTCAGTTAAGTTACCTAGAGCGGAAGTAGTCTCATTCACTACTGCTTCAAGGGTTCTGGTTAGCCTACGTATTAGCTTACTATTCTGGACAGGACCTATAAAGAAAAAGAAACCTTTATTGAAATCTTGATACTGTTCTAAGGCAGTTTCAGTTTGATCGACAATTGGGGACTCGATCTCCCTTCTATGTCTGACGTGTACTAGATGTGTATTTCTGTGATAATCGGATGGGGCTAGGAAAACTGGTGGCAGTAGGAAGGCAATGTAACATGTTCCATCCCAATCGAGGGGCAGACGAACATATGCGGTCTGACCACATACAAAATAAGAATGACGTGAGGCTTTGAAAGTAGATTTCACACTGTCACTATACTCGACCACAGTAGTACAATCACTGTGTCCTACGTGTACGGAACAATTCTTTCTGACACATAGTTCGCCTTTCACTGGTAGAACTGTAATAGCAGGCAAATCTGGAGTAGTCTCGGACTGAACATTCAAAACCATGAAATTCGAGGAATAATTACCTAGATCATATACTTCATTTTCTAGATCTAACCCTGTTCTATGGGAAAGACCTTCCTTGTCTGGGAAACATGTTCTATTCAGAAGGGACATATCAGTTGAAGATGACGTTAACGTGGACCATGCTCCACATGAACCATTGTGTGAAAACGGATAGGGAAAGAGTGGCAGAACTCCCTTCGGTGTCTGGAAAGGGGGGAGTCGACCACACACCCAACAATTTGTGGCATTGCTAGTCTGGTGTGAATAGTGTAACATACGGATAAAAGTATTATTTCGCATGGCAAGACGATAGGATAACTCGTGAGGAGGCAGTTCACTAAATGTGTGCTCTACTGTAACATTAGAGGGAAAATGTACATGAGAAACAATAGGAGGAAAATATATATGTAAAACATAACTTATGCCTGTATTCGTAAGACTCAGAAATAATAAAATTAAAAGAGTAGCAATGCATCGACTTCGAAGATTCTTTTGATAACGTATTCTCTTAGAGTTTTGACTAACTCTCTCACTGTGTTGGTCTATCTCATACATGTCAGGAACCTGTCTAACCGTTTCACCCGAGAGGGACTTAGACAATTAAACTGGCTGACTTACTAGACCTTAATTTTTCCTTATACTCCTGCTGCGGAGTTTTCTCTAACAGGGGAAGTTTAGAGTCAGTATCTGGGCAGTCCTTGAGAACGGGGCAGTCTTTGAAAAAAGTTTTTGGAGAGAGTCCATGAAATCACTTCACATGACTGGAGTGCAACCACCCCTTGCGACCTTCGACCTTGATTGCAGTCCTTGTTGTTAGCAGGACGAGTCTTGGCTCTTTCCATCGGGGCTCCAGCGGACTTGAACGATCAAAATTCCGAATCAAAACGAGGTCGCCTGGTATGACCTCGTGCGGTTTCACTTGAGTGTTGTCGGGAAAAGCAGCGGCAACCTGTGAACGACAAGAGAGTAGTGCAGACATCAAGGAAGCCAAGTAATCTGTCAGCATATTACTGTCAACATCAGTTATTGTACGTGGTCTAGGTGTACCCCACATGTTTGGGGGACGACCAAAAATTACCTCATAAGGGGACAGACCTGAACGGGAGTGAGCGACCATTCTCATGTAAAAAAGGGCGACTGGCAGTGCTACCAACCAATCTACGCCTTTCTCTGCGCATACTTTGGCAATGCGGATTTTCAGGGTCTGATTATGTCTCTCTACGAGACCAGCTGCTTCAGGATGTCGTACACAGTGGAACTTCCACTGGTACCCTAACAGAAGGGATACTTGTTTCATAAGTTCGGATGAGAATGGCTGGCCGTTATCTGAATACACGACCCTAGGTAAACCATAGCGGGGGAAATACTCACGAACCAACTGCCTGGCAGTGGTCGCGGCAGTGTAATCTGGGACTGGATATGCTTCTGTCCATCTGGACAAAGCGCATACAACTACAAGGACATACTTGAAACCTCGACATCGATCCATCTGAATATAATCCATCTGGAGGACTTCAAAAGGGTGGTCAGGAGGATGGAATCCACCTTGTTCCACCGGGACACCTTTACCTGGATTGAACTGACAACAGATCATGCAGGTACGCACTTTCTGTTTGGCTGCGGCTCGTAAATGCTTGTTAAACCAAAGATTCTGAATACTGTCTAACATGGCTTTTTCTCCTAAGTGTGCTGGACTATGTGCGGTGTTAATAATGACTTGAACCATAGAGTCGGGGAGAAACCATGTGGCTTTTCCCTTCGTCAACCATCCTTGATCTGTCTGGACCCCTCCTTGTTCAGACCATTTCTTGATTTCATCTGGGGTAGCATGTAACTGAATATCTAGTACGTCTTGTGTAGGGTCCTTAACTGTCATACAAGTCGTCTGATCTGGAACGTCTGTCTGTGTCATGTTAACTGGAATGTCTGGAGTCTGAGCTGTAAGCTTGGCTGTTCGATCTGCCAGATCGTTACCCTGGGAAATGATGTCAGTAACTTTCGTATGTGCCTTGCACTTCATGATAGCGATAGCTGTCGGTAAATGTATTGCATCTAACAGAGCTTGAATGAGGGGGCCATGCTGAATCTTGGTTCCATGAGAAGTCATGAAACCTCTCTCTTGCCAGAGCACTCCAAAGTCGTGTACGACTCCGAATGCATAACGTGAATCTGTGTATATGTTTACTTTCAGGTTCTTGGCTCGTATGCAGGCTTGGGTCAGAGCGACGAGCTCTGCTGCTTGAGCGGACAGGGTGTCAATACGATATGTTTCTATAACTTCAGTTTCAGCAGTCACTGCATACGCGGCTACTAGTTCTCCTGTACTTGTTCTCATACATGAACCATCCACATAAAGTGTCAGGTCGGGATCAGGTAATGCAATGTCTGTCAAGTCTTGTCTTGGCTTTGTCATGGTATTAACAACTTCCACACAGTCATGTGTGGCAGGATTTGAAGTAACTGAGGGTAACAGTGTAGCTGGATTTAAAATGTTGCAGCGTCTGATTTCTATGTGTGGCTGAAACAGTGTCAGTTCATATCCTGTTAAACGTGCAATTGTCAAGTGCTGAGTCTGTGTTCGGTTTAAAAGAACTTCCACGGAGTGTGGAACTTGTACTGTCAGGGAGTGTCCTAACACTATGGAATCACTCTGTCTGATAGCTAGAGCTGTGGCTGCAACTGACTTGAGGCACGCAGGCAGAGCCTGGGCCACCGGATCTAATGTGCTAGAAAAATAAGCACAGGGCTTGTATTGTCCTGCTTGATCTTGTGTGAGAACAGATAATGCAGTACCATCACGTTCAGTAACAAAAAGTGTAAAAGGCTTACTGTAGTTTGGTGTCGCTAGAACAGGTGCTTGGCATAAAGCTTTCTTTAATTCATTGAAAACAAGTGTATGTTCTTGGGTCCAAGGGAGGACAGTCAATGTGGCTGTCTCCTGTGTCGTTAACTGTATCAGTGGTTTGGCTAGATATGCATACTGAGGAATCCATTGTCTGCAGTAAGAAGTGAGGCCGATAAAAGCTCGTACCTCCTTCTGAGTCTTGGGCTGTGGAAGATGTGCTATTAACTGGATACGGTCTGGTGTCAACTGCCTACCCCTCTTGGACAGTAAGTGTCCAAGGTAGACCACTTGCTGGACACAGAATTGCAGTTTCGAAGGGGACACCTTGTGCCCCATCTCGGCCAGGAAATACAAGACTGTAAGTGACGCACGTTCGCAGTCACGTTCAGAATGGGCTGTGATCAATAGATCATCGACATATTGGAGCAGGGCAGTGTCAGTTGGCATATGAATATTGTCTAGTTGTCTTTTAAGTGCTTGACTGTAAATGCTAGGACTTTCTGTGAAACCTTGAGGAGCTCGTGTGAATTTATAGCTCCTTCCATTTAAACAGAATCCGAAAAGAAACTGGCTGTCTGGATGAATGGGGACACTAAAGAACGCGTACTTGAGATCAATAACAGTAAAGAACTCTGCTTCGGAATCAATAGCAGTCAATAGGGAAGAAATATCTGGAACCACTGGGTACTGGGGTATGATACAGTTATTAAGTTCTCGAAGGTCAATCACTAGCCGATAAACTGGAGGTGCATTGGGATCTGTACGGTTTAGAATCGGGATGATAGGGGAATTACATACATTGGAGTCAGTTTCTACAACTACTCCTTGAGCAATGAGCTCGTCAATAATTTTGGATAAGGCTGCTACAGCCTCAGGTGGCAATTTGTACTGTCGGATTCGTGGTAATACAACCCCTTGTTTCAGAGTAACACAATAGGGTGTAATGTGCATACAACCTACATCTGTTGGACCTTGCGCCCATAAATGCTGTGGTAAATTCAATAAACCTGGAACTCGGGCATTATCTTCAGTCTCTAATGCGGTCCAATCTATCTTTTTCTCTCCCACCTCCCACTCTTTTTCTTTGAGTTTTTCATATATGCCCGCAGGCAACAGGACCTTTAACATCTTGATTATATCTGGATACGTGTATTCTCCCATACGGAGCATGTCTTTTAATTCACGGTGGAACCCTGCTGGATCTTTATCGTGACAGGGTATTAACTTTTTCATTTCTAGAAGTTCTATTTTCGTGATAGGGGTGTAAACAAATACTCGTTCTAGATCACCCCCCTCTCCCTTAACTGGATGTACTCCTCGCAACGGATTCTGTCTGTCTATGTAGAATGATTTTCTTACTGGGGGTGAAACAGGAACAAAATGTGGATTCAGGAACGTTCTGTATTTGTGGCGCTGTTCTAAAATGACACTAATTAAATCGGTACCTAGACCTTTCCATCTGTTTAGGAGTAACTCGTTCAGTACATCATGTAAAGGACCTGGATCAGAATGCTGATCCTCATACAGTGTAATGAGGTGCTGGATCATATACATACCCACCAGACGCTGCTCGGCTGGGGGCAGTTTCAGAAACGTTTGGGCCACTATTTCGTCTGGAAACGTGGCAGAATCACTAGTCCATCGAACTGCTGATCGGGCTAGTTCTTGTTCATGCATGGTACTAAGCTCACTATAACCTATTCGTAGTTTCAGAATTTTATCGGTGGCCTGGAATACTTGTTCAAGAGAACACTGTTCTGGTACGGGGGGAGGAAAAACTTTCTTGTAATCTAGACGTGAATGTCTGTCGGAAAATCTAGTTCTACCTACATACGCTATTCTGGTGGGATTCTCGCTGTCTACCTCTTCACTTGAAGAGTCATTCTCTTTCTCGGTTGCTCTTTTTGCTTCCTCCTTCTGGTGTATACTTATAATTTCCTTACGAATTTTCCTGTACATATTTTCTATACTACCTTGTGTCTTGTGTTTTCCCTCGGCTATATTGTCACTCCACCTAGTCAGGCCTTTCATCTCGTCTTTGTCTTTATCAGGATAATCTTGTTCTCTTATTAAACAGTTAATCAAGAACTGTAAAATCATATTTTGAATCTCGGCTTTTCTGTGTGCCATAGCTTCGTGAATACTTCCTGGATTCTCTCCTGTACGGATAAAATGATATATCCTGTCTAGATGTTCCTTCATGTCAGGCAGGGTGACCAAAAAGTTGGCAACCCGTCTTAAAGGTGCTGAATATAGTATCATGTGATCTTCGCCTGGAACTGAATCATATATGCAGTCAGTAAGATGTCGCTTGAGGTCTGCGTATGTAGCCACTTTTGGCGTACGCTGTAACGCTGCGTCTCTCAGCGTCATTCGTTTTACTTGAGGCGGGGTGATAGGAGCACCTCCCCCCGCTCCTCCGGAACTGGAATCGTCAGTTAATACTGTACGTGCTGGTAGAGTGACTGGCAAAACGGGCACAGCTAATGTGGGCTGGTCCGGGGGTACTGGCACATTAACGTGGTCCCCGGGACCAGTGGCTGGAGGAACAGGAATTACATTATTAACAGGGTGCTGAAGGTGAACAGGCGGAATACGATTTGCATATTCTGGGACTGTATCGTCCAAATAGGATGAAAGAAAAATTTCAGCTGCAGTCGGTTTATGACGTAGCTTAATCGGGACCAATGGTGGCGGTAAATTACAGGGTGTTTCCGGGGTTGCCTTCGGCAAGCCCTCGGCAAGAAGAGGATACATACCTTTAATAAGGGCATTTCTCTGTCTATCGGACTGTTCTGCTCTAACTCGTTCACCTTCTTCTAGAAGTTCCCTTTCTTGGGCTTTTTCTGAGGATTCCCTACTTAACTCTGCTTTTCTGAATTCTTTTTCGGTTCTTCTATGAGATTCTTTGCGCCATAACTCGATGGCATCTTTCTGAGACTGTCTAGCTTTCTTTTTCCATAATGCTTCTTCTACTCGCATGATGCACTCGGCATCCCATGTACCTGATACAGGCCATCTATATTTCTCTTCAAGATGTTTGGTGTAATCCACCCATACGTCTAGATATAATATGGCATCTAAGCCATGCTTGTGATACATAAAATGTCCAGGACTGTCCCTAGGAGGGACAGGAACTGATTCTTCGAGTAACCCTTTTCTGGTTTTTATCTGACGTAACTTCGAAAACAGAGGCATGTCTGAATTGTACTTGAACTAAACACAATACACAATAATCACAGTAAAGAAATGGCAAACAAAACACTCATACCACGACATAAAAAATACATTAATAACAGTTTGAACAGAATACTACCTGATACTCTAAAAACATAACACTTGAATTTCTCGAGAACGGACTTACTAGAATTACTTGATGCACTGCTAAAACAGTACAGAACATACCGGTCTCATAAAGAGACACGTCATACCGTATCCACCTAGATGGACACGTCGGACTGGATCTGTGTACCCAAACCCATCGGACCAGGGACAAACTAATGAACCTGTCTAGATACTTCCCCCGCAACGGTACTCACCGGGAAGCAGAAACTGAAGGCCTCGGACTGGACTGGACTGCTACGACGTCTGGTTGCTACGCATGCGCTTCGAACTTCGGTGCTTCGGTTACAGGTGGGCCTCCGGATACCTCGGACCTTGCTCTCTCGGCTTGGGCTCTGGTCGGGACGAACCGCTTTCCTCACCGCCTCGTCTGGATGCCGGACCGCAGTCTCCGTCTCCTCCGTGGGCCTGAGGGAGACTTGATGAAGCAGAAATATCTGCACGTGCACGGTAGAGTTCCGTCACGGCTGTAGAAGGGTCAGGGGGTCTGCGTTACATCGCCGGCGCGTGGGGAAGGGGCTCGTCCCTATTCGGGCGCCATTATGTGGTAAATAAATAATTAATTACCGGTACTATTTTTGAATACATTAATGAAAACAGATAGCTCAATAAATAAGAGGCAGGATCCGGGGTATCTGAGTTGAACAGGCTTTAATCAGGCATAAGGGAAGGGACAGGATCGGAATAGCCTGAAATAGAATGGCATGGAATGGCAGCTGCTATGCTTCATTAACAGTACATGGTATATATAGGAAAACATTATAATTGCATTACATACAGTAGGCGTAACAAGTGACAAACGTAAGATAAGAATACATGGGCGTGAAAAGAAGGCGTGCACAGGGCGTGCACGAAGACATGTGATGAGAACGTCACAGAAGTGTCATAAATGGGTGGATACATGGAGGGGGCTACCTGGGCAGCTGGAACCTTTAACCTAGTGGTGCGCGCAAACGGGCCATGACGTGTATCTGGGGAGAGCTGGGGGCTCTGACTTCTGTGCTAGAAGAGGAGACTAAAGTCTGCGATGTCAGGACGACATGTACCTATAGCATATCTGGTATCTTGTGTTTGGAGTACATGTTGATAGAATCTAAAAGTTATCAGAGCAAAGGCTACTTGACACTAAGGCTGGTGCAGGGCATATATTCTTCATGTATTGCGTGTGCTATGAATCTTCCATGAATATTAATACAGTAATTCACTTGCATGGAGGCAGGAAGACTAGACTATAACTGGAGATGTTTATGCGGTTCGTTAGCTTAGGAATGTGAAGACGGAGAGCTGAACTGATAACTAGAGGCATAACATATTCTTGGCAGACAGGCAGGCAGAGCCAGGCCGGGCACCGCGCTGCGCGGCAGGAAGTAAGCGAAGGGTCAGGGATGCGGGAGGGGCTGCATCGCTCCTCGGAGTGGTTTCAGGAGACTGGAGCTTGAATCTGGGGTCCGGGCCCTTTGAGGCCTAGTAACGGGGACAATTCGATAAATTAACGTGCACAATGTAAAACGTGGGCAACATAGGCCTAATACTCGTTGCTTTCACAGGAACTGGAAACTGGCATACTAACGTTGGACACAACTATAATTGCGTCTTTAATCGATCATAGGGGGATATATGCATATTGCGCATGCACATATAACACAGGATGGGGAACACGTAGGCACATATGACAAGGCAAAATTCAATTTTCCTCAGATCAACAAATTTCCACCCACCCAGCGTGCCCCGAGGTCTCCTGAAAAAAATGGTACCTCACTTGCGTGGGTAGGCATAGTGGCTGCGACATGAAACAGCGCAAAACGCAGCATGGTCGCACCTCAATTTCCCAGTGAAATCTAGCGCGTTTTGGCCAAAAAGACTACCTTTTGTTTTTGCGCCGTAGCTCTGCCAGCACCTAGGGTAACCTAGCAAACCTATACATTTTTGAAAACTAGACACCCAGGGGAATTCAGGATGGGGTGACTCGTCTGCCTACCCCCAGGTTTTGTTACCCAGAATCCCTTGCAAACCTAAAAATTTGACCAAAAAAACACATTTTCCTCACATTTCTGTGGTGGAAAGTTCTGGAATCTGCGTGGATCAACAAATTTCCACACACCCAGCGTGCCCCCAGGTCTCCCGAAAAAAATGGTACCTCACTTGCGTGGGTAGTCATAGTGGCTGCGACATGAAACAGCGCAAAACGCAGCATGGTCGCAACTCAATTTCCCAGTGAAATCTAGCACGTTTTGGCCAAAAAGACTACCTTTTGTTTTTGCGCCCTAGCTCTGCCAGCACCTAGGGAAACCTAGCAAACCTATACATTTTTGAAAACTAGACACGCAGGGGAATTCAGGATGGGGTGACTCGTCTGCCTACCCCCAGGTTTTGTTACCCAGAATCCCTTGCAAACCTAAATATCTGACAAAAAAACACATTTTCCTCACATTTCTGTGGTGGAAAGTTCTGGAATCTGCGTGGATCAACACATTTCCACCCACCCAGCGTGCCCCCAGGTCTCCTGAAAAAAATTGTACCTCACTTGCGTGGGTAGGCATAGTGGCTGCAACATGAAACAGCGCAAAACGCAACATGGTCGCACCTCAATTTCCCAGTGAAATCTAGCACTTTTTGGACAAAAAGACTACCTTTAGTTTTTGCGCCATAGCTCTGCCAGCACCTAGGGTAACCTAGCAAACCTATACATTTTTGAAAACTAGACACCCAGGGGAATTCAGGATGGGGTGACTCGTCTGCCTACCCCCAGGTTTTGTTACCCAGAATCCCTTGCAAACCTAAAATATGACAAAAAAAACACATTTTCCTCACATTTCTGTGGTGGAAAGTTCTGGAATCTGGGTGGATCAACAAATTTCCACCCACCCACCGTGCCCCCAGGTCTCCCAAAAAAAATGGTACCTCACTTGCGTGGGTAGGTATAGTGGCTGCGACATGAAACAGCGCAAATCGCAACATGGTCGCACCTCAATTTCCCAGTGAAATCATGCACTTTTCGGACAAAAAGACTACCTTTTGTTTTTGCGCCCTAGTTCTGCCAGCACCTAGGGAAACCTAGCAAACCTATACATTTTTGAAAACTAGACACCCAGGGGAATTCAGGATGGGGTGACTCGTCTGCCTACCCCCAGGTTTTGTTACCCAGAATCCCTTGCAAACCTGAAAATTTGACAAAAGAAACACATTTTCCTCACATTTCTGTGGTGGAAAGTTCTGGAATCTGCATGGATCAACAAATTTCCACCCACCCAGCGTTTCCCCAGGTCTCCCGAAAAAAATGGTACCTCACTTGCATGTGTAGTCATAGTGGCTGCGACATGAACCAGCACAAAACGCAACATGGTGGCACCTCAATTTCCCAGTGAAATCTAGTACTTTTTGGACAAAAAGACTACCTTTTGTTTTTGCGCCGTAGCTCTGCCAGCACCTAAGGTAACCTAGCAAACCTATACATTTTTGAAAACTAGACACCCAGGGGATTTCAGGATGGGGTGACTCCTCTGCCTACCCCCAGGTTTTGTTACCCAGAATCCCTTGCAAACCTAAACATTTGACAAAAAAAACACATTTTCCTCACATTTCTGTGGTGGAAAGTTCTGGAATCTGCGTGGATCAACAAATTTCCACCCACCCAGCGTGCCCCCAGGTCTCCCGAAAAAAAGGTACCTCACTTGCGTGGGTAGGCATAGTGGCTGCGCCATGATTCAGCGCAAAACGCAACATGGTGGCACCTCAATTTCCCAGTGAAATCTAGCACGTTTTGGCCAAAAAGACTACCTTTTGTTTTTGCGCCGTACCTCTGCCAGCACCTAGGGAAACCTAGCAAACCTGTACATTTTTGAAAACTAGACACCCAGGGAAACTCAGGATGGGGTGACTCATCTTCCTACCCCCAGGTTTTGTTACCCAGAATCCCTTGCAAACCTACAAATTTGACAAAAAAACACATTTTCCTCACATTTCTGTGGTGGAAAGTTCTGGAATCTGCGTGGATCAACAAATGTCCACCCACCCAGCGTTCCCCCAGGTCTCCCGAAAAAAAAGGTACCTCACTTGCGTGGGTAGGCATAGTGGCTGCGACATGAAACAGCGCAAAACGCAACATGGTCGCACCTCAATTTCCCAGTGAAATCTAGCACGTTTTGGCCAAAAAGACTACCTTTTGTTTTTGCGCCGTAGCTCTGCCAGCACCTAGGGAAACCTAGCAAACCTATACATTTTTGGGAACTAGACACCCAGGGGAATTTAGGATGGGGTGACTCGTCTGCCTACCCCCAGGTTTTGTTACCCAGAATCCCTTGCAAACCTAAAGATTTGACAAAATAAACACATTTTCCTCACATTTATGTGGTGGAAAGTCCTGGAACCTGCGTGGATCAACAAATTTCCACCCACCCAGCGTTCCCCCAGGTCTCCCAAAAAAAATGGTACCTCACTTGCGTGGGTAGGCATAGTGGCTGCGACATGAAACAGCGCAAAACGCAACATGGTCGCACCTCAATTTCCCAGTGAAATCTAGCACGTTTTGGCCAAAAAGACTACCTTTTGTTTTTGCGCCGTAGCTCTGCCAGCACCTAGGGAAACCTAGCAAACCTATACATTTTTAAAACCTAGACACCCAGGGGAATTCAGGATGGGGAGACTCGTCTGCCTACCCCCAGGTTTTGTTACCCAGAATACCTTGCAAACCTAACAATTTGACAAAAAAAACACATTTTCCTCACATTTCTGTGGTGGAAAGTTCTGGAATCTGCGTGGATCAACAAATTTCCACCCACCCAGCGTTCTCCCAGGTCTCCCGAAAAAAATGGTACCTCACTTGCGTGGATAGGCATAGTGGCTGCGACATGAAACAGCGCAAAACGCAACATGGTTGCACCTCAATTTCCCAATGAAATCTAGCACGTTTTGGCCAAAAAGACTACCTTTTGTTTTTGCGCCGTACCTCTGCCAGCACCTAGGGAAACCTAGCAAACCTATACATTTTTGAAAACTAGACACCCAGGGAAACTCAGGATGGGGTGACTCATCTTCCTACCCCCAGGTTTTGTTACCCAGAATCCCTTGTAAACATAAACATTTGACCAAAAAAACACATTTTCCTCACATTTCTGTGGTGGAAAGTTCTGGAATCTGCGTAGATCAACAAATTTCCACCCACCCAGCGTTCCCCCAGGTCTCCCGAGAAAAATGGTACCTCACTTGCATGGGTAGGCATAGTGGCTGTGGTATGAAACAGCGCAAAACGCAACATGGTCGCACCTCAATTTCCCAGTGAAATCTAGCACGTTTTGGCCAAAAAGACTACCTTTTGTTTTTGCGCCGTAGCTCTGCCAGCACCTAGGGAAACCTAGCAAACATATACATTTTTGAAAACTAGACACCCAGGGAAATTTAGGATGGGGTGACTCGTCTGCCTACCCCCAGGTTTTGTTACCCAGAATCCCTTGCAAACCTAAAAATTTGACCAAAAAAAACACATTTTCCTCACATTTCTGTGGTGGAAAGTTCTGTAATCTGCGGGGATCAACAAATTTCCACCCACCCAGCGTTCCCCCAGGTCTCCCGAAAAAAAAGGTACCTCACTTGCGTGGGTAGGCATAGTGGCTGCGACATGAAACAGCGCAAAACGCAACATGGTCGCACCTCAATTTCCCAGTGAAATCTAGCACGTTTTGGCCAAAAATACTACCTTTTGTTTTTGCGCCGTAGCTCTGCCAGCACCTAGGGAAACCTAGCAAACCTATACATTTTTGAGAACTAGACACCCAGGGGAATTTAGGATGGGGTGACTCGTCTGCCTACCCCCAGGTTTTGTTACCCAGAATCCCTTGCAAACCTAAAGATTTGACAAAATAAACACATTTTCCTCACATTTCTGTGGTGGAAAGTCCTAGAACCTGCGTGGATCAACAAATTTCCACCGACCCAGCGTTTCCCCAGGTCTCCCAAAAAAAATGGTACCTCACTTGCGTGGGTAGGCATAGTGGCTGCGACATGAAACAGCGCAAAACGCAACATGGTCGCACCTCAATTTCCCAGTGAAATCTAGCACGTTTTGGCCAAAAAGACTATCTTTTGTTTTTGCGCCGTAGCTCTGCCAGCACCTAGGGAAACCTAGCAAACCTATACATTTTTAAAACCTAGACACCCAGGGGAATTCAGGATGGGGAGACTCGTCTGCCTACCCCCAGGTTTTGTTACCCAGAATCCCTTGCAAACCTAACAATTTGACAAAAAAAACACATTTTCCTCACATTTCTGTGGTGGAAAGTTCTGGAATCTGCGTGGATCAACAAATTTCCACCCACCCAGCGTTCCCCCAGGTCTCCCGAAAAAAATGGTACCTCACTTGCGTGGGTAGGCATAGTGGCTGCGACATGAAACAGCGCAAAACGCAACATGGTTGCACCTCAATTTCCCAATGAAATCTAGCACGTTTTGGCCAAAAAGACTACCTTTTGTTTTTGCGCCGTACCTCTGCCAGCACCTAGGGAAACCTAGCAAACCTATACATTTTTGAAAACTAGACACCCAGGGAAACTCAGGATGGGGTGACTCATCTGCCTACGCCCAGGTTTTGTTACCCAGAATCCCTTGTAAACATAAAGATTTGACCAAAAAAACACATTTTCTCACATTTCTGTGGTGGAAAGTTCTGGAATCTGCGTAGATCAACAAATTTCCACCCACCCAGCGTTCCCCCAGGTCTCCCGAGAAAAATGGTACCTCACTTGCGTGGGTAGGCATAGTGGCTGTGGTATGAAACAGCGCAAAACGCAACATGGTCGCACCTCAATTTCCCAGTGAAATCTAGCACGTTTTGGCCAAAAAGACTACCTTTTGTTTTTGCGCCGTAGCTCTGCCAGCACCTAGGGAAACCTAGCAAACATATACATTTTTGAAAACTAGACACCCAGGGAAATTTAGGATGGGGTGACTCGTCTGCCTACCCCCAGGTTTTGTTACCCAGAAGCCCTTGCAAACCTAAAAATTTGACCAAAAAAAACACATTTTCCTCACATTTCTGTGGTGGAAAGTTCTGGAATCTGCATGGATCAACAAATTTCCACCCACCCAGCGTTCCCCTAGGTCTCCCGAAAAAAATGGTACCTCACTTGCGTGGGTAGGCATAGTTGCTGCGACATGAAACAGCGCAAAACGCAACATGGTCGCACCTCAATTTCCCAGTGAAAACTAGCACGTTTTGGCCAAAAAGAATACCTTTTTGTTTTTGCGCCGTAGCTCTGCCAGCACCTAGGGAAACCTAGCAAACCTATACATTTTTTAAAACTAGACACCCAGTGAAATTTAGGATTGGGTGACTCGTCTGCCTACCCCCAGGTTTTGTTACCCAGAATCCCTTGCAAACCTAAAAATTTGACAAAAAAACACATTTTCCTCACATTTCTGTGGTGGTAAGTTCTGGAATCTGCGTGGATCAACAAATTTCCACCCACCCAGCGTTCCCCCAGGTCTCCCGAAAAAAATCGCACCTCACTTGTGTGGGTAGGCATAGTGGCTGCGACATGAAACAGCGCAAAACGCAACATGGTCGCACCTCAATTTCCCAGTGAAATCTAGCACGTTTTGGCCAAAAAGACTACCTTTTGTTTTTGCGCCGTAGCTCTGCCAGCACCTAGGGAAACCTAGCAAACCTATACATTTTTGAAAACTAGACACCCAGGGGAATTCAGTATGGGGTGACTCGTCTGCCTACCCCTAGGTTTTGTTAAACAGAATCCCTTGCAAACCTAAAAATTTGACCAAAAAAAACACATTTTCCTCACATTTCTGTGGTGGAAAGTTCTGTAATCTGCGTGGATCAACAAATTTCCACCCACCCAGCGTTCCCCCAGGTCTCCCGAAAAAAAAGGTACCTCACTTGCGTGGGTAGGCATAGTGGCTGCGAAATGAAACAGCACAAAACGCAACATGGTGGCACCTCAATTTCCCAGTGAAATCTAGCACGTTTTGGCCAAAAAGACTACCTTTTGTTTTTGCGCCGTACCTCTGCCAGCACCTAGGGAAACCTAGCAAACCTATACATTTTTGAAAACTAGACACCCAGGGAAACTCAGGATGTTGTGACTCATCTGCCTACACCCAGGTTTTGTTACCCAGAATCCCTTGCAAACCTAAAAATTTGACAAAAAAACGCATTTTCCTCACATTTCTGTGGTGGAAAGTTCTGGAATCTGCGTGGATCAACAAATTTCCACCCACCCAGCGTTCCCCTAGGTCTCCCGAAAAAAATGGTACCTCACTTGCGTGGGTAGGCATAGTGGCTGCGACATGAAACAGCGCAAAACGCAACATGGTCGCACCTCAATTTCCCAGTGAAAACTAGCACGTTTTGGCTAAAAAGAATACCTTTTTGTTTTTGCGCCGTAGCTCTGCCAGCACCTAGGGAAACCTAGCAAACTTATACATTTTTTAAAACTAGACACCCAGTGAAATTTAGGATTGGGTGACTCGTCTGCCTACCCCCAGGTTTTGTTACCCAGAATCCCTTGCAAACCTAAAAATTTGACAAAAAAACACATTTTCCTCACATTTCTGTGGTGGAAAGTTCTGTAATCTGCGTGGATCAACAAATTTCCACCCACCCAGCGTTCCCCCAGGTCTCCCGAAAAAAAAGGTACCTCACTTGCGTGGGTAGGCATAGTGGCTGCGACATGAAACAGCGCAAAACGCAACATGTTCGCACCTCAATTTCCCAGTGAAATCTAGCACGTTTTGGCCAAAAAGACTACCTTTTGTTTTTGCGCCGTAGCTCTGCCAGCACCTAGGGAAACCTAGCAAACCTATACATTTTTGGGAACTAGACACCCAGGGGAATTTAGGATGGGGTGACTCGTCTGCCTACCCACAGGTTTTGTTACCCAGAATCCCTTGCAAACCTAAAGATTTGACAAAATAAACACATTTTCCTCACATTTCTGTGGTGGAAAGTCCTGGAACCTGCGTGGATCAACAAATTTCCACCCACCCAGCGTTCCCCCAGGTCTCCCAAAAAAAATGGTACCTCACTTGCGTGGGTAGGCATAGTGGCTGCGACATGAAACAGCGCAAAACGCAACATGGTCGCACCTCAATTTCCCAGTGAAATCTAGCACGTTTTGGCTAAGAAGACTACCTTTTGTTTTTGCGCCGTAGCTCTGCCAGCACCTAGGGAAACCTAGCAAACCTATAAATTTTTAAAACCTAGACACCCAGGGGAATTCAGGATGGGGAGACTCGTCTGCCTACCCCCAGGTTTTGTTACCCAGAATCCCTTGCAAACCTAACAATTTGACCAAAAAAACACATTTTCCTCACATTTCTGTGGTGGAAAGTTCTGGAATCTGCGTGGATCTACAAATTTTCACCCACCCAGCGTTCCCCCAGGTCTCCCGAAAAAAATGGTACCTCACTTGCGTGGGTAGGCATAGTGGCTGCGACATGAAACAGCGCAAAACGCAACATGGTTGCACCTCAATTTCCCAATGAAATCTAGCACGTTTTGGCCAAAAAGACTACCTTTTGTTTTTGCGCCGTACCTCTGCCAGCACCTAGGGAAACCTATACATTTTTGAAAACTAGACACCCAGGGAAACTCAGGATGGGGTGACTCATCTGCCTACCCCCAGGTTTTGTTACCCAGAATCCCTTGTAAACATAAAAATTTGACCAAAAAAACACATTTTCCTCACATTTCTGTGGTGGAAAGTTCTGGAATCTGCGTAGATCAACAAATTTCCACCCACCCAGCGTTTACCCAGGTCTCCCGAGAAAAATGGTACCTCACTTGCGTGGGTAGGCATAGTGGCTGTGGTATGAAACAGCGCAAAACGCAACATGGTCGCACCTCAATTTCCCAGTGAAACCTAGCACGTTTTGGCCAAAAAGACTACCTTTTGTTTTTGCGCCGTAACTCTGCCAGCACCTAGGGAAACCTAGCAAACATATACATTTTTGAAAACTAGACACCCAGGGAAATTTAGGATGGGGTGACTCGTCTGCCTACCCCCAGGTTTTGTTACCCAGAATCCCTTGCAAACCTAAAAATTTGACCAAAAAAAACACATTTTCCTCACATTTCTGTGGTGGAAAGTTCTGGAATCTGCATGGATCAACAAATTTCCACCCACCCAGCGTTCCCCTAGGTCTCCCGAAAAAAATGGTACCTCACTTGCGTGGGTAGGCATAGTGGCTGCGACATGAAACAGCGCAAAACGCAACATGGTCGCACCTCAATTTCCCAGTGAAATCTAGCACGTTTTGGCCAAAAAGACTACCTTTTGTTTTTGCGCCGTAGCTCTGCCAGCACCTAGGGAAACCTAGCAAACCTATACATTTTTAAAACCTAGACACCCAGGGGAATTCAGGATGGGGAGACTCGTCTGCCTACCCCCAGGTTTTGTTACCCAGAATCCCTTGCAAACCTAACAATTTGACAAAAAAACACATTTTCCTCACATTTCTGTGGTGGAAAGTTCTGGAATCTGCGTGGATCAACAAATTTCCACCCACCCAGCGTTCCCCCAGGTCTCCCGAAAAAAATGGTACCTCACTTGCGTGGGTAGGCATAGTGGCTGCGACATGAAACAGCGCAAAACGCAACATGGTTGCACCTCAATTTCCCAATGAAATCTAGCACGTTTTGGCCAAAAAGACTACCTTTTGTTTTTGCACCGTACCTCTGCCAGCACCTAGGGAAACCTAGCAAACCTATACATTTTTGAAAATTAGACACCCAGGGAAACTCAGGATGGGGTGACTCATCTGCCTACCCCCAGGTTTTGTTACCCAGAATCCCTTGTAAACATAAATATTTGACAAAAAAACACATTTTCCTCACATTTCTGTGGTGGAAAGTTCTGGAATCTGCGTAGATCAACAAATTTCCACCCACCCAGCGTTCCCCCAGGTCTCCCGAGAAAAATGGTACCTCACTTGCGTGGGTAGGCATAGTGGCTGTGGTATGAAACAGCGCAAAACGCAACATGGTCGCACCTCAATTTCCCAGTGAAATCTAGCACGTTTTGGCCAAAAAGACTACCTTTTGTTTTTGCGCCGTAGCTCTGCCAGCACCTAGGGAAACCTAGCAAACATATACATTTTTGAAAACTAGACACCCGGGGAAATTTAAGATGGGGTGACTCGTCTGCCTACCCCCAGGTTTTGTTACCCAGAATCCCTTGCAAACCTAAAAATTTGACAAAAAAACACATTTTCCTCACATATCTGTGGTGGAAAGTTCTGTAATCTGCGTGGATCAACAAATTTCCACCCACCCAGCGTTCCCCCAGGTCTCCCGAAAAAAAGGTACCTCACTTGCGTGGGTAGGCATAGTGGCTGCGACATGAAACAGCGCAAAACGCAACATGGTCGCACATCAATTTCCCAGTGAAATCTAGCACGTTTTGGCCAAAAAGACTACCTTTTGTTTTTGCGCCGTAGCTCTGCCAGCACCTTGGGAAACCTAGCAAACCTATACATTTTTGAGAACTAGACACCCAGGGGAATTTAGGATGGGGTGACTCGTCTGCCTACCCCCAGGTTTTGTTACCCAGAATCCCTTGCAAACCTAAAAATTTGACCAAAAAAACACATTTTCCTCACATTTCTGTGGTGGAAAGTTCTGGAATCTGCGTGGATCAACAAATTTCCACCCACCCAGCGTTCCCCCAGGTCTCCCGAAAAAAATGGTACCTCACTTGTGTGGGTAGGCATAGTGGCTGCGACATGAAACAGCGCAAAACGCAACATGGTCGCACCTCAATTTCCCAGTGAAATCTAGCACGTTTTGGCCAAAAAGACTACCTTTTGTTTTTGCGCCGTAGCTCTGCCAGCATCTAGGAAAACCTAGCAAACCTATACATTTTTGAGAACTAGACACCCAGGGGAATTTAGGATGGGGTGACTCGTCTGCCTACCCCCAGGTTTTGTTACCCAGAATCCCTTGCAAACCTAATAATTTGACCAAAAAAACACATTTTCCTCACATTTCTGTGGTGGAAAGTTCTGGAATCTGCGTGGATCAACAAATTTCCACCCACCCAGCGTTCCCCCAGGTCTCCCGAAAAAAATCGCACCTCACTTGTGTGGGTAGGCATAGTGGCTGCGACATGAAACAGCGCAAAACGCAACATGGTCGCACCTCAATTTCCCGGTGAAATCTAGCACTTTTCGGCCAAAAAGACTACCTTTTGTTTTTGCGCCGTAGCTCTGCCAGCACCTAGGGAAACCTAGCAAACCTATACATTTTTGAAAACTAGACACCCAGGGGAATTTAGTATGGGTGACTCGTCTGCCTACCCCTAGGTTTTGTTAAACAGAATCCCTTGCAAACCTAAAAATTTGACCAAAAAAACACATTTTCCTCACATTTCTGTGGTGGAAAGTTCTGGAATCTGCGTGGATCAACAAATTTCCACCCACCCAGCATTCCCCCAGGTCTCCCGAAAAAAATGGTACCTCACTTGTGTGGGTAGGCATAGTGGCTGCGACATGAAACAGCGCAAAACGCAACATGGTCGCACCTCAATTTCCCAGTGAAATCTAGCACGTTTTGGCCAAAAAGACTACCTTTTTTTTTTTTGCGCCGTAGCTCTGCCAGCACCTAGGGAAACCTAGCAAACCTATACATTTTTGAAAACTAGACACCCAGGGAAACTCAGGATGGGGTGACTCATCTGCCTACCCCCAGGTTTTGTTACCCAGAATCCCTTGCAAACCTAACAATTTGACAAAAAAGCAAATTTTCCTCACATTTCTGTGGTGGAAAGTTCTGGAATCTGCGTGGATCAACAAATTTCCACCCACCCAGCGTTCCCCCAGGTCTCCCGAAAAAAATGGTACCTCACTTGCGTGGGTAGGCATAGTGGCTGCGACATGAAACAGCGCAAAACGCAACATGGTTGCACCACAATTTCCCAATGAAATCTAGCACGTTTTGGCCAAAAAGACTACCTTTTGTTTTTGCGCCGTACCTCTGCCAGCACCTAGGGAAACCTAGCAAACCTATACATTTTTGAAAACTAGAAACCCAGGGAAACTCAGGATGGGGTGACTCATCTGCCTACCCCCAGGTTTTGTTACCCAGAATCCCTTGCAAACCTAAAAATTTTACAAAAAAACACATTTTTCTCACATTTCTGTGGTGGAAAGTTCTGGAATCTGCGTAGATCAACAAATTTCCACCCACCCAGCGTTCCCCCAGGTCTCCCGAGAAAAATGGTACCTCACTTGCGTGGGTAGGCATAGTGGCTGTGGTATGAAACAGCGCAAAACGCAACATGGTCGCACCTCAATTTCCCAGTGAAATCTAGCACGTTTTGGCCAAAAAGACTACCTTTTGTTTTTGCGCCGTAGCTCTGCCAGCACCTAGGGAAACCTAGCCAACATATACATGTTTGAAAACAAGACACCCAGGGAAATTTAGGATGGGGTGACTCGTCTGCCTACCCTCAGGTTTTGTTACCCAGAATCCCTTGCAAACCTAAAAATTTGACCAAAAAAACACATTTTCCTCACATTTCTGTGGTGGAAAGTTCTGGAATCTGCGTGGATCAACACATTTTCACCCACCCAGCGTTCCCCTAGGTCTCCCGAAAAAAATGGTACCTCACTTGCGTGGGTAGGCATAGTGGCTGCGACATGAAACAGCGCAAAACGCAACATGGTCGCACCTCAATTTCCCACTGAAAACTAGCACGTTTTGGCCAAAAAGAATACCTTTTTGTTTTTGCGCCGTAGCTCTGCCAGGACCTAGGGAAACCTAGCAAACCTATACATTTTTTAAAACTAGACACCCAGTGAAATTTAGGATTGGGTGACTCGTCTGCCTACCCCCAGGTTTTGTTACCCAGAATCCCTTGCAAACCTAAAAATTTGACAAAAAAACAAATTTTCCTCACATTTCTGTGGTGGAAAGTTCTGGAATCTGCGTGGATCAACAAATTTCCACCGACCCAGCGTTCCCCCAGGTCTCCCGAAAAAAATCGCACCTCACTTGTGTGGGTAGGCATAGTGGCTGCGACATGAAACAGCGCAAAACGCAACATGGTCGCATCTCAATTTCCCAGTGAAATCTAGCACGTTTTGGCCAAAAAGACTACCTTTTGTTTTTGCGCCGTAGCTCTGCCAGCACCTAGGGAAACCTAGCAAACCTATACATTTTTGAAAACTAGACACCCAGGGGAATTCAGTATGGGGTGACTCGTCTGGCTACCCATAGGTTTTGTTAAACAGAATCCCTTGCAAACCTAAAAATTTGACCAAAAAAAGCACATTTTCCTCACATTTCTGTGGTGGAAAGTTCTGGAATCTGCGTGGATCAACACATTTCCACCCACACAGCGTTCCCCCAGGTCTCCCGAAAAAAATGGTACCTCACTTGTGTGGGTAGGCATAGTGGCTGCGACATGAAACAGCGCAAAACGCAACATGGTCGCACCTCAATTTCCCAGTGAAATCTAGCACGTTTTGGCCAAAAAGACTACCTTTTGTTTATGCGCCGTAGCTCTGCCAGCACCTAGGGAAACCTAGCAAACCTATACATTTTTGAGAACTAGACACCCAGGGGAATTTAGGATGGGGAGACTCGTCTGCCTACCCCCAGGTTTTGTTACCCAGAATCCCTTGCAAACCTAATAATTTGACCAAAAAAAACACATTTTCCTCACATTTCTGTGGTGGAAAGTTCTGGAATCTGCGTGGATCAACAAATTTCCACCCACCCAGCGTTCCCCCAGGTATCCCGAAAAAAATAGCACCTCACTTGTGTGGGTAGGCATAGTGGCTGCGACATGAAACAGCGCAAAACGCAACATGGTCGCACCTCAATTTCCCAGTGAAATCTAGCACGTTTTGGCCAAAAAGACTACCTTTTGTTTTTGCGCCGTAGCTCTGCCAGCACCTAGGGAAACCTAGCAAACCTATACATTTTTGAAAACTAGACACCCAGGGGAATTCAGTATGGGGTGACTCGTCTGCCTACCCCTAGGTTTTGTTAAACAGAATCCCTTGCAAACCTAAAAATGTGACCAAAAAAACACATTTTCCTCACATTTCTGTGGTGGAAAGTTCTGTAATCTGCGTGGATCAACAAATTTCCACCCACCCAGCGTTCCCCCAGGTCTCCCGAAAAAAAAGGTACCTCACTTGCGTCGGTAGGCATAGTGGCTGCGACATGAAACAGCGCAAAACGCAACATGGTCGCACCTCAATTTCCCAGTGAAATCTAGCACGTTTTGGCCAAAAAGACTACCTTTTGTTTTTGCGCCGTAGCTCTGCCAGCACCTAGGGAAACCTAGCAAACCTATACATTTTTAAAACCTAGACACCCAGGGGAATTCAGGATGGGGAGACTCGTCTGCCTACCCCCAGGTTTTGTTACCCAGAATCCCTTGCAAACCTAACAATTTGACCAAAAAGCACATTTTCCTCACATTTCTGTGGTGGAAAGTTCTGGAATCTGCGTGGATCAACAAATTTACACCCACCCAGCGTTCCCCCAGGTCTCCGAAAAAAATGGTACCTCACTTGCGTGGGTAGGCATAGTGGCTGCGACATGAAACAGCGCAAAACGCAACATGGTTGCACCTCAATTTCCCAATGAAATCTAGCACGTTTTGGCCAAAAAGACTACCTTTTGTTTTTGCGCCGTACCTCTGCCAGCACCTAGGGAAACCTAGCAAACCTATACATTTTTTAAAACTAGACACCAAGGGAAACTCAGGATTGGGTGACTCATCTGCCTACCCCCAGGTTTTGTTACCCAGAATCCCTTGCAAACCTAAAAATTTGATAAAAAAACACATTTTTATCACATTTCTGTGGTGGAAAGTTCTGTAATCTACGTGGATCAACAAATTTCCACCCACCCAGCGTTCCCCCAGGTCTCCCGAAAAAAAAGGTACCTCACTTGCGTGGGTAGGCATAGTGGCTGCGACATGAAACAGCGCAAAACGCAACTTGGTCGCACCTCAATTTCCCAGTGAAATCTAGCACGTTTTGGCCAAAAAGACTACCTTTTGTTTTTGCGCCGTAGCTCTGCCAGCACCTAGGGAAACCTAGCCAACATATACATGTTTGAAAACAAGACACCCAGGGAAATTTAGGATGGGGTGACTCGTCTGCCTACCCTCAGGTTTTGTTACCCAGAATCCCTTGCAAACCTAAAAATTTGACCAAAAAAACACATTTTCCTCACATTTCTGTGGTGGAAAGTTCTGGAATCTGCGTGGATCAACACATTTTCACCCACCCAGCGTTCCCCTAGGTCTCCCGAAAAAAATGGTACCTCACTTGCGTGGGTAGGCATAGTGGCTGCGACATGAAACAGCGCAAAACGCAACATGGTCGCACCTCAATTTCCCACTGAAAACTAGCACGTTTTGGCCAAAAAGAATACCTTTTTGTTTTTGCGCCGTAGCTCTGCCAGGACCTAGGGAAACCTAGCAAACCTATACATTTTTTAAAACTAGACACCCAGTGAAATTTAGGATTGGGTGACTCGTCTGCCTACCCCCAGGTTTTGTTACCCAGAATCCCTTGCAAACCTAAAAATTTGACAAAAAAACAAATTTTCCTCACATTTCTGTGGTGGAAAGTTCTGGAATCTGCGTGGATCAACAAATTTCCACCGACCCAGCGTTCCCCCAGGTCTCCCGAAAAAAATCGCACCTCACTTGTGTGGGTAGGCATAGTGGCTGCGACATGAAACAGCGCAAAACGCAACATGGTCGCATCTCAATTTCCCAGTGAAATCTAGCACGTTTTGGCCAAAAAGACTACCTTTTGTTTTTGCGCCGTAGCTCTGCCAGCACCTAGGGAAACCTAGCAAACCTATACATTTTTGAAAACTAGACACCCAGGGGAATTCAGTATGGGGTGACTCGTCTGGCTACCCATAGGTTTTGTTAAACAGAATCCCTTGCAAACCTAAAAATTTGACCAAAAAAAGCACATTTTCCTCACATTTCTGTGGTGGAAAGTTCTGGAATCTGCGTGGATCAACACATTTCCACCCACACAGCGTTCCCCCAGGTCTCCCGAAAAAAATGGTACCTCACTTGTGTGGGTAGGCATAGTGGCTGCGACATGAAACAGCGCAAAACGCAACATGGTCGCACCTCAATTTCCCAGTGAAATCTAGCACGTTTTGGCCAAAAAGACTACCTTTTGTTTATGCGCCGTAGCTCTGCCAGCACCTAGGGAAACCTAGCAAACCTATACATTTTTGAGAACTAGACACCCAGGGGAATTTAGGATGGGGAGACTCGTCTGCCTACCCCCAGGTTTTGTTACCCAGAATCCCTTGCAAACCTAATAATTTGACCAAAAAAAACACATTTTCCTCACATTTCTGTGGTGGAAAGTTCTGGAATCTGCGTGGATCAACAAATTTCCACCCACCCAGCGTTCCCCCAGGTATCCCGAAAAAAATAGCACCTCACTTGTGTGGGTAGGCATAGTGGCTGCGACATGAAACAGCGCAAAACGCAACATGGTCGCACCTCAATTTCCCAGTGAAATCTAGCACGTTTTGGCCAAAAAGACTACCTTTTGTTTTTGCGCCGTAGCTCTGCCAGCACCTAGGGAAACCTAGCAAACCTATACATTTTTGAAAACTAGACACCCAGGGGAATTCAGTATGGGGTGACTCGTCTGCCTACCCCTAGGTTTTGTTAAACAGAATCCCTTGCAAACCTAAAAATGTGACCAAAAAAACACATTTTCCTCACATTTCTGTGGTGGAAAGTTCTGTAATCTGCGTGGATCAACAAATTTCCACCCACCCAGCGTTCCCCCAGGTCTCCCGAAAAAAAAGGTACCTCACTTGCGTCGGTAGGCATAGTGGCTGCGACATGAAACAGCGCAAAACGCAACATGGTCGCACCTCAATTTCCCAGTGAAATCTAGCACGTTTTGGCCAAAAAGACTACCTTTTGTTTTTGCGCCGTAGCTCTGCCAGCACCTAGGGAAACCTAGCAAACCTATACATTTTTAAAACCTAGACACCCAGGGGAATTCAGGATGGGGAGACTCGTCTGCCTACCCCCAGGTTTTGTTACCCAGAATCCCTTGCAAACCTAACAATTTGACCAAAAAGCACATTTTCCTCACATTTCTGTGGTGGAAAGTTCTGGAATCTGCGTGGATCAACAAATTTACACCCACCCAGCGTTCCCCCAGGTCTCCGAAAAAAATGGTACCTCACTTGCGTGGGTAGGCATAGTGGCTGCGACATGAAACAGCGCAAAACGCAACATGGTTGCACCTCAATTTCCCAATGAAATCTAGCACGTTTTGGCCAAAAAGACTACCTTTTGTTTTTGCGCCGTACCTCTGCCAGCACCTAGGGAAACCTAGCAAACCTATACATTTTTTAAAACTAGACACCAAGGGAAACTCAGGATTGGGTGACTCATCTGCCTACCCCCAGGTTTTGTTACCCAGAATCCCTTGCAAACCTAAAAATTTGATAAAAAAACACATTTTTCTCACATTTCTGTGGTGGAAAGTTCTGTAATCTACGTGGATCAACAAATTTCCACCCACCCAGCGTTCCCCCAGGTCTCCCGAAAAAAAAGGTACCTCACTTGCGTGGGTAGGCATAGTGGCTGCGACATGAAACAGCGCAAAACGCAACTTGGTCGCACCTCAATTTCCCAGTGAAATCTAGCACGTTTTGGCCAAAAAGACTACCTTTTGTTTTTGCGCCGTAGCTCTGCCAGCACCTAGGGAAACCTAGCAAACCTATACATTTTTAAAACCTAGACACCCAGGGGAATTCAGGATGGGGAGACTCGTCTGCCTACCCCCAGGTTTTGTTACCCAGAATCCCTTGCAAACCTAACAATTTGACAAAAAAACACATTTTCCTCACATTTCTGTGGTGGAAAGTTCTGGAATCTGCGTGGATCAACAAATTTCCACCCACCCAGCATTCCCCCAGGTCTCCCGAGAAAAATGGTACCTCACTTGCGTGGGTAGGCATAGTGGCTGTGGTATGAAACAGCGCAAAACGCAACATGGTCGCACCTCAATTTCCCAGTGAAATCTAGCACGTTTTGGCCAAAAAGACTACCTTTTGTTTTTGCGCCGTAGCTCTGCCAGCACCTAGGGAAACCTAGCAAACATATACATTTTTGAAAACTAGACACCCAGGGAAATTTAGGATGGGGTGACTCGTCTGCCTACCCCCAGGTTTTGTTACCCAGAATCCCTTGCAAACCTAAAAATGTGACCAAAAAAAACACATTTTCCTCACATTTCTGTGGTGGAAAGTTCTGGAATCTGCGTGGATTAACACATTTCCACCCACCCAGCGTTCCCCTAGGTCTCCCGAAAAAAATGGTACCTCACTTGCGTGGGTAGGCATAGTGGCTGCGACATGAAACAGCGCAAAATGCAACATGGTCGCACCTCAATTTCCCAGTGAAAACTAGCACGTTTTGGCCAAAAAGAATACCTTTTTATTTTTGCGCCGTAGCTCTGCCAGCACCTAGGGAAACCTAGCAAACCTATACATTTTTTAAAACTAGACACCCAGTGAAATTTAGGATTGGGTGACTCGTCTGCCTACCCCCAGGTTTTGTTACCCGGAATCCCTTGCAAACCTAAAAATTTGACAAAAAAACACATTTTCCTCACATTTCTGTGGTGGAAAGTTCTGGAATATGCGTGGATCAACAAATTTCCACCCACCCAGCGTTCCCCCAGGTCTCCCGAAAAAAATCGCACCTCACTTGTGTGGGTAGGCATAGTGGCTGCGACATGAAACAGCGCAAAACGCAACATGGTCGCACCTCAATTTCCCAGTGAAATCTAGCACGTTTTGGCCAAAAAGACTACCTTTTGTTTTTGCGCCGTAGCTCTGCCAGCACCTAGGGAAACCTAGCAAACCTATACATTTTTGAAAACTAGACACCAAGGGGAATTCAGTATGGGGTGACTCGTCTGCCTACCCCTAGGTTTTGTTAAACAGAATCCCTTGCAAACCTAAAAATTTGACCAAAAAAACACATTTTCCTCACATTTCTGTGGTGGAAAGTTCTGGAATCTGCGTGGATCAACAAATTTCCACCCACCCAGCGTTCCCCCAGGTCTCCCGAAAAAAATGGTACCTCACTTGTGTGGGTAGGCATAGTGGCTGCGACATGAAACAGCGCAAAACGCAACATGGTCGCACCTCAATTTCCCAGTGAAATCTAGCACGTTTTGGCCAAAAAGACTACCTTTTTTTTTTGCGCCGTAGCTCTGCCAGCACGTAGGGAAACCTAGCAAACCTATACATTTTTGAAAACTAGACACCCAGGGAAACTCAGGATGGGGTGTCTCATCTGCCTACCCCCAGGTTTTGTTACCCAGAATCCCTTGCAAACCTAAAAATTTGACAAAAAAACGCATTTTCCTCACATTTCTGAGGTGGAAAGTTCTGGAATCTGCGTGGATCAACAAATTTCCACCCACCCAGCGTTCCCCTAGGTCTCCCGAAAAAAATGGTACCTCACTTGCGTGGGTAGGCATAGTGGCTGCGACATGAAACAGCGCAAAACGCAACATGGTCGCACCTCAATTTCCCAGTGAAATCGTGCACTTTTCGGACAAAAAGACTACCTTTTGTTTTTGCGCCCTAGCTCTGCCAGCACCTAGGTTAACCTAGCAAACCTATACATTTTTGAAAACTAGACACCCAGGGAAATTCAAGATGGGGTGACTCGTCTGCCTACCCCTAGGTTTTGTTAAAAAGAATCCCTTGCAAACCTAAAAATTTGACCAAAAAAACACATTTTCCTCACATTTCTGTGGTGGAAAGTTCTGGAATCTGCGTGGATCAACAAATTTCCACCCACCCAGCGTTCCCCCATGTCTCCCGAAAAAAATGGTACCTCACTTGTGTGGGTAGGCATAGTGGCTGCGACATGAAACAGCGCAAAACGCAACATGATCGCACCTCAATTTCCCAGTGAAATCTAGCACGTTTTGGCCAAAAAGACTACCTTTTTTTTTTTTGCGCCGTAGCTCTGCCAGCACCTAGGGAAACCTAGCAAACCTATACATTTTTGAAAACTAGACACCCAGGGAAACTCAGGATGGGGTGACTCATCTGCCTACCCCCAGGTTTTGTTACCCAGAATCCCTTGCAAACCTAAAAATTTGACAAAAAAACGCATTTTCCTCACATTTCTGTGGTGGAAAGTTCTGGAATCTGCGTGGATCAACAAATTTCCACCCACCCAGCGTTCCCCTAGGTCTCCCGAAAAAAATGGTACCTCACTTGCGTGGGTAGGCATAGTGGCTGCGACATGAAACAGCGCAAAACGCAACATGGTCGCACCTCAATTTCCTAGTGAAATCTAGCACGTTTTGGCCAAAAAGACTACCTTTTGTTTTTGCGCCGTAGCTCTGCCAGCACCTAGGGAAACCTAGCAAACCTATACATTTTTGAAAACTAGACACCCAGGGAAACTCAGGATGGGGTGACTCATCTGCCTACCCCCAGATTTCGTTACCCAGAATCCCTTGTAAACCTAAAAATTTGACCAAAAAAACAAATTTTCCTCACATTTCTGTGGTGGAAAGTTCTGGAATCTGCGTAGATCAACAAATTTCCACCCACCCAGCGTTCCCCCTGGTCTCCCGAGAAAAATGGGACCTCACTTGCGTGGGTAGGCATAGTGGCTGCGACATGAAACAGCGCACAACGCAACATGGTCGCACCTCAATTTCCCATTGAAATCCAGCACTTTTTGGACAAAAAAACTACCTTTTTTTTTGCGCCGTAGCTCTGCCAGCACCTAGGGTAACCTAGCAAACCTATACATTTTTGAAAACTAGACACCCAGGGGAATTCAGGATGGGGTGACTCCTCTGCCTACCCCCAGGTTTTGTTACCCAGAATCCCTTGCAAACTTAAAAATTTGGCAAAAAAAACACATTTTCCTCATATTTCAGTGGTGGAAAGTTCTGGAATCTGCGTGGATCAGCAAGTTTCCACCCACCGAGCGTGCCCCCAGGTCTCCCAAAAAAATGGTACCTCACTTGCGTGGGTAGGCATAGTTGCTGCGACATGAGACAGCGCAAAACGCAACATGGTCGCACCTCAATTTCCCAGTGAAATCTAGCACGTTTTGGCCAAAAAGACTACCTTTTGTTTTTGCGCCGTAGCTCTGCCAGCACCTAGGGAAACCTAGCAAACCTATACATTTATGAAAACTAGACACCCAGGGGAATTCAGGATGGGGGGACTCGTCTGTCTACCCCCAGGTTTTGTTACCCAGAAACCCATGCAAACCTAAAAATTTGACAAAAAAACACATTTTCCTCACATTTCTGTGGTGGAAAGTTCTGGAATCTGCGTGGATCAACAAATTTCCACTCACCCAGAGTTCCCCCAGGTCTCCCGAAAAAAATGGGACCTCACTTGCGTGGGTAGGCATAGTGGCTGAGACATGAAACAGCGCACAACGCAACATGGTCGCACCTCAATTTCCCATTGAAATCCAGCACTTTTTGGACAAAAAGACTACCTTTTTTTTTGCGCCGTAGCTCTGCCAGCACCTGGGGTAACCTAGCAAACCTATACATTTTTGAAAACTAGACACCCAGGGGAATTCAGGATGGGGTGACTCCTCTGCCTACCCCCAGGTTTTGTTACCCAGAATCCCTTGCAAACTTAAAAATTTGACCAAAAAAACACATTTTCCTCACATTTCTGTGGTGGAAAGTTCTGTAATCTGCGTGGATCAACAAATTTCCACCCACCCAGCGTTCCCCCAGGTCTCCCGAAAAAAAAGGTACCTCACTTGCGTGGGTAGGCATAGTAGCTGCGACATGAAACAGCGCAAAACGCAATATGGTCGCACCTCAATTTCCCAGTGAAATCTAGCACGTTTTGGCCAAAAAGACTACCTTTTGTTTTTGCGCCGTAGCTCTGCCAGCACCTAGGGACACCTAGCAAACCTATACATTTTTAAAACCTAGACACCCAGGGGAATTTAGGATGGGGAGACTCGTCTGCCTACCCCCAGGTTTTGTTACCCAGAATCCCTTGCAAACCTAACAATTTGACAAAAAAACACATTTTCTTCACATTTCTGTGGTGGAAAGTTCTGGAATCTGCGTGGATCAACAAATTTCCACCCACCCAGCGTTCCCCCAGGTCTCCCAAAAAAAATGGTACCTCACTTGCGTGGGTAGGCATAGTGGCTGCGACATGAAACAGCGCAAAACGCAACATGGTTGCACCTCAATTTCCCAGTGAAATCTAGCACGTTTTGGCCAAAAAGACTACCTTTTGTTTTTGCGCCGTACCTCTGCCAGCACCTAGGGAAACCTAGCAAACCTATACATTTTTTAAAACTAGACACCCAGGGAAACTCAGGATGGGGTGACTCATCTGCCTACCCCTAGGTTTTGTTACCCAGAATCCCTTGTAAACCTAAAAATGTGACCAAAAAAACACATTTTCCTCACATTTCTGTGGTGGAAAGTTCTGGAATCTGCGTAGATCAACAAATTTCCACCCACCCAGCGTTCCCCCAGGTCTCCCGAGAAAAATGGTACCTCACTTGCGTGGGTAGGCATAGTGGCTGTGGTATGAAACAGCGCAAAATGCAACATGGTCGTACCTCAATTTCCCAGTGAAATCTAGCACGTTTTGGCCAAAAAGACTACCTTTTGTTTTTGCGCCGTAGCTCTGCCAGCACCTAGGGAAACCTAGCAAACATATACATTTTTGAAAAACTAGACACCCAGGGAAATTTAGGATGGGGTGACTCGTCTGCCTACCCCCAGGTTTTGTTACCCAGAATCCCTTGCAAACCTAAAAATTTGACCAAAAAAACACATTTTCCTCACATTTCTGTAGTGGAAAGTTCTGGAATCGGCGTGGATCAACAAATTTCCACCCACCCAGCGTTCCCCCAGGTCTCCCGAAAAAAATTGGACCTCACTTGCGTAGGTAGGCATAGTGGATGCGATATGAAACAGAGCAAAACGCAACATGGTCGCACCTCAATTTCCCAGTAAAAACTAGCACGTTTTGGCAAAAAAGAATACCTTTTTGTTTTTGCGCCGTAGCTCTGCCAGCACCTAGGGAAACCTTGCAAACATATACATTTTTTAAAACTAGACACCCAGTGGAATTTAGGATTGGGTGACTCGTCTGCCTACCCCCAGGTTTTGTTACCCAGAATCCCTTGCAAACCTAAAAATTTGACAAAAAAAACACATTTTCCTCACATTTCTGTGGTGGAAAGTTCTGTAATCTGCGTGGATCAACAAATTTCCACCCACCCAGCGTTCCCCCAGGTGTCCCGAAAAAAAAGGTACCTCACTTGCGTGTGTAGGCATAGTGGCTGCGACATGAAACAGCGCAAAACGCAACATGGTCGCACCTCAATTTCCCAGTGAAATCTAGCACGTTTTGGGCAAAAAGACTACCTTTTGTTTTTGCGCCGTAGCTCTGCCAGCACCTAGGGAAACCTAGCAAACCTATACATTTTTGAGAACCAGACACCCAGGGGAATTTAGGATGGGGTGACTCGTCTGCCTACCCCCAGGTTTTGTTACCCAGAATCCCTTGCAAACCTAATAATTTGACAAAAAAAACACATTTTCCTCACATTTCTGTGGTGGAAAGTTCTGTAATCTGCGTGGATCAACAAATTTCCACCCACCCAGCGTTCCCCCAGGTCTCCTGAAAAAAATCGTACCTCACTTGTGTGGGTAGGCATAGTGGCTGCGACATGAAACAGCGCAAAACGCAACATGGTCGCACCTCAATTTCCCAGTGAAATCTAGCACGTTTTGGCCAAAAATAATACCTTTTGTTTTTGCGCCGTAGCTCTGCCAGCACCTAGGGAAACCTAGCAAACCTATACATTTTTGAAAACTAGACACGCAGGGGAATTCAGTATGGGGTGACTCGTCTGCCTACCCCTAGGTTTTGTTCAACAGAATCCCTTGCAAACCTAAAAATTTGACCAAAAAAACACATTTTCCTCACATTTCTGTGGTGGAAAGTTCTGGAATCTGCGTGGATCAACAAATTTCCACCCACCCAGCGTTTCCCCAGGTCTCCCGAAAAAAATGGTACCTCACTTGTGTGGGTAGGCATAGTGGCTGCGACATGAAACAGCGCAAAACGCAACATGGTCGCACCTCAATTTCCCAGTGAAATCTAGCACGTTTTAGCCAAAAAGACTACCTTTTGTTTTTGCGCCGTAGCTCTGCCAGCACCTAGGGAAACCTAGCAAACCTATACATTTTTGAAAACTAGACACCCAGGGGAATTTAGTATGGGGTGACTCGTCTGCCTACCCCTAGGTTTTGTTAAACAGAATCCCTTGCAAACCTAAAAATTTGACAAAAAAAACACATTTTCCTCACATTTCTGTGGTGGAAAGTTCTGGAATCTGCGTGGATCAACAAATTTCTACTCACCTAGCGTTCCCCCAGGTCTCCCGAAAAAAATGGGACCTCACTTGCGTGGGTAGGCATAGTGGCTGCGACATGAAACAGCGCAAAACGCAACATGGTCGCACCTCAATTTCCCATTGAAATCCAGCACTTTTTGGACAAAAAGACTAACTTTTTTTTTGCGCCGTGGCTCTGCCAGCAACTAGGGTAACCTAGCAAACCTATACATTTTTGAAAACTAGACACCCAGGGGAATTCAGGATGGGGTGACCCCTCTGCCTACCCCCAGGTTTTGTTACCCAGAATCCCTTGCAAACTTAAAAATTTGACCAAAAAAACACATTTTCCTCACATTTCTGTGGTGGAACGTTCTGGAATCTGCGTGGATCAGCAAATTTCCACCCACCCAGCGTGCCCCCAGGTCTCCCAAAAAAAATGGTACCTCACTTGCGTGGGTAGGCATAGTGGCTGCGACATGAGACAGCGCAAAACGCAACATGGTCGCACCTCAATTTCCCAGTGAAATCTAGCACGTTTTGGCCAAAAAGACTACCTTTTGTTTTTGCGCCATAGCTCTGCCAGCACCTAGGGAAACCTAGCAAACCTATACATTTTTGAAAACTAGACACCCAGGGAAACTCAGGATGGGGTGACTCATGTGCCTACCCCCAGGTTTTGTTACCCAGAATCCCTTGTAAACCTAAAACTTTGACCAAAAAAACACATTTTCCGCACATTTCTGTGGTGGAAAGTTCTGGAATGTGCGTGGATCAACAAATTTCCACCCACCCAGCGTTCCCCTAGGTCTCCCGAAAAAAATGGTACCTCACTTGCATGGATAGGCATAGTGGCTGCAACAGGAAACGGTTCAAATCATACGGTGGTGAATTTACTATACCCTATTGCAAAACTACCTTGATTTTGGGGGGGCTCCTGAGTTTTTGGCCCGGGGCTCGCTGGCCATCTTTGGAAACTACCAAACCCAAACAGTTCTGAAAACTAGACACCAGGGGGAGTCCAGGGAGGTATGGCATGCGTGGGTCCCCCAATGTTTTCCTTCCCAGAACTCCTTGCAAACCTTAAAATTAGGTAAAAATAGCACTTTTCCAAACTTTTTTGCGTGGGATTGCCGTGCCAGCAAACATGTCCTACCACCCAGCTTTCCCCTTGTTCTCCCGAGTAAAAGGATACCTCACTTGTGTGGGTGCCCCAAAGCAGAACAGGCCAAAAATGAATTTTGAAAAAAGTAGTATTTAAGGTTTACAAATTAAGCCCCCCTGCCTTAGTCACAGGCCTTTGGCCCACCCACACAAGTGAGGTATAATTTTACTCGGGAGAACAAGGGAAACGCTGGGTGGTAAGACATTTGTGCCGGCAGCGAGATCACACCCAAAAAAGTACGGAAAAGTGGGTTTTTTGACCTAAATTTATGGTTTGCAGGGGTTTCTGGGTAGGAAAACATTGGGGGACCCACGCATGCCACACCTCCCTGGACTCCCCCGGGTGTCTAGTTCTCAGAACTGTTTGGGTTTGGTAGTTTCCAAAGATGCCCGCCAAGCCCCGGGCCAAAAGCTCAGGTGACCCCCTTGACATTGTCACCATTGTCAAATCCACCAGCTTTTGCAAGAGGGGTTACCTGGGTTTCTGGCCCCGTGCTAGACGGCCATCTAGGGAAAGCTACCAAACCCACACATTTCTGAAAAGTAGACACCCGGGGGCTTCCAAGGAGGTATGGCTTGCGTGGATCCTCCAACGTCCCTTTACCCAGTATCCCTTGCAAGCCTCAATTTTAGCTGGAAAAAATCATTTTTTTCACACTTTTTAGTGTGGAAAAGCGTGGCATCACTGGGCTCACACAAATTACCTCCCACCCAGCGTTTCCCCAGGTCTCCCGATAAAAACAGTACCTCACTTGCGTGGGTAGGCATAGTGGCTGCAACAGGAAAAGGTCCAAATCGTACGGTGGTGAATTTAAAATACCCTGAAGCAATATAACCTTGATTTTTTGGGGGGGCACCTGAGTTTTTGGCCCGGGGCTCGGTGGCCATCTTTGGAAACTACCAAACCCAAACAGTTCTGAAAACTAGACACCCGGGGGAGTCCAGGGAGGTATGGCATGCGTGGGTCCCCCAATGTTTTCCTACCCAGAACTCCTTGCAAACTTTAAAATTAGGTAAAAATATCACTTTTCCAAACTTTTTTGCCTGGGATCGCCGTGCCGGCAAAAATGTCCTACCACCCCTTGTTCTCCCGAGTAAAAGGATACCTCACTTGTGTGGGTGCCCCAAAGCAGAACAGGCCAAAAATGAATTTTGAAAAAAGTAGTATTTAAGGTTTACAAAGTAAGACCCCCTGCCTTAGTCACAGGCCTTTGGCCCACCCACACAAGTGAGGTATCATTTTACTCGGGAGAACAAGGGAAACGCTGGTTAGTAGGACATTTTTGCCGGCAGCGAGATCCCACCCAAAAAAGTATGGAAAAGTGGGTTTTTTGACCTAAATTTAAGGTTTGCAGGGGTTTCTGGGTAGGAAAACATTGGGGGACCCATGCATGCCTTACCTCCCTGGACTCCCCCGGGTGTCTAGTTCTCAGAACTGTTTGGGTTTGGTAGTTTCCAAAGATGCCCGCCAAGCCCCGGGCCAAAAACTCATGGGAACCCCCTTGCAAAACCAAATTGTTTTGAATGAATTAAGTTTTCAGATGGAGAACGTGCGATTCAGGGGACAATATCGCATGAAAATTGTGACAGACAATTTCAAGTTTGCAAGAGATTGTGCACAAAAAACAACAATGGAATTCACCAACAAGACATGACCATATACTGCCATGAATTGCCAATAATATCTAAATTTGGAAAGTAATTTATGGCTATAATATACACCATAACTGAGTTACTCAAAAGACAAAGAATCAAGCACGGCTATCTATTCCTCAAAGACACATACATACAGGTTGGATTTGGCACGAGGGCGAGTGATGGTTCAGTACATAAAATTTTATTAACATGATATTTAAAAAAAATGAAATGCTCTGTTAATAAATAAATGCATAAAAACCGAACCAGTGACTCGCAACTCGTGAGCTGTAAAGCCACGACAAGGCACCAACCGTTTTACAGGCCATTCACGCACCTTTCATACCTGATACAAACAAGACCACTGACACCATCTGGAAGAAAAGCAACACATTACAACAATCACAATAAGGGACAAGGTACACCCTACTGCAGAAAGAGAAAAAAAAAATTACCGCACAGCCATCTAATCCGCAAGCACACACACATACTGGTTGGATTTGGCACGAGGGTGAGTGATGATTCAGTACATACAATTGTAATCGCAAGTAATTTCACAAAAAATGAAATACACTGCGTATAATTGAAATTATGATTAACTGAACCACTGACTCACAGCTCGTGAGCTGTAAAGCCACGTCGAGGCACCAACCTCTTTACAGTCCATTCATACACCTTTCGTACGTATGACATATTCAAAACATTCACACCGCCAGCCGCGGACCCATCACATTTCAACACTCACACCAGCAAACAGCGCCATTCAAGGGCCCATCACTTTCACACGCCCACATTTCTGACACTGCAACTACACAAATTGATGAACTGCGTGGAGTGTCACTCAACTAGCAGTGTGTGTAGTGACCAACAGAAAGTAACTACTCACACACCGCCAGCCAAGCGCCAGTCCACCCACACCACCATCCAAGCACCAGACCATGCACACCACCAGCCAAGCACCACTCCACACACACCGCCAGCCAAGCACCACTCCACACACACCGCCAGCCAAGCACCACTCCACACACACCACCAGCCAAGCACCACTCCACACACACCGCCAGCCAAGCACCACTCCACACACACCACCAGCCAAACACCACTCCATGCACAGACAGCCAAGTACCACTCCACGAACACCACCAGCCAAGCGCCACTCCACACACACCGCCAGCCAAGCACCACTCCGTGCACAGACAGCCAAGTACCACTCCACGCACACCACCAGCCATGCGCAACTCCACACACACCGCCAGCCAAGCACCAGCCGGCACACACCACAAACACATTTAGAATTCTTTTTTTGAAAATAACACTAAACAAATGGAAATACCTACAAATCAGCTAACACAAATTTTTAAAATAAAAACTTTGCACTAATGCCAATCCTTGAAACGAACTAAAAAATGTTTACAGAATGCAGACCAGGCAATTCACTTTACAGCTCATTAAAACTCCCAAAACTTCTTTTGCGTGTGGTACGATTTAAAACAAGCTGACAGACACAATGCAGGCTTAGAAGGACAGTCAACAGACTCTGCATCTTCTAGTCGGAAAGTCTCTTGTGGTAGTGGAAGGAATAGATTCAGGAAAGTGGCGATCTTTCAATCTAGGTACTTCCTCCACCACTCCAAATCTAGGAACACTTGCCTGCTCCACAAGTACAAGGCTGCCTATTATAGACTCCTGAAACCTAACAAAAGGCATCTTCTTCTCAGGACAAGACTTCTGGTACACAACAAAAGCATTAAAGGATGCCAAGTGGAACAGATGGATAGCCAACTTCTTGTACCAAATGTAAGCCTTTCGAAGAGCAACATAAGGTTCCAACCTCTGATCTACTCTGTCAACACCACCCATGAACTTATTGTAAGCTAAAATGCACACAGGTTTACGCACTTCAGCACCCTGACCCCAAACAGGCACAGGTTCTGTACTTTCATCGTGGATAGTAGTCAGCATGTACACATCTCTCTTGTCTGAAAACTTCACAGCTAGAAGCTCCCCACATCGCAATGCCGTAGACTGTCCCCGCACAAGCCTTTTGCAAACAAGTTCCTTTGGGAAACCTTTACGGTTACTGCGCATTGTGCCACAAGCAACATTGCCCACTTTGGCCAACTCCTGGAACAACCGCACACCAGTGTAGAAGTTATCTACATATAAATGATGGCCTTTGTTAAATAATCCTCTACCTAGTTCCCACACAATTTTCTCAGTCACTCCAAAAGTAGAAGGACAACCAGGAGGGTTAATGCTGGACTCCTTACCAGTGTACACCCTGAAATTGTAGACATATCCAGTATCACTGTCACACAGCATATACAGTTTGATTCCATAGCGTGCCCACTTACTAGGAATTTATTGCCTAAAAACCAAGCGGCCCTTTAACAACATCAAAGACTCATCCACTGCAATTTCTTTACCAGGGACAAAGATCTCGGAAAAAAGATCAACAAAGTGATCAAGGACAGGCCGAATTTTAAACAAACGGTCACAATCAGGGTGATCGCGTGACAACGCTAAACTATTATCAACAAAATGCATCATCCGAAGAAGAAGCATATACCGATCACGACTTATGACTGCTGGAAATATAGCTGTTGCCATCAACGGACTAGTGGACCAATATGAAGTCATTGATGGCTTCCTTAGCAAGCCCATCAAAAAAGTTAATCCCAAAAACTTCTTCATCTCTTCAACATTTGTGGGAGTCCACCGGATTGCTCTAGAATAGGGCTTAAGGCTGGCACTGTTGGCCCACAAAAATTGTTCTGCATACAAATTGGTTTGCTCAACAATCTCTTGCAAAAACACATCGTCAAAAAACAACTGAAAAAAATTAATTGGCAGAAAATTCTCAGTATTCACTCTACACCCAGGAACACCAGTGAACTCTGGCAATGCCGGCTGCACCAAGCCAGGGGGAACCCAGAGGCCATCCCTATCAACGGGGGGAGCAGCCACCCCAGCCTGCAGCCCAGAAGCCTCTTGCTGTTGTTCACCAACGGGAAGCCTAACAGCCACAGATACTTCTGGCTGCACAACACCAACAGAAGACATAGCATCCCCAGAGGGCTCTTCCTGCACTACACCAACGGGAAGCTCAGCAGCCTGAGATGCTTCTTGCTGCACTACACCACCGGGAAACCAAGCAGACCCAGATGCCTCTTGTCGCTCTACACCAATGGGAAGCCTACCGGCCACAGATACTTCTGGCTGCACAACACCAACAGAAGACATAGCATCCCCAGAGGGCTCTTCCTGCACTACACCAACGGGAAGCCCAGCAGCCTGAGATGCTTCTTGCTGCACTACACCGGCAGGAAGACGAAAAGCACCAGATGCCTCTTTGCGCACCACAGCAATGTGAAGCCTTTTGGGTGCAGGCTCCAGCCCAGATGCCTCTTGCCGACGTAAAAAGAAAGGAAACCTTGCGGCCCTAGGCAGCAGCACAGGTGCCTCTTGGCCCACTACCGTCACCTCAATGTCCTCCTCTACCATAGGCCCTTCATCAGCATTAGAAGAATGTCGTGTATTTCTATAGGTTCTGAATCGATCCCCCTATTCCTGACCCTATTCTGGTTAAACTTACTAGCTAGTTAACTAACAGTCAGCCCATGAGGCAAGAAATCCCCCATGATGCAGATACCGTTATCTGACGCAGTCACACTACGGCACAGGAACGTGTTATCTGATTAGGTCATAACGCTTGAGATCTAATTAGACAAGCGACATTCCTCCAGCCCCTGATAAGGCATACGACGTTCTCATAACAAATCAAACCTATGACAACCTGGATAATCCGTGCGGCCATTGTTTTGATTTCACAGAGAACTTTAGTAAAGAATGTGCTAACGAGCAAGTCGTATGACATCTTTATTGACGTACCTATGTCCATCCTTACGTCAATCTCGGCACCTTTAAGGTATAAATATTGCCGACCTTGCCCTATGCAAACACACGCGTGGTGACAAGACGGAGCAGCCATACTTGCCGAAGCCGAGAGCAGAAGCAGACCCCGCTGGCAGCAGCCCCGCCTTCCTGACGCGCTGAGAGACGTGCTGCTATCTCAAGCCGAGAGACCCAGCACCGGCGCTTTCGGGCAGCCCTCGCAGGCAGCCTGGAATATCGAGAGCAGAGAAAGAGATACCATTCCTCATTCATCCAAACTTCCAGGTACAGAACTGAATAACCCCTCACAGAGAATTCTTTAGTTATTCACTTGGCAAAAACAAACTTAACTTAAACTGTAACTTTCTATTCCCGCCCACGCATTAGACTTAGGTCAGGTACACGGGGTAGGCGTATTTAGAAACACCAGTTGAGTACGTTTAGTCAAATGTATATGTGTATGTAAATATATTTTAATCATTTTAAACATCATATGGCTCAGAAACCATATCAATGTTTTTACAGTATTATTTTATACTATTGCTTCTAATGTATGCACTTTACTTAACTATAAGTATTGCAATAATATCGATCCATTTCTCATGTATGAGAAAAGAGACTGATCAATAAATAACACCTTTTTATTGAACACGCCCGTCTCTTCCTTTTCTCTACATTCTGATGAGACTAAGAATGCACGTACTGACTGAGTAAAATAATTGCCTTGTGCTCACACGACTCTTGAGATTGACTCTTGATTAGGGGAGAGCAAAGTTGTCATGTTCTATGGTTGCCAGAAACTAAATCCCTTCTTGTCTAATCAGGGAAGTTAATCCTTCCTTGAACATTCGAGAAAGTTTCTAGCGAACTCTGAGCTTAGCTGGCAAACCCAAAAATTAAGTCTAGTATCGACAGTAGTAGACCTAGTTAACGTCTGGCCTAGGCCTTTACTGCTGTAGGTACTATTCCAATGCGCAGAGCCTATTGGGAAAATAGGAGCTACACTACATGGCGCCCAACGCGTTTGGAAAGGGCGATAAAACTAACGTAAGACATTTAGAGTAACTCAGTCGTGCTTTCTCACTCAGACCCCTTTTCCCAAATACTCCAAAGACGTCTGGAGTGGGTGAAAGGTTATATCCTCCAAAACCTCGCAGGAGGGAACTCCTATGTATGGTTCTTGGTCAAGTCAACGTTGAAGGATAAACAGTGTTCCAAAATATTGTGCATCTAATCTCTGTTTCCATAAGAAACCTGATCTGCAAATAAAAAAATAAAAAAAATACCATCCGGTCAGTAAAATGGCTGAAAGTGATGATGAAAGAGAGGCAGTTAGATTAGCAGCTGAAATAGCAGCAGCAGATACTGCACTAAAAAATGCAGACGCGGATATAATACTCATCCCGGTCGCCAAAAGAAGATCTATAACTCTAAAACTTATAGAAAATGGACTGACACCTAGAGGTGGAACAGTCATATTCGTAATTGAGGCACACGAATATCGGCAGACAGAGGTATACTATACATGGATACATTTTCCAGCAGCAAATGCTGTAACAAAGTACTTCCACTATTACAAAGTAGAGGTTCCACCAGAAACATACACTCCTTTCGAGGAGGTGGAAGTACCACTCAAATTCCAAGAGCATTTGCTCTTATTTGATGGCGCCCTAATACATAACAATCACATTACAAGGCTCGGTCCTTTAGGAAGACCAGGAGCAACGTGGCCGGTCTTAGCCGGATACACACCACATCCAGACATCGATAGAATGCCTGCAGCAGAGCTATTAATACAGCTAAAACAACTACTAAAAATTCATAGACAATTAGTTCAGTATGTAATGCGGACTTCAACAATTCAGCCAGCGATTAAACTTCCACAGCTGACCCCTCATCAGGGGAACACAAATAAAATTACACCACAGAACATCCAATCCTGCCTAGGTAAAGTTCCAGCTAAACGGGAACAAATACCATTCTGGTTGGCACAGAAAATCACCCAAATAGAGGCGGTGTTTCCTGACACCACCCCGCTGGAAAAACACAGGATTCTGACTATATGTCTCCCAATGGGAATCGCACCACACATTGAGGACTGTGACACTTGGGGTACAGTCTTTGCTTCCATCTACACAAAAACGCACGGCGTCCCATCCATTTCGGTGATACCAGATGTGCTAAAACAAATTCAAGATGAATACGGTCCAGAACCTGCTTTAACTCTTGGTATGAAATTACTGAAAGACTTCAAGCAGGTTTCGGCTATATTATTAGCCAACATAAAAGGTGAAGCAGCAAACGTGGCGATCCGCCAGAGGTTAAAAGAGACAGATATAGCAGACCAACCAGCTGAAATTGCCAGAATCATAGAAAAATCCTATGAAGAACTAGGCAGAGATAGTCTAGGTGGAATACCAGTAAAACCGCAACTGACTACAAGTCCAGAAAAAATATTTTTTAATAATAATAATTCACCAAAAAAGAATTGGGATGGAAATAAACAATCCAATCCTAAAGAAAAGAAATTCCAGCCCAGAGGAAGGTCTCCTAGGCGAAGAGAGAAATCTCCAAACCAAAGACAGAGGTCACCACAGAGTGACCCCTCTGGGAATAGATATAACCTTAGAAATAGGGATAATATTAAAAAACCTGATAGATATCAAGACATTGATACACGTCCCTCTCAATCTTTTCAGAATTCCTCGCAGAAATCGGAAAGAAGAGGACGATCAGAAGAGCACGCCAAGTCCAAAGACAAGGAACCTGCTCAACTGAAAAAGAAATTACAATTTCCAAAAAAGAAGGTAGCCAGTATCAAGGTAGTTAACAATGCCGAGAATACTGAGGACACAACTGAAAAACGGAGAGTGGGCTCAGACAATGCTAGACAGCGCAGCAGAGGTGAGCATAGCTCGCAAAGTCCTTATGAATCATCTGGAGACAGTGGACACGAATGAATATCTTCAAGTGGAAACTGCAGATACCAGAGTTAGCAAGCCCCACAAGATATACGAGATAACATTACGTATAGAGGGAGATAAGACTAGGAAAATAAGGGGACTATTTTGGGATAACCTCTCCAAGGGCTATGACATCCTTCTAGCTGAAAAAGACTGGCCACCAGAGTTTGTCAGGGAGTGCCCTCATGGCGAAGAAGTAATTATGCCTGCCTTCTCGAATCAAATCCCGATTCATAAAAAATATACACTTGCTAGAAAGTGGGCAGTGGCCTTAGCACCTGCTTTATATAAAAATCATGTAGGATGGGATGAGGATTCTCCTCCTCACAAAATCCAGTTAAAATCACAACCTACTGCACAAAGGCAGTACCCAATTAAGCAAGAAGCTAAAAAACAGGTAAATGAAATACTAGATCAGCTAGAATACCAGGGGGTGATTGAAACTTGCACCTCACAAATGAACAATCCTTTGTTTCCGGTCTCCAAACCAGACAATTCATATCGTCTAGTTTTGGATTACCGACACCTTAACACATGTTGCAAAACTTTTGCAGTGCAAAACTCACACAGTGCTGCACTAATGAATAACATAGTGCGCAAAAAATACAAAACAACCTTGGACATCTCCAATGGATTCTTTTGTCAAAATATAGCACCAGAAAGCAGATATTTAACTGCATTCTCAGTAAATGGCACTCAAAAACAATTCTGTCGGTTAGCCCAGGGGTACAAGAACAGCCCGGGGGTATTCTCAGCGAGAGTAACAGAATTACTACAACTATATGATGATGAAGCATTATCTTATGTTGATGACATTTACTTAACAGATGATGACTTGGAGACTCACTTGAAAAGGGTGAACACCATAATACTTGGGTTCGCTGCAGAGGGTTACAAATTCAACTTTAAAAAATCCAGAATTGCCCATCTGACAGTCCTATTCTTAGGATACGAGTTATCAAGTGAAGGCAAAAGCCTGGTAGACAATTTCCTAGAGAAATGTGCCGTAATCCAAGCTCCTAAAACACTAAAAAACCTACAGTCAATTCTAGGTTTTCTAAATTTCGGAAGAACATACATTGCAAATTACGCAGAAAGGGTCAAACCCCTTTATGATCTAATTAAACCAGACTTTAAAAGATCCAGTTGGACTCAAACACACACAGAAATTTTGAGATCCTTACAAACAGACATGCTAATTAAAACAAAATTAGAAACACATGATAACACACGCAACCTTGTGATCCGAGTCATCCCAGGGAGATGCGGATTCACATACCTGACCTCTAATGAGGGAGAAAAGGTACCAATTGCATTCAAATCACACATGTACACAGAAGCTGAACAGAAATTCAGTAATACAGAAAAAATCATTCGTGCAGTTCAAACCGCAATAGCTAGAGAAAAAGACATAGCTGACGGTAGACATATTACAGTCAGAACAGCAGAATCAGCCTTTGAGGCACTAACAACACCGTGTAATTTACCAACAACAACATTGAATCCGGAATGGATACAATGGGTGAATTCAATCACAACGGACAAAGTAGACTACTACTTTGATCCAGAACTAGAAGAATTGAAAAATCTAAAATATGAAAAGACGTATCCTCTGCCAATCGACATTCTGCCTCTACGACATTACGCCTGTGTAATCTATACAGACGGACATGCTCAACCATCCGTTTGGGGAGAACAAGCATACAACCCCACATGTGAGATTACAAAAGAAGTGTGGCGTGGAGGTACATTAAAACCTCTATTAACAAAATCACACTCAGTAGAAACTAATTCAGAACAACAAACTGAAATAATCGCATTGAAAATGGCGCTAGATAATGCGGATCGCGAATTCCCGACACTTATAGTGTCAGATTCATATTACTGCGTCAAATCATATAACAGCGATTTGCAGACATGGATTCAGAACGGTTACAAAGATGACACAGATGCACCAATAAAGCAGAGACTGCTCTGGGAACAAATAGCTCTTTTACAAAAAGAACTACCAAAGACTCACGTGACTCACTCACTGAGTCATCAACGTGATGGCGTTCACGTTGTAGGGAATTCATTGGCTGAAACAGCCGCAGCGGCAGCCACTAAATCGGCTCCCGTAGTTCGAAAAAAGCGTACATTAAAATACATTGACGGTGAAACATGGCTGGCGGTGAAAACGTCATCAAAAGGCGACTGCTCAGCGTTACCGATCAACTATCCACTCAATTATACATACATAATCGATGCAAACTCCGTCCCTTTTGCTCGAATCCCTGGAGTGGGGGATAGAGTGATTCCAAACATGGACAGGAGACACTTGTTAATCGCAGACGCACATATGGGTGAGGGTCTTGGACACCTCAAACTAAAAGATTCTCTGGAAGATTTACAATCACGGTACTGGTGGCCAGGCATGAGCCTACATCATACCATGTTTGTAAAAAACTGCCCAAACTGCAACAGAAATCGCAGTGGGGAGAGAAAAAATAAAATACGGTGGAATCTGACTGCAGATAACATCACCACTAAAAATAATGGCTTGCGATTAACATATACAGGCTAGTTTCCACTTATAATGTAGATCCACAGCACTCGGCTGACGTCCGGACTGTTATACAAGATTTGCGAGTCTAAATGGCATATACGCTAAGAGCATGCTACGTTCGACCATTTCTTTTCACTCAGGCAATCCAGCCTGGGGGGGAAACATGGCCAAATGAGCACAGCCCAGCGGGAATCTTCTCACTTCCTTCCTGAGGGTATGGGATGGTGTAAAGAAAAAACCAAGGCAGAAAGCAATCTATAATAGAAAGGATATTAGGTTCGGGAGCTGGGTGGGTCAAACATTTAATAAGTGTCCAACGTAGTCTAAATAACTTGCCAAGAAATTCTCTGAAGGGATTCAGTCCATACGAATTATTATTCGGAACTAGGATGTTGATCTCTGACCTTGATAGTCAGACTTCAGTGGTAATAGAAAAAACCTTTGATGTCAAAGACCGTTTGGCTATTTTGCAGGACTTAAACAAAACAAGAAAAGACCTGAGCAACATACAGTTGAAACAACAGCCAACAACCACTGAAGAATCACCACCTGTCCCAGCAAGACCTGTCTGGATTCCAAAAGTCGGGGATCTAGTCAGGGAGAAGATCGCGGTAAAGAAGGAATTTGGGCCTTCTTACAGAAAAGCAGTTCCTGTCTTGTCTGTCAACGGGACAAGATCAGTTGTACTACCGCCACTTGCTGGAAAAAAGGAGAACCGAGTTGTATCCATCGACCTGGTAAAACCACAACATGTGGCCGATAACAAACGGTAGGCCAAGTGGACTCCCAATAAGTAGCAGAACACCAAGGTTTGCTACCAGTACAGAGGTCCTAACAAAAAGGCTCATCACATTCGAAACGCCTACAGAAGAACTACAAGGACTATGCAACAATGCAATAGAACTAAGACCTCTGAAAACCCAAATAAAGACATTTAGCAGAGACACACCAATCTACACTGAAGTACCAAGTGACAATGCAAAAAACAAATATCCTGAACCAATTGGAACAATTGACAGAACTGCATCCGGTTACTTCATCAACTTCGATGATTCCTCTGAAGGTTTCAGTGAATCAAAGACACAGCCATCATCAAAATCCTTTAAAGACAAAGCTAAGGAACTTTTGAAACAACTGAAAGAAACATATCTGGTTTCTCCATGGATTGAATTTTGGGTGGGTTTTGGTGCATTTATCCTCATACTTTGGCTCATCATGGTATTTACTTTGGGACGCTTCATTGAGGGAAAATATGCTAAAATGGACACAGCAAGTCAGAACATCAACTTGGTCCTCAAACCACACACATCTTCACACGTCGAGAAAAGAGAACTTTCTTCAGAACTTTCTTCAGCCAACTTCACAGCAATTCCGATACCTGGTGGGGTAGCCTGGGACAACACTGACTATGAAATTTATGGTCCAGTCGAGATCCTGAAATATCCACACCAAATCAAGATCTCCTTGAGTGACTTTGCAAAACCAAACTCATTTGCTGATGATTGGGACTTTGAAAGTATTAACAATATGATGTCTGACTTAGTAATGTCTGCTAAATTTACAAAACATGATTATTTGCAAGGTTCTACAAATTATGATAGTATGTATTGCTATAACCATTATGGTAACAGTTTTTTGCATAAATCTGCACAACCTAGAAATGTTTTAAATTATAATCAATGGGAACATTGTGCTACACCTCCAAAAGGGAGCTCTAGAACCGTTTATGACAAATACTCATATTTTTCAGGGTTTAACACAAGTAATGCTGAAACATTTTATTACAAATTGTCAAACAAGACAGGGATGAAAACCATGATAACCAACACAAAATTGATATATTCAGATTCATTCTTTGAAAAAATGAATACTTTTGGATTTGATTATTGGGACAAAAATGTTGATTTGAAAAGTGTTTGGGGTACAAAAGAATGGCAAGTACAGGGTTTAGAAGCTTTGTTTAGAGCCTGCATGATCCCAGAACAAATGATATTTTTAAATGACACTGTTCAACAAACCACCTGTCTTGGCTTAGCCAAAATCAAAGATTTAAATAACCTGTCTATTCCAAAGCCAACAATGTTTATCAATAACTCTGATACAGATGAAGAAATAGACATAAACCATATACTTAACCAAAACAGAACACATCCTGATTGGAAACAATGGTTGATCTGGCCCACAGATACAAATAACTGTCAAGATAGATTCCTGAATAAAACACAGGGTTTCAAAATGACCAGGCCAGACCCTAGATATCCTCAAATACATCACCCAGGGATAATAACAACCTACGGTGTGGGCAAATTATGCCTTCAATGGCTACAAACTTCCACACTGCCTGAAATTAAGCAACACCTAACTTTACTTACTGATGGTGCTGACTTGCGTGATTTCATACTGGGACCACGCAAACAGCGTCAAAAGCGTTTCATAGCAGCCTCTGTATATGCAGCATACAATGAGGCCTGGAAGGTTACTCAAATTGAAACAGCAGAGAGAATACGGGAAATTGACCGTATTAGTTTGGAAAAATCACTTTCTGTAGTGGACAATGGGTTAATGACTCTGTCCTCCAGAATTTTTTCATTGGACAGCATTGTGTCTTCAGCAATCGATATATTATCGCAAGACTTACTGTTATTACAACATGGTCAGTCACAATTGCGGTCCATTGTACAGCTTGGCTGGACGTTACAAAATCTGCGTTCAGGCTATGTGCCTTGGCGTTTAATCAACACAACGTCACTATTCCAAATCTTTAACCTTACTGATAGACAAATCGGTATGGCGCAAAAGGGTGCTGATTATACAATCTTGAGCATTGAAAAACTAGAAAGATTACCGTTGACAATGTCAGAACGACCTGTCAGTGAATGGATAATCCACGGAATCATAAATATTCCAATCTCAACCTTCAGGTTTCAATACTGCCAAAAATATATACAGGCTGGCATGTACGAGAAATTGGGAAAGGGGTACCTTAAAACAACTTGGAACCTGCCCTATTCACATGCATGTGTCAGTAACAAAGGACAGAAAGTGTTTCTTAGTGGCAACAATTGTGCTATGTCACTAAGCGGCACGCTTCTGTGTAACGGTATTAGTTTGCACGGAGCCTGTGAAGGGAATTCATACAACCTTTCATGTCACCAGCAAGGCGCACCTGCAACTGAAATAGAACCATTCTTTCAAAGACTCTATAATGGGAGTTACATTCTTATTGTAGACCGCAGATGTTGTAGTCTTATGCCCGGGACTCCTTATCTCGTCACTACGACGGCGAAGGTCAAGTGCTGTGGACGTTCTTTGTTCCCCAGCTCCTTTCCAGACAGGGAGGCAAGGGCATGGCCCAGTTTGAAAATTACTTCTATTCGAATAGACACTTTAAGCAGAATGAAAACAGTGCTTCTTCAGACGCGTACATTTCGCGGAAATCCTAAGCGAAATCTTAAATATTTCTGATACCACTGGGGTCTCAAAGGTATTTAAGACAGTATTTTCGATGGCATTAACACCATTCAAAGCCATACTGGGTATTTTTCCAGATTTCGTCCATTCGATTTTTGGCGGACTTCCCCTGATCCTGGGACTAATTGCAGGAATCCTATTCCTAGTCCTTATTTTTCGTTATGGCAACCCATGTCACAGATCAAACTCTCGCGACAATGGAAGATACGATCCTAGCCATTGGATACCGGGACCGGATATCAAGAATCCTGGGACTCTCCCGGCTTAGAGACCTAAACATGACTTGGTTTCTATCATTTCGACCAATGTGGCAAAGGTGTGTTTTACCTGTACTAAGGTGTCTGCTATGCGGAGAAGAATGCGTGTTAGACACCTGTCTGACGCTACAATCGGATGCGCCAGTGGATGCAGATACACTGTTGGTTCCTACCAAGGTTCACGCTTTGTGCTGCCCTCAAAGGCTGCCAATCCTGATGACGGCATTCCTGGAATCTTCACCACTACGATTGAAGGGTAGTGAAGTTCAAGATGAAAGCAACATCGAACAGGTACGACCTTCTGTCAGCAATGCGAATCAGAATGTCAATGGAGACAATCATGCGCACGAATGCATGGTTACCCCTATTTCCGACTTAGTGGAACTTTCCCATGAAGCTGTTGACAGTTTTTTCGAAAGCCTGAATGATATGATGTTCTCTCCGGAACAGAAATAGAGACTTTTGAGTAAACTCGCACACGGCGTTCCCTGAATTCGGCCTTCAACTTTAAAAATAAAGTCACATGAACAATTTCACTCCAGTTCACGGACAGCAATTTTTTTCAGCAAGCCCCTTAAAATATTTTTCTATATATTTTTTCCCGGGACACTGATCTTCTGCTTAAAGTAAGAAACTATTCCTAGAGAACTAAGATTTCTATTTTTAGATACTTTATAGACTTTAGCTGCCCGCTGGTATGTTCACAAGTATTTTATTATGTGATGAAATGGTCTCGAGTCTCGACCTTCCTTTCTGTATAGCCTTATTAAGAGCCATTTCATGTGTATTTCTCATATACCAAAAAGCAATAATGCATAACAATGCGTGTTTACTTTTGCATTTAATTCATAGCTTGAGTGCATACAATATATATGACTGCAATTTTTCAGTATATTTGAAAATTTCAAAATGCATTTATGTATTTTGGGGTGGTAAGGTATACACTATACTCTATAGTATGTTGTACTATGTTATACTATGCATAGATTAGTAGATATGACCATAGTTAGCGTGGAGTGGGTGTCGTGTATTTCTATAGGTTCTGAATCGATCCCCCTATTCCTGACCCTATTCTGGTTAAACTTACTAGCTAGTTAACTAACAGTCAGCCCATGAGGCAAGAAATCCCCCATGATGCAGATACCGTTATCTGACGCAGTCACACTACGGCACAGGAACGTGTTATCTGATTAGGTCATAACGCTTGAGATCTAATTAGACAAGCGACATTCCTCCAGCCCCTGATAAGGCATACGACGTTCTCATAACAAATCAAACCTATGACAACCTGGATAATCCGTGCGGCCATTGTTTTGATTTCACAGAGAACTTTAGTAAAGAATGTGCTAACGAGCAAGTCGTATGACATCTTTATTGACGTACCTATGTCCATCCTTACGTCAATCTCGGCACCTTTAAGGTATAAATATTGCCGACCTTGCCCTATGCAAACACACGCGTGGTGACAAGACGGAGCAGCCATACTTGCCGAAGCCGAGAGCAGAAGCAGACCCCGCTGGCAGCAGCCCCGCCTTCCTGACGCGCTGAGAGACGCGCTGCTATCTCAAGCCGAGAGACCCAGCACCGGCGCATTCGGGCAGCCCTCGCAGGCAGCCTGGAATATCGAGAGCAGAGAAAGAGATACCATTCCTCATTCATCCAAACTTCCAGGTACAGAACTGAATAACCCCTCACAGAGAATTCTTTAGTTATTCACTTGGCAAAAACAAACTTAACTTAAACTGTAACTTTCTATTCCCGCCCACGCATTAGACTTAGGTCAGGTACACGGGGTAGGCGTATTTAGAAACACCAGTTGAGTACGTTTAGTCAAATGTATATGTGTATGTAAATATATTTTAATCATTTTAAACATCATATGGCTCAGAAACCATATCAATGTTTTTACAGTATTATTTTATACTATTGCTTCTAATGTATGCACTTTACTTAACTATAAGTATTGCAATAATATCGATCCATTTCTCATGTATGAGAAAAGAGACTGATCAATAAATAACACCTTTTTATTGAACACGCCCGTCTCTTCCTTTTCTCTACATTCTGATGAGACTAAGAATGCACGTACTGACTGAGTAAAATAATTGCCTTGTGCTCACACGACTCTTGAGATTGACTCTTGATTAGGGGAGAGCAAAGTTGTCATGTTCTATGGTTGTCAGAAACTAAATCCCTTCTTGTCTAATTAGGGAAGTTAATCCTTCCTTGAACATTCGAGAAAGTTTCTAGCGAACTCTGAGCTTAGCTGGCAAACCCAAAAATTAAGTCTAGTATCGACAGTAGTAGACCTAGTTAACGTCTGGCCTAGGCCTTTACTGCTGTAGGTACTATTCCAATGCGCAGAGCCTATTGGGAAAATAGGAGCTACACTACAAGAAGATTTATCATCCGATGATGATGATTCCATGCGAAGAGAAAACTCACTGCCTGAATCTTCTGCCCCTACCTGGGAGTCCGAATCGGACTCAGACTCTGAACCATGGTCAGAGGAAGACTCAAAAAGCAAACCAAGAACCTGCTGAGCAGTAATCCTGCGACTAGCCATTATCCTTACAAAGCAAGAAGACTGCACACACAAGTGAACAACAACCTACACTGTGCAAAGTAAGAAGTAAACAAGGTAAGGCATTCACAAAAAGATAAATACAATCCAAAACAATTTCACTCTTACCAAATATAGCTACACTCACCAGCACCTACTCTGTTGAGACACAGCAAAAAGAAATGGTATCCCACTAGAAAGAAAAAAAGAAATGACAGATTAGAAAACAAAGTACACATCAAACACTAATGCCGGGAAAAAAAGAAAAAAAAAACACAGAGCCACACAAACTGCTAGAAGTACAACCTTTTTCAAAAAGACAAACATCAAGGGAAAGTAGTACAAAATACATTCACTTACCAAGCACAAGCAACTACACAAGCTGCAAACAGACACGCAACCTACAACAATCCAATCTGCAAAAGCCTGGAACAAGACAAAAATAGAGAAGAAAAAAAAATTACTACCACATTTCACAAACAATATAACAATTAAAACAACAACACACAAATTTGCACCCCAAATTTAAATTCGGCCAGATGGGCCATCTAATAGGGCTTAGACCAATTGAGATTAGATGAGGTTTAACATCAAGACACTGGATAACTTTTTGAATTTTTTTTACTGCCTGACCCCTTTGGTGCCAGTCAGTCTTTTGCTCCTACCAGTACCCCCATCACACAGGGGCAGTAAGGACATTCATACACCTTTTGTACGTGTGACACATACAAAACATTCACACCGCCAGCCGCCAGCGCCATTCAAGGGCCCATCACTTTCACACGCCCACAAATCTGACACAGTAACTTCAGAAAATGTTGGACTGCGTAGAGTGTCACTCAACTAGCAGTGTGTGTAGTGACCACCAGAAAGTAACTACTCACACACCGCCAGCCGAGTGCCAGTCCACCCACACCACCATGGAAATGGAAATGGAGGTAAATTTATAGAGCGCGAATTGCCACCCAGAGGCGTCAAAGCGCTGGTAATAACAGAGGGGACCTCGTAAGTGGCTAGCAGAGGATCAATGAGTAAGGATGAAGAAGAAGAAGACCATGCACACCGCCAGCCAAACACCACTCAGCGCACACCAACAGCCAAGTACCACTCCACGCACACCACCAGCCAAGCTCCACTCCACACACACCGCCAGCCAAGCACCACTCCGTGCACAGACAGCCAAGTACCACTCCACGCACACCACCAGCCAAGCGCCACTCCACGCACACCGCCAGCAAAGCACCACTCCGTGCACAGAGAGCAAAGTAGCACTCCACGCACACCACCAGCCAAGCACCACTCCACACACACCGCCAGCCAAGCAGCACTCCGTGCACAGACAGCAAATGACCACTCCACACATACCACCAGCCAAGCGCCACTCCACACACACCGCCAGCCAAGCACCACTCCATGCATAGATAGCCAAGTGACCCTCCACGCACACCGCCAGCCAAACTCCACTCAGCGCACACCGACAGCCAAATACCACTCCACACGCACCGCCAGCCAAGCACCACTCCACGCACACCGCAAGCCAAGTGCCACTCACCGCCAGCCAAGCACCGCTCCACGCACACCATCCAGCCAAGTACCACTCCACACACACCACCAGCCAAACACCACTCCACACACACCGCCAGCCAAACACCACTCCACACACACCACAGGCCAAACACCACTCCGTGCAAAGACAACCAAGTACCACTCCACGCACACCACCAGCCAAGCGCCACTCCACACACACCGCCAGCCAAGCAGCACTCCGTGCACAGACAGCAAAGTAGCACTTCACGCACACCACCAGCCAAGCGCCACTCCACACACACCGCCAGCCAAGCAGCACTCCGTGCACAGACAGCAAATGACCACTCCACGCACATCACCAGCCAAGCGCCACTCCACACACACCACCAGCCAAGCGCCACTCCACACACACCGCCAGCCAAGCACCACTCCGTGCATAGATAGCCAAGTACCCCTCCACGCACACCGCCAGCCAAACACCACTCAGCGCACACCGACAGCCAAGTACCACTCCACACACACCGCCAGCCAAGCACCACTCCACGCACACCGCAAGCCAAGCGCCACTCACCGCCAGCCAAGCACCGCTCCACGCACACCATCCAGCCAAGTACCACTCCCCACACACCACCAGCCAAACACCACTCCACACACACCACCAGCCAAACACCACTCCGTGCAAAGACAACCAAGTACCACTCCACGCACACCACCAGCCAAGCGCCACTCCACACACACCGTCAGCCAAGCAGCACTCCGTGCACAGACAGCAAAGTAGCACTTCACGCACACCACCAGCCAAGCACCACTCCACACATACCGCCAGCCAAGCAGCAGTCCGTGCACAGACAGCAAATGACCACTCCACGCACATCACCAGCCAAGTGCCACTCCACACACACCACCAGCCAAGCGCCACTGCACACACACCGCCAGCCAAGCACCACTCCGTGCATAGATAGCCAAGTACCCCTCCACGCACACCGCCAGCCAAACACCACTCAGCGCACACCGACAGCCAAGTACCACTCCACACACACCGCCAGCCAAGCACTACTCCACGCACACCGCAAGCCAAGCGCCACTCACCGCCAGCCAAGCACCGCTCCACGCACACCATCCAGCCAAGTACCACTCCCCACACACCGCCAGCCAAACACCACTCCACACACACCACCAGCCAAACACCACTCCGTGCACAGACAACCAAGTAGCACTCCACGCACACCACCAGCCAAGCGCCACTCCAACCACACCGCCAGCCAAGCAGCACTCCGTGCACAGACAGCAAAGTAGCACTCCACGCACACCACCAGCCAAGCGCCACTCCACACACACCGCCAGCCAAGCACCACTCCGTGCACAGACAGCAAAGTAGCACTCCACGCACACCACCAGCCAAGCACCACTCCACACACACCGCCAGCCAAGCAGCACTCCGTGCACAGACAGCAAAGTAGCACTCCACGCACACCACCAGCCAAGCGCCACTCTACACACACCGCCAGCCAAGCACCACTCCATGCACAGACAGCAAAGTAGCACTCCACGCACACCACCAGCCAAGCGCCACTCCGTGCACAGACAGCCAAGTACCACTCCACACACACCACCAGCCAAGCGCCACTCCACACACACCGCCAGCCAAGCACCACTCCGTGCATAGATAGACAAGTACCCCTCCACACACACCGCCAGCCAAACACCACTCAGCGCACACCGACAGCCAAGTACCACTCCACACACGCCGCCAGCCAAGCACCACTCCACGCACACCGCAAGCCAAGCGCCACTCATCGGCAGCCAAGCACCGCTCACGCACATCATCCAGCCAAGTACCACTCCCCACACACACCACCAGCAAACACCACTCCGTGCACAGACAACCAAGTACCACTCCACGCACACCACCAGCCAAGCGCCACTCCACACACACCGCCAGCCAAGCAGCACTCCGTGCACAGACAGCTAAGTAGCACTCCACGCACACCACCAGCCAAGCGCCACTCCACACACACCGCCAGCCAAGCACTACTCCTTGCCCAAGGGGTCGCTTCCTAAAAACAAAATCTTCCCTGGTGCTAGTGGGCATTTTCTGCCCCCCTGGGGGCAAAACGGCAAAAAAAACGGGCCGATTTGCCCCCAGTGTGGACAGAAAAACAAAAACACAATCATGGCCACCTGGAAGCGACCCTTACCCAAGGGGTCGCTTCCCAAAACAAACACATTGCCCCAACAAAAATCCCTGGTGCTATCGGGTAATTTCTGCCCCCCCTGGGGGCAAAACGGCCGAAAAACAGGCCGATTTCCCCCAGGGGGGGCAGAAAAACGAAAACATATTTGCTGCCCGCCTGGAAGCAACCCTTGCCCAAGGGGTCGCTTCCTAAAAACTAAAATGAAATCCCTGGTGTCTAGTGGGCATTTTCTGTTCCCCCTGGGGGCAAAACGGCAAAAAAAACAGGCCGATTTGCCCCCAGGGGGGGCAGAAAAGCAAAAACATATTTGCTTCCCGCCTGGAAGCGACCCTTGCCCAAGGGGTCGCTTCCTAAAAACTAAAATGAAATCCCTGGTGTCTAGTGGGCATTTTCTGTCCCCCCTGGGGGCAAAAAGGCAAAAAAAAACGGCCGATTTGCCCCCAGGGGGGACAGAAAAACATAAACATATTGGCAGCCCGCCTGGAAGCGACCCTTGCCCAAGGGGTCGCTTCCTAAAAACTAAAATGAAATCCCTGGTGTCTAGTGGGGGCATTTCCGCCGCACGATCGCGACGCTGTGCGCGATCGTGAGGCGGAAATGCCCTGCAAAGAGACATCAGGGGAGAGGAAAATCTCTTTCCTCTCCCCTGATGCCTCTTCGCTGCCCCAAACCCCCGCCAGCCTCGGAAAACTTACCTGCTTCTTCGGCACTCAGGAAGCAAATGGCTTCCCGAGCGCAGGGAATCCCTGATGATGTCAGCGCGCGCTGTGCGCGCTGACGTCATCAGGGATTCCCATGGGGGGGGGTGGGGCGGCAGCGGAAGCTCTTCCGCTGCCGCCCCCAGCGAAAAAATGGAGATCAGAGACCCTCGGGGGGAGCGCCAGCGCTTCCCCCGAGGGTGGGGCTGATGACGAGCTGGCCTTGTCATCAGCGCACCACAGGTAATTGGTTCAATCGGTAGGTAAAGACATATTTATATTTTCTTCTTTTCCATATGCCCATCTATTGTATTATGTTATTATGTTATTCTTATTCATTTTTTCTTTTTTTCTTTGTTTTCTTCTTGTTTTTCCTGAATTGGTTTGTTGGGGGAAGGATGGATCCGCCGGGGTGGGGGGGAGAAAAATTATGAAAAATGTTTGGGGAATTAACCACAGTTCTTGATTTTTCTGTTGATTGTTATTGAATATGTTTGTTTTCTGTACTTGGTACCCCAATACAAAATAAAAAAAAAAAAATTAAAACAAAACCTCCAGGGCAAAGGCAGTGCCCTTACACCCTGAAATCTGTAGAACACTTAGGGGCAGATTTTCCACTTTTTCACATAGCCACAAATGCTGCCCTGTGCTGCTTGAAAAGGAGAGAGGAGGAGAAAGCCACATTTACTGAAATATGACACTCTCCTCCCCTCTCCCTAGAGCTTGTGCTGAAATCAGCTGTTGTGCACCACGGAGACACCTTTGCGGCATGGTGCAAGGGTGTCTCTGTGAGTCTAGCATAGGTTTTGTACTAGAAGGGTAGCCTTCCAGCTATTAGCAAGCTGTCGCTAACAGCAGTTAGCGACAGCTTTTAGGCGATAGCTACAGGTTTGGGGCCCACTATGCATGTCAGTAATATTTATCGCTAATACCATGCAAAGTGGGCGTACCCAACCTGTTAGCGACTGAAAGCAGTCGCTAACACAGCTATCGCCTATAAGCAAGGCAGGCTGTGCTATAAAAAAAGTCACACTAAGCGCGATTATCGCCAGAATTTAAGCCAGCTCAGACCATGACTTAACCTGTATATCCAATGGCAGGTGGATATTCAGATTTAGTCCCCATTAGTGTTAATGCCTGATTACAGCTGGATTTCCAGCGATATTCACGCATTGAGCCTCTATCGCCGGATATTTTATCGCATTAGAGATAAATGTTGCTAATAGCACGTATCTCTGCGATAATATCCGGCGATAGGCGGCAATAAAAAAAATGCGAGAAGCACATTTAGCGATAAATATCGCTATTTGTTGCTAATATGCCCCATAGTCTTTCCAGAAATAAGGTGCGTATATGTATCTATATATATCTCTTCTGTTAAGGTAGAGAGAGGAAAGCTTTGATATGATAGAACATTTTCCACAATATTCCTCCCAGAAAGAAAACTACTCATAGCTAGAGAACCTTCTCGCTATGATATGTCTAGTGATAACTTCTCACAATTGTGCTTTCTTCAGTGCACACACTCATTGCATCTTTGAAACTCCACACAACTGTGCACGTGGCGCTTCATTAATAATGATGTGCTTCACCTGGATTGCACTTTCTTCAGCGCTACTTAAGTAATGAGACTGAATTGCACACGAAGATTACTTTGGCTAAATAATACATCCCTATACTGTCCTGGAGCTGTAGAACAAGAGTGTCTTATTTTTCTTGAAAGAGGTAATTGTTTGTTGCAAAGTGTTATTAACCAATTGAAACTGGAAGCAATTAACAGAGTTCACTGAAGAACATAACTAATCCACATACTTTCGGCCTCTTGGTAGACACAGTGGGGCAGATTTACAAGCCCCTTGCACCACGTTTGCGTCACTTTTCCCATGTTAAAAGAGATGCAAAAGTGGTGCAAGGGACTTGTAAATCTGCCCCAGTGAATCTTATTTGATCTCAGAAGAGTTAATCTTAGAAGAAAAAGTCTTTTAACTGAAGACAGAAACAAGCTGAATGCACTTTCCTCTGGTTTCTTGACAACAATGAGAGTCTTATGATCTCAAAGACATTTGAAGTTGAAATGCAGATAAACAGCTGCATCCCGGCTATACTTAAACAGGATACTGAAACACACATTTCAAAGATGAAACTTGTTTTTTTTTCTGGTGTAAATGTTTAATGTTATTTTTTATATAATTTTTATTGGTATAACAGTAAAGTACCAAAGTTAGCAGAAAAACATAAGATGGAACAGTAGAGTGATAAAACGTATATCATCAAAAGATATTATAGCAAGGAACAATCTGATACAGAGATAATGAGAAACAGGGGTAAATAAACCATCTTATGAATGAGAAAATGAGTAAGAATAGTTATGGGTACATATTAAAACAGGTGGTAATGGAATAACAATTTTAAAAGTAAGGAGTAAGAAGAAAGAAAAATGGGGAGAAGAGAGAAGAAAATAAGAAAAGAAAAGGAGAGAAGAGAAGAGGGTAAAGGGGAAGGATGAGAAAAGTAATTAATGTATGGAAGGGTTGGAAGATAAGAAAGTAGTAAAGGGAATCCAAAGTAAGTCAGACTTGATTTTCTGAGATAACGTTGATGATGAGACAGTAGAGATTCTATGTTCATTGCAAATAAGGTTCCACCACATTAACGTACACATTTTAGAATTATCTTTCTAACAAGTTAAAATAACTTTAAATGGAAGTGAAATGAAAAGGTCAAACAGTTTCAACTTTGGTGAGGAGTCCAAAAGATCATCGGAGATGGACCCAAGAAATGCATTTTGAATTGATAAGGGGATATTACAATTAAATATCTTAGAGGATATAGACCAAGTGGATTTCCAACATTTTAGAACATTGGAACAGTAATATATTAAATGTAACAATGAGCAATCCAAGGAGAGACATGACCAACAAATGGGGAGAATAAGAGGGATTAATCTTATGAATATGAATCGGAGTGCAAACCGCTCTGTTGTAGAGAAAAACAAAGATTGAGTGATGTTAGCAGCTTTTGAGGTAGTGAAAATGTTATGCCATATTTAATTCCATCTGTTAAGGGAAAGGGATATAGAGAGGTCTTGTTCCCAAGCTAATTCTATAGTGGATTTTGGTCTATCAGATATGGGAGTAGACAAAAGCTTATATATAAGAGAAGCTTTGGGAGTGGAGTTGGGTAGAATTGTGGTCAAAGGGGTCAGGGAAGTAAATGGAGTGGTATCATCAGAAAAATGTTTGGATGACAAGAATGGCCGTAGGGCATTTGATATTTGTGAGTATTGGGTAAAGTAGGATAGTAGTAACTTGTAACGTTCCAGTAAAGCAGTGAAGGGAATGACAGAGTTATGGGATACTAATTGATGAACATAAAAAATACCTTTTCTTTCCAATGTTTGAAGTAGAATGATTTGTGTCAAAATGTTATGAATTTATTATACAAAATGGTAGAGACAAGAAATGCTTGTGAATGTATCAAATGTTGGGAGTATTTTAAAATAGGGTATTGAGAAATGAAGGTACAATTGGACATAGAGCAGATGTTGGAAAAGGAAAATTCATGTAGTAAGGAACGCTCAAAAGCAATCCATCTAGGTAGTGGTGAATCATGATCCTGCTTATTAAAAGCATAGAATTGTCTAAGTAAAAAAGCGGTATGATATAATTTAAAATTAGGAAATCGTACACCTCCTTCAGTTATTGGTTTAATTAATTTAGATAAAGCAATATGAGGTGGTTAATTATTCCACAAGAATTTAATACAAAGAGAATCAAGTTGTTTAAAATAGTAATTGGGAATTTTAAATGGTAACATAGAAAGTAAAAAAAGAATGAGGGGAACAATGATCATTTTGATAGTATCCAATCTACCCCACCAAGATAGAAAAAGAGGAGACCAGGAATTAAATGAATTTTGAATCTTAAGTTGTAGTGCATTAAAATTGAGTGAAAGAGAGTGAGGGATATTAGAGGAAAATCATACCCCTAGGTATTACATTTTAGAGGGACACCATTTGAAATTGGTGTCCGAAAACATGTATTGATAATAGGTGGAGTTTAAAGGTAAGACCTCAGTTTTGGAAAAATTTTGTTTATAGCCAGAAACTTTAGAGTATAAATCTATTTCTTGTAAAAAAAAAGGAGGCAGAGAGGTGGGGGGGTTAGAGAGATAGACCAGGATATCATCTGCATAGGCAGATAATTTGATTTTGTTGGATTTATGTTGAAAGCCAGTTATTAAGGGGTTATGACGAATGCGTTCAAGGAAAGGTTTAAGACAAAGAAGACATAAAAGAGGGGAAAGTGGACAACCTTGTCTAGTGCCTCTATGTAAATTAAAATATGGGTACAAAAGATCATTGACAGAAACAGATGCCCGGGGTTCAAGATATAATAATTTAATAAGTGAAATATATTTAGAGCCGAAACCAAACCAATGAAGAGTTTTGAACATGAAAGGCCAATTTACATGATCAAATGCTTTTTCTGCATCAAGGGATAATGCAGCTAGAGGATCAGGATACCTTTTTCCCAATGCAAGAACATTGGAAAACATCCTAGCGTTATCTGAGGTAAGTCTACCTCTAATAAATCCGGTTTGGTCAGGTTTGATTAGTAGGGGTATAACGTTATCCAATCTAGAAGCAGGAATTTTTGCAAAAATGTTACAATCATAATTGATTAATGATATTGGACGATAATTTTGGCATAGGGTATGATCTTTATCTGGTTTCAGGATGATTATAATAAGAGCATCTAAAAAGGATCCCTCAGGTTTTGATTTATATATGAAGGAATTAAAAAGTTCAAGTAGACAAGGAGCAAAAGTAGAGGAGAAAAAAGAAATTAGTTCAATGGAAAAACCATCCGGGCCACGGGCCCTGGCCCTCCTTAAAGATTTAAGGCATCAATGATCTCCTGAAGAGATATATCTTTTTCAAGGAGAGATAGAGCATCAGGCACAGACGGGGGTGAGGGAAGATCATCAAAAAAAGACTGAGTATCACATTCAGAGGGATGTGTATCATCCATATATAGAGAATGATAATAGGATTGGAAAGCATTAACAATATCCTACTGCACAGGAGATCAAAGTTGATCTCTTGAAGGTCCATTTGGAATTGGGAATTACACAGAGATATCAGTGTTACCACACCAATTTCAACATGTGAACCTGCAATGCTGGGCCTTGTGTCCTCGGACAGATTCTTCTGGGCTTGACCACGAGATTAACCAAACCGAAATCCTGACCTCAAATCAATGACTTGAAATCAATGACCGGAAGTCAAAGACCTGAAATCAACGATCTTAAATCAATGCAGAGTTGCTGTAGACAACACTGTACCAGAGTCTTAGTACAGTTTTCAGTGAAAACACATCCGTTCTTAGAGAAGGTTTTTTTTCCCGGATATTAACGTTGTTACCTATTTTGTTTCATTAAAGATAATGTTATCTTCTTGCTTCATGATCTAAGGATTGTGTCTTCTGGATGAGTTGAGGTTTGCAGCAAGTATTTTCCTTTCATCTATGCGTATGCCTTTTCCAACTCCTGAATTATCATACGGAAAAAAATCTTCATTGTAACTTTGGGCCTCATTATGATGTCGGTCAGAAATCCTCTGGCTGAAAGTCGGCTTCCCCTAAACAGTGTTGGAACCCATCCGCCTGACTCGGTCGGAAACAACTCTGACTCACCGAATACATTGCTCGCGGTTGGAAGCGAGACCCTCCAGTCATTCTGAATTGGTTCCGACCGGCATTTGGAGAATTGGAGTCGGTTGTACAGCTCAACGGACGGCGTTTCCGACTGACCGATTACGATGATAGATTCTGACAGCCTTTCCATGTTGGACTCTCCTACACAAGAATGCTGTCAGAAACTTACTTTGGGAGCCCATGGCAGGTCCCCCTTCATCCTGAGGTCTCCGGTTGGGATCCGGGGGGTACCCAAGGGACCCCCCTGTAAAACCATGGACAGTGTGGTAGGCACAATGGGGTGCCCGCCAGACGGTGCACGTTTTCTGCAGACAGCCATTTTCCCCATAGGAGCCTATGTTGTCGTCGAAACACAGGCTCATATTGAAGTCAATGGGAGTCCTTCCGAACGATGTTCGGAAGCAACTTAATCAGTCGTGAGTCGGTCGGCCCCGATTCTGAGTCAGTTGTGGGAGGAGGAACCTCCGACCGACATCGTACTGAGGACTTTTTTCGTAATTCAGGTATGAAGAGGTGTCCCTTTACCAAGAAACAATGATTGTCATGGGAACAAAGCACATTTGTTTCAAGGGTGCTCTCTCCCTTATTCCCTTGAAACACCTTTGACCCTGATGATATCTCAGGAGTTGCCTCATTAAAATAAGTGCAATATTTTGAGGGCTGATGGTATTTTTTTTAACATTTCCTTCTATATTAATCCACCTTATTGGTATTTATCCATATTTATTTTGTGTTTTGAGAATAAATGTAGTTGTAAAATGGTACATTTCTACATTTATTTAACCAATGAACATGCATTCCTAATATAATGACCGTCACGTTTTAGCAAGTCAAGTACCCAAATATCTCAAAACTTACACCCACAGATAAATATTACCATCATTCTTCAGATACACGTTCACATATACTTGTGTTTAAGGAAATCACATCTTGTCTTTTTACCTACAGAAGCTGTCCATCTGTCTAGCTGTTGGCCTGGAATTCATGAAAGACAGCATGGCGAATCAATCACAAGGAGCACAATTTTCAGTAGTTACAGAGTTTAAAAAATAAATACATACAGGAAGCATATCGTTTTCTGGCTCTATTTATCTGGTAAAATCAGTAAAATCTAAAAACTGGAATACTTAAATATTATTAAAACTGCCTTTTTTTTATTAAGTTAGTGGCATAATATGCCGGAGATGCCCAAATCCCTTATGCAAATGAAACAAATAAATACCAAACAAAACCTTGTGAAATTACAAACTAAAGTGTCCAAGCATAGTAAGTGAAGGCCTAAACAATTTGCAACATAGCATAGCTATATTAAGAAACTGTTATTCAATGGTCTATGATACCCTGAATGTACTGTCAGGTCTTTCTTATAAACCCACTGCTGCAGGGAAGAAATCATTTAGCAAGTAGTAGCTGCTTCCAGCTCTGATGGAACAATAGGGGTCTACAGATCTAGGATAAGATCTCATGCGTCATCTCTTGCACCAGCTGTGCCTCTCTGGCAACTCTACATCTGCATTCCTCCTACCTCAGAACTGATTATCTTCGTATCTTCTTCCTCCCAGCTCATCTCTTCCCTTGTCTACTCATCTTTATCTCTTTCTTACGCCACCCATCCTGCTCTCTTCGGTCTACCAGTCCACTCTTAACTCCACCACTCCTGTGTCATTCAGCTCTTTAGGGGTCTCTTTCAGTATAAATTGTACCTCATTTTTTGTAGACCTCTGTCCTCTAATCCCTCCGCTCACCACCTCTCATTTGCTTACTGTCTACTCAGACATCTTTCCTAACACACCTACCTGCATTTCTCCCCTCTGTATCTGACAGCCTTACTCTTGCCTCTCTTTCGCCCGGGTTTCTTTGCGCCTCTCTCATTTACTCCTTCACTCTAGTTAGCCTGTTAACTCCAGCGCTATCTCTCCCTGCCCCTTGCTAACTATGTTTCTCCCAGGTTCCCTCCTGCAGATCCTAAAGTTTCTAAACTCAGTCCCATGCAATCCTTATTTTATCTTCAGAATTTTTAACTTAGGGCCTGATTACGATCTTGGCGGATGAGATACTCCATCACAAACCAAGTACTTAAAGGCACATTCCAGGGGTGCAGCAGGTGTCCTTTGGACACCCTGGCACCCTTGGAATTGCGATTCTCAAATTGCAATTTTCTCATAGAAAATCGCAATTTGAGAATGTATCCTCATTCATTCCTATGGGCCTCTTGGCCCATAGGAATGAATGGGACACTCATTGCTTAATTGCGATTCGCAATTTGCTAATCGCAATTAAGGAATTTTAGAGATTCGCAAAAATATTGCGATTTTTTTACCTACATTCCATTTTGCAATTCTCAAATAGCGATTCCTTAAAAATCGCTATTTGAGAATCGCAAAATGTGAATACCTACATATGCCCCTTAATCTCCCTGTGGCTAAAAATAAAAATATTAAAATGAAA